>NC_037333.1:89428824-90053824 GCF_002263795.3 Bos taurus
TGTGTTTTTTTGTTTTTGGCCACTTTTGCCATAATTAATAGGCAAAGTTGAAACAAAAAAAATTATACTCTAGTAGTCTAAAAACATTTGTGCATTCATTCATTTGTTCATTTATTTATGCATTCATCCTCAGATATTTCATGTTTATCTATTATAAATGAAGTAGAAAATATTAAAAGAAGAGAGAGGAATGAAATTATTCTGTGTAAGAAGAATAGAAGCACAATGTTTGCTCAGGATGAATTTATAATCTAATTAACATCAAGTGTGTGTGTGTGTGTGTGTGTGTGTGTAGCAAGAGGAGAAAATATCTACAAGTTTCAGCAAATGTAGAATGAAGGAGAAATTTATGTGGGACAGATTGTTATTGTTTAATAATAGCATTATCTTTCTCATAAGAGCTACTTCAGAGTTCACACTTGTTATGTAGGCTAGAAATGTCCAAGTGATGAGCACTGTAAAATTATACAGACAAATGTACACAGGTACACCAGTAAATTGTGTGTATTGTCAAAAGCATTCTTCAAAATGACTTATTAATAACCTTAATTCGTCTCTTCCTTTTGTGCTTGGTGTACTATTCTTTACCTGCTTTCCTTGGTCTTTACATTCCTTACTAATACAAACAAAAAACATTCCTTGTTAACCCACATGTTGATAAATGCCAACTACTGTACCTAAGTCAACAAAGGGTTATGTGAAGAAGGCTCAAATCCAGCTTGTGTTCATTGTTAATAAATGTAGCCAAGTTTCTCTATAATTCAATCTTGCATAAAGCCAACTTTTTATTGATTGCTTTCCATAATTTTCTTGACAAAGACAAAATGGAAAGTTATTGAGCCATGGAAAGATAACTCTTGTACAGAGTCTAACCTTGTCCCCAGTCCTCTGTATAAATTCTTCCCTTAATGGTCAATTTCTGGATCCCTCCATTTATAGACATATAGGGTCTTGAGTAAACTATACATATGTATGTGTGTATATATATATATATATATATATATATATATACGCACACACACATGACTTCTCTGGTGGCTCAGAT
Source organism: Bos taurus (assembly GCF_002263795.3). Lineage (NCBI taxonomy): Eukaryota > Metazoa > Chordata > Mammalia > Artiodactyla > Bovidae > Bos > Bos taurus. The sequence goes on from NC_037333.1 coordinate 89,429,870, forward strand.
GGTAAAACGTAAGCCTACAACGCCAGAGACCCGGGTTCAATCCCTGGGTTGGGAAGATCTCCTGGAGAAGGAAATGGCAACCCAATCCAGTATTCTTGCCTGGAGAAACCCATGGACGGAGGAGCCTGGGAGGCTACAGTCCATGGGGTCGCAAAGAGTCAGACACGACTGAGCGACTCCACTCACTCACTCCCTCATATATACATACACACATATGTACATATTTGTATGCGCTGTGTGCTTTACTTAGTTGCTCAGTCGTGTCTGACTCTTTGTGACTCCATGGACTGAAGCCTACCAGCTTCCTCCATCCATGGGGGTTCTGCAGGCACAAATACTGGAGTGGGTTGCCATGCCCTCCTCCAGGGGATCTTCCCAACCCAGGGATCTAACCCTGGTCTCCCGCATTGTAGGTGGATTCTTTACCATCTAAGCCACCAGGGAACCCCAAGTATATGTAAATACAAATATTCATGAGAAGAAAAGCCTGTAAATAGCACTCTCAACTTATGTGTGTGACTTTTCCTGAACATTAAAGTTCTGCTGACAACATATATCATGCATACTCTAATTTTCACCTTTGTCAATGTTTATTTCCATTAGTTAATTTATCTGTAATGCATTTTGGTATGATTTCCAAAATAGCCAAGCATTTGCCTCTGATTTGTTTTCTCTCAAAACTTAAATGCATGACATTTCTCTGGGGAAACAATGTATATTTAAAACTCTTAGCTTGGATAACAGAAGTTTATACTGGAAATTCCTGGAAAACTAACTATGACTGGAGGGCATATATAAACTGAAGGACAGACAAATGCCCTATCTCTTAGAAATGTTTATTTCTGAACATAAACTTTGAAATTGAATCTGAGGGTGTACATTGTAGGCATAGGTGCCAATGAAGGCAGATCTGTCCCTTCTGCAAGATTATTTGGGTTACAACTAGGTCCATAAACCTGTAATGAACCAATGATTTTCTTAAAACATATCTCTATAGTCAGGAAGGATAGGAATAGGAAGGCTTCATCTTTTTTTCTTGCTGATCCTGGTGGCAGTTCTAATTTTTAACCTTGCTTTCTGGTTATTTTCCAAGTAAGCAGGTTCACATTGCTTTCTCTTGGTTCAACTCAGTTTGGAGTCACACGTGTATCTGACAGGGCTTTCCAGGTGGTTCTAGTGGTAAAAGAACTTGCCTGAAATGCAAGAGACGTAAGAGGTGCGGGTTTAATCCCTGAGTCGGGAAGTTCCCTGGGGAGAGGAAATGGCAACCCACTCCAGTATTCTTGCCTGGAGAATTCCATGGACAGAGGAGCCTGGTGACTACAGTCTATGGGGTCACAAAGACTCAAACATGACTGAGGCAACTTAGCATGCATGATTCTGACAATCACTGAATTTACATTTGTACTGCTCAACAAATAAGGTTGTATTCATCCATCTATTCCTTCCTTTATTATTTGCCCATTCATTACACAAACATTTACTGAAGAATTTATGTTTTACAGCATTGAACTAAATTTGAGCTTATAAAGAAAATTAAGACATTTTTGGAGAAGTGACTTTGGAATTTTTAAATTTTTCTCCTTTAAAATGTTTTGGTATTTTAGATGTGTTATTCAGTTTTATTATTTGGCATTTTATGCATCATTTGGCTATATAATTCAAAGCATTGTACTTCAGGTTGACTATTTTTGTGACTGTCTTAAAACTTGAACCCACAATGTAGTCAGTGTCTCCAAAAGATGAATTGATATTGACTGGCTACCCATTGCTGAGCTTGAGAGAGTACATTATCTCATTTAATCCTCACAACACTTAGGTGAGGTAGGTGCTATTATTACTGTTATTTATTATCCCTGATGCCTCAAACAGTAAAGAATTCACCTGCAATGCAGGAGATGTAGGAGGAGCAGATTTGATCCTTGAAAAGGGAAGATCCCCTGGAGGAGGAAATGACAACCTATTCCAGTATTCTTGCCTGGGAAATCCCATGGAAAGAAAAGCTTAGCGGGCTACAGTCCATGGGGTCACAAAGAGTCAGACTGAGCACACTTGAATGCATTATCTGTAGAATCCTTATTTCACAGATGAAAAGCAGAGATTTAGGGAGGTTAGTTAATTTGCTGATAATTAACAACTAATAATTGTCACAGCTTGAGCTTAATTTTGGTCTATTGGACTCTAAAACTATCTCTTGGACCATATCACTAGATTCCAGAATCAGTTACACTCGAGTCTTCAATATATTCAGGATATTTATCAAAATGTTATTTTGAACCTCAACCAGTTCTGGAAGAATAAATTATTCCCACCTAAAGTTGCTGATGGACAGGGAGGCCTGGTGTGCTGTAATTCGTGCAGTTGCAAAGAGTTGGACATGACTGAACTGAAGTAAAGTGAAACAATTTAAGGTGTTTTAAAGGCACAGGTACAAGGAATGTGTGGCCTGTAGATCCTAAATATCCTCTGCCCCAAATGCCAAACAAAAAATCTCTACCAGATGGGAAACAAGGGAATTCTCATTTGAGTTTGCTAGACAGAATCATGTGAGGAAGAGAGGGAGCTGTCATTGGTAAGCCTTGGGTAAGCCTTGCTGAAGGAAAAAATAAAAAGTGCTTGCCTTGTGAAAGGATGTTGATGCAACAATAACAGCTAATTCATGTAGAAGTGGGTTCACTTAAATATTGGGTACAGCAATATTCAGAGTAGAACTATGGGGAGAACACAGACTCTGGAATTAGAAAAGCTTGCTTTCCAAAATAAGTGCTTTGTCACTCATTGGCCATGAAAGTGAAAATGGAAGTCGCTCAGTCATGTCCAACTCTGCAACCCCACGGACTATACAGCCCATGGAATTTTCTAGGCCAGAATACTTGAGCAGGTACTCTTTCCCTTCTTCACGGGATCTTCTCACCTAGGTATCGAATCCAGGTCTTCAGCATTGCAGGCGGATTCTCTACCAGCTGATTCACAAGGGAAGCCCAAGAATACTGGAGTGGGTTGACTATCCCTTCTCCAGCGGATCTTCCCTACCAAGGAATCGAACCGGGGTCTCCTGCATTGCAGGTGGATTCTTTATCAACTGATCCATCAGGGAAGCCTGATGTAAATGTAAAATTTCCCATTCTCTGTCAGTTAAAACCCTTTCCTATCAGTATAATAAATAGCTACCTTATATATTGTTGTGAAGATTAAATGAAACATTAACTGTAAAATTCCCCAAACATGGTGTAACACAGAGTAAACCCTCAACAGTGCTATTTCCATGGCTACTGATGTACTTAGTATTTTTGAGCATGGATCTACATTTTATTACTTGTCATCCCAGAAAGGATAATAATGCAATATCAGACGCTGTGTGAGTGGTCCCCAGCTTAGTCTCATCTTCTTCTCACTGTGCTTCAGCCTCCCTGGCCTTCTTACAGCTCTTCAAAGTTATGAGGGTCTCTCCCTCCTTAATTACCTCCCATAGGCCTGTCACTTCCCATTCTCCATGATTCTTCCCATTCTCCTCTGACTCTTCAGGCCTCAGCTGAAATGTCACTTTCTCAGACATCGTACTTGACCATAGCCCTCCAGGCTCACAGTTATCCATGTTACATGCTCTTTCTGCCTTTTATTGTGGACATATCAGCCTCCATCACTGGGTGAACCAATTCTTCAAAATGAATTTTCTTTTATATGATATACAAATACTTGACTGCAGCCATGAAATTAAAAGATGCTTACTCCTTGCAAGGAAAGTTATGACCAACCTAGATAGCATATTCAAAAGCAGAGACATTACTTTGCCACCAAAGGTTCGTCTAGTCAAGGCTATGGTTTTTCCTGTGGTCATGTATGGATGTGAGAGTTGGACTGTGAAGAAGGCTGAGCACCAAAGAATTGATGCTTTTGAACTGTGGTGTTGGAGAAGATTCTTAAGAGTCCCTTGGACTGCAAGGAGATCCAACCAGTCCATTCTGAAGGAGATCAGCCCTGGGATTTCTTTGGAAGGAATGATGCTGAAGCTGAAACTCCAGTACTTTGGCCACCTCATGCAAAGAGTTGACTCATTGGAAAAGACTCTGATGCTGGGGAGGATTGGGGGCAAGAGGAGAAGGGGACGACAGAGGATGAGATGGCTGGATGGCATCACTGACTCGATGGACGTGAGTCTGAGTGAACTCTGGGAGTTGGTGATGGACAGGGAGGCCTGGCATGCTGCGATTCTTGGGGTCGCAAGGAGTCGGACACGACTGAGTGACTGATCTGATCTGATCTGATATGTTATATATATAAGCATAGACATCACCAGATGGTCAATACTGAAATCAGATTGATTATATTCTTTGCAACCAAAGATGGAGAAACTCTATACAGTCAGCAAAAAGAAGACCAGGAGCTGACTGTGGCTCAGATAGTGAACTCCTTATTGCCAAATTCAGAGTTAAATTGAATAAAGTAGGGAAAACAACCAGACCATCCAGGTATGACATGATTATACAGTGGAAGTGACAAATAGATTCAAGGCATTAGATCTGATAGACAGAGTGCCTAAAGAACTATGAACAGAGGTTCATGACATTGTACATGAGGCAGTGATCAAGATCACCCACAAGAAATAGAAATACAGAAAGGCAAAATGGTTGTCTGAGGAGTCTTACAAATAGCTGAGATAAAAAGAGAAGCTAATGGCAAAGAAGAAAAAAGAAAGATATCCCCATTTGAATGCAGAGTTCCAAAGAATAGCAAGGAGAGATAAGAAAGACTTATTCAGTGATCAGTGCAAAGAACTAGAGGAAAACAATAAATGAGAAAGACTAGAGATCCCCTCAAGAAAATTAGAGATAACAAGGGAATATTTCATGCAAAGATGAGCACAATAAAGGAAAGAAATGGTATGGACCTAACAGAAGCAGAAGATATTCAGAAGAGGTGGCAAGAATACACAAAAGAACTATACAAAAAAGATCTTCATGATCCAGATAACCACGATGGTGTGATCACTCACCTAGAGCCAGACATCCTGGAATGTGAAGTCAAGTGGGCCTTAGGAAGCATCACTGCAAACAAAGCTAGTGGAAGTGATGGAATTCCAGTTGAACTATTTCAAATCCTAAAAGGTGATGCTGTGAAAGCGTTCCACTCAATATGTCAACAAATTTGGAAAACTCAGCAGTGGCCACAGGACTGGAAAAGGTCAGTTTTCATTCCAATTCCAAAGAAAGGCAATGCCAAAGAGTTTTCAGTTACTGCAGTTACTTCAGTTACTGCACACTTACACTCATCTCACAGGCTAGGAAAGTAATGCTCAAAATCCCCCAAGCCAGGCTTCAACAGTGTGTGAACTGTGAACTTTCAGATGTTTAAGCTGGATTTAGAAAAGACAGAGGAACCAGAGAACAAATTGCCAACATCCATTGGATCATCAAAAAAACAAGAGAATGCCTGAAAAAATCTACTTATGCTTTATTGACTATGCCAAAGCTTTTGACTGTGTAGAGCACAACAAACTGTGGAACATTCTTCAAGAGATGGGAATACCAGACCACCTGACCTGCATCCTGAGAAATTGGTATGCATGTCAAGAAGCAACAGGTAGAACTGGACATGGAACAACAGACTGGTTCCAAATCAGGAAAGGAGTATGTCAAGGCTGTATACTGTCACCCTGCTTATTTAACTTATATGCAGAGAACATCAGGAGAAATGCTGGACTGGATGAAGCACAAGCTGGAATCAAGATTGCCAGGAGAAATATCAATAAACTCAGATATGCAGATGACACCACCTTTATGGCAGAAAGTGAAGAGGAACTAAACAGGTTCTTGATGAAAGTGAAAGAGGAGAGTGGAAAAGTTGGCTTAAACCTCAATATTCAAAAAATGAAGATCATGGTATCTGGTCCCATCACTTCATGGCAAATAGATGGGGAAACAATGGAAACAGTGAGAGATTTTGTGTTTTGGGGGGCTCCAAAATAACTGCAGGTGGTGACTGTAGCCATGAAATTAAAAGATGCTTGCTCCTTGGAAGAAAGGCTATGATCAACCAAGAGAGCTTATTAAAAAGCAGAGACATTACTTTGTGACAAAGGTCCGTCTAGTCAAAGCTATGGTTTTTCCAGTAGTGATGTATGGATGTGAGAGCTGGACTACAAAGAAAGCTCAGTGCGCAAGAATTGATGCTTTTGAACTGTGGTGTTGGAGAAGACTCCTGAGAGTCCCTTGGACTGCCAGGAGATCAAACTAGTCAATCCTAAAGGAAATCAATCCTTAATATTCATTGGAAGGACTGATGCTGAAGCTGAAACTCCAATACTTTGGCCTCCTGATGCTAAGAACTGACTCACTGGGAAAGACCCTGATCCTGGGAAAGATTGAAGGCAGGAGGAGAAGGGGACGACAGAGGATGGGATGGTCGGATGGCACCACCAATTCGATGGACGTGAGTTTGAGCAAGCTTCTGGAATTGAAGATGGACAGGGAAGCCTAGCGTGCTGCAGTCCATGGGGTTGCAAAGAGTCAGACACAACTGAGCAATTTAACTGAACATATAAATGTGCTTTGTTTTATTGTACTTTGATTCGTTATGCTTCTCAGATACTGTGGTTTATAAAGTTTCATGGCAACCCTACATTAAGCAAGTCTATCAGCACAACCTTTTTTTGTCTTTAATAATTTAATGTCAAACCTACAAAAAATGAAATTGGCCTGGGTTTCTGTAGTCTTATTGTTTTTGTCATGCATAGCAACCAGCTTGTGAGTGATTGCACATTAGAAAGTCACTTGTGATCCTTGTCTCAGAGACATTCATATTTTGTTTATGAGACATAGCTGTCCATGGATGAAGTAACACGCTATATAAAAATGGTTAAAAAGAAAAAGCACTATCATATACATTAGTATTTAGAGGATACACTTTATAATTAAAAGTAGTCATCAAGGAAAAGTTCAAGATTGGAAAATTATCTTAATTCCACTTCTTATTATTTCAACATATTAACTTTGAATTCCAAAGATAAACACTAAATATTATCTTAAAACATAAATGATGCTTTTAATACAGAATCTCTCAGTGTTAGTAGTTACAGCGGTAATTGTTCGTCTGGGTTAACTAACACTGTTAACTAACAGCTAACATTGGTAACTGTTAATTAACACTGTTAACTAACACAGTTAACACTGCTAACTGTTAACTAACACTGTTAACAGTGTTAGTCTGTTAGAGCGGTACAGACCTATAATTTGGATTTCATGCAAACACTCTCTCATCCAGTGAATTGCTTTTTTATATTGGGTTATTCACCTTGCTGCATTAGAACATTCTGGTTCAATATTTTTCTATATTGAACTTACTTTTAGGGAAGCTGAACTGAATTTAAAGAATATTGCAGTCTAAAGAATGTTAATTAAGAAAAATAAATGTAAGCATTCAGTATTCTTGGAAGAGTTCCTTCCTATCATGATATAATAATCATTTCACACTCAGATATGGCTTTCCTTTTCTATCAAGTTCCATAAGTTATCATCTGTTTAGTTATTTCTGATGGTTTGACGAAGGGGCTACAACAGTATATTCAACAGTATATTCTTCATTTTAATTCTAGGTATATATATTACTGGAGAAGGCAATGGCACCCCACTCCAGTACTCTTGCCTGGAAAATCCCATGGGCGGAGGAGCCTGGTGGGCTGCAGTCCATGGGGTCGCTAAGACTCAGTCACGACTGAGCGACTTCACTTTCACTTTTCACTTTCATGCATTGGAGAAGGAAATGGCAGCCCACTCCAGTGTTCTTGCCTGGAGAATCCCAGGGACAGTGGAGCCTGGTGGGCTGCCGTCTATGGGGTCGCACAGAGTCGGACACGATTGACTCGACTTAGCAGCAGCAGCAGCATATATATTACTGGATAAATTGTTTGACGTCTCAAGTGATTACTGGCTTGTTTATGTATTTTATCTAAGGAATTTTTACATGGCAACACCATTTTTTCCAACAATATTTATTCATTTCATGTCTCTGTGTCACATTTTGGTAATTCTTGCAATATTTCAAACTTTCTCATTTTTCTTATATTTGTTATGGTCATCTGTGCTCAGTGATGTTTCATGTTGCTATTATTATATATCACTGAAGGTTCAGAGGATTTTTTTTAGCAGTAAAGGTTTTTCTTCTTCTTATTTTTTAATCTTTTGGCCATGCTGCATGTCATGTAGGATCTTAGTTCTCTGACCAGGGTTCAAACCCCTACCTTCTGCATTGGCAGCATGGAGTCTTAACCACTGGATCACCAAGGAAGTCTCAGAAGTAAAGTATTTTTTAACTGAGCTGTATAATTGTTTTCCCTGGTAGCACCAGTGGTAAAGAACCTGACTGCCAATGCAGGAGACAAGAGACATGGGTTCAATCCTTGGGTTGGGAAGATCCCCTGGAGAAAGAAATGGGAACCCACTCCAGTATTCTTGCCTGGAGAATCCCATGGACAGGGTAGCCTGATGAGCTATAATCCAAGGGGTTGCAAAGAATCAGACATGACTGAAGTGACAGCACACAACACATATAGGTTTTGTACATAATGCTTTTGCACACTTAATGGTGTAGTGTAAATACAAATTTTTATTTAGCTTGTTTAAGTTAAATTAAATTATTTAAATTAAAATATTAACTGCTTATTTAACTTATATGCAGAGTGGATCATGCAAAATGCCGGGCTGTGTGAAGCACAAGCTGGAATCAAGATTGACAGGAGAAATATCAATAACCCCAGATATACAGATGACACCACCCTTATGGCAGAAAGCAAAGAAGAGCTAAAGAGCCTCTTGATGAAAGTGAAAGAGGACAGTGAAAAAGTTGGCTTAAAACTCAACATTCAGAAAATTAAGATCATGGTATCTGGTCCCATCACCTCATTGCAAATAGATGGGGAAACAGTGAGAGACTTTTTTTTGGGGGGGGGGGCCCAAAATCACTGCAGATGGTGACTGCAGCCATGAAATTAAAAGACATTTGCTCCTTGGAAGAAAAGCTATGACCAACCTAGACAGCATATTAAAAAAACAGAGATATTACTTTGCTAACAAAGGTCCATCTAGTCTAAGCTATGGTTTTTCCAGTAGTCGTGTATAGATGTGAGAGTTGAACTATAAAGAAAGCTGATTGCCGAAGAATTTATGCTTTTGAACTGTGGCATTGGAGAAGACTCCTGAGAGTCCCTTGGACTACAAGAAAATCCAACCAGTCCATTCTAAAGGAAATCAGTCCTGAATATTCATTGGAAGGACTGATGTTGAAGCTGAAACTCCAATACTTTGGCCACCTAATACGAAGAACTGACTCATTGGAAAAGACCTTGACCCTGGGAAAGATTGAAAGCAGGAGGAGACGGGGATGACAGAGGATGAGATGGTTGGATGGCATCACTGACTCAACGGACATGAGCTTGAGCAAGCTCCAGGAATTGGTGATGGGCAGGGAAGCCTGGCTTGCTGCAGTCCATGGGGTCACAAAGAGTCAGACACCACTGAGCCACTTAACTGAACTGAATTGAAACACAAATTTTATATGCACTGGGAAACAAAAATATTTGTGTGACTCACTTTTTTGTGATATTCACTTTATTGCAATGGTCTTGAACTAAGCCATCAATATCTCCTAAGCACATATTATGTATATTATTACACAATGCCTACTATATATTTATGATATGTAATATTTGCTTATATATAGGAGATTTCTTATATATACATATGATTCTTTGGTTCTGTTTCTCTGAAGAACCTAACATAAGTGCATATTACAGACTTAATATTGTCAATGAGTAAATGACACATGATAGCATTTTGAAACTATTTACTTAAAAACCTATCTGTGTGTCTCCTGAGGCTTAACCTTTATTTGGTTCTGACTTTAAATCACTTAGTCCTTGTTTCATTACCCTAAGTTTATTCTAAAGCCATAAATCCCACCACAAATCTGTTTTCCATTACTCACTTACAAATTAACAAGCAAAAACATGTTTTGAAACATACCATCCTTATTGTTATACTTTAGATTTTCTCGGTCAACCTCAAAATGGCTTAACATTCCCAGTAGAGCCCTGTGGCCAAATTTATTCAGACTTGAAAATTCAACAGTAATCTTCATGAACTTCACTGTTTGATTCTTCCATTCTTTCATGCCAATACCAATTGAATAAAATCAAGCAATGGTTAAGCCTAAGAACAGTTAAGAATTGTACAATGATAGACATTTCCTTGGAAAATCTCTCTGAGATGGGTTTCAAAAAAGGGAAACAGTTCCTCTTTCTCTGTATGTTATGAAGATTCCAACTGCAAAATCCACGCTCTGTGCGACAAACTGTGATGCCCGTAGGAAATCATAGGGAGAGAAAATGGGTTTCTGTAGTAAGTACACAGAGAAGGCAATGGCACCCCACTCCAGTACTCCTGCCAGGAAAATCCCATGGACAGAGGAGCCTGGAAGGCTGCAGTCCATGGGGTCGCTGAGGGTCGGACACGACTGAGCGACTTCACTTTCACTTTTCACTTTGGTGCATTGGAGAAGGAAATGGCAACCCACTCCAGTGTTCTTGCCTGGAGAATCCCAGGGACGGGGGAGCCTGGTGGGCTGCCATCTATGGGGTCGCACAGAGTCGGACACGACTGAAGTGACTTAGCAGTAGTAAGTACAAAATCTGTTGTTAAAAAGCAGAATATATATAGAAAACAAACTTTCAAAAAAATAAACACAAGTACAGCCAGTTTCGATTTCAGACATTTAAAAATCTTTTATTTCAGTGAATAACTACAAATCAGACAAGCAAGAGAGAAAATAGAATCTGATAATTACATAAGAATCTCTTACCAAGTGGTTTTATGATTTTTGAGCAATCTTAAGTATATGACACCCCTGTAACTTTGCCCATGAAAGTCAACATTTTCTCATGATACTCGATAATCTGTCTTTTAAAATATCTCAATATTAGTATTTTAACTGGCAGAAGTCAACAACTATCCCAGGATACATAAAATGTTAACACATACATAGTTTACCACCTACTTTCCATTACTCACTAAAAATTTCTCTTCCATTTGAGAAAACAAACTGTCTTCAAATAGAAATTTCCCCCCTCCAAACTGAAGTTCATTGGCATATACAGTTGAATATTCACCAGGCATCCTTCCACTTAAGAGGGAAATAATGCTAAACTTCTTTTTACTTTGAAAGTGTGAAAGTGTTAGTCATTCGGTCATGTCCAACTCCTTGTGACTCCATGGATGATAGCCCACCAGGCTTCTCTGTCCATGGAATTTCCCAGGCAAGAATACTGGAGTGGGTTGACATTTCCTCCTTCAGGGGATCTTTCCAACCTTGGGTATCGAACCCACATCTCCTGCATTGCAGGTGGATTCTTTACCACCAGAGCTACCAGAGAATACCTTTCCATTTAAAGTTTGTTATATTCTGCTCCACTTAGGAAAATAGTTGTAGGACTATGTGTAGGGTAATGACAGTCTTCTGTGCCCCACCTTCCTGCTTGGAAAAGCATGGGGTGAGGTCCCTTGCACTGCTCAAGGTCTGTAGAGTGAGGAAGAACAGTAAATGTGGGATTGCAGCTGAGGACATGAGGCCATCAGAGCCAGAGTGAGTTTCAGGAGAAGCAGCTTTGGAAAAAAAGGAAAGTCAGCGAACAGTGAATTTGTAATGTGGGAGAGGAGAGAGAGAGAGAAAAAAAAGAACAAAGCAGAGGGCACGAGAGAGATGGAGATTAAATTTGAGAACGAAAATTGAGTCCACTTAGGAATATATAACTGGAAGCCCCTGGCAGGAAAGAGACCAGATAAGTATGGAGTCAATTTGGGCATCTTTGTCTTCCTATATGGGGCTTCCCAGGTGGCCCAGTGGATAAACAATCTGGCTGTGATGCAGAAGATGTGGGTTGAATCCCTGGGTGGGGAAGATCCCCTAGAGCAAGGCATGGCAACCCACTCCAGTATTCTTGCTTGGAGGAACCCATGGACAGAGGAGCCTGGCAGACTACAGTCCACGGAGTCTCATGGAGTTGGACACAACTGAACCGACTGAAACTCTTTCTTTCTTCTCACCTTTCGGCCTCTTCCTCCTTTGTCTCCTAAATAGATGTCTTCCATTCCATTTGTGTTCATCCCTCTCTTTCCTTCCCTCCCCCTCACTGGACTTCCCTTTCAAACTAGCACCTGCAGCGAGCCTGTCTAGTCACATGACTTCAAGGATCTCATCCACGTGGGTAAGTTACCTATTTCTAAGTCCCTGCATTTTCTGATAGATGCCTCTACCTGGATCCAACCAGCTCTTCCAAGTCAGTGTATACAAACCTATCTTGAGATATTTAGCATAATCAACTTTGCATTATTTCTAAATATGAGAATATCTTCTCTTCCCTAAAACTATCAGCTCCTTGTAAGAAATGAATCAGATATAGCATCAGGTCTCTGTCAATACCATTCTCAATGCTCTACATTTTGATGATTAGTGAATCAATACAAATTCAATGTAGGGCTTCCCAGGTGACTCAGCAGTAAAGAATCTGCCTGCAATACAAGAGATGCGGGTTCAATCCCTGGGTCAGGAAGATCCCCCTGGAGAAGGAAATGGCAACCCACTCCAGTATTCTTGCCTGGGAAATCCCACAGACAGAGGAGCCTGATTGGCTACAGTATGTGCTATCGCAAAGAATTGAACATGACTGAGTGACTGAACATGTCACGTCAAACAAGTCTAGTGTGCCCTAAACGATATTTTAAAGGGCAGAAATCAAGAGTTTGTGTCACCTGGAAATGTTTGCCATAGGAATCAGGTCCTAAGAAATGCCTTCACAAAAGTGATTCTCTAAAATTCTACTGTTAATAATGTTGTTGTTGTTGTTGTTGTTCAGTCACTAAGTTACGTCTGACTCTTTGCAACCCCACAGATTTTAGTCCACCAGGCTCTTCTGTCCATGAAATTCTCCAGGCAAGAATACTGGAGTGGGTTGCCATTTCCATCTTTAGGGGATCTTCTGGGATCAGAGATCAAAACCATATCTCCTGCATTGGCAAGCAGATTTTTTTTGCCACTGAGCCACCAGGGAAGCTCCACTAATAATAATAGCCCATATTTATTTTGCTAGTCTCTTTATGCAACAATATCCCTGTGAGGCTGGTGCATTTATCTTCATTTTACACACACAAAACCTGTGGTTCAAAGATGCAAGTAGCTTGCCATAATCACTACATTGCAGGCTGTCATTTTCACAACCACTGACTATTATACCACCCTTAGCATTTCCATTACCCTGGGATATCATACTCAGCCATCCTCACCAAGCTAAAGTTCTGAGAAAATATAGCTTAATTCAGGTGAAATCGTTTTTTTTCATTTTACCAGAAATGAATGTCTGTGTTCTTCTTCAGCATATGATTAACTAAACCATAGTACATTTTGTTCTCTGAATTTGTAACTTCTGTACCTATCCATGGTCATTTTCTGTGTAATTCAAATGGTACATTTTGATACCTAGTACAAATTTGCTGTTGATGGCACCTTAAAAGGCAACTGAGAAACCTCTATGGAATTTCCTTTGTCGGTTACTCTTACACCCACATGAAGAACATTCAGCTGATGACCATATAATCCAGATGGAGTGTTTGTGGATTGTTCATCATCCGTGGTTTAGAAGGAATACAGATGCAACATCTCGTGTTTAGGCAAGAAAATGCATTAGACTCTTTCAGCCACTTTGTTTACCTGGTTTCATGAGAAGCTGACTGAAACTAACTGGAAAGCCATAAATGTTGATAAACATTTCATGAAAGGGCACAAACATGAAATTAGATGACTTCAGAAGAATAATCATTTATCTTCTTTGAGGCAAGCTTTTAGAGCGGTGTGGTCCAATCAAAAAAAAAAAAAAAAGAGAGAGATACAAAAGTAATTTTAAATTTAAATTTTATAGCCACACTAAAACACATAAAAAGAAAATAGGTAAAGTCATTTTGTGAAATGAGTTTTGTTTAACTCAATATATCCAAATTAGCATTTGATATATAATCAATATAAAAATCATTGATAAACTGTTTTACATTCTTTTTTCATACTGAGTCTTTCCAATCTGGTGTGTATTTCATACTGTCTGGACATGTCAATTTTGACTTGCCACATTTCAAGTGTTCCACAGCTATGTATAACCCATGGTTAATTTCAAAACTGCTGGATAACAAAGGAAGAATACACCAGATTCTATTCTTTCCTCATGCCTGGAAGAATGGCTGCCTTCAGTCTCTGAGTTTTGCTCCAACCCTTCTCCTCTTCAGCTTTGGATCCCTGCAGGATTGCACCAGGATCCAGAAGTTACACAATCAGTAGCTTCACTCAGAGGCCAAGTAGCATGAAAATCTGATGTATCTTATGATCAAATCCATCTTGGGGCCAGTTTCACATTTTTTTTTAAATAATAAATGTTGTCACATATGCTTCCTAATAAGAGTTTCTAAATGCTAGAAGAATTGTTAACCAAAACTCTGTCCCATCCCGGCATTACCAAAGTGTGATTAGTCAAAATATGACAAAGAAGCCACTACCACATTCAAAATAAGTGAATAATTTTCTTGCAGCAAAATGGGTTGTGATTTTCATCTTATTCATCATCTATAAATGTAACATGTTTTTTGTATGCAGAGAAGTGACCCATGACCACCCTTCACATAATAATTGTACACTTAAAAGCATTACTGGTTTGTATCATGTTTCATCCTAATACAATCAGTGACTTAAGTAAGGCAAGGAATCTCAAAAAGCAAAAAGTCTAAGATTCTTATGTGAATCTTTTATTTTTCCTCTGGAAGATAATGTGGTGAGAAATTTCTCCTACTAATTATTCAAAAGCAGCAGAAGGGCAAGAGGAAGAAATGACCCATTATAAGTTTTTGTCAGTGAAGAAAATAACATCAGGGGCATCTGTACTGTGTGGGGAGAGCAGACTATACTTAGCTGACCTATCCAAACAAGAGAGTCTTAAGGAACTCTGCACTAAAGTTTTCCTAGGGCTAAATAAGTGGGCTTCCCTTGTGGCTCAGCAGTAAAGAATCCACCTGCCAAGCAGAAGAAGCGGGTTTGATCCCTGGGTAGGGAAGATACCCTGGAGAAGGAAATGGCCACCTAATTTTGCCTGGGAAATCCTGTAGATAGAGGAGACCGGTAGGCTACAGTCCATGGGGGTCGCAAAGAGTAGGACATGATTTAGTGACTGAACAACAAAAGGGATAAATAAGCAGGGCTTCACAGCTACAGTTGACTTGGACACAAAGCACATGCACTCAATCAAATTTCTAGTGTCAATGGGAGATTTGGAAGATACCTACTTATCATCCAACGAAATAGATGACAGTGGAAAGAAATGTAAGTGTCATTCCTCCATATTTCTCCATGTTACCTCCATATGGTGATTCATTTCAAAGACTAAAAGTTGGCTATCGCAGTCACCAGACAGCCTTTCTCCTCCTCCTCTCCAACCTTTTAGCATCTCTCTCATTCCTCTCTTTATACCAGCTCCATACTATTTTGTGGGAAGACATGAAGCATGTTGCCCTCATCCTCTCCTTTTCCTCCTTCTCCTTATCATAATTTTTTCTTCACAGCGTTGTGTTCTGAACACTTTTTCTGTTGAAAGCCCAGTATAAGCTCTGCGCTTATAGCATCTTATTTAAACAGCATACCATCTAGTGGTGACCCTTAACCACTCCAGGCTGAGGAAATGGAGACGCTGAGACACAATCTCCTACAAGTCCAACAACTAGGAAGTGGTAGATCTGGGACTGAGACTGAGTGCTGTTTGACTTCAAAGCCTGGATTAGTAAATTTTGTATTACTTTACCAGTAGCCTCTCCCTCCACACAGTCGTGTGTGTTAAATACATAAAGCACATTATAAGTAAATAAATGAACTTACAAATAAATCTTTTTACTTTCAGACTTGTTCACCTGCTCTTCTGGCCACCCCACAGCCTTCTTCAGTGGCCTCTTTGGTACAGTACAAACAGTGTGTGGGCTAACAGAGATATCAGTCTCAGATCCAAGAGATGTGTCATATGGTGAGAAGGATGAATCCTTAGGGAATTCATCTCATCTGGACCCTGGATATCCGAAGCATTAGGAGGAGGCAGGGATATTCTCTAATCAGATGAAGACTATTAGAACCAAGATGACACAGCCTTTGTTTCATCCTTCAGCTATAGGTCCTTGACCTTTATATATGGCATAAGCCCATTTCTTTAGGATTTAGTTGAGGGAAAAAATATTTCCCTCCTTTCGCAGGGAAGAGAATGACTCATAGCACATCAGTACTCTCTTAAAAATTCCCTCTTATTATCCAGCTCCTAAATTTATATATTCAGTGTGTGGAAGGGAGTTATACCAGTTACACCTACCTCCTTTACAGATACTCAAGAGTAGTTTCACATCTCATTTTTAAAAGATTGTGACACTTATCACTTGCCCAAAACTGAGGCTCAAATAACTATTTTTAATATGTATTGCATATCTATTACACACATTCAGATAAGATAAAATAGACAAGGCAAACCAGTTAGAGAAAAAGAATTACTATATAGAGAGGTAAAATTCACCAGGAAGACATAACACTTCTAAACATAAATATTCTAATAATTTCTCCTTAAATGCAAAGCAAGTACTTTTTTAAATAGAAATTAACAAATCTGCAGACATGTTAGGCAATTTTTAGTATAAAAATTCTGAGTAATTGATAGGTTATGAGTCCAAAGGTGTCTGTAGGTAAATAATATTTAAAGAACACAATTAACAACCTCAATCTGAAGCGAATAAAGAGAAATCTAAACTCAGAAAGTGTTCTTCTTAAATATTGTTAGTGTTTAAAAATTGACCATGTTACTAATTATAAAGCCAGTTGCAATAAATATTAAAGAATAACCAATATTTAAAATTCATCTTTTCATCAAATTGCAATTAAGATAATCATATATTAAGTAACTAATAAAGTCATATATATATATATATATATGTGGCAGTTGAAAACATATTCTAAATATTCATGAACGAAAGAAGAAATTCTAAATAGAGCCAAATGTCACTGATATCTAAAATACCATGGGCTGAGAGTTAAGAAGTTAACCTTACAACTTAAAAAGCTACCCAAAGTAATTCATATGATAGAAAAAAAGAAATGTTTTCCAAATAATTTAACATAATATGGTACAAAAATCAGAAACTGAGATTCTTGAGGAAGGAGGTTTAGGAGTTGGTTTCACTCATGAGCATAGTAACGAATACCATAAACAGAGTGCTAGCGGCTTAAAAATGAAATGTATTACAACTAAGTTGAGTTTAGACAGCATATTAAAAAGCAGAGACATTACTTTGCCGATCAAGTTCTGTCTAATCAAAGCCATGGTTTTTCCAGTAGTAATGTGTGGATGTGATAGTTGGATCCTGATGCTGGGCAAGATTGAAGGCTGGAAGAGAAGGGGATGACTCTTTGTGACCCCATGGACTGCAGCATGCCAGGCTTCCCTGTCCATCACCGAACTCTGTCCATCACCCTTTCCATCACTCAACTCCATGAATTTGAGCTTGCTCAATCTCAAGTCCATCAAGTCGGTGATGCCATCCAACCATCTCATCCTCTGTCATCCCCTTGAGTATTCAGGACTGATTTCCTTTAAGACTCACTATAAAATTATAGTATTTAAAACTAGGTGATACTTGTGGAAGCAGAGAAAGAATATAAAAACAAAAAAGCATAAAATAGAAATATTTATTGATTATACCACATTAAAATAAAAACCTTGCATTTCAAAAAATCATTTTTTAAAAGGGAAAAGTTAAATCTTAGTCTGAAAAATCATATGCAACATATTTAACCAAGAAAGTGTTAATGCTCAGAATGTATAAGGAACACACACAAATCAATGGGCTTCCTGGTAGCTCAGCTGGTAAAGAATTCGCCTGCAGTGTGGGAGACCTGGGAAGATTTACTGGAGAAGGGAACAGCTCCCCACTCCAGTATTCTGGCCTGGAGAATTCTATGGACAGAGGAGCCTGGCAGGTTACAGTCCATGGGCTCAAAGAGTCGGACGCGACTGAATAACTTTCACAAATCAGTAAGCAGAAGAAAAAAATCTAATAGGCAAAAGATATGACAGCAGAATGGAGAATCAAGTAGCTAATAAATACATGAAACTATATCTAGCCTCACTAGTAATCAGAAACATTTAAATTAAATAAAAATTGTGTACCTTTCTACATCTATGATGCTCACAAAAAATAGGAGATCTGAGACATGTTAACAAGAATTGGCTTGGTTGCGGTTTGGGTTTTGTGTTTTGTGTTGTTTGGTTTCTTTTTGGTTTTAGACGACCCCATAAATGACCCTTGTGTTTTCCATTATATTTAGCTGATGGACTCGGTATTCTGGAAGATGGAAAAAAAATATTTTCTTTATAGGTGATTGTGAAAGATTGAAGTATAATTTCCCAACTACTTGCTTCTTTTCAATGACAGAGTTATATGTTCCCTCTCATTGTCAAGTGAGTTGTTGTTGCATCATTTGGGAAGAGTATATGTTCCTCCCTTATTGACTTTGGTCTGGGTCCTGGGGTATTCTTTGGCTGATGGGATGTAAGATGTGACATGAGTCATTTTTTAGTAGAAGTTTCAATTTGGATGTGTGTAGTTTGCCCTCACCTATTAGAGTAGCATGCCTCAGATAAGGGATACAAGTGCCTGGATCTCTGAACCAGGAAGACATATGGAACCAAGCCAGGCTGAGTCAAGCTATAGCCAGGCTCAAACCCAGCAGGACTGAGCAAAGGCCCAGCTGGCCTGCAGCTCCTATGTAACACGAGCAAGGAATAAATATTTGTGGCTGTTATCCACTGATGGTATTGGCATAGTTTGTTGCCACAGATAAACTAGTACGCTGATAAAGCTGAATGGTATTCTGCAATGTGACCTAGTGTTAGAGCTGTCGTTCACCAAGCAGGTAACTCAGTCCACTTTCTTGGGGAGGAACAGAGGGTGGGACAGGTAGCCACCTGTGTTTAGGCAAATCCTTCCTCATGGAAACCAAACAGGGAATAAATATTAATCCATAACATACCCAAGTCATGGCTATCCACTTGGACTAAGAAATGAGCAGCCTGTTAGGACAGTTCTCTCTAATCTTCATGGGATCCCTTCCTCAATACCAACCTCAATCTGATGGAAATAAAGCAAACTCTAAAACCAGAAATTATTCTTCTCAAAAACACACTGCTAATGTTTAACAGTTGACCATATTATTAGTTATAAAGCCAGTTACAGTAAATATCAAAGAATCAACAATGTACTGAATACATTCTAGGATGTTTATTAATAATATTATGTTGAATAAAAGTGCCGAAAGTGGGCATCCTTGTCTTGTTCCTGATCTTAGAAGAAATGCTTTCAGCTTTTCACTGTTGAATATAATGTAGGCTGAGATATGAACACTCTATACCCACTTTGTTGAGAGTTTTACCATAAATGGATGTTGAATTTTGTCAAATGCTTTTCCCAGATCTATTGATAGAATCTTGTGATTTTTATTCTTTGTTTTCTTAGTATGGTGGATTATGTTGGTTGATCTGTGGATACTGAATCATTCTTGTATCCCTGGAATAAGTCCCATTTGATTATGGTATATAATCCTTCCAATATAATGTTGAATTTGGTTTGCTAATATTTTGTTGAGGATTTTTGCTTCTGTATTCATCAGGAATACTGACCTGTAGTTTTTTTCTGTAGAGTCTTTGTTCAGTTCTGGTATCAGGGTAATAATGCTGGTCTCATACAATGATTTAAGCATCGCTTTCATCTTCAATCTTTTTTGAATAGTTTGAGAGGCTATGTATTAACTCTTCTTTAAATATTGATAGAGCTCACCTGTGAATCTATCCTGTCCTGAATTTTTGTTTATTGGAAGTCTTTTGCTTACTGATTCAATTTCATTCCTAGTAACTGGTCTGTTCAGATTTTCTGTTTCTTCCTGATCCAGTCTTGGAAGATTATATGTTTCTAAGAATTTACCTGTTGCTTCTAGGTTGCACAATTTGTTGGCATATAATGTTCATAGAAGTCTCTTAGAATTGTTTCTTTCATTGTTTTTAAATGAAAACATTCATTTCTGGTTTTATTTGAGACCTCTCTCTTTTTCTTGATGAGTCTGGCTAAAGGTTTATCAATTTTGTATATATTTTCAAAGAACTAGCTCTTTTCCCCATGTTTTAGTCTCAATTATATTTATTTCTGCTCTGATCTTTATTATTTTCATCCTTCTACTAATTTTTGACTTTGTTCTTTTTCTGGTTCATTTAGGTGAAAAATTAGGATTATTTATTTGAAATTTTTCTTGTTCTTGAGGAAGGCCTGAATTACTGTAGTATTCTCTTAGAACTGCTTCTATTGCATCCAGTAGATTTTGGAAAGTCAATTTTCTGTTTTCATTTATCTCAAGGTATCTTTTGATTTTCTCTCTGATTTTTCCTTTGACCAATTGGTTGTTTGGTAGCATGCTGTTTAGTTTTCACATGCTTGGATATTTTCCAGTTTTCTTCTTGTAATTGAGTTCAGCTTCTTATCATTGTGGTCAGAAAAAATAATTGATAATTTTATTTAGTGTTATGTTTGTTATCTTTCTGTTTATTTTTTGTGTATGTATTATAGGTTTTGGGTTTGTGAGGTTATATGAGGTTCATATATATCAATCTATATATATAGCAATTCATTGCTCTATGCTTATGTATTGCTATATGCAAGTGGCTGAATGTCACTTAAGTTCAAATGTAATCTAAAAGCACGTTTTCCTCTCCCAAAACATTTTGTTTTTGATACTACGTTTGCTTCTTTTTACTTTGTGTATCCATTAACTACTTCCTGTAGTTAAAGTTGATTTTACAACTTCAGTCTTTGAAAAACAAAAATTATCTATATTTCTCAGGGTTCTCCATGGATGTAAAGCTAACTATAAATATATTTGTATAATAGAAATTAACTCAGTTATGGAGACTGAGAAGTCCCATAATCACCATCTGCAAGCTGGAAAATCAGGTAAGCCTGTTACATAATTCAGTCTGAATCTAAAGTCTTTAAGTCTAAAGGCTTGAGAATCAGGAGCATCAAAAGCAAGAAAAGATGGTTGTTTCAGCTCAGACAGAGAGATCAAATTTGCCCTTCTTCCATCTTTTTGTTTCATTTAGGCTCTCAACAGATTGTATGATGTCCATCCACAATGGTAAAATAATCTTTACTCAGTCTACTGATTTAAATGCTAAGGAGCACCACCATCCTAGAAATTCTCAAAAACAGTGTTTACCAGCTATCTGGACATCTCTAAGCCCAATCAAACTGACACAAAAAATTAATCATTGCAGGAACATGACAAATTTTGTGGGATTCTAACTTGGTTATGGGCCCAGTGTTACTCCGACTGATGTGTGGAGGTCATCCATCAAGGCCCATGCTCTTTTAGATGCCTGACTCCAAAGGCAGACGATGGAGGTCCATCAGCAAGGTCACATCTCGGGACTGAGGATCCCTTCCAAAACTTAAGCACTGTTATTGCTGCTGGTGGTAAAACCCATCTGAAATTATTATTTGTAGAGTTCAAGGGCCTTCTTATGTTCCTGAATACATGGTTAGGATTGTTCACAAAAATAATGCTTAGTTTCCTTTTTTTCCCTCTAACTATGCTGTTTTAGAGGTAACTATGATTTCTGAGCATCTTCTAAGGTCTTGGTATTGCCAGGTACCAGTTTCTACAAAATCCCCCCACCCATATATATTACCTACCTTAATTATTTAAACACTTGAATTTGTAACAAATGTTGGACAACCATTATTCTAACACACAGTGTTTCCTTACATCTGTTGAATTACTTTGCCTAACAGATGGGTTGTTGAGATTACACAAGGACCCACCTGAATGGTCTGAATACAGTCTTGGCCAGTCTGTAATTTTTCACAGTTGTTTCAAGGTCTATTTAGAGTCTAAAGATAGACTATACCAGGCAATGTGGTTGTTACTGGATTTCCTTGTAGCATTTACTTCTATGAAAATAAATGGAAGGGGTACTGACAGAGCTAGATCTGTGTATGTTGTGCCCATATCCCCAGCCATCAATGTCTAACTTATCCTAAATAATGTACACATAGGACTTTTCACAACACCAGTATTTCAACTCAACACTAAGCACCTGTGAGGCATAAACCACAGGTCTTTTTACTTACAATATATTTGCATTAGGACTATGGCTACTGTATAATATGAAATTATGGTAGCTTTTACCTAGTGAGATATTATTAAACTATTAAAAGTATAAATATGAAAGCATAGCTTCAATTTATAGAAATCTTCTGATTTACTTTTAAATGAAAAAAGAATATTTACTAAATTAAACATACACAGTGACTCTATGTGGACAAGGATTTGAATGAAATATAAACAAAATAGATTATGGCTAAACATCTTAGATTAAAAATATTTTATTTCCTATCATAATTATAAAATATGATAAGGATAAACAAAAAAACAAACAACATCTCATTCAAGGAATTCTATTTAATTACAGTTAAGCTTGAAGAGCAAACTCACTAAGTTTAGAATTTGGCTGGAAGAATGAAATTTCACAAAGTAAGATCCTTAGATTTATATAAATGGAGAAGTATTTTAAAGCACAAGAGCAGATAAATGACACTGGCATTTACATCATTGTACTGATCAAGGCATAATATGTATCTTTTATGTATCTTTTTGAAATGGGACCATGTCTATCTGTTGCTAATCCTATTTCAAAGAGAAAATCCAAGGTGACAGTGAACTAGAGACTTGAACTTTTCTGTGCACAGCAGAGCACATCGCTTACATTCACCAAAGAGACTTGGATTCAGGCTCTCATTTTGGCATTCACTCTCTATTGCTTTCCATCAATTGTTCTATACATGGTAGTTCAAAAAATGCAAACTTATTTTCTTGATATCCAAGCGCAGAAAGAGGTTAAAAACTCCTGATCATCAGCATGACTGAGCTTTGAAAATTGCATCAAATATCCCTTTAAGAGCGTTTTAAGCTAGCAGACTGCTAACTGAAGAAATACACTGTAATAGTCTTTTCAAGGTCTCTTCTTTCAGAGAACAAGAAAGACATTTGCTCTGACCATAGTTTTTTAAAAATCTATTATTATAAATTTTCAAAGAAAATCCTTATTATGCATGATAAATAATATATAGAATCATCTTCAACCTCTCCCATATATCACCATAATTTTCTGGCAAGACAATCCCATCTTAGCCTTAACATGGACATTCCATAGCATCATCTGTAGAAGATCACACTACCTGTAATCATAAACATTGGAGCCAATCAAAAATTGTTCCATGAGGTCTTAAATGTAATGCAGCCAATAAAGTGTGAAAAGATGCTTTTATAAAGAAACCATTCTCCTGAGTCTGTTTATATTAATGTAAATTACTTGGAAACACATGATGAAAGAAATAATATTGCATATTCCCTGGTGCTCTATATGTACATTCCTAGTTTATGCTTATAATTGCTTACTAAAGACTGTAAAAGACTGTATAAATCATACAAATTAGGCCTTCTAAACCCAAGGAGCTAACAATTCCAACTCTGGCACTCTTTCCAAAATAATCAATTTGGCTTTGCTACTCGTAACACCATCAGATATATGGTAACTCAGATATATGGAATAGCTACATTATATTGCTACAGCAATAATCCGGTTAATACATCAATAATAAAAATTTAAACACTTTTTGATGGAATAGGCCACACCTCCTAAATATGTTCTTAGGTAAACTGGAAATATATCACAATCATAATTGGAACAAATATCACAACCATAATATTTTCACTTGTGACGTTTCCTTAGAATCTATTGTGAAATTCCATGGGATAGACTATGGATGGAGTTATAAACTACAAGTCTTTGTCTTGCTTGCTTAGCTCAGCTGGTCAGAACACAGCACAGAGGAGGATAAGAATGTGGTAATGATTACAGGAAGGATTTTATCTACATAAAATAATGACACTTGGCTTCTAAAATTCATTTAGCAATTAAATTTCATGTAGATATGTAAGTCTGGGAGTTAATTTCAAATCAAACAAAGCTATACAATGAAACCTTAAAAAAAAAAGATGTGGTGATATTGTTATGTTTTCCCTATGACCTTCAAATATTTTCTCTCCATTAGACTCCCCTATTCACTGGGGGATGGAATGATACTTACCAAAATATTAAATGCTCCCTTGGTCCTTCCAGCTCAAACTTTTCTCAGTGGGATAATAAAAGTAAATAATAATGATAATAATAATATTCATTTACATCTATTAAGTACTTACTATATGCCAGCTTTACAGCAAGAGCTTTTTCTCTCACTTGAATCTAACCACACTTTCTTGAGGTAGGTGTTAATACTACTGTCAGCATTGTGTTCATATGAGGAGACTGAGACCCCAGAGAGGTTGATCACTTAATAAATGAGACTGCAAAGGTTCAAACTCTGTCTGACTCACTTAAACAACATTTTTGTGTTTCCCAGCACTGCTGAATCAGCTCTAGAAATAGAAACTTTATACTAACGCATATATATGGAATTTAGAATGGTGGTAACGATAACCCTGTATGCGAGACAGCAAAAGAGACACAGATGTATAGAGCAGTCTTTTGGACTCTGTGGGAAAGGATGAGGGTGGGATGATTTGGGAGAATGGCATTGAAACATGTATATTATCATATGTGAAACGGATCGCCAGTCCAGGTTCAATGCATGATACAGGATGCTCAGGCCTGGTGCACTGGGATGACCCAGAGGGACGATATGGGGAGGGAGGTGGGAGGGGGGGTCCAGGATGGGGAGCACGAGTACACACGAGGTGGATTCATGTCGATGTATGGCAAAACCAATACAATATTGTAAAGTAATTAGCCTCCAATTAAAATAAATTAATTTAAAAAATAATAATAAAAAATAAGAAAACACAACACACACACACACACACACACACAAGAAAAGTTTAAAGCCTCCCTCTACCCCCGACTATTGTCACCACGGATTATTTAAATATTTGTTTCAGATAAACCGCAGTACACACTGGTGACTAATGGAGTGTTGATAATGACCTTTTGGTTGATGAGAGTAATGTGCTGTTCTTAGAGAAGATGATGGTACTGAGATGATCCAACCATAAAAGTACCATGAACTTTATGTTGATGTCCTGATTGTGATGATGCATTAGCTTTGATTTCTTCTAAAACATTCACTTTATTTTAGGAGGATATTATCATTTCTGTTTCCATTGTTGATGCAATTGTGCAAGATTAAAGTAAATGAACTGGCCCACATAGACTCTACCACATTCTTGCCTTCTACTGAATCATGTTATGACCAACTGAACTGAGCAAAGAGAGCCAAAGAGTTCTAGTTAATAATTCCACCCACTGCCCACACTCAACCTGGAAATTTTGCAAGAGTTCCTACTAAAATTTCAGAGATACAATGTTACAGTTAGGAAACTTAAGAACATTGTTTTCAGTCCATCCTAGGACTTAGTATACTGTCAATGTGCATTCTCTGTATCTACCAAATACTAATCAATTTATTTACAGTCATGATAAATCACAGAATGAATGAGCAGTAATCAGTTTAAGTCACTGAAGTTATCTTATATACCAAATGGCAGTGTTACCAACAGCAAAATGTTATTATTTTTTTTAAGGTATTGAAATTGGAATTGAGTTGACCACACAAATCAAGAAAATGTCATTTTGCCTTACATTAGTTGTGGTATTTTGAGTAGAACATTAAGACAGATGTCCCTGTAACTCTTCAACTATGAAATGAGTGTAATAACTACTTAGGATGATAAGAAGGGGCTTTCCTGGTGGCTCAGATCATAAAGAATCTGCCTGCAATACAGGAGTCCCCCATTCAGTCCCTGAGTCAGGAAGATCCCCTGGAGAAGGGCATGGCAACCCATTCCAGTACTCTTGCCTGGAAAATTCCATGGACAGAGGAGCCTGGTGGGCTACAGTTCATGGACTCACAGAGCTGGGCATGACTGAAGCAACTTAACACGCACAGGATGATAATAAAGAACAGATGGATTAAAAAAAAAGAGAGAGAGAAGCACATTAATGACCGTGAATAATTAAAGGAGATTATTATTATATGGCTGAGTCTAATAGACATTTTACAGCATCAGACTTTTGTTCCATCACCAGTCACATCCACAACGTTGTTTTTGCTTTGGCTCTGTCTCTTCATTCTTTCTGGGGTTATTTCTCCTCTCTTCTCCAGTAGCATCTTGGGCATCTACTGACCTGGGGAGTTCATCTTTCAGTGTCCTATATTTTTGCCTTTTTATATTGTTCATTGGGTTCTGAAGGCAAGAATACTGAAGTGGTTTGCCATTCTCTTCTCTAGTGGGCCACGTTCTGTCAGAAATTTTCACCATGACCCCTCTGACTTGGGTGGCCCTACATGCCATGGCTCATAGTTTCATTGATTTAGACAAGACTGTGGTCCATGTGATAAGCTTGATTAGTTTTTTGTGATTGTGGTTTTCATTCTGTCTGCCCTCTAAGGGATAAGGATAAGAGGCTTATGGAAGCTTCCTGGTGGGAAAGACTGACTATAGGGGTAACTGGGTCTTCTAATGGGCAGGCCCATGCTCAGTAAATCTTTGATCCAATTTTCTGTTGATGGGCAGGGCTGTGTGAAAAATTCTTAAAGAGATGGCAATACAAGACCACCTTACCTACCTTCTGAGAAATCTGTATGCAGGTCAAGAAGCAATGTGCAGTTCAGTTCAGTCGCTCAGTCATGTCCGATTCTTTGCGACCCCATGAATCACAGCACGCCAGGCCTCCCTGTCCATCACCAACTTCCAGAGTTCACTCAGACTCACGTCCATCAAGTCAGTGATGCCATCCAGCCTTCTCATCCTCTGTTGTCCCCTTCTCCTCCTGCCCCCAATCCCTCCCAGCATCAGAGTCTTTTCCAATGAGTCAACTCTTCTCATAAGGTGGCCAAAGTACTGGAGTTTCAGCTTTAGCATCATTCCTTCCAAAGAAATCCCAGGGTTGATCTCCTTCAGAATGGATTGGTTGGATCTCCTTGCAGTCCAAGGGACTCTCGAGAGTCTTCTCCAACACCACAGTTCAAAAGCATCAATTCTTCGGCGCTCAGCCTTCTTCACAGTCTAACTCTCACATCCATACATGACCACTGGAAAAACCATAGCCTTGACTAGATGGACGTTTGTTGGCTGCTTTTGAATATGCTGTCTAGGTTGGTCATAACTTTTCTTCCAAGGAGTAAGCGTCTTTTAATTTCATGGCTGCAGTCACCATCTGCAGTGATTTTGGAGCCCCCCAAAATAAAGTCTGACACTGTTTCCACTGTTTCCCCATCGATTTCCCATGAAGTGATGGGACCGGATGCCATGATCTTCATTTTCTGAATGTTGAGCTTTAAGCCAACTTTTTCACTCTCCTCTTTCACTTTCATCAAGAGGCTTTTTAGTTCCTCTTCACTTTCTGCTATAAGGGTGGTGTCATCTGCATGTCTGAGGTTATTGATATTTCTCCCAGCAATCTTGATTCCAGCTTGTGCTTCTTCCAGCCCAGCGTTTCTCATGATGTACTCTGCATATAAGTTAAATAAGCAAGGTGACAATATACAGCCTTGATGTACTCCTTTCCCGATTTGGAACCAGTCTGTTGTTCCATGTCCAGTTCTAACTGTTGCTTCCTGACCTGCATACACATTTCTCAAGAGGCAGATCAGGTGGTCTGGTATTCCCATCTCTTTCAGAATTGTCCACAGTTTCTTGTGATCCACACAGTCAAAGGCTTTGGCATAGTCAATAAAGCAGAAATAAATGTTTTTCTGGAACTCTCTTGCTTTTTCCATGATCCAGCAGATTTTGGCAATTTGGTCTCTGGCTCCTCTGCCTTTTCTAAAACCAGCTTGAACAACTGGAAGTTGGTGGTTCACGTATTGCTGAAGCCTGGCTTGGAGAATTTTGAGCATTACTTTACTCACGTGTGAGATGAGTGCAATTGTGCAGTAGTTTGAGCATTCTTTGGCATTGCCTTTCTTTGGGATTGGAATGAAAACTGACCTTTTCCAGTCCTGTGGCCACTGCTGAGTTTTCCAAATTTGCTGGCATATTGAGTGCAGCACTTTCACAGCATCATCTTTCAGGATTTGAAATAGCTCAACTGGAATTTCATCACCTCCACTAGTTTTGTTCACAGTGATGCTTTCTAAGGCCCGGTGGACTTCACATTCCAGGATGTCTGGCTCTAGGTCAGTGATCACACCCTCGTGATTATCTCGGTTGTGAAGATCTTTTTTGTACAGTTCTTCTGTGTATTCTTGCCACCTCTTCTTAATATCTTCTGCTTCTGTTAGGTCCATACCATTTCTGTCCTTTATCGAGCCCATCTTTGCATGAAATGTTCCCTTGGTATCTCTGATTTTCTTGAAGAGATCTCTAGTCTTTCCCATTCTGTTGTTTTCCTCTATTTCTTTGCACTGATCGCTGAAGAAGGCTTTCTTATCTCTTCTTGCTATTCTTTGGAACTCTGCATTCAGATGCTTATATCTTTCCTTTTCTCCTTTGCTTTTTGCTTCTCTTCTTTTCACAGCTATTTGTAAGGCCTCCCCAGACAGCCATTTTGCTTTTTTGCATTTCTTTTCCATGGGGCTGGTCTTGATCCCTGTCTCCTGTACAGTGTCACGAACCTCAGTCCATAGTTCATCAGGCACTCTATCTATCAGATCTAGTCCCTTAAATCTATTTTCTCACTTCCACTGTATAATCATAAGGGATTTGATTAGGTTATACCTGAATGGTCTAGGGGTTTTCCCTACTTTGTTCAATTTAAGTCCGAATTTGTCAATAAGGAGTTCATGATCTGAGCCACAGTCAGCTCCTGGTCTTGTTTTTGTTGACTGTATTGAGCTTCTCCATCTTTGGCTGCAAAGAATATAATCAATCTAGAACTGGACAACTATGATCATGGCATCAGGTCCCATCACTTCATGGCAAATAGATGGGGAAACAGTGGAAACAATACTCTTGTTGTTTATTTTTTAGGACTCCAAAATCACTGCAGATGGTGACTTCAGCCACGAAATTAAAAGATGCTTGCTCCTTGGAAGAAAAGCTATGACCAACCTAGAAAGGATATTAAAAAGCAGAGACCTTATTTTGCTGACAAAGGTCAGTCTATTCAAAGCTATGGCTTTTCAGTAGTCATGTATGGATGTGAGAACTGGACTATAAAGAAAGCTGAAAGCTGAAGAATTGATGCTTTTGAACTGTGGTGTTGGAGAAGACTCTTGAGAGTCCCTTGGACTGCAAGGAGATCAAATCAATCAATCCCAAAGGAAATCAGTCCTGAATATTCATTGGAAGGACTGATGCTGAAACTGAAACTCCAATACTTTGCCACCTGGTGTGAAGAACTGACTCATTTGACAAGACTTTGATGCTGGGAAAGACTGAAGGACAGGGAAGCCTGGCATGCTGCAGTCCATGTGGTCGCAAAGAGTCATACAGGACTGAGCGACTGAACTGAACTAAATCGATATTTAATTATATTACAGCTCTGGAAATGCTGAGTGAGTTTTGGAGTCTTTGAAACATAGACCAAGAAGGGCACCTGAATGTTGATGATGACTTCTCATTGGTAGGAATTCCAAACAAGTGTGTTTCAAATCCTTCAAATCAAAGAGTCCTTTTAGCTCAACATTATTCATAGACTTATTAAAAATCCCCCAAACAGGCCAGTAATTTGGTGATGGTATATAAACAATGAATATTACTGTTCAATAAATTATTTTCCTTAGTGAATGACATAGGTGGAGAATGTTGAAATTTTTATATTTTAATCTGTTAGGTCTGACCCACTGGTTTAAATTCACTATATCAAATTTGCGTAATTATTTGGCTGTATTTTGGGATAGATTTTGGAACTGCTGATAGTGGCTGAGACTATAGTGATGTGTGAGAAAAATTATACAGACAGTAATATGCTTAGCTAGAAGCAAAATTTTTACTTTATTGGCCTACTTTCTAACTTAATTTTTCAAAATTGTACCTTTAGAAATATATTTATTTTAAATGGTCAATTAAATTAATCAAAAGGACTTGGGTAATTTTATAGGGTTGCATTGAATCTGTAGATTGCTTTGGAGTATAGCCATTTTCACACCTCACACTGGTCAGAATGGCCATCATCAAAAAATCTGCAAATTATTAATATAAATGCTGGAGAGGATGTGAAGAAAAGAAAATCCTCTTGCACTATTGGTGGGATTGTAAACTGATACAGCCATTATGGAGAACAGTATGGAGATTCTTTAAAAAACTGGAAATAAAGTTACCATATGACCCAGTACTGGGCATATGAAAGTGAAAGTTAAGTCGCTCAGTTGTGTCCAGCTCTTTGCTACTCCATGGACTATATAGTCCATGGAATTCTCCAGGCCAGAATAATGGAGTGGGTAGCCAGGGGATCTTTCCAACCCAGGGATCAAACCCAGGTCTCCCATAATGCAGGAGGATTCTTTACCAGCTGAGGAAATGCAGGAGGATTCTTTACCAGCTAAGCCACAAGGGAAGCCCAAGAATATTGAAGTGGGTAGCCTATCTCTTCACCAGCGGATCATCCCAACCCAGGAATCGAATCAGGTCTCCTGCATTGCAGGCAGAATCTTTACCAACTCAGCTATGTGCTTAGTCACTGGGCAAGTCCTCTGAGAAAACCATAATTCAAAAAAACACATGTAGTCCAATGTTCATCGCAGCACTGTTGACAATTGCCAGGACATGCAAGCAACCCAGATGTTCACTAGGTTGGTTGAATGGATAAAGAAGTCGTGAGATATATGTATACATATATATGTGTATGTGTGTGTGTCTGTGTATAAATATGTGTATGTAATGAAACGTTACTCAGCCTTAAAAAGGAATAAATGTGAATCAGTTGAACTGAGGTGGATGAATGTAGAACTGTTATACAGAGTGAAATAAGTCACAAAGAAAAAAACTATCATATGTTAGCACATATATATATAGAATATCGGAGAAGGCAATGGCACCCCACTCCAGTACTCTTGCCTGGAAAATCCCATGGATGGAGGAGCCTGATAGGCTGTAATCCATGGGGTCGCTAAGAGTCGGACACGATGAGCGACTTCCCTTTCACTTTTCACTTTCATGCATTGGAGAAGGAAATGGCAACCCACTCCAGTGTTCTTGCCTGGAGAATCCCAGAGACGGGGGAGCCTGGTGGGCTGCCATCTATGGGGTCACACAGAGTTGGACACGACTGAAGCGACTTAGCAGCAGCAGCATATATAGAATCTAGAAAAACGGTCCTGGTGGACCTATTTGCAGGACAGGAATAGAGGCAGATGTAGAGGATGCTCTTGTGGACACAGCAGGGCTGAAGGAGAGGGTGGGACAAACTGAGAGAGCAGCACTGACATATACACACTAGCATGTGTGAGACAGAGAGAGAGGGGGAAGTTACCATATAACACAGAGCCCAGCTAGGCACCCTGAAGACCCAGATGCCTGGGATGCTGGGGTGGGGGGTGGGAATGAGGCTTAAGAGGCAGAGGAGACAGAGGAGATAGAGATATATATATATACACACTCATGGCTGACTTGTGTTGTATGGCAGAAACCAACACTACATTGTAAAGCAATTATCCTCCACTTTTTTTTTTAAAAAAAGGGATTTTGATGTGATATGAAGGCAGATATTTAGATAATAAAGGCTGATTTTTTTTGGAAAAGTTTCAGAGGAAGCTATGATATCCTTAAAAATAGCCTCTATTCAGGCCTAGTTAAACGTGTTAGGGATGACTAATTACTTACCTTCCTTATCTTTGATACCCCCTCAGTGCTTCTTGTTCTCCATTCAAGTCAGATTACCTGGCCCGTAAATAATCTGGTGGGTCTTTTCAACTAATGTTCTTTCTGTAAGAGGCATCTCTCCTCACTTGATCATCCTGGAAATCTCCTCCTTCAAATCTGTGCAGCAAAGGATTCCTCTTTCTCTCAGTCAGTGTTAGATGCTCACACCTCCTTATTTCTGCTTTGCAATTAATGCATCCATCCTTCCATGCATCCATTCATCAAGCTTTATTTGAGCTCCTGTTATGCAGTGTGTCAGTCACAGAGGATACAAAACAAATAATACACAATCTCTATTATAAAACATTTAAGGTGTAGTGTAAGGCTTCTTAACCTGGGAACTTATTAATCTGTATGAGCTTTTAGGGTTCCATTTAGCTTGTTAAAATTTTATGCATAAATTTTTCTGGATGTGCATGTGTGAACTTCTCAGCAAAGATAGATTTTAGATGTCGGAAGAATCTAAAAAAAATTTCAGAAATCCCAAGAAGTTTAAGACCATTGATTTATTGGAAAAAAGAAAACAATCAGTCAATTACAACAGACTGTGTGATCAAGGATAATATGGAGGTTTGCATAAGAGCAAATGTGTAGTGTATGTGATAGAAACCAGAGAGTGATGACAGAATCTGAGAAAGCTTTTGGAAGAAGGCATCTGACTGTCTTAAAGGATGTGTAAGACTCTCTGGTTTTCCTCACTTTCAAATTTCTGGAACTCATTCTGTTGCCTCATCACTCATTTATCTTTTTACGTACAGAAGCCTGGCTTCCAGACCCACTGCTGCCCTAAAACAACTCTAGTGAAAGTCGTTCATGATGTCTTCATTCTTCAAATTAATGCAAGTTATTCTCTTTTTATCTTGCTTGAATCTATGCAACATTTGAATCTTCCTCCTTTTGAAAATGTCTCCTTTATTTTTCATCGTTCCTCACTCTTGAAGCTTTCCTTTCACTTCTCTGAGTGCTATCTCGAAGAATTTCATTAATATTTTTCCTCCTCTCTCCTCCTGGAGTTCCATTTCCAATGTCCTTATCTTAATCTACCTCTCTTTCTAGTTGGTCTCACGCATATTCATGACTTTAGAAAGCATTTCTATGCTGCCCTATGTCTCCACCCCAGATTTCTCTCCTAAAGTTTTGAACCATCTACCCAATTACTTATCCTTCTCTATTTGATTTCCCATGGGTACCTCCCACTCAGGGTACAAAGATGTTCACCATTAAATTCATCTTCTCTGTGAGTATATAGAAAGGATATTCAGTAAATTAAAGAAAAGGAAAAAAATAACACATGAGAAGTATACTCTGAGAAATAGTAAATAATAGCAAGAGTACTAGAGCTTGTAATGGTAAATTAAACATAAAATATTGTGGCTTAATAGAATTTACAAGTTAGTGAGAAATAGGGCAAGTACTGAGAATCACAATATTGTATGAAAAGTGTTATGAGAGAGAGTGCACAGGCTCCTATCAGAGTACATACAGAAACCCCTAACCCAGACAGGAGAGGTGGTAGTTCAGACACAGGAGGTGATATGCAAACCAAACTTTGTGTTTTGGTAAGCTGCACTCAGTGATCACCTCTTTTAGGTTCTCTTTATTCAGAAAAGGTGGAGTATCCGGTATTTTCTTATTCAGAGTCACTAAGAGCTTTCCTAGAAGCTACTAGGTGCTACCTCAAATCCTGAATTGAAATTTAGTCACAGTTGTCTTTTAGGAAAGCATGTGAGAGAACTGGAGTGTGAAATTTTGGAGAGTAGAGAAAAGAACGTGCCTTAATTTCTTTGTGTCTGGCACGTGATTGGCTCAAAAGATACATGATGGAATAAGTGTTGGTTGCTATAGGGGTTTTCCGTAAAAGGAAATTAACATTTTCTGTGAGTTTTAGGACGTCAGAGGTGATTATAATGTTTTATTAGTCAGATTATTAAAGTCAACTTTTGAGAGTCATACTTTAAAGCTTCAGTGAAGTAATACAACAAAAGTTTATGTCTTGCTTATGCCACAGTTCCAGATACGGCAGGCTGTTTTATTACACAATCCTCTGCTTCGCCAGGAGCTCCCATCTTTCATCTCAATCATTTTGGGGTTCTTTCATTGGCAGCTACAGAAGATTGCCGTAATCTGAACTATGTTCATCCAAAATGACACACTTCATTTACATTCACAATTCACTAGCCAGAATCAGCCACCTTACCCTACCCCAACCACAGTAAAAGCTAGGAAATAGAGAAGGCCCATGAAATACTGGTGAACACTGATGGTCTCTGTCACAGTCTGCTCTTCTGGAACCCAAAGTCACTTAACTGCTTCCAAGGGAGAGAACCAAAGTCCTAGTAGTTACCACATTGAGCTTAAGCTAGGTAATTTTTGCAAATCAATCCTTCCATGGTTTACAAATATGACTCCTCATAGGTTGAGAAAACTGTGAAGTTATCTGTCTCTCCTCCAGCATAAGCACTTCCACACTCACTAGGATGCAACATCTACAATAAACATTCTCATTCAGAAAGGAGGACTAAGGGGTGATCTCCTTCAGCACTGGTCCATAGCAATTCTGAAATCCTACTGGGCAGACAGTGTGAAGGTTTAAAATTAGGTGATGCTAGTGGTAAAGAACCCAGCTGCCAATGCAGGAGACACAAGAGATGTGGGTTCAATCCCTGGGTCAGGAAGATCCCCTGGAGGGAGAAATGGCAACCTACTGAAGTATTCTTGCCTGTAGAATCCCATGGACAGAGGAGCTTGATGGGCTACAGTCTATAGACTCACACAGATTCAGACATGACTGAAGCAAGTTAGCACACACATGCACATATTCCTTGATTTGATCTTGATACTGTTCTAAAAGAAAGAGTTTTATTGACCAATAAAACATTATTCATTACAATTACAATTATTTATTCTTTACAATTGTTTATTCTTTATTCTCTTTGGCCATTTCATGTTGAGACTATCCTTCTCATGGAACAACTTTTTTCTCTCCTTTTACTAAGAAATCAGATTCTCATTTAAAATTTTCATATACAGTAAAACCATGTAATTTCACAATAGGGATTCTAGTTAAACCTAAGTTAAATAAAGAGCTCTGGACAAAGCCACCCTGAAAAACCCACACTGCTAACACATATCAACTAAATCCATTAAAATTGCTAAATCTAATGTTTTACAGTTTTATTGTTAATATAATGACCAGATTGACTATATAGCAATACAGTTCACCATTTAAAATCTCCAAAATGGCAAATTATTGTAATATTGCACTGAAAAAAATTGCTAGTGTTATAACACTAGCAACACTTTTATTATTTAAAAGAGTGATAGAACTAGTTTTCAAATATCTAGTGGCAAAATCAGCTCCACTTTCATACCTTTAATCTCAATTACTTAACATAGCCTAGTTTGTCTCCTACTCATGTCATAGTCCAATGGGGGCTAGGCAACACTTCTGCACAGCTTTCCTTCCAACAATGACTCAGGGACCCAGGCTTCACCCATCATGTAATTCCTCTCCCTTGAACTCCTTCACTTCCGGTTACAGAAACTAAAGAGAATGTAGATAGCTAAAAGCATGATTCAGTTCAGTCACTCAGTCGTGTCCGACTCTTTGCGACCCCATGAATCGCAGCACGCCAGGCCTCCCTGTCCATCACCAACTCCCAGAGTTCACTCAGACTCACATCCATCAAGTCAGTGATGCCATCCAGCCATCTCATCCTCTGTTGTCCCCTTCTCCTTCTGCCCCCAGTCTCTCCTAGCATCAGAGTCTTTTCCAGTGAGTTAACTCTTCTCATAAGGTGGCCAAAGTACTGGAGTTTCAGCTTTAGCATCATTCCTTCCAAAGAAATCCCAGAGTTGATCTCCTTCAGAATGGACTAGTTGGATCTCCTTGCAGTCCAAGGGATTCTCAAGGGTCTTCTCCAACACCACAGTTCAAAGGCATGAATTCTTCAGTGCTCAGCTTTCTTCACAGTCCAACTCTCACATCCATACATGACCACTGGAAAAACCATAGCCTTGACTAGATGGACCTTTCTTTGTTGGCAAAGTAATGTCTCTGCTTTTGAATATGCTATCTAGGTTGGTCATAACTTTTCTTCCAAGGAGTAAGCGTCTTTTAATTTCATGGCTGCCGTCACCATCTGCAGTGACTTTGGAGCCCCAAAAAATAAAGTCTGACACTGTTTCCACTGTTTCCCCGTCTATCTCCCATGAAGTGATGGGACCGGATGCCATGATCTTCGTTTTCTGAATGTTGAGTTTTAAGCCAACTTTTTCACTCTCCTCTTTCACCTTCATCAAGAGGCTTTTCAGTTCCTCTTCACTTTCTGCCATAAAGGGTGGTGTCATCTGCATATCTGAGGTTATTGATATTTCTCCCGGCAATCTTAATTCCAGCTTGTGTTTCTTCCAGCCCAGCATTTCTCATGATGTACTCTGCATATAAGTTAAATAAGCAGGGTGACAATATACAGCCTTGATGTATTCTTTTTCCTATTTGGAACCAGTCTGTTGTTCTGTGTCCAGTTGCTTCCTGACCTGCATACAAATTTCTCAAGAGGCAGATCAGGTAGTCTGGTATTCCCATCTCTTTCAGAATTTTCCACAGTTTCTTGTGATCCACACGGTCAAAGGCTTTGGCATAGTCAATAAAGCAGAAATAGATGTTTTTCTGGAACTCTCTTGCTTTTTCCATGATCCAGCAGATTTTGGCAATTTGGTCTCTGGTTCCTCTGCCTTTTCTAAAACCAGCTTGAACAACTGGAAGTTCATGGTTCACGTATTGCTGAAGCCTGGCTTGGAGAATTTTGAGCATTACTTTACTCGCATGTGAGATGAGTGCAATTGTGCGGTAGTTTGAGCATTCTTTGACATTGCCTTTCTTTGGGATTGGAATAAAAACTGACCTTTTCCAGTCCTGTGGCCACTGCTGAGTTTTCCAAATTTGCTGGCATATTGAGTGCAGCACTTTCACAGCATCATCTTTCAGGATTTGAAATAGCTCAACTGGAATTTCATCACCTCCACTAGCTTTGTTCATAGTGATGCTTTCTAAGGCCCACTTGACTTCACATTCCAGGATGTCTGGCTCTAGGTGAGTGATCACACCATCGTGATTATCTGGGTCATGAAGATCTTTTTTGTACAGTTCTTCTGTGTATTCTTGCCACCTCTTCTTGATATCTTCTCCTTCTGTTAGGTCCATACCATTTCTGTCCTTTATTGAGCCCATCTTTGCATGAAATGTTCCCTTGGTATCTCTGATTTTCTTGAAGAGATCTCTAGTCTTTCCCATTCTGTTGTTTTCCTCTATTTCTTTGCATTGATTGCTGAAGAAGGCTTTCTTATCTCTTCTTGCTGTTCTTTGGAACTCTGAACTCAGATGCTTATATCTTTCCTTTTCTCCTTTGCTTTTTGCTTCTCTTCTTTTCACAGCTATCTGTAAGGCCTCCCCAGACAGCCATTTTGCTTTTTTGCATTTCTTTTCCATGGGGCTGGTCTTGATCCTTGTCTCCTGTACAATGTC
This sequence comes from Bos taurus, assembly GCF_002263795.3. Taxonomy (NCBI): domain Eukaryota; kingdom Metazoa; phylum Chordata; class Mammalia; order Artiodactyla; family Bovidae; genus Bos; species Bos taurus. The sequence continues at coordinate 89,467,410 of NC_037333.1, forward strand.
ACGAACCTCAGTCCATAGTTCATCAGCACTCTATCAGATGTAGTCCCTTAAATCTATTTCTCACTTCCACTGTATAATCATAAGGGATTTGATTTAGGTCAGTAGGTGCCCAATATGCTACTGGAGATGAGTGGAGAAATAACTCCATAAAGAATGAACGGATGGAGCCAAAGCAAAAACAATACCCAGTTGTGGATGTGACTGGTGATAGAAGCAAGGTCCAGTGCTATAAAAAGCAATATTGCATAGGAACCTGGAATGTCAGGTCTATGAATCAAGACAAATTGGAAGTGGTCAAACAAGAGATGGCAAGCGTGAACACCGACATTCTAGGAATCAGTGAACTAAAATGGACTGGAATGGGTGAATTTAACTCAGATGACCATTATATCTACTACTGCGGGCAGGAATCCCTCAGAAGAAATGGAGTAGCCATCATGGTCAACAAAAGAGTCTGAAATGCAGTACTTGGATGCAATCTCAAAAATGACAGAATGATCTCTGTTTGTTTTCAAGGCAAACCATTCAATATCACAGTAATCCAAGTCTATGCCCCAACCAGTACCACTGAAGAAGATGAAGTTGAACAGTTCTATGAAGACCTACAAGACCTTTTAGAACTAACACCCAAAAAAGATGTCCTTTTCATTATAGGGGACTGGAATGCAAAAGTAGGAAGTCAAGAAACACCTGGAGTAACAGGCAAATTTGGCCTTGGAATACGGAATGAAGCAGGGCAAAGACTAATAGAGTTTTGCCAAGAAAATGCACTGGTCATAGCAAAGACCCTCTTTCAACAACACAAGAGAAGACTCTACACATGGACATCACCAGATGGTCAACACCGAAATCAGATTGATTATATTCTTTGCAGCCAAAGATGGAGAAGCTCTATACAGTCAACAAAAACAAGACCAGGAGCTGACTGTGGCTCAGATCATGAACTCCTTATTGCCAAATTCAGACTTAAATTGAAGAAAGTAGGGAAAACCACTAGACCATTCAGGTATGACCTAAATCAAATCCCTTATGATTATACAGTGAAAGCATGATTAGAAGCACACAAAAGAGTCTGAAATGCAGGACTTGTATGCAATCTCAAAAACAACAGAATGATCTCTGTTTGTTTCCAAGGCAAACCATTATTATCTTATAAGGAGGCTGAGAAATGTAGGAGGAGTGCATAGAACAGCTGAGTCCTCTCCAGCACTACCACAGTGTTTAACAATTTGTACCACATCAGCCGTTGAGTCTGTATTTTCCTCTGTAATTTAATACTTTTCTGGGCTCTCTTAACTTGAGCTAATTGCAGTTTTAACAGGGATTTATGCTTCTTTTGTGACCTCCCATATAAAAGGGGGAGGATCTGGGGACTATATGTGTTTATGGTTGAGGAGCTATGACCATAAATGGGAAATACACTTCATTAGAGTTTTCATGTCAAATCAAGGCAAACAAAGTTTCTCACGTTGAGATCAATCAGCTTCCTTTAATTAGACAATGAGAACTATATGACCAATTATCTTTCCATTTATCCTCAATAGCTAGGATGCTCCCTTACATTTATAAGCATAAATAGACTTGAATATGAAAAAAGCATATGTCTTTCATATTATACTTTTGCAGTATTCACAGTTACATAAAATCCAAGAGACACATAAACTATATTGCTAACAATTTTGCTGGGAGTCTTTTTTGCTTTAAAAGTGTGTCAAGCTTACAAGGTAATGGCTAGGAAACTCTGACAAACCGATTGTTTGACCAAATATCCCCTATACATTTATGTTCTAAAACCAAATTTATCTTCCATCACTATTTATCAAATCTCTCTTTCATAAAGAGGTAAAAGGTCAGGTCCCATTATCTGACAAGGATGAGTACACTAGTTGAATTGATAGAAGAGATGGCTTGAAATCAGATGTTATAAGAGGCAGCTGTTTTTCCCAAGTCTGGCTCGTGGTGGTGGTGGTTTAGCTGCTAAGTCATGTCCGACTCTTGCAACCCCATGGACTGTAGCCCACCAGGCTCCTCTGTCCATGGAATTTTCCAGGCAAGAATATTGGAGTGGATTGCCATTTCCTTCTCCAGGGGATCTTCCCAATCCAGGAATCAAGTCCGGATCTCTGGCATTGCAGGCAGATTCTTTACTGACTGAGCTATAAGGGAAGCCTCTCATGTCTGGCTAATCTTAGCAATTTAACACACATGTAAATTAAATTTAATAAAAATCCTTTTTTTTTGGTCTCAAAACTTTTATGGTATTAAAAGACCAGGTGATGAGAAAATTCTATGTAAAATGGTAAGTTAAAGATGGAAAGATGACTCTTTTGGGGGCAGACAAGTTTGCAAAGCCTTTGAACTCTCACTAGTCTTTCACATGCCCTGGGTGGGGGGTAGGGGGTTACCCTGCCTTTGTGAAGCTGTCATCCCACTCACCTTTGCTTTATCTCATTCCTCCTCCCCCTTCCATGGAGAGACAGCAAATGATTGGGAACTTCCTGAGCTCAGACTCTTCTTCCACAGGAAAACCTGCTTCTCCTGTCCTTGGAGGTAAAAAGGGTACTATCACAAAAACAGAACCTCAAACAGGTCACTGGATTTCCTAGTTTCTGAAAATAACAGGCTTGTCTTGGGGACCAGGAAGCTGGAGTTCCCTGCTGCCCTTATGGCATTCAAATAAAGAAAAAAGCAACCATACGTTATCCCCCAAAATGACACAAAGGAAAACATAAACAAATCTGGTTCCCATGTGGCAGCCTGCACAGTCAAGGCCATTGTTCCCTGGGAACTTCAACTGACACACGCCCCACTGTGCCGGATCAACTGGCTCGTCCTCAGTTTCCAGGCGTGAAGTCACAGCAACGGAGCCTCCATCCCTGGGGTGATTTTCCTCTTCGCTTGTGCTGAGTTGTTTCCTGATGGACCTGCTGTACTTCAATTCAAAACAGTAAGGAGGAGAGAGGATCTTGCTGATATATTTGTTTTATCCTTGTGAGAAATCACCTCTTGAGAAAAGTCGAGAGGATGCTGTGAACTGGATCACAGGTCACTTATAGATAAATCACCCAGGCCACTGACAGTGCTTTGGCCTGGTTACTGTAAAACAGGAAAGATAATATGTAAAGTAAATCCTCACAATATTGATTCAATGGTCCATGAAGACAGAACTTCTGTGTTTACACTGCGTAGGTGATGCTTGGATGTAAACTAAAACCTCTGCGGGGCATGCATTGGACAAAAACGTAACCAGTTTTTAAGGAAATGAACTCTTACTGGTGTGCATGCCTGAGTCATATTTATTAGCAAAGACAAACAAATGAGCTCTATTCCCTGCTAGGTACTGTCGTGCCCAGTGGCTGCACAACCCCTCCCATGCCCCAGTGGCTTTTTTTATGATATTAATAGAGCAGAGCTGAACTTTGGGAACATATTCCAATCTCCATTTTACTGCCTTATTGTCTAACAAGTCTTTCTTCCTTCTCCAACTGAGAACCAACATTAAGAAGAAGCAAAAATGGCTACCAAAGTGGAAGGGTGGGGGAGGGATAAATTAAAAGTTTGGGATTAACATATACACAGAACTCTATGTAAAAATGGGCTTTGCGGGTGGTTCTGTGGTAAAGAATTTGTCTGCCAATGCAGAAGATATGGGTTCAATGTTAGAGTTGGGAAGATCCCCCTGGAGAATGAAATGGCAACCCATTCCAGTGTTCTTTCCTAGGAAGTCCCATGGATAGAGTAGCAAAGACTTAGCGACTAAACGACATATATAAAATAGATAACCAACATATATAAAATAGAAAACTAACAAGAACGTACTGTATAGGGAACTAAATTCAATACTTTATAATAACTTATAGAGGAAATGAATCTGAAAAGATTTATATATATACATATATATATATATATGTATATATATATTTGTAAAACTGAATCACTTTGCTGTAAACCTGAAACTAACACATTGTAAATTAACTATACTTCAAAAAAAAAAAAAGAAGAAGTAAAAGCACAATTTCTGTTTCAGTTCTAGTATCACGGGCAGAGGCACTCATGGTGGGGAGAAGCAGCTCATGGTAGGCAAAGATTTCTCTTTTCCAGCTTGTGGTGATGTGGTAGGAACAGTGAGAGATCTAAAAATATCACCACCACCACCCCATCCCCCGCCAGCTTGTCTCAGGATTTCATCACTAAAAGCTTAGGCCTAAATATCTACTGCATGTCTCCCATGGGCCAGACATTATGTATGCAACAAGGATACAAAGATGAAAATGATACTCTTTTAGTCCACAAATCAGTACGCATTGCCTTCACAAACTGTCTTTTTTGATCTGCTTCTTGAATTTATCTGTCTGGAGCATGATTATTGCTAAGACCTAATTTTCTGTCTCTCCAGCTTTGACCATGAAGGCCTGGCCTCTGTGCGGGTAACACAAGTGTATAATAGTCACTGATACATAGCAGGCACTCCATTTATAAGTGAAGGATAATGAATAAATGAGTTAATATGACCAGAAGAGTGTATCATGAGAAACATTGGGCTGGAGGAAGCACAAGCTGGAATCAAGATTGCTGGGAGAAATATCAATAACCTCAGATATGCAGATGACACCACCCTTATGGCAGAAAGTGAAGAAGGAAAAAGAGCCTCTGGATGAAAGTGAAAGAGGAGAGTGAAAAAGTTGGCTTAAAACTCAACAATCCAAAAACTAAGATCACGGGATCCGATCCCATCACTCCATGGCAAATAGATGGGGAAACAGTAGAAACAGTGGCAGACTTTATTTTGGAGGGTTCCAAAATCACTGCAAATGGTGGCTGTAGCCATGAAATTAAAAGACACTTGCTCTTTGGAAGAAAAGTTATGACCAACCTAGACAGCATGTTAAAAAGCAGAGAGTGCCAACAAAGGTCCGTTTAGTCAAAGCTATGGTTTTTCCAGTACTCATGTACGGATGTGGGAGTTGGAAGCTGAGCACCAAAGAATTGATGCTTTTGAACTGTGGTATCGGAGGAGACTCTTGAGAGTCCCTTGGACTCCAAGGAGATCCAACCAGTCCATCCTAAAGGAGATCAGCAGTCCTGGGTGTTCATTGGAAGGACTGATGTTGAAGCTGAAACTCCAATACTTCGGCCATCTGATGTGAGGAACTGACTCGTTTGAAAAGACCCTGATGCTGGGAAAGATTGAGGCAGGAGGAGAAGGGACGACAGAGGCTGAGATGGTTGGATGGCATCACCAACTCAATGGACATGAGTTTGGGTAGGCTCCAGGAGTTGGTGATGGACAGGGAGGCCTGGCATGCTGCAGGCTATGGGGTCGCAAAGAGTCAGACACAACTGAGCAACCGCACTGATGACCAGCAATACAGTGTGCTTTAATATTCATGTGACAATCATTGACCAGACTCTTTCCAACAAGGAGGCAGCCTAGACTAACAGTCTTACTGGAGGGCAGAAAAGACCTGGTTAGAACCTGAGGCAGCCTTCAGCAAAAGCACAGTGGTTGACAGCCCAATACCTAATTAGTTGAGGCCCCTGAGAACGTAGCTCTAAGAGGAGAAGGAAATTTGAAGGGTAGGAAGAAGGCACCAAGGAAAGCCTCACCTCCTCTACACCATGCCAAATCTCAGTCTTACTCATGATGACTCTCCTGTAAATTTTTTTTTTCTTTAGAAAAGCTAATGAGGAAGACAAGTATATATAGTCTAACTCCCTATGGAAGAAAATTTAAAGTTTTTAGGAGACTTGCCTTGGCTTATTAGAAAGAAAGGGCAGTCTTTCTCCACGTGGAATTAGCAGATGGATTGAGCATAGCACTGACATTTGGAATTTGAAGTGAGTGAAAATCTCTCAGTTGTGTCCAACTCTTTCCAACCCCATGGACTGCAGCCAGCCAGGTTCCTCTGTCCATAGAATTTTCCAGGCAAGAATACTGGAGTTGGTTGCCATTACCTTTTCCAGAGGATCTTCCTAACCCAGGGCTCAAACTTGGGTCTCTAGTGTCTCCTGCATTGGCAGCAGATTCTTTACCACTCGGCCACCTTGGGAGCCACTTGTTTATTTATAGTAGAACATACACTTTCCAGAGCTCTTGTCTCCAGGCAGGTAACAAACCCAACAGGCAGGTGCACATCTCTCGAGGAGTACAGAATGTTCACATCATATATCCTGCAGAAAGCTGCGATTTTTGCAAAATTAGGTTGGCTTTTCAGGATCACAGCCAACCACTCAGACTGCAGGTCCGCTCAGACTCAGAAAGAAGGCTGTCACACTCTATCACACTGCCATCTTTTGGCAGTGAGAAGTATAACCAAAAAGGCAATAGAAAAGAGGCCTTATTACCTATTACTTGTCTTAGCCAAAATCACTGCAGATGGTGATTGCAGCTGTGAAATTAAAAGATGCTTACTCCTTGGAAGGAAAGTTATGACCAACCTAGACAGCATACTACAAAACAGAGACTAATTTGTCAACAAAGTCCGTCTTGTCAAGGCTATGGTTTTTCTGGTAGTCATGTATGGATGTGGGAGTTGGACTATAAAGAAAGCTGAGCGCCAAAGAATTGATGCTTTTGAACTGTGGTGTTGGAGAAGACCCTTGAGAGTCCCTTGGACTGCAAGGAGATCCAACCAGTCCATCCTAAAGGAGATTAGTCCTGGGTGTTCATTGGAAGGACTGATGTTGAAGCTGAAAGGCCAATACTTTGGCCACCTGATGGGAAGAGCTGACTCATTTGAAAAGACCCTGATGCTGGGAAAGATTGAGGCAGAGGAGAAGGGATGACAGAGGATGAGATGGTTGGATGGCATCACCAACTCAATGGACATGAGTTTGGGTAGACTCCGGGAGTTGGTGATGGACAAGGAGGCCTGGCGTGCTGCGGTTCATGGGGTCACAAAGAGTCAGACACAACTGAGTGAACTGAACTGAACTGTCTCAGCCCACTAATGGGAACCATGCTGATGCAACCACCCTCTCAAGTGGTAGAAGTTCTTTGGAAATGAAAGAACAAAACAAAATAAAATGGAGCAGGGCTTCAAGAACTTGCGCACAATTCACCCTGAAACAATTTCAGTACATATTAGGGGCTCTATTCTTTAATCTGTTAACACTATAAGACATTTAATGTTCTCATTTTGTATACCATTTTGTAATATAAAACATACAGCATAGGTTACCTAGGGGCCAGGCATTTTGAGCATCTTGTGGCACTTTCCAAAATGCTGGATATATGTGTTAGTCATACGGCAGGTATTTGTTTGTGAGCCAAATGCTAGGCCATCTTCTGGGTGGTGGGGACATAGTAGTGAATAAGACAGTCCATGCCTGCTTAGACATTACAGTGTCAGGTGAGTGTTAAACTTGGGCAGTAAAGGCTAATATTGACAGGCACAGGGAGACCTAAGAGTCAGAGAGTTTTATACCTCCGAAATCAAAGTGTGCCTGCTCAGGAAGTGATATTTAAAAAGAATTAGAAAAGGCTAAAAATCAACAAGCTGAAAGTAAAGGAGGATGAGCAAGGGGCTATTTTCCAGGATAAAGAATGAGTCTATACAGACACGGCTACCTTTAGAAAGTCTCATTCCATCACCGTCATGAACATGTTGCTTAAAAGACTGTTTTGACTACAGTCTTATGATTAGTGTGTAACACATTTGATGCATTATTAATTCCCTAAAACTTATTATTAATAAAATTTCTGGAATGTACTGCTTTGACAAGTGATGGACCAGGCTGTTCTTGTCCTTCATGGAACAAGTCTGCTTTAGCACAGTAGAAAGATGGATGTATCCTTAAGTAACTGAGAGCTTCTTCCTTGATTATCCAGAACCACTCCAATCCACTTAATTATCATGCCACCACTCAGTTAGGCTCAACTATTAGAACTAATTGTAGATTAATTCCTAAATAGCCCAAAGGATATGTGTGGTGAGGGTAGGGGGCAGGTGCCAAGCTAGTCCTTTTACCTTTTACCTTAGAATATCTTGACATATTTTAAAAGTTTTGCCATTCTTATAGATTTAAGCACAATTTATCAATTCAAAAATACGCTAATATCTATTTAAACATGGTGATAACCCGCTATAACTTAGGTATATTTTATACATTTTAAATGTCTTCCATATATCTCCTGTGTTGAGGCATGAATATGTTAAAGCTAGAACTGGTCCTAACCTCATCTGTTATGATCTATGACCTCACAAATCAAAAACCTAAGGTTCAAAACGGTAGCTTTTCTAGAGTTAGTGGGTGTCAGAACAAGGATTCTGGTTGGATGCTCTGGTGCCCAAAGCAATACATTTTCTATTTTTTATATTGCACCCAAAGTTTACACAAGTAATCTATGAGTGGGATCTTTTATCTGAAAAAAGTCATAAAATACACACGATTAAAATGGATTCTAAAATAGCATTATTGTTCTAATTATTAATTAAGAATAATTTGCATAGTGCTTTTGTGTTTCAAACTAAAATAATTTTTACCAGATATTCCTTTAAATATCACTGAGAAGAAGATTGTTAAACATTCATTTATTCAACAAGTATTTACAGAGCATATAGAGTTTGCAAGACACTGTATTAGGCGATTGATTCCTATCTTCTTTTATTAAACAAGGTAAATAAGGGGGAAGGAAAATGTTTATAGGAACAAATCATCAAATTCTTCCTTCAGTTTCTCCATTTCTTGAGCTATTCTGATACTATCTGTGAAGCATTTTACAGTTTCAAAGCATTTTCTCATGACATGAATTTCATATCATGTTGTTTTAGCCTCTTATAGCTCTTAACACTTTCAATTTGTTTTTACTGTTTTGGGGGTTGGTAGCTTTGATCTACTTATTAGATTTTAAGGTCATAAAAACTGAGGCTATTCTAAATACCACTGAATCTGCCACAGTGTCCAACTCACTTTGTTGAATACAGTAGGTGCTCAATGTCTGGTGAATGAACAAATGAAATCTCATTAGCTCTTCAGAAATGTGTTAGAGAAGGCACTGTAACTTAGAGAGATGAAGTCTTGGTTCTCATTGTTAGCAAACCTTAAAAGTCCTAATGGGATCTGTTTTTACTTAAACCCTTAATCAAAATCATGCAATAATTCTTACCTGGAATAGAACTATTTCTTATATTATCACTAAAACAAAAGTGACTAAATAACATATGTTGACATTTGTCAAAGTATCTGATTTCTAAAGTCTGTGTTTACTTTTCTTACTCAAAATCATACAATAATATCCATCTCATTTGGGGCTATAATTCCCAGTTTTATTGCTAGGAAGGTGACTGTGACACAGAGAAGACCGTGCTCTCTGGTAAAGAGTAAGAGATATAGAAGCTATATTTTTAAGTGTATCACTTAATACTGCTTTAGTCATCTTTTCACTGACCATAACTGACTTCCTCTTCACCAAGATGTTTCAAAAGAAGGGGACTATGGTACTCCATGTCCTGTTCTTGGCAATAGTTGAACTCGGAAGGTGAAACAACTCACATGCTTAACAAGAATACATGAATTTCCATAAAAGTTTTCTTTTCAAAAATAAAAACTTTCCAAGTGTACATCTAAATATTGGTTTAGCCAAAAAGTTCATTTGGGTTTTTCTGTTAATGCTGTATGTAAAAATTCAAACAAACTTTTTGGTCAACTCAGTACTTAGATGGTTTAAATTTTTGTAGCATTAGCAATAACAAAGGGCATCCAGGTAGTTCAGTGGGTAAAGAATCCGCCTGCAATGCAGGAGATACAGGAAATGTGGGTTCACTCCCTGGGTCAGGAAGATCCCTTGGAGGAGAGCATGACAACCCACTCCAGTATTCTTGCCTAGAGAATCCGATTGACAAGAGGAGCCTGGTGGGCTACAGTCTGTAGGGTCACAAAGAGTTGGACATGACTGAAGTGACTGAGTACACACGAGTAATAACAAAAGAATGTATTCTTTTATGGATCAAGAAATATATTTTCTTTATGGCTCTGTTTTATGTAGATAAAGGAATCTCTGAAAGAAAACTTCAATCATGTGCCCTGAATCTCCTTTTAGTACTGAATTAATTCTAGTCTGCCAGGACAACTGGAAAAGGCAAATTCATTCCACCAAATTGGCATGATTAAAATCAGAAGTAAAACTATTTTCAAATTACTATTTTTAACATGTTTTACTGTTAGATTAGTTAAGGAATGTTAACACAGTCATGAATTTTATACCATTGTTCCTTGGGGAGAACTTTATTGCCCTCGTGTGAGAAATCAGATGGTAGGTGACTAACACTTTGAATTATACTATAGTATCGGGAGTACTTTCATACATGTTATCTCGCCTGACCCTTCTACCTGCCTTGTGGAGTTGGCAGGGAAAGTATTATTATCTTCACCTGCAAATGAGAAAAGTGAAACTCACAGAACTTCAGTTGTTTGCCTAAGGTCAAATCATCATAAGTAGTAAAGCTGGGCCTTGAAATGAAAGCTTCAGTCTCCAAACTCAGCACACTAAGTCACTGATCAGTAAAGAGAAGAATAGAAATGGAAATTCTATTACAACTTTGATGAATAAAATCCATTTACACTAAATGAATTCAAAATGTTAAACTAAAATACTAAGGCTCATGGAGAAGGCAATGCAACCCACTCCAGTACTCTTGCTTGGAAAATCCCATGGACAGAGGAGCCTGGTAGGCTGCAGACCATGGGGTCGCTAAGAGTCAGTCACGACTGAGCGACTTCACTTTTCACTTTCATGCATTGGAGAAGGAAATGGCAACCCACTCCAGTGTTCTTGCCTGGAGAATCCCAGGGACAGAGGAGCCTAATGGGCTGCTGTCTATGGGGTCGCACAGAGTTGGACACGACTGAAGTGACTTAGTAGCAGCATGGACGAGGTACCAAATATAAATACACATTTTAAAACATATATTCTTAATCACCAGGAAAAAACATTCATAGCTAACATCTCAGTCTCAGTTAGAAATCAAAAGCTTCTGATAAACAGAGCAGATAGTAATGTTAATAATTGATATCTTGACTGATATAATTATTTACCTATATATGTTGGAAAAGAATCTCCCTGCAATGCAGGAGAGCCGGGTTCAATCCTTGTGTCAGGATATCTCCTGGAGAAGGCAATGGCAACGCATCCCAGGATTCTTGCCTGGAGAATCCCATGGACAGAGGAGCCTGACAGGCTATATATATATAGTCCATGGGGTCGCAAAGAGTTGGATATGACTCAGCAACTGTCACTTGTACTTCACATGTATGTGCTCAATTATTTAGACTGACCCTGTGAATACAATATTTAGATTCTGTTTACCGGTCCATTTTTGCAGCAATCATCTGAGTTCAACCAACGGGTATTAGGTTGGTACTATTACAGTATGCTTGCTTTTCAATATTAGGTTTTCACACTGATTTACATGTAGGATCCTATGATATATTTAACAATATAATGCTGAACAAGATTAAAGTTTCATAGTTAAAAGTGTGAGCTCAAGCTGTATGAACTTGGTTGACTAACCTAACCCAAGTTTTTCAACTGTAAAATATAGATAATAATAGTATACTTTGAATTGGCTTGTCATAGGATGAAGGGAATTGATAATATGTAAGATACTTAGTTTTAGTACATGGTAATTATTAAATGAGCCATGGTTTTTCTGTAGAATTTATTGTGTCAATGTTTATATTGTTGTGGTGGTGAAGACACTGTACACAAAATTTTAAAATTCCCTATTATCACAACTGGAATGAAATTTATCCAAATTATTTAAAGCTGTGATGAAAGTGATAAAGAAATTAGTTTTGACAAGTGATTATAACTTAGAAGGGTGGTGGTGTATCTGGATTTTGTGTGCATTAGGCATCAATCTGATCAGAAAAGCAGTTTTTGCTTTGACAGCTTTCTCACTGGCTGGCTTTAAATTAAACGTGAATTAAATATGTCAGTCTTTTCTCTATAAAGATGGAGATAAAGGCCTAGGATTTCAAATGTGATTACTTGTAATATGAGAAGTAAAAAAGAATGTCTTTGAAGATATTAATCTAAAGGAAAATAAAAATTTGGATTGCATGTCATTATCCCTTCTGGACTTCCCAGGTGGCACTAGTGGTAAAGAACCCACCTGCCAATGCAGGAGACAGAAGAGACATGGGTTTGATCCCTGAGTTGGGAAGATCCCCTGGAAGAGGGCGTAACAACCCACCCCAGTCTTCTTGCCTGGAGTATCCCAAGGACAGAGGAACCAAGCAGACTGCAGTCCTTGGGTTGCACAGAGTTGGACATGACTGATGCAACTTAGCACATGGGCATGTCCCTTCTAAAAATTCCAAACTGTATATATTAACTTGTCATCCTGTTGTGTGTGTGTGAAGTGGGGTGGGGGAGAAAAAAGTTGAATATGTATAAAGAGAAAGTGAGTTCTCTAGCATGACTTATTTGGGTTTATTTCAGCAAAAAATATTGAAAAGCCACTCTATTCAGAATAAGCGTGATGGTCGTGTACACACTGTTATATTCAAAATGAATAACCAACAAGGACCTATTGTACCACATGGAACTCTGCTCAGTGTTATGTCCCCACCTGGATTGGAGGGAGGTTAGGGGGAGAATGGATACATGTATATGTAGGGCTGAGTCCCTTTGCTGTTCACCTCAAACTACCACAACTTTGTTAATCGGCTATACCCTAATACAAAACAGAAAGCTTAAAGTTTGAAAATAAATAAATGAATAATACCAGAATTAGTGTGATGGGATGAAATTTTAAGTCATACATTTTAAGTTAGAAAGTAGTAAAAATTTAACCCATGAAAATATTTTAAAACACCTATTATGATTACTTCGATAGAACATTAAAAACAGATAAACCAAAGAAATGCTCAGCCCCGCCAGGGACAACGGAGATGACTGCATGATTTTGTTTTAGACCTCGCCTACTGCTATGTGATTTTTCCAGGCATGTTTGGCTATGTCAGAAGGATGAGAAGAAGTGGCTTCTTGAAACAAAATTTTGGCTTCATGAAGCCAGCTGTTTCCAGAAAAGTAGCAGTGGAATTGCAGATAAGGAGAAGGCTGATGACTCAAAGGCTTGATGACACTCCAGAGCAGTACTGCCAGTATTAGGACCTGGAAGAGGAAGGAGAAGATGATTTAAGGCAGAGAAAGGCATGTTGAAACACGCGAGTGGAGCCATGCTGAATGCTATGGAAGTCAACATGATGGTAATGTGAGCAGGTGACTGACATGAAGTGGATCTTGAGATCTCTGAGTAGAAAGCCTTGGGGAACTAAAAGACCTCAGTGTCAAATGGGTAGCTAGAACCGAGAACAAACTTCCTAAGCATGTTGACTGGGATTGGAATGGAGTAAAACACAAAGGCTGGCACCTCTCAGAGAAGTAAAAATAAGAACACTCTGAAAGTCAGTAGAACGTATGTATGAGCATGGCCACCATTTCTGCACTGAAGTAGATGGTAATGGGGTGGCAAGAATGTGGAAATCAGAAGGGGAGAGAGCTGTGTGATAGGCTCTGCTCTTTAGTCACTTGGCCTTATTCTCATAACCTTTCTGCATTTGGTTTCTTTATCTGTGCTTTGGTGCAGCTTTAGAAAGATTTTTTAAGTTCCTATGTGGCGAACATATTAGAGAGAGGAAAGAAACAAAGTAAGGAGGTAATTTAGAATAAATTAAAGAGCAAAGAGTCAGACACGGCTGAGCACACACACACAGAGTCTTCTAGACCAGGTAAGGTGCCTTGAGTTATGTTAGTGTCAGGGGAATAGAGACAGTGTGTATTCTAGATAGATTTTAAAAATTGAATCTAACAGAGAAGAGATCATCAAGGTGAATTTCCAGGTTTCTATGCCTTTTATTAAGATGAGAATGACAGGGAAAGAATAAATGGGGAAAAGAGCAAAAGTTCAATCCCACACATTTTATGTTAGAAACACGGAACCAGCAATGTTAATTAGGAGGTAGAATGTAATGATTCTTGCGGTTGGAATAGACTTAACATGTAAATGTGACATTTAGTATCCTCTAGATAGTGTTTAAAACCATATGAACACATGAAAAGAACACAGGATAAAGCCCCAAGGAGTTGTAGGAAACTTTCAGGAGATGTGTCAGCAGACGAGGGCACTGAGGTGGGTAGACCAGGGAGGTAAAAAGAGACTCAGAGGGCACGCTCCAGGGAAGTCAACAGCGGAGAGGGTTTCAAGCCAATGCTGTGGATGCGTCCAGTAAGACGAACTCAAGGAAAGGTAAGTGAACTTAGTGAGTTTGCTGTGAGCAGTTTTGCAAGGAAAATACTTAACTCATACCACTCTTTCCATTGGCCAGAACCCTGACATTGTGCTTTCAGGGTCCCAGCTAAGGGCTGGAGCACCTTTCTCACCAGTGAATCCCTAAGACTACTGAATACTTAGAAAGATTTCTAATGGAGTTGCACCTACTGCCCTTAATATCTATCCCCTCGTTTGTTCATGCACTTTCAGTCCACAACCAGATAATTAGGCAAATAAACAGAGCATGTGCTCTCTAATCCCTGAAACTCCACAGAGGAGTTTCTGCTTTAAGAGTTTCTTCCACTTCATTACAAAACTTGAAATATTTCAGGGAATAAGTCAGACAGTGCCCTTTCCACTTAGACACTTTCCCTTCATTGCCTGGAGTAATAAAACAACCCAACATTGTGGGTAACGTATGAAGAGTGGAATGCTATATTGAAGCAATATACTAAAAATAGCTCACACTTCTATAGCACTTATGTGCCAGACAGTGTTCCAAGTGCTTTACATACATTAACTCATTTATTCTCCACAAAACATCTATGAGGTAGTGAGTTTCTATCATCATTTCCATTTTATACTAGAAGACATTGAGTTTCAATGAGATTAACTTGAGCAATTGCAGCTCCAGAGTAAAGGTTCTTAACCATTAAGCAACACACACACGCATACTCCTTATATGAATTTAAATTAATCTTACAAAAGAGAACCCAATGAACCCAAGTGGCAAGGCTTTTAAATCACTCTGAACTGGCATTTGCTGTCTTCAAAAGTTTCAATGAGGACAAAATGTGAAAATACATCAGCTGATAAAGACATGGACTCTGGCCAACTCCACATCTAGGGCTTTTTATGGGAACTGACCTCTAATCATATCCTAAATTCATTACAGGAAATTTCTGAACATTAAAGAGGCTCTTGTGTTGCAAACTCCTACAGTGGCAAGACAAGGAGAAACACATTCACTCATAAGTGCCATCTTTAATCTGGCTACAAAATTCAACTGAGCAGCAGCCCAAGATGATCTTGCTTTAGAAGTAGTCTTTTAATTTCAATCCGATATTTTTGTTATAAGAATACCTGTATTCTGCTGTATGTCTTCCACTGCGCCATCTCCTGGTAGTACCAGATACATTTTAACCATTAAAATTCTCTGTGCATCCAGAGACCACAAACCAGCATTACTGGAAAGAACACAGAGAGAAATGCATACACAGTATAATCTTTCTGCTGCAACCTCAAAGATTTGTTTCTATTCACATATATCTTCTGAGATTTTGTTAGTGGTTTACATCAGCTAGCTATATGCGTAGTAGGCTAAGAAGGAAATAAAAGTTACACGAACTACAGGATGCTTTGTGGTTATTATATTGAGGAAAGATATATTGGTTCTATGGTTTATGTTCAACAGATACAAAAAGTAGCCAACAAAACCTAATTATTTTCACTCTTCATTCATTCATTCAATAATCATTTATTAATGCCTTGCCATATTACAGAACTTGAGTCACAATTACAAGTAATATAATCTTTATTTACTAAAGTCTCATAGTTGGGGATAGAAATAACAATTAGATCACATTAGTACAGCAAGGTGAGTTATGTATAAACACAAGTTGCTATGGAACAATGTGCAAAATCATTGACTTATTTGAAATAGCTGGCAATAGGGGAAAAAAGAACCCTCTTCTCTCTTTAGCCCTCATCAGTGTGAACTTTCTCCTGAGGAATGTTTGTTTTAGAGAAAGCTCACAGGTGAGAGCACTTAAACCTCTCTTCGCCTCCCTTCACCAGTTTCCGGAGCTGTAACTGCTACCTTACATGTGTGTGTGTTTAGTTGTATCTGACTCTTTATTACCCCATGAACTGTAGCCTGTTAGGCTCCTCTGTCTATGGGGCAAGAATACTGGAGGGGGTTGCAATTCTCTTCTCCAGGGGGATCTTCACGACCCAGGGACTGAACCAATGTCTCCACTGTCTCCTGCGTGGTGCATGGATTCGTTACCTGCTGAACCATCAAGGAAGCCTCTAAGTGCTACCTTGGGCTGCAGAAAAGCCATAGGTTTATGAGAACCTGGGAGAAATAGGGTGGGGTAAAGGGAAGTAAGGTGGAGGTACCTCGAGGAAATTCAGAACAGCAATTTTATTGTATTTCTTTTCACCTGATATTTTGTGTACAATGCCAAACTCAGCTGGTTCTTCCTTAAAACCACAGGTTCTTTGTTTTATTTTTCATATATTTTTTTATTTTTAATTGGTGGATACAATGTTGTGTTGGTTTATGTCATACAACAACATGAATTAGCCATAAGTATGCAAATGTCCCCTCCGTCCTGAACCTCCCACCTCCCACCAGTCCCACCCATCTAGATCATCACAGAGCGCCGGGCTCAGCCCGATGTGCTGTACAGCACCTTCCCGCTGGTTAACTGTTTTACATACGGTAATATACGTGTTTCAGTGCTGCTCTTTCAGTGTGTTCCACCCTCTCCTTCCTCCTCTGTGTTCACAAGTCTGCTCTCTTACGTCTGCATCTCTATTTCTGCCCTGAAAATAGGTGCATCAGTACCGTTTTTCTAGATTCCTTATATATGTGTTAATATATGATATTTGTTTTTCCCTTTCTGACTTACTTCAATCTGTAAAACAGGTTCTAGGTTCATCTGCCTCACTAGAACTGACTCAAAATTGTTCCTTTTTATGACTGAATAATATTCCACTGTATATATGTACCACAACTTCTTTATATATTCATCTATTGATGGACATGTAGGTTGCTTCCATGTCCTAGCTATTATAAACAGTTCTATGATGAACACTGGGGTACATGTGGTTTTTTGAACTATGAAACCAGAGGTTCTTAATGAGATCAGTGGAAGAGGTTTAAGGGAAGAGATTAACTCCCTGAACTTGTAGGAAAAACTGCATGCATTTTTCTGGAGAATATTCATTGAGTGCATAAATTTCTTACATCTTGTTTTGAAAGATTAAGGACATTTAAGTGACAAATTCAAACTCTGTAAAGGGAGATGAAACTCTTGGGGCCCTCATTAAGAAAAAGAATGGGAAATTACAAATGTACACTTATTTATGAAAGTGACCATTACTTAGAATTCTGAGAACATAATATCCCTATTCATTAGCGAACTGATACACCTCTAATAATACTTTTTCCAAATATTTTGGCTATATCACTTTTGATCATTTCTTCATACAATGGCTGCTATCTCATCATCTCTAATATCATTGAGTTCAATTATCCTAGATTGTAGAAGTCTTTATATAGGGAGGAGATTATCACAGTAGAAGACTCAAACTTCTGCCTCTATCTGCCTCTATCTTCTGCCCTCAGAATGCCCCATTTTGTGAGGCAGTTCTGAGAAAATAATTCTTTCAGTATCAGTAAAACTCAGAAGTTTGTAAAGCTATATTTTCACACTTTCTATTTCCAAGGTACTGTGTGATTCACTTAAATCTCAACAAGGTTGATACTATTATTATGGTTTATGATGTGTAAACTAAGGTCTAGGAAGAGTAAACACCTTTGCCCAGGCTCACACAGCTGTTAATGGGCAGTGAGGTATTAAACCAAGTCAGACTGGTTCCAGAGGTTGACGAACTTAGCTTCATATTTCACCCTTTCAGTTCAGTTCAGTTCAGTCACTCCGTCATGTCTGACTCTTTGTGACCCCATGGAGTGCAGCACGCCAGGCTTCCCTGTCCATCACTAACTCCCGGAGCTTGCTCAAACTCATGTCCATTGAGTTGGTGATGCCATCCAAATATCTCATCCTCTGTTGTCCCCTTCTCCTCCTGCCTTCAAACTTTCCCAGCTTCAGAGTCTTCTCCAATGAGTAAGCTCTTCACATCAGATGGCCAAAGTATTGGAGCTTCAGCTTCAGAATCTATCCTTCCAATGAATATTCAGGACTTATTTCCTTTAGAATTGACTGGTTTGATCTCTTTGCAGTTCAAGGGACTCTCAAGAGTCTTCTCCAACACCACAGTTCAAAAGCACCAATTCTTCAGCACTCACCTTTCTTTATGGTCCAACTCTCACATCCATACATGGCTATTGGAAAAACCATAGCTTTGATTAGATGGACCTTTGCTGGCAAAGTAATGTCTCTGCTTTTTAACATGCTGCCTAGGTTGGTCATAGCTTTTCTTCCAAGGAGCAAGCATCTTTTAATTTCATGGCTGCAGTCACTATCTGTGGTGATTTTGGAGCCCAAAAAAGTAAAGTCTCTCACTATTTCCATTGTTTCCCCATCTATTTGCCATCAAGTGATGGGACTGGATGCCATGATCTTAGTTTTTTGAACGTTGAGTTTTAAGCCAACTTTTTCACTCTCCTCTTTCACTTTCATCAAGAGGTTCTTTAGTTCTTCACTTTCTGCCATAAGGGTGGTATCATCTGTATGTCTGTGGTTATTGATATTTCTCCCAGAAATCCTGATTCCAGCTTGTGCTTCATCTACCTGGCATTTTGCATGATGTACCCTGCATATAAGTTAAATAAGCAGGGTGACCATATACAGCCTTGACGTACTCCTTTCCCGATTTGGAACCAGTCTGTTGTTCCATGTCCAGTTCTAACTGTTACTTCTTGATCTGAATACAGATTTATCAGGAGGCAGATCAGGTGGTCTGGTATTCCCATCTCTTTCAGAATTTTCCACAATTTGTTGTGATCTACACAGTCAAAGGTTTTGGCATAGTCAATAAAGCAGAAGTAGGTGTTTTTCTGGAACTCTCTTGCTTTTTCCATGATCCAGCAGATATTGGCAATTTGATCTCTGGTTCCTCTGCCTTTTCTAAAACCAGCTTGAACATCTGGAAGTTCATGGTTCATGTACTGTTGAAGCCTGGCTTGAAGAATTTTGAGCATTACTTTGCTAGCATGTAAGATGAGGGCAATTGTACAGTAGTTTGAACATTCTTTGGCATTGCCTTTCTTTGGGATTGGAATGAAAACTGACCTTTTCCAGTCCTGCGGCCACTGCTGTATTTTTCAGATTTGCTGGCATATTGAGAGTAGCACTTTCATAGCATCATCTCTTAGGATTTGAAATAGCTCAACTGGAATTCCATCACCTCTGCTAACTTTGTTCATAGTGATGCTTTCTAAAGCCCACTTGACTTCACATTCTAGCATGTCTGGCTCTAGGTGAGTGATCACACCATCGTGGTTATCTGGTTCATGAAGATCATTTTTGTATAGTTCTCTGTGTATTCTTGCCACCTCTTCTTAATATCTTCTGCTTCTGTTAGGTCCATACCATTTCTGTCCTTTATTGAGCACATCTTTGCATGAAATGTTTCCTTGGTATCTCTAGTTTTCTTGAAGAGATCTCTAGTCTTTCCCATTCCCATTCTATTTCTTTCCTCTATTTCTTTTCATCAATCACTGAAGCAGGCTTTCTTATCTCTTCTTGATATTCTTTGCAACTCTGCATTCAAATGGGTATATCTTTCTTTTTCTCCTTTTTCATTAGCTTCTCTTCTTTTCTCAGCTATTTGTAAGGCCTCCTCAGACAACCATTTTGCCTTTTTCCATTTCTTTTTCTGGGGGGTGGTCTTGATCCCTGCCTCCTGTACAATGTCATGAACCTCCATCCATAGTTCTTCAGGCACTCTGTCTATCAGATCTAGTCCCTTAAATCTATTTGTCACTTCCACTGTATAATCATAAGGGATTTGATTTAGGTCATACCTGAATGGTCTAGTGGTTTTCCCTACTTTCTTCAATTTAAGTCTGAATTTGGCAATAAGAGGTTCATGATCTTAACCACAGTCAAGTCCTGGTCTTGTTTTTGCTGACTGTATTGGGCTTCCCTAGTGGCTCAGTTGGTAAAAAAGCTGCCAGCAATGCAGGAGACCCAGGTTCAATCCCTAGGTCAGGAAGATCCCCTGGAGAAGGAAATGGCAGTCCACTCTAGTACTCTTGCCTGGAGAATTCCATGGAATATTGTTAGAATTTCACCCTTTATAAAACTGAAAATAATACAGGGAAGATGATGCTGTCTACAGAGCTCTGGGCTTCACCTCAAGATGACAGTAAGCAGTGAGATAATGAAAACTTCATACAAAAGAAGAGGTCATTTGTGAAAAGCAGAAGCTTATGCCCAGTTCACATTGGAACCACAAGGAGGGACTGCTTCACCCACCTTACAAGGTGCCCTGCTCCAACCTGGGTTAAGGCAGCAGAAAGGAAGTGGTACAGTGGTGTGTTCAGTCAGAGGGCACCTTCAATGGCACCTTCATGGTCCCCAAAGCCTCTGTGTGTCCCCTCAACACAAGAAGCTGGCACAGCCATCCTGGACTTCAGCACTGCATGCCTGTGCCCCTCCAGAAGGCAGAAGTGATCAGCTACATTGCAACCAAAAGCAGCAAAAACAGAAGCCAAAACCCAAGGACACCTCCATTGGAAGTCAGGACATCCATCCTCATCATGAAAAGAATGAGCAGAGAAACCAAATTAAATAGCCATATATTTCAGAAGACATGATAAGCCAACATCCACCTTTGTGAAGTTTTTTCTAAGAATGTCTTTTGCTTCTGAGAGGAAACAAATAATTCTTGGCTTGGTAAATTTTAACTCTACAAATGTCTGTCCTCCTGGAACCTGTAAATCTAGCACTTATCTAAAGACATTTCCAACACCTGTGGAAAGAAACTGCTTTAGAAATGGGTAACATGTGCTGTATGGATATTC
Source organism: Bos taurus (assembly GCF_002263795.3). Classification (NCBI taxonomy): domain Eukaryota; kingdom Metazoa; phylum Chordata; class Mammalia; order Artiodactyla; family Bovidae; genus Bos; species Bos taurus. Next base: position 89,488,410 of record NC_037333.1, read on the forward strand.
GGCAAGAGTTGGGTCTGAGGATTTCTAGAATGAGTTTAGAGTAAATATTCATTTAGGGAAATAATGCCTTTCTATGAATATTTGTATGTGTTCACTGGATTTCTTAAGTTGAGCAGTTGGGGTATTCCTTAGACGAAAGCAGAAGAGGATATATACAATAAAACTGGGACGTCAAAAGGAGCTTTAGTCAGTGTGAATGCCTGAAAGTCCGGTTTATTCTCTGTGAGTGAAAGAGAACAAATTCTTCCACTAATCCTTTGATCTCTTTATGGTTTCATTGTTCATTCTACTGATTGTACCAGAAACAAGTTTCACTTCAGATATAATAGCTAATGACAGACAGTAGTAAAGGCGGTGGTGTGGAGCTGCAGTTCACTATAATGACAGGTGTCGTTTGCTATTTATATCATTCATTAAACTTTCATCTCTTCAAATTGTTATTTTCAGGCAGCAGGAAACTCAAATCTCTCAGGTAACATGTAAGCAACGTGAGATTGGAACTGGAAGTAATTTCTGGCATTAGGCAAAAATGTATGACTAAGAAAAACACCTTCTTCACCTTGAAGTGCCACCAGTTAGCGATGAGAAAAGGAAATTAAACATTCACGAAGGAACGTCACAGGGAAAGAAAATGGTCCAATAGAGGGTTTCTGTCATAAGATACCATCTGTGAAGCAAAATTGATGAAATGTGAATTTGGAACAAAAAGTCTTTTTTTTTTTTTAATTGAAGCAATTTTGTTAAAAAGAATTTGTCAGAAACCATTTGTCCATCTCTAATGAAAAATATAATTGTGGTGAGACTGGAGAGGAGCTGGATCTTAGATTAGAAACTGAGAGCTGTGGTTTGAAAGCTTCTAATTACTGACTCAATGGACATGAGTTTGAGCAAACTCCAGGAGATAGTAAAGGACAGGGAAACCTTGCGTACTGCAGTCCATGGGATTGCAAAGAGTCAGACATGACTTAGCAACTGAACAACACAAATTTACTGCATGACTTGGAAAACTGTATTGCATTGAGCTGTCCCAAGTTCCTCCATTTTTGAGGTCCTGAACCCTGTGGTGAGCTCAGTCCATTAGGATGGAAGAAGGGATGTGGGGTTGGGAGCGGTGGCAGGATGGGAGGCGGGGGGATAGGCTGGGTCTGAGTCATGTGGATCCTCGCCTTGCCTCCTCTTATGTTGTAACAACTCATGTTTAGTGTTCGTTCATTTTTAGTAACTAATTTATTAAGCCAGAAAAACATATAAACAAAAATTTTAAATTATGTCAAAAAATAATTCAGAGATAAGAACTACCCATATTTTTAATTGAATATAGTTGTTTTACAATGTGGCCTTAGTTTCAGGTGTATAGCACAGTGATTCAGATATACAGATGGATTACCTATCTATCTATCCATCTATCTATTCTTTTTCAGGTTCTTTTCCCTTATACGTTATTACAAAATATTAAATATAGTTCCTTGTGCTATACAGTGGATTCTTTTTGGCTATCTATTTTTATATATGCTGCTGTGTATCTGTTAATCCCTAACTCCCAAATTATCCCTCCTCTCCCCTTTTTCCTTTGTTAATCATGTTTGTTTTCTATGTCTGTGAGTCTATTTCTGTTTTGTAAATAATTTCATTTATATCACTTTTTTAAGATTCCACATATAAGCAATATTGTATGATATCTGTCTTTCTGTGTCTGGCTTACTTCACCTAGTTTGGAGTAAGGTCTCTTTTTAGACCTTGAGGTCTGTGTCGGAACCTTTATTTACAATCTTCTGGACTTACTGTATATGTACAACATGTTTATGTAAATCACTGTTGCTAGGAAAATCTGGATAATTCAATCCTCATACAGGTGTCTCCTGAGTTGAGTCCGTTTTATAAACTGGTGGCAGGTGGATCATAGAATGAGGCTAGTGAAACACACAGGGCTGAACAAGGAAAAGAGATTGTAGCAGCTGCATGCTCAAGGGAGTGAGGCAGCAATCATCTCTGGGGAAGCAAGGATGTGGTCTCTACCTGAAGTTCAGTGATTGTACTGAAATGATCCTAAATGTGGTGGCACTGACTCCTGCTTGAGATGTTTAAATAGCTAAAATGTATTTCATTTTTAGGTTTCAGCTCAGCATTCAATTATGGTATGTCTTGTTTGTGCCCAAGACTAATTGCCATGGAGAATACTTTGAGTGAAACATGATAAACAGAGAAGATACTGGCCTTCAGTCCCTTATCTATTATCAATAAAAACGTGTTTGCCCTATAATATACATGAGTTGAAAATTCTGATACTCTTGATTTGCCTTTCTTTTTACACCAAATAGTATCATACTGATAGCTACAATCTATGTTAATTGTTTATCTTCCTTGTGACTGTGCAATCACGGGTTTCATGCAAGGTTTTATTCTAAACTAACAGGTAGATAGGAAACGTGCTTATATATATTTTCACTACAGTTAATTAAAGCCACAGATATATAATGCTCCCTTTCTATGTATAACTTTTTATGGCAAAGGCTGAAGAACATAGAACTTTTAACGACTGGATTTATCCTTTAGGAAATAAGATCATCACCGAAAAAAAAAAAAAAAAAAACTGGTACGACAAGGTCAGCAATCCCCAGCAGACAAGGAATAAGAACTAAGAATATAGTGATGTAAGAGGTCAAGGGAGGGTGAGCTCGTTAGGCTGGGATAGTCAAGGAAGACTTCCTAGAAAGGGTGGGGTTTGAGCTGAACCTTGAAAGGGAGCACAGGTTTGAGAGGTAAAGAGAAGGCAAGTAAAAGGAATGGCGTGTGTTCCAGTATGGTTTCTTTGGAGGAACCTCTTCACACTAGGTTTAGAAAGAACTTCTTCCTTTGTCCCATCTCCCCCATCCCCCAGCTCCCCCACAAAAAAAAAAGAATAGAAATTCATTGGACTAAATATTTAAAAATCTAGGGAGTAGCTCGAGCTTCAGTGGCCAAAGGCAAATCCCCAAATGTCACTGTGTTTCTCTGTGTTGGCTTCGTTCTTTGCTAGGTCCTCCTTTACCATAGGTCCAAGAAGCTCCAGGTTCATAGTCTGACAACCGAGGAAGTGGGCAAATGCATATATTCTAGGGTTGAATTCCATTTTCCGGACTGGGGACAAAGCTGCTTCTGAGCAATCCTGAGGCCGAGTGACAGAATCTTCTTATTACCTCATGTAGGTCACAAACCTCTGTAGCTGGATTAGACTGGAGATGAGAGATTAGTGCCATCTTAACCTAAAAGTTAACGAGCTACATAGAATTCTGTAAAGAAAGATCAGAAAGGAACTCTTGGAAGGAGAAATGGATGTTAGTAGTCAGAAACCATGATGCTATAAATAACTATTTAGAAATGAGAGGTAGGTCAAGGTTATACAGACCTAGACATCCTTAAACATGAACACAAATGGCTATCATGAAGATAAATTAGGATGTTTTCAGATATTTGTCTTACTTTGTATCTGTTTTTCAAAGGTTCCACCAAATCAGGCTTTAAAAACATTTAATCTACAAATCATGTTTGTTGTCTACTCTTCTCTTTCCATCCCTGACTTATTATTATATCTTCCTTACTAAAAAATAAGAAATAAGTTAGCTGAGAAATGGAGCAAAGTAGTTGCAATTCTCTGCTCCCTGTTGCTCAGGACAGAGTATTAAGAAATCCTTTCTTGGGAATCCCCCATGTTTCAGAAAGAATAGAAATTAAGTGGCTGATTCATTGTTTGTAACAATATGGAGAATGTTCTGAGGTGCCAATCCATCCTAATCCTAGCAGATCCTCCCTAATGCTTGTACTTGCAAAATGCCTCTGAAATTTCAGGGATGTTTACTGGCATTTGTTCTCACCAAATACTAATGTGCTTGTGTCACGGTACTTTGTTTATGTACCACAGATGTTGGCATGCTTTGTTTTTAAGCAAAATCAATGGCATTTAAGTAGCACTGAATATTCAATTTAGATGACATATAATTTTTGGCTTTTCGTTGTTACCGTTACATACAGTCTACTTTTTTAGAGTTTCACATTTCAAGCAAATTAGCCTATTAAAAATATCAATGTGTTGAAACTGCAGTTGAGAATGTTTGCAAAGTACATAATTCATTCAGTTCAGTTGCTCAGTCATGTCCGACTCTTTGCGACTGCATGGACTGAAGCAAGCCAGGCTTCCCTGTCCTCACCATCTCCTGGAGCTTGTTCAAACCCATGTCCATCGAGTCAGTGATGCCATCCAACCACCTCATCCTCTGTTGTCCTCTTCTCCTCATCCTTCAATCTTTCCCAGCTTCAAGGTCTTTTCCAATGAGTTAGGTCTTCGCATCAGGTGGCCAAAGTATTGGAGTTTCAGCTTCAGCATCAGTCCTTCCAATGAATATTCCGGATGATTTTCTTTAGAATTGACTGGTTTGATCTCCTTTTAGTACAAGGGAATTTAGGATCTCTCCAAAAACCTTGTAAAGTCCTAATGAATTAAGTGGATATAGCAGGCTTTAGGGCATCTTGACAGCCATTATGTAGTGAACACTGTCCCTGAGACAAATTTTTCATCTCTTTTGGAATCTAATGATTTTGATCACCTGTTTCTGAGTCATTTTTCTTCACATTTCCATTTATTTACACCCCATAAAGTGAAGTTTTTTGACCTCAAAATCACTTTCATCTTCTTACTTCAGTCTTCAATACTCACTGTCCACTAGGTCTTAATATTGTATTGTTTAGTAGAGCCCTCAAAAACTTTTTGAAAACTCTGACCTCTCCCTCCAGAAAAACATATAAACACATCAAGTATTACTTAAAATTAGAGAAGATACTCACATCCACTTATCTCATATATTAATCTATTTGAAATCACCTGCTTTTGAACTTGACAGTTGAAAATGTGTATTTTATTTTCCACATCAAGTACTTTTGGAAAAAGATGCCTGTGATCACTTCATTTGTCTTTTTCTTGGCTGGCCTAGTCCCTATTTTCCCTTGTGTGCTCAGTCGCTAAGTCATGTCCAGCTCTTTGCGACGTCAGGTACTGTAGCCCACCGGGTTCCTCTGTCCATGGGATTCTCCAGGCAAGAGCACTGGGTGAGTTGTCATTCCTCCTCCAGGAGATCTTCCCAACCCAGGGCTTGAACCCACATCTCCGGGGGCTCCTGCATTGGCAGGTGGACTCTTTACCATTGAGTCACCTAAAAGATCTCAGAGAAAGAAGAGTACAGTTAATCAGTTCTCTTTTTCTGCTAATCTTATTATTGGGTTAAAGGAATGCTTTGGATTCCATTCACTGTGAATCAGAAATGCCATCTGGAAAAAGACAAGCAGCCGCTTGTCCAGTGACACATAAAGAATGCTGGATTGGATATTCAAAGCCTAACCAAATCTTAGGGACACACCAAGAGGCTTGCCTTCCCTTTCATTCATCAAATATTTCTTGGGTGTCTTCTATGACCAAGGTACATTGGTTAGTTTCATCAGTGGTTTGGGCAAATGCCTCACAGATAAAATGTGCTCAATACATATTTGCTGAAAATGAATATAACTAACACTTGCTGAGCAATTATTAAGTTCCAGAAGCTTTCATTCTCAAAGCAACTATGTGAAGTAGGTATCATTCACTGCAATACACAAATGAGGAAACTGAGGCACACAGAGGTTCAATAACTTGACCAAGGTGATGACACTCTGATGAGAATGGATCTGATATTTTCAGCCACTGCATTATCCTACTCCAATTCATTGTGGTAGATGTGACTGTTTAACCATTTTTTAGAGATAAGGAAGTCAAAGTTCAGATCTTGTGAATGATTTCCTCAAAAGAACACAGGGCAGAGCCTGGATTAGACCTAAGTTTCATTGATTCCAAAATGGCAGCAGCTTTCTGACATCACTGCTGCCTTCGGTGCTATGGTGTGAATTCCATCCATACATCACCTTCTCCCCTAACTTCCATTCCATCTCCATGTCTATAGCCAATAATCTGAAACCACCACTTTATCACTGGGGTATGAATGCACTAATGACTATTAAAATAAACAGCTCATATTTCAGGGCAAAGACAGTCACACAATGATCCTGCAAAATTTCAGAACTTACTCACTGTAATCGTCATCGGTCAGTTACCTGTATACTTTAAACTTTGTGGAGTTTTAGTTCTCTGAAGGATTCAGGACAGAGTTTTGATGGCAACTGGGACTGAGAAGAAGAAAATCGAGCTTCTTAAGTTTTTCTGTTTGATTAACTAATCTTCGTAGGTTTTATGTTTATCATTATTTCTGGAGCCTGCCCAGTGTGGCCATCCTCTACCCTTCACCTAGAGGGCTGGGGGCCTATAGCTGATTTTCTATGGAAAACCTATATAAGAATATCATCTGTGCTAATCTATGTAATCAATTCCATTCATCATATTGCCCCTGTGAGTGTGCATGTGTTCTAAGTCACTTCAGTCATGTCTGACTCTGTGAGACCCTATGGACCATAGCCAACCACCATTCCTCTGTCCATAAGATTCTCCAGGAAAGAATACTGGAGTGAGTTGTCGGGCCCTCCTTCAGGGGATCTTCCCAACCCAGGAATTGAACCCATGTCTCTTATATATATTGCACTGACAGGTGGGTTCTTTACCACTAGCACCACCTGGGAAGCCCCTTATTGCTCCTACATTTGCTAAATCATGAGTTGGTGCTGTTGTCTAGCACAAGGTCTAACAAAAATCAACCATCAAAAATTATGGCTTCTGGCTGGCTTCATGTATGAGTAGTATGTGAAGCCTGAGTCTCAACATTAGATTCCTAATCATGATATTAAGCCAGACATGTCCTGGCTAACAGATTTACATAGGGGTTTGAAGGCATTGTTAGATGACACTGAGAACCAGCCCCACTATTTGGGGGTTAAAAATCTCACACCCGTGTAGACAGAGACCAATACAAAGAAGCATAAACACAATCAAGCAATAAATACACTGAGCAGATTCTTACTCATTAAGAAGAACAAAATCTGTTGAATGAGACAATTTTCCCAGTTCTGAAAAATATGGAAGCATGAGTTTGAACAAACTCTGGGATATAGTGAAGGCAATGGACGTCTGGTGTGCTGCAGTTCATGGGGCTGCAAAGGATTGGACACAACTTAGTAACTGAAAAATAGCAACAAAGCAAAGGAAAGAAAGGTATCTTCCATGATTAGTGATGACAATATGCCCTCTAGTCTACACAAATATTGTAATGCAGAGACTTTTGAATTGCTTCTCCTGATATTAGGGTGCATTGTGCTGACCCTTCCAAGGTCCCTCACTCAGCTTTCCTTGTGACCACCTTCACCAGGTATCTGTCAGCTGACACTAGGTTGTGGGCTGCAGAACAAAGTCAGAAAAGCATGACCTAAAACTCAATTCAAATGAGTCACCTGGACAAAAGACTAGATGTTTCCAGAATTTAAACCCAGGACCTCTGAAGCCAATCACTCAGCCCTGCTTGTGCAAAGTAATGCACTGGGCAGTCTGAGCACATAAGCCTTCGAGCGGTGCCATGCAGGAGACTGAGTCTATGCTCACTCTCACACATTTAGAAGGAAAAGAGCCAGGCTTTCAATTGGGTCATTGGTCTTTCCACGACTTCATATGCCCAACTCGAAAGAGGCAGAGATTAGAAAAATCTGCCCCTACCAGTGTGGCCAGCTTCACAGGGTCAGTGTCAGGATCTGAAGGTTCCTATGCTGGGTTTAATGTTCTGTTGCCATTGTCTTGCAATTCTTCATAATTTTTCTACATGGGACCCCACATTTCATTTTACTCTGATTTTGCAAATTATCGAGTCCTACCTATACAGATGCTAAGATGCTAAGTTGTGTCCAACTCTTCGCAACCGCATGGACTGTAGCCTGCAAGACTCCTCTGTCCATGGGATTCTCCAGGCAAAAATACCCGAGTGGGTAGCCATTCCCTTCTCCAGAGGATCTTCCTGACCCAGGGATTGAACCCAAAACTGTTGCATCTTTTGCATTGGCAGGCTGGTTCTTTATCACTAGCGCCACCTGGGAAGCCCACCCATAAGGACAGCACATAGCAGAAGGAACAGTCTCATTAAGGTACTCTTTGCGGACATTGGAATGAAGAGGGCTGCCTTCTGTGTAGTTACTTGCCTAGTAAATCAGTCACAAAATTGACGTCAAGCATTCCAGGTATTTGGGGAAATACTCAGATTTCTTTCTTCTTGAGTGGAGATAGAAAGAAGTGAGAGGTATGGTTTCCTTGGTGGCTCAGTTAGTAAAGAATCAGCCTGCAACACAGGAGACCCAGGTTTGATCCCTGGGTGGGGAAGATCCCTTGGAGAAGGAAATGGCAACCCTCTCTAATATTCTTACCTGGAAAATCCCATGGACAGAGGAGCCTGGCAGGCTAAAATCCATGGGGTCTTAAAGAGTCAAACACAACTGAGAGTCTGAATAGCAGAGAGAAGAGAGAGGTAATGTCTGTCCGGAAACCTGGATAGACATTACCTCTCCATAATTAGCTGTCACATCTAATAATTTCCTTTACATTTTGAAGTGTGTGGCAATATCTCACACCAAGTAAGAGCTCTAAAGGAAAAACTAATCTTCAAAAGTCTTGAGGTTGCTTCTTTTTGTGAATCAATGCACAGCACATGTGCTCAGTTGCTCAGTTGTGTTCAGTTCTTTATGACTCCATGGATTGTAGTTCACCAGGCTCCTCTGTCCATGGAATTTTCCAGGCAAGAATACTGGAGTGGTTTGCCATTTCCTATTTCAGAGGGTCTTCCTAACCAGGGATTGAACCTACATCTCTTGCATCTCCTGCAAGATTGGCAGGCAGAATCTTTACCACTGTGCCACCTGGGAAGCCCCTCACAGAACATACCCATCCCTTTCCATTGTTTGAAGGAATTAACAAATCTTCTCAACTTTACAACAGTAAATACCGTGGCCAAGTCTACTGGAAATGCAAAGAGAACTTATATCCTCCCAGTTTAACAACCCCCACACAAATCCTGTAGATATGCAAAGAAAACATCAGCTTCTTTTACTGGTTTAAAAATGAACAGTACTCTGTCAACAGATACTGATCTGAAATGCTCAGAGCACCACCTGATGATAAGTATTAACAATTACACCAGAGAGGGAGATTCTTCTCTTGCAGACAGTGACTAGATAAAAACTATATGGGTTTAGAGATAAATTGTATGCGAAAGGTTTGGCTTTAGATGTAGGTGAAAGCTAGAACCTTACAGGGAACAACTGACTGGTTCAAAATTGGGAAAGGAGTATGTTAAGTCTGTATATTGTCACCCTGTTTATTTAACTTATATGCAGAGTACATTATGAGAAATGCTGGGCTGGATGATTCACAAGCTGGAATCAAGATCTCTGGGAGAAATATCAATAACCTCAGATATGCAGATGATACCACTCTAGTAGCAGAAAGGGAGAGGAACTAAAGACCCTCTTGATGAGGGTGAAAAAGGAAACTGATAAAAGCTGGCTTAAAACTCAACATTCAGAAAACTAACATCATGGCATCTGGTCCCATCAATTCATTGGCAAATAGTTGGTGAAAATGTGGAAACAGAGACACATTTTTTTTCTTGGGCTCCAAAATCATTGCAGATGGTGACTGTAGCCATGAAGTTAAGACATTTTCTTCTTGGAAGAAAAGCTATGACAAACTTAGACAGCATATTAAAAAAGCAGAGACATTACTTTGACAACAAAGGTCTGTATAGTCAAAGCTATGATTTATCCAGTAGTCATGTGTGGATGTGAAACTTGGACCATAAAAAAGACAGCACTGATGAGTTGATGCTTTTGAATTGTGGTACTGGAGAACTCTTGAGAGTGTCTTGGACAGGAAAGAAATCAAACCAGTCAATCCTAAAGAAAATCAACACTGAATATTCACTGGAAGGATTGGTACTGAAGTTGAAGCGCCAATATTTTGGCCACCTGATGTGAAGAGCCGATTCATTGGAAAAGATCCTGATTCTGGGAAAGATTGAGAGCAGGAGGAGAAGGGGTGACAGAGGATGAGATGGTTAGATGACATCACTGACTCAATGGACATGAGTTTAAATAAACGCCGGGAGATAGTGAAGGACAGGGAAGCCTGGCGTGCTGCAGTCCCTGCAGTCTCAAAGAGTTGGACATGACTTAGTGACTAAACAATAATAGCAAAAAAGTTTCTGTGATATTTTAGAAATACAGAGAGGTCTCAGTTACCCCAAATTTTTAACCTACAAATTAATATGGTATTTGGAATTCTAACACCGGGGTATCATTATTTTGAGTTAAAAATTGCCTTATTAAATCTTGTACCTTCATATGATACCATCACTAATCCTTTTTCTGCATGGTTGAGGGTACTTAGGGATACAAAAGCAAGGGGAGGACATCCTAAAAGAGGAAAAGGGTCTAGGGAAAATGATTTTCCTCCATTTTTTTTTTTCCCAATTCAGCTTCATAATTTTGTCTGAAACTAATGCTGAAATCTGATATGAGTAATATTGAAGAAGTAGCAGTTTTAACATCAACAACATTAATAATCTTTTAACAATGAATATTTTAGAGAGTTGTGCCAAGCACACATTTTATGAGTCATCTCATTTAATTTTCAAAACAACTATATGGAGGCAATTATTTATATGTGTTCAAATGCCTTCAGTTGCAAGAGCTAAGATTAGACTGGATTAAAAATGGTGGAAATAATAAAAGAAATCTGTTATTTCAAATAACAATTCTGTCATGGTGAATAGTGCTTAACCTAAGCAATATTTTCCTTCTGAAACTAAGAACAGGTCCAGATTGCTCTGCATGCAAGGATGGCCCAAACCTGAGTGAATTAGTCCATGTGTTAGCAAGGAAGCAGGAAGGGAGTAGATTTTGCATATCTACCCATTCCTTGTGCCCTAGAGTTCACAATGGGGAAGCTCAGCAAGCCAGGTAACTTGCTCCAAGACACACAGCTGGTGGGTGATAATGCCAGGACAGAGCCAGCCCTGGTCCATGGAACTCAAAGGTCATGCTTTTAACTGCTGTGCCTTTCAACACACCCACTTTTGGTACACATCCATAACCATTCCAAATTTTTGTAAAAATCAGTTTAAAAATTAAGCACCATTGTATTATCATCATAAGTTTAAGAAAGAAATTTAGAATGATTTCTTTCTACCGTTATGACCTGTATTAGTATTATACAGACCTCCTAGGAAGTTTTAGCTTAAGAGGACCACTTTGGAAAGGAGTTCCCAAACAATGTCAGCCACTGAATATTCCAAGAAAATGAGAAAGATTGTTCCTATTTAAATGCTTAAAATTTGATAATGTGATAACTATGGGACAATTGCTAAATGCTGTGTATCCTTGGCCATAATACTCCCCTAAGACTATCTTGTCTCTTACATACAGGAAAACTTCTGCTGCTGCTGCTGCTAAGTCACTTCAGTCGTGTCCGACTCTGTGTGACCCCAGAGACGGCAGCCCACCAGGCTCCCCCGTCCCTGGGATTCTCCAGGCAAGAACAATGGAGTGGGTTGCCATTTCCTTCTCCAATGCATGAAAGTGAAAAGTGAAAGTGAAGTCGCTCAGTCGTGTCGGACTCCTAACAACCCCATGGACTGCAACCCACCAGGCTCCTCAGTCCATGGGATTTTCCAAGCAAGAGTACTGGAGTGGTACAGGAAAACTAGCTATTCCTAAATCACTAAATTTACTACAAAGATAAATTCTGGATTTTCTGCTGCTAGTGTTTATACAAGTTAAATTTGGATAAAATAAATTATTGGTTTCAGAGATTATAGAGAATTAACTATTTGGGAGAAAAAATAGAAAATACACATATATTCTGTATTTGTTTTTATTGTAATTGATTATTTTAAAAACAAAGGGAATGGTTATTTTAAAACAAATATTTTAAAACAAATTATTTTAAAAACAAATTTACCAAAAGCTTGTACTTTAATGGATATAGTTAAAGACAGGAACTTATTAGTACATTAAAATTCCTAGGTGACTTATTTCTTCCAAATTGGAAGTCATTTGATTATACAATCTTCAGTGAAAATGAAGAGCTGAAAACTGGATCTGAATTTGACTATTGGAAGATTCTATAAAAATATACAAAAATAAAAAGGCTAAAAAGCTTCACTTAATTAATTTAAAAGTTGAATGTGCCTGTGTAATTAGTGGGAGGGAAACTCAGTTTTACTTTTATCTTTCCTTACTTTTGTTTTCCTATTAACCCATCTCCAACCTCACTGTTCCCCTCATTTTTTTACTTGTATGAAGCGACTTAGCAGCAGCAACAGGAGGCAAAAACTAAGCAGATATACTTCTTACAGTTTTCAAATTGAAACATTTTTAAGCCAGCTAAGCATGGGCTTCCCTTGCCGCTCAGCTGGTAAAGAATCTGCCGCAATGCAGGAGACCTGGGTTTGATCCCTGTGTTGGGAAGATCCCCTGAAGAAGGGAAAGGCTACCCACTCCAGTATCTTGGCCTGGAGAATTCCATGGGGTCACATGAATGTGAGAAATACATGGGGTCACAAAGAGTCGGAACTTGACTGAGTGACTTTCACTTTTACTTAATGAACCTATTCATTTTTTCTTACAAATAGCTGGATATTTTTTTTTGTCCTAGAGACACTGCATGAATTCAGCAGAAATATTTGAACTGTATTCAGAGGAAAAAAAAAAATCTGTTCTCCAAGTAAGTGATTTATTATTATCAAGATCATTTTGAATATGAAGAAAAAATACTTCCATTATTATAAAATATAGTTTCAAAGGAGAAATCTTAACAGTTACTATAAAAAATTACTTGTCAGTTCATGATTTTGTGAGAGATTTCATATTTAGATCACAAATAAAAAAATGATAAGGAAATGCAACTACATAAGATTTTATTGGGTGCAGGGATCCTAAGAATAAGGTTTTATAGTACCTTACATAAACCAGAGGTGACAGCTTAGAAAATATGAAAAGGCATGGGAAATGAAAAACTAATTTTGAACCCTGAAACTTCTCAAAAAAAAAAAATAGAAAATGAGATCATAAAACTTTGTTTTTCTCTAGTAAATTTGGCATTAGAGTGACTTGGAGAAACCATTGAAAGAGTCTAAGATGCCGTCTCTCATTTTAAAATTTCACTGATTCATTAAAACCCTAGAGGGTATTCTTAGCAAATATCTTGCTGAAAGAATGAAGGAACCAATGGCATGAATGAAAATATACATAAATATCTCTATAATAATTAAGATTTTTCAAAGAGTTTTTAAGGGAACACTTTAGCATTCTATGGTGGTGAAAGAGATGGTTCTGGAGGAAAACTAGTTTACAAATTAAATTCTTGCACTGAAACACAAATAAAATTATAATTTAGATTTCAAAGAAGGAAATGTAGTTGGGTTAGGGAGGTCCAGAGGCAAAAAAAGATACTGTTGTTAAAAATGTGTATGCTATGTTCCATTCTCTATCTGGTTTCCATTTACTGATCCAATTTCCTGTTCAGTGAAGTGTGTACTTTGCTATAACCCATGGAATGTGATCCAGGTGGAGTACACACCTAATCCTCCTGAACCAATGAGTCAGACATGACATCCACAGTCATCTGCAAAGAACCCAAACTTGGGAACTGCCATTACTGCAATATGACCTACTTAGATGTCTTACCTGTGGCAACGCAGAAGAGCCAAGTCAATAAATGTATATACATACATACATACATATATATATATATATATATATATATTCTATAAATTTTTAAAGATTTTCTAGTACTTTTTAATCTATGGTTCTAAATATTGATAAATTTTTGGATATTTTAAAAAATATTTGGCCATTTAAATATCACTTCTATTATATAGTTAGAAACCTCAAGATAATGTAAATATTGGTTCTATTTTTAAAAACTGTAGTTTCCATGCTACAATTATTTGCATAGAAAGAAGCACAGTGCCTGAACCTCTCAATGAAGTGTGTATACCCTCAGATTCTCTTGGTCTTAACCCAGATCCCTGCTGCTGCTGCTGCTGCTAAGTCGCTTCAGTCGTGTCCGACTCTGTGCAACCCCATAGATGGAAGCCCACCAGGCTCCCCCGTCCCTGGGATTCTCCAGGCAAGAGTACTGGAGTGGGTTGCCATTTCCTTCTCCAATGCGTGAAAGTGAAAAGTAAAAGGGAAGATGCTCAGTCGTGTCCGACTCTTAGCGACCCCATGCACTGCAGCCTACCAGGCTCCACCGTCCATGGGATTTCCCAGGTAAGAGTACTGGAGTGGGGTGCCATTGCCTTCTCCAACCCAGATCCCTATAATTACACAAATAACAGTAGCCACTTTTAAGTTTCTGCCTCAGACACTGCCCACTGACATACCTTTGCAAAATAAAATATAGGAAAGGTGTCAAGTTAAAGACACAGTGTCAAGAGTTTCAGACCTAACTGGACTCACATAGCAAGATTTTCTACCTCTTCAAAGGAGGCTTCAGATAAGGGCCTAAACAAGGCCAGGAAGAGGGAAGCTAGATTAACAATTTCTCCAATGAGAGAAAAGTCAATCTTTTGCACTTAATGACTGGCCTGAAATGGCCCAGTGTGGAACCTGCTTTGATTCTGATACAATATGCATTTATTCAACAATATTTAGAGGAGTTTTCTAGGCATTATGCTAGGGTGTGGCAACACAGTGGTGAATAAGACACACTGAGCTTACAGACCAGCAGAAAAATAAGACATGAATAAATACTTGCACAGTTAATTATATACAATTGTAAGTTTGTGTATAGAAGAAAAGTAAAAGATGTTACAGCAATGTAGTATAGGTAGAAAATGTGTACATCCCAGTAAGTCTTGAACAAGTCCCACATAATCCTTTTGTCCTAGACTAATAATCAGTACTGTCTCCTTTCACTGTCATGAGTGGTTATGGGTGATAAACAGGTGATTACTGCTCACTTTCATAAGAGGAGATCTGACTTAGTCTGAGAGATAAGATTTCTTTTTCAAAAAGTGACTTTTAATCTGAGACATAAGAATGTAAGAGCTACCAAAGGAAGGGGTGAGGTACTATAAAATTAAGAGAGAACAGGAAAAGTTGCATGAAAGTACAAAGTGGTTAAACCTTTGCCTTCCAATGCAGGGGCTGCAGGTTCAATCTCTGGTTGAGGAGCTAAGATCCCACGTGCCTCTCTGCCAAAAAGCCAAAACAGAAAATAGAAGCAATATTGTAACAAACTCAATAAAAAATTTAAAAATGGCCCACATCAAAAAAAGTCTTTAAAAAATTCATTGTTAAAAAAGAAAAAAGACCTAAGAAGTGAGGAAGCTCAATCCATTTTAAGGACTTGTGAACAGGGCATGGTTTGGAGACCATGCAAGGACATAGTGTTAATTTTATAGGTTTAAGACCTCAAGCAGTAGGAAGCCATTGATTCATAATAATAGTCATATATTATGCATGCTAAGTCGCTTCAGTCACGTCTGACTCTCTGTGATCCCATGGACTGTAGCCCATCAGGCTCCTCTGTCCATGGGATCCTCCAGACAAGAATACTGGAATGGGTTGCCATTTCTTGTTCCAGGGAAATAGTAGTCATAACTATTGATGAAAGGTAGTATTTTAGGTGTGCCAATATCTATTTGACACATGTTAGAGATATGAACAGAGAAGGCAATGGCAACCCACTCCACACTCTTGCCTGGAAAATCCCATGGACGGAGGAGCCTGGAAGGCTGTAATCCTTGCGGTCGCTGAGGGTCGGACACCACTGAGCGACTTCACTTTCACTTTTCACTTTCCTGCATTGGAGAAGGAAATGGCAACCCACTCCAGTGTTCTTGCCTGGAGAATCCCAGGGACGGGGGAGCCTGGTGGGCTGCCATCTGTGGGGTCGCACAGAGTCGGACACGACTGAAGTGACTTAGCAGTAGCAGCAGCAGAGATATGAACTCAGTTGTACAACAGCAATTCGAAGGAGGTGGTATTATATCCTATGTTTCAGGTTAGGAGTTTGAGGCACAACGTATTAAAGCAACTTGCCTAAAGCCTTATATTAAGAAAGTGATGGACCAAAGGTTCCTATGAGGCAGACTCACTCCAGAGTTCTTACTCAGTTAATCAAGGTTTGCTGGTTAAAAGTTTAATTGAACTTAAAAAACTTCTACGTTTTGAGTTTATACTTAAATGATTAAATGATAATTAAATATTGAACTTGTCACTTTCTCTTCTTTAGGTTTAACTTCACATTCTCAGAACAACGACGTCTGACCTGTGTTAAATAAAAAAAAAATGAAAGTATATACAAATGGAAAATAACTGGGTGGCAACATCAAAGACTGTTAAGTGGTTGCTTCTGAAGATTTGTTGGAATGAGAGAGTATGAGTAAGGGATTTTACATTTCATTCTGAATTGTTATTTTTTTGCCCACAAGAGAAATATTTTTAAACAATTAAAGTCAAAAAGTACCAACATCTGCAAATGTTCCTGCTTGCTAAGAAACATACAATGTTTTTGGAGTTGAACAGTGCTGTTAGTAGGAAAGGAATCACTGCCTTCATCTGTCCTGTGAGAACAGATGGTCATGAGAAAAGACTTCAAACAAACCACATAACATGTTTGTTTGAACAGGAAATTATGGATGTTCATATTACCAAGGTACTGTATGTTCTGACCATGAGTGTAATCATGTTCTTTCTTTCCTGGTAAGAAGAGTAACCCTTTGAAGAGAATCTAATGCTATCACAGTCAAAATACAATGCAACTCAGCATGGAGACATTTTTCAGGTAGTATAAACCAGTGTTAGGTAAAGTCTAAGTAAAATTGCGGTGTGGTTAAACTGAATTTTAGTCCAATTCTGTATGTCTCATAATTTTCAAGACACAGTCTTAAGTCAATAAATTAATCAGCCAACCAAAGAAAACAGTTCTTAATGGTCCTCCAGTACCTTTTATCACTAGTATGAGACTGGCTATGTGTACTGGTGCTTTTGTTGAGCTGTGGTGGGGACTGTAAGACTACAGCATCTTTACCAGAAAGAGTTGTCCTTTTCCTAAAAAAAAAGTTTCAGACTTCTCCCATTTACTTAACTGAGCAAGCAAACTGAAATTTCCCTTTGCTTTATATATAATCTTGGGTCTATATTTGTGTCCATTCCATGTTTGGATTCCTCTGTAATATTCATGTGCATGATATTTTTTTTTTCAGAATAAAGTTTAAAGTGCTATGATGATAAAGGTAGATTGATTTTACTTAATTATGATGACAGTGATGTAAGACTTGAAGATTGTAGTAGAAGTCTATTATTTCTTCAGAAATTTCACAGCTCTAGGCACTCTGAGCTCCAGGGGTTTTTCAGGTCGCAGATTGCTTTGTATTTAAACTGTGCTGTCTTGTCTGTGAAGTAGTTTTACTGTGTTATTCTGCAAAAGATGAGTGTCAGGACACGGACTAGTCCATTTAATTTAAAGTCAGATGCAATTGCCAGTATGGTGATGTTTCTTACTCCTAGCACTGCCTGTATGATCGTACACGTTTAGAAACTTATAAACAACTAGGAATACTTTCTATTTCATTTGTTTGACACGTATTTTGTTTGTCTCCATGTAAAAGAGAATCTCTTTTTTACTTCTTTGCATCACACAAAACATTTTTTTTCTTCATTTTTTTTGTTTCTGTCTTCCACTTTAATTATATGTTTTAAAGGATTAATATTCAGTATTCTTATCATTATTATTACTATTTCTTTTCCAATGCTAAAGAACTGCTACTTCTAAGTCGCTTCAGTCGTTTCCGACTCTGTGCGACCCCATGGATGGCAGTCCACCAGGCTCCCCCATCCCTGGGATTCTCCAGGCAAGAACACTGGAGTGGGTTGCCATTTCCTTCTCCAATGCATGAAAGTGAAAAGTGAAAGTGAAGTCGCTCAGTCGTGTCCGACTCCTAGCGACCCCATGGACTGCAGCCTACCAGGATCCTCCGTCCATGGGACTTTCCCAGGCAAGAGTACTGGAGTGGGGTGCCATTGCCTTCTCTGATGCTAAAGAACAGTATCTCACAAATATAGATAATAAGTTTTCCACACATATGTAGATTGAAAGAAGGAAGGAAGAAATTAATAAAGGTATGAGGAATTATAGACATATACATTATTTTGGCTAAGTCCTTTGATTTTAGTAATTATTGAAATAATCAATTTATGAACAGGGAAGAATAAAGAGTACATTATTATATATATTATTCTGGATATTCAGATGGAGTGGATCTGATTAAGAGAGAAATGAATGAACAGCATGATTGTCTTAGTTGTGGCAGGTAGATAAAAGAAATGATGCACGAAATAATCTGAGAGGAGTAACTAACAGTTATTTCTATTTTCAGAGTATCTGGCAAATAGGAGAAAAAGAAAGAAATGTTTGCTAGCTATAGCCTTATAAGGTAAAGTAACAGTTGAATACTGCTTCTTCAGACAATAAATAGATAACTATAAAACATAGGTGGACTATCTCACCCTCCAGCAGTAAAAGGACAACCACATCCATTCTTCAGGACCTAGGACAGAGGTCTCAATAGCAAAATTACAAAAGACGAAACGACGGTACTAGGATTCTTTGCATAGGTCAGCAGCATGAGTGAATTGCTAAAGATGGCTCCAACCTTACTAGATAGTCACAATGAGTTCACAGCAAAGACACATGGTATAGTCTCCACAGTAACAGTCCTTGGAACAATCTGACACGTCATATGTCCTAGTTATAAAATGTTTAAGTCCCATGCCTACACACCCTTAGTGTTCAGGAAGTGAAATGACATAGAATTTCAAAATCTTTATGAGATCATATTGAAAGTCTAGCTATTTGAAGATTTATAAAGATCCTAGTATTCACGAGAGTAAAGGGAAAATAAAATGGCTTACCTGTGATTTCCAATGAATAAAACAAGAATACTTTATTTGTGGATATATTCATATTAGCTAAGCCTACAAAAAGCCCAAGAAACTATTTGGATTTTTCTGCAAATTACTGGAATTCATTTCTATTTCATCTCTTATTTACAAAGGAAGGTCTGTAAGATCTGAGATATATGGGATGACTAGAAAGGAAACTTAAAAATAATGATTGATTCTGAATGCTTTTGAATACTGCCAAATGCAACTGGACACTGAGGTCTAAGAACCTCATCAGAAAAAATTCTGAGAAACAGTGAAAGCCTTAATACTTTCCCCCTAAGTTAAAGAATAGGTGAGTCTGTCCTCTCACAACTCCTATTCGTTATTTCCCTAGAAGTCCTAGACAGTGCCAAAAAGAAGGAAGGGGAGAGAAAGAAAGGACATACATATTGGAAAGGAAAAAATAAAATTATCTCTTCAGTTTCTATTTCTCCTTCTATATTAACTATGATTATCTCAAAGTTTTGCATCAAGTCATTTACTTGTCTGTCAACCATGTCTAATATATTACATGCTGTTTCCATCATATTTAGATATTTTTCCTTGGTTTGGAATTGATTTTTTTTTAATCTTATTCTTCTCTTGTTTCAGAGTTCAAAAGTTGTTTTATTAAATTATAATCTTGTTATTATCTTCTACAACACGATGTACTCAAGGACACTCTTTTCTTCTATAGGTTATGGTTTCTTACCTTACAGAACTCATGATATTTTTATACCCAATGGCCCTTCCTTTTCTTTGTTTAGTTGTCATGACGTTTCCTTATATTTGTTTCATACTTGAATTAGACAGTGCTGTATACACTCAGAGAAGGCAATGGCACCCCACTCCAGTACTTTTGCCTAGAAAATCCCATGGACGGAGGAGCCTGGTAGGCTGCCGTCTATGGGGTCACACAGAGTCGGACACGACTGAAGCGACTTAGCGGCAGCAGTATACACTATTTCTTGTCTCTCCATATAGTTTGAATGACTTCTGTTTAACATTCTATGTACCATAACTTCAATTCATTTATCTTTACTCTAATGAACTTCAGTAGGACTGGGAGTTGATTTCTAGCCAATTTTCAGAGAGAGAGGGGGAACTCGACTGTGCATTGGGACAATTCCTTCTAGAGGACTTGATCATGGTTCTGTCCTTGAGAACCAGAGGAAAGTCAAGTACCAGGGCCTCCTTGACCATAAGTACAATTCTCTTCTGTCAATGTTTTTCTCATCTACCTCAGTTCAGCAGACCTATTAGGTGGCAACTTTTGGCAGCCATTCTTCCCTCTGAGGGTATTTTCATAACTTTTCACAGATCTTCCCACTTAAACCATAGGTCACATTTTTACAAGTAGAAAGCATTCATGAGAATCTTCATGAATTTGCCAATCAATACAGAATGGGGTGAAGTTGAGGGCCTTTTTCCACTCTATGACACCAGAGTATTCAAAGCTTCTATTTTTAATGGTCACTTTTTCTCTTTTTTTGCTGTGCTGGGTCTTTCTTGTGGCATACAGGCTTAGTTGCCCCAAGGCATTTGGGATCTTAGTTCCCTGAGGACCAGGGACTGAACCCATGTCCCCTGCATTGGAAGGTGGGTTCTTAATCATTGGACCACCAAGGAAGTCCCTCGTGGTCACTTTTTACTTATTACCTTTTAATTGATTGAATCATGGTCACTACTTAAAAGTTCGTGATGAGAGGTTACAATCCTTCTGTTTATTACCGTTAGTAAATAGCGTTGAATAAACCAGGTTTTACTTTGTATTCATTGTAGATCTGCCAATCATGCTTTACAGGGCCATTATTACAGTTGTTGGGGAAAGAGTTCAGTTCAGTCGCTCAGTCGTGTCCAACTCTTTGCATCCCCATGAATCACAGCACGCCAGGCCTCCCTGTCCATCACCAACTCCCGGAGTTCACTCAGATTCACCTCTATCGAGTCAGTGATGCCATCCAGCCATCTCATCCTCTGTCGTCCCCTTCTCCTCCTGCCCTCAATCCCTCCCAGCATCACAGTCTTTTCCAATGAGTCAACTCTTTGCATGAGGTGGCCAAAGTACTGGAGTTTCAGCTTTAGCATCATTCCTTCCAAAGAAATCCCAGGGCTGATCTCCTTCAGAATGGACTGGTTGGATCTCCTTGCAGTCCAAGGGACTCTCAAGAGTCTTCTCCAACAGCACAGTTCAAAAGCATCAATTCTTCAGCGCTCAGCTTTCTTCACAGTCCAACTCTCACATCCATACATGACTACAGGAAAAGCCATAGCCTTGACTAGACAGACCTTTGTTGGCAAAGTAATGTCTCTGCTTTTCAATATGCTATCTAGGTTGGTCATAACTTTTCTTCCAAGGAGTAAGCGTCTTTTAATTTCATGGCTGCAGTCACCATCTGCAGTGATTTTGGAGCCCCCCAAAATAAAGTCTGACACTGTTTCCACTGTTTCCCCATCGATTTCCCATGAAGTGATGGGACCAGATGCCATGATCTTCATTTTCTGAATGTTGAGCTTTAAGCCAACTTTTTCACTCTCCTCTTTCACTTTCATCAAGAGGCTTTTTAGTTCCTCTTCACTTTCTGCTATAAGGGTGGTGTCATCTGCATGTCTGAGGTTATTGATATTTCTCCCAGCAATCTTGATTCCAGCTTGTGCTTCTTCCAGCCCAGCGTTTCTCATGATGTACTCTGCATATAAGTTAAATAAGCAAGGTGACAATATACAGCCTTGATGTACTCCTTTCCCGATTTGGAACCAGTCTGTTGTTCCATGTCCAGTTCTAACTGTTGCTTCCTGACCTGCATACACATTTCTCAAGAGGCAGATCAGGTGGTCTGGTATTCCCATCTCTTTCAGAATTGTCCACAGTTTCTTGTGATCCACACAGTCAAAGGCTTTGGCATAGTCAATAAAGCAGAAATAGATGTTTTTCTGGAACTCTCTTGCTTTTTCCATGATCCAGCGGATTTTGGCAATTTGATCTCTGGCTCCTCTGCCTTTTCTAAAACCAGCTAGAACATCTGGAAGTTCACGGTTCACGTATTGCTGAAGCCTGGCTCGGAGACTTTTGAGAATTACTTTACTAGAGTGTGAGATGAGTGCAATTGTGCGGTAGTTTGAGCATTCTTTGTCATTTCCTTTCTTTCTGATTGGAATGAAAACTGACCTTTTCCAGTCCTGTGGCCACTGCTGAGTTTTCCAAATTTGCTGGCATATTGAGTGTAGCACTTTCACAGCATCATCTTTCAGGATTTGAAATAGCTCAACTGGAATTCCATCACCTCCACTAGCTTTGTTCGTAGTGATGCTTTCTAAAGGGGAAAGAGTGGGAAGGGCTAATTCAGACAGTCTATGCAATAAAAATTGCTTTTCCATCCAAAAGATAGGAAGATGTTTAAAAATGATCAATTTAAAGATACAACTTTGTTATTTTTTCTTCTTTCTGTTTTATAAATAAGTTCATTTGTATTATTTATTTTAGACTCTCTATATAAGTGGTGTCATATGATATTTGCCTTTGTCTCACTTCACTTAATATGATAATCTCTAGATACATCCAAGTTGCTGCAAATAGCATTAATTCATTCATTTTTATGACTGAGTAATATGCCATTGTGTGTGTGTGTGTATATATATATATGTATGTATGTATGTATATATGTGTGTGTGTGTGTATATATATATATATCAGATCAGTCACTCAGTCGTGTCCGACTCTTTGCGACCCCATGAATCACAGCACGCCAGGCCTCCCTGTCCATCACCAACTCCCGGAGTTCACCCAGACTCACATCCATCGAGTCAGTGATGCCATCCAGCCATCTCATCCTCTGTCATCCCCTTCTCCTCCTGCCCCCAGTCCCTCCCAGCATCACAGTCTTTTCCAATGAGTCAACTCTTTGCATGAGGTGGCCAAAGTACTGGAGTTTCAGCTTCAGCATCATTCCTTCCAAAGAAATCCCAGGGTTGATCTCCTTCAGAATGGACTGGTTGGATTTCCTTGCAGTCCAAGGGACTCTCAAGAGTCTTCTCCAACACCACAGTTCAAAAACATTAATTCTTCGGTGCTCAGCCTTCTTCACAGTCCAACTCTCACTTCCATACATGACCACAGGAAAAACCATAGCCTTGACTAGACAAACATTTGGTGGCAAAATAATGTCTCTGCTTTTCAATATGCTATCTAGGTTGGTCATAACTTTCCCTCCAAGGAGTAAGCGTCTTTTAATTTCATGGCTGCAGTCACCATCTGCAGTGATTTTGGAGCACAGAAAAATAAAGTATGACATTGTTTCCACTGTTTCCCCATCTATTTCCCATGAAGTGGTGGGACCGGATGCCATCATCTTCGTTTTCTGAATGTTGAGCTTTAAGCCAACTTTTCACTCTCCACTTTCACTTTCATCAAGAGGCTTTTGAGTTCCTCTTCACTTTCTGCCATAAGGGTGGTGTCATCTGCATATCTGAGGTTATTGATATTTCTCCCGGCAATCTTGATTCCAGCTTGTGTTTCTTCCAGTCCAGCATTTCTCATGATGTACTCTGCATATAAGTTAAATAAATATATATAAAACATCTTATTTATCCACTCGATGGACATTTAGGCTGCTTCCATGTCTTGGCCTTCGTAAATAGTACTGCTATGAACATTTGGGTGCATGAATCTTTTTTAATTTCTCTGAACATATGCTCAACAATGGTATTACTAGATCATATGGCAACTCTAGTTTTAGTTTTCTAAGGAAATTTCATGCTGTTTGCTGTAATGGCTATATTAATTTTTATTCCCATCAACAGTGTAAGAGGGTTTCTTTTTCTCTACATTGTCTGCAGCATTTACTATCTATAAACTTTTAATGATGCCCATTCTGGCCTGTGTGAAGTGATACCTCATTGTACTTTTAATTTGCATTTCTCTAATAGTTAGTAATATTAAGCATCCTGTAATGTGCCTTTTGGCCATCTGACTGATTTTTTTTTTTAGTCAGCAAAAGAAAACATGAAACAGAGCAAAATGTCGTGCTTTTTATACTAAAATTGTCATTAGGATTTACAATTCTTTCATAGGTGATGAACTTCTAAAAAGTATTAGTGGAAACTTGGTCTGCTTTTTATGACTCTCAGTCTCATAAATAGTAGTCTGTCAATAAGACTTTGTTTTTGTTGTTCAACTTTAGTGAATGTATAAATTAATGTCTAGGATCTTATGCATGAAGTCAATTGATGTTGAAAACATTTCCCCTTCTGAATTCATAGTTATGAAAGTCTCAGTAATTGTAGCCTATGCAAGAAAAGAGTGGTAGCCTCATCAAATTATTATATAATCTTTTTGAGGTAGTATTCATAAAGCTGATGATGTTAAAGATTTTAGAAACCCATTAAGTGAAACTTTTAAATTAAGAGCACAATGGTTATTAAATGCATTTTACATACACGTACTTTATATTCAGAAACCTGGAGTGAGTATTGCTTGTTTGTATCAACTGTATTTTTGAGCTACTTGCTTGAGAGATAAGACACATTCTCCCCATAAGGCAATCATATATTTCTTAAAAACTTAAAATATTTAGTTGCTTAACTAGATCCCACTAGAACTGATATGGAATAGGGACAGGTTTACTTAGTACCTATTCAAATAATCTTATACTTTGAATCAGGGACAATTCAGTATAACTGAGTTTTATTTTATATTCAAGGCACTTCCCAAAGCTATATAGAAAGGCTAGGTCTCCATGGAGTTAGCAGTTTAATATTTCTCACTCCACTAAACAACCAATTAAATTCATTGAAGCTTTTTCCTCCATAAAAAATTCAACTCAGAGAAAGTAGCCCATTTAATACTCTCAATTTAGAAGACTTGCATTTAGAAGTAGGAGCAAAGATTATTTTCTTTACACTTGGATTCATCCAGAATGGCTTGTAACTGATATCTCCAACACCCACACTGCAAATTGGAGTTCAATGAACTTGAGGAGGAAAGAATGAAAGGGGGCTATCCTTTGCAGCATCAACATAATGTTTATAATCTTTATTAAAGACTATGTTCATATGATTGAAAGTTAAAAATGGTATTTATCTTTTTATAATAACAAGCTATACATATGCATATGTTTGTACACACACACATGCACAGACACATACATAAACACATGTCTGCCTGCACTACACACAGACATACACATACACAAACAGACATCTACATGCACTACACACAGACACACACATGCACAGACATAAGCACACATCTGCATGTACTACACACACACAGGCACACACATATACAAACACACATGTGCATGCACTACACAGACACACACAGACACACACATGGACAGACATAAGCACACATCTGCATGCACTACACACACACACACAGGCACACACACATACAGCTGCAGCAGCAGTTGTGTTTTCTCTCCCTCTTCAGTCTTCTCATCTTCTTAACTTTGACCTCAAACTGAGAGAAAGAGGGTCAGAGGAAAGAAGGAGAGCCAGGGAGAGATGCTATATGAACAGTATTTAAGCCTGCCAGTGCTGGATTTGAAAGTAGAGAAATAGGTAACAGCATCCTTTTCTCTAAGAACTGTGCCTGCCTGCCCAACTTCATGTTGTCAAAGTCACATGCTCTGGTCCCAGAGATGGGCACTTTGGTACACAGGAATTTTATGCACAATCTAGGATCACTGAACAGAAATAATACAATCCTACATTTCTCTGTAGCCATGAATTTTCTCCAGAGTATAGAGATTTCCCTCATTCAAAGGTTGTCCTCTTATCTAGATATAAAGTACACCTACTCTGTGTAAGGCATCACACAAAATCCAGGAGAGTCACCTGGACAAAGGCTGTGTGCATAAGGATCAGTTCCGTTCAGTTCAGTTGCTCAGTCGTGTCCGACTCTTTGCGACTCCATGAATTGCAGCACGCCAGGCCTCCCTGTCCATCACCAACTCCCGGAGTTCACTCAGACTCACATCCATCAAGTCGTGATGCCATCCAGCCATTTCATCCTCTGTCGTCCCCTTCTCCTCCTGCCCCCAATCCCTCCCAGCATCAGAGTCTTTTCCAATGAGTCAGCTCTTCGCATGAGGTGGCCAAAGTATTGGAATTTCAGCTTTAGCATCAGTCCTTCCAAAGAACACCCAGGACTGATCTCCTTAAGAATGGACGGGTTGGATCT
Source organism: Bos taurus (assembly GCF_002263795.3). NCBI lineage: Eukaryota > Metazoa > Chordata > Mammalia > Artiodactyla > Bovidae > Bos > Bos taurus. The sequence goes on from NC_037333.1 coordinate 89,514,514, forward strand.
CCTTGCAGTCCAAGGGACTCTCAAGAGTCTTCTCCAACACCACGTAAGGACAGAATGAGATGAATGTACAGAAAGACCCAGAGTCTGGAGACCAGAGAGAGACACAAATAGAGAGAAACAGAGAGTTCAGCATTGTTTGCATGTCCTGTGGCCCCCAATATTCTACCCTTAGCATTCCCTACCTAATTCTTCCAGGCACTAAATTGCCCATTTTACTTGGCTAATTTGATTTTGATTTCTGTCTCCTGCAGTCAGAATTCTGAATAAACACAGGCAGTAAATGGGAAACTCTATCACACACAAAAAAAGAAATCCTGGTAATAACCTCTACTGGGAGCCTAAATAATCTCTCTGACAGCCCCATGTAATATTTTTCATTATCCTGGGAAAACAAGATGAGATTAAGTAAAATTGCATCTGGTCCCATCACTTCATGGCAAATAGATGGGGAAACAGTGGCTGACTTTATTTTGGGGGGCTCCAAAATCACAGAAGATGGTGACTGCAGCCATGAAATTAAAAGACACTTACTCCTTGGAAGGAAAGTTATGACCAACCTAGATAGCATATTAAAAAGCAGAGACACTACTTGGTCAACAAAGGTCCATCTAGTCAACGCTATGGTTTTTCCAGTAGTCATGTATGGATATGAGATTTGGACTATAAAGAAAGCTGAGTGCCGAAGAATTAATGCTTTTGAACTGTGGTGTTGGAGAAGACTCTTGAGAGTCCCTTGGACTGCAAGGAAATCCAACCAGTCCATCCTAAAGGAGATCAGTCCTGGGTGTTCATTGGAAGGACTGATGTTGAAGCTGAAACTCCAATACTTTGGCCACCTGATGCAAAAAGCTGACTCATTGGAAAAGACCCTGATTCTGGGAAAGATTGAGGGCAGGAGGAGAAGGGGACGACAGAGGATAAGATGGTTAGATGGCATCATCAACTCAATGGACATGAGTTTGGGTAAACTCCAGGAGTTGGTGACGGACAGGGAGGCTTGGTGTGCTGTGGTTTATGGGGTCACAAAGAGTCAGTCACGACTGAGCAACTGAACTGAACTGAACTGATACAAGGTCTTTGAACCCTTTCGAAATGACATGTCACATATCTGCAGTAAGGAAGGAGAGGAGATGAATATGCAAAATTGGCAAATTCTCTCATGAAAGAACATCTTCACTGGAATGTAATCTCTGTAAAGTTAATGATTTGTCTTATTTTATCCACTGTTGTATCCCTAGAGCTTAGAAGAGTATTTACTGAATAAGTGGAAGCATATAAGCATGAATGAACTTCTAACATATGAAAGACTAAAGGAAAACTTGCACAATATTGTCCTCAATAAAATAATAAAAGAGAATTGTGTTTAGACAGTTGCCATGGGCCCTAAATTCTGTCCAAGTGAAACAATAAAAGGAACAGACATCCTCCCCTCTGCCCTCCTAACCCTACCAGAAGACCTCAAGCTATATCATTAATGCTTAAAGACTGAAGACAGGAGGAGAAGGGGACGACAGAGTATGAAAAGGTTGGATGGCATCAGCAACTCAATGGACATGAGTTTGAGCAAACTCTGGGAGTTGATGATAGGGAAGCCTGGCATGCTGCAGTCCACGGGGTCACAAAGAGTCGGACACGACTGAGTGACTGAACTGAACTGAGATTCATATTTCTATGCTCAGATGGTCAGTCATGTCTGACTCTTTGTGACCCCATAGACTGTATCCCACTAGACTCCTCTATCCATGGGATTCTCCAGACAAGAATACTGGAGTGCAGCACCATTTCCTCCTTCAGGGGATCTTCCCAACCCAGGGATTGAATCTGTGTCTCTAACATCTCCTGAATTGGCAGGGGATTCTTTACCACTAGTACCAGGCTCATATTTATTTGGTCTTCAATTATTTTCAGGGAACTCCCAGGAGATAGACCACTTAGCAGTATCCTTATTATAAAATCCTTATTAGCTAAGTTGCTTAATGGTGAAATGTCAAGAAACCCTCAAAATATCATAGATTATATTATTAAAGAGTATTAATAGAAAAAAATCAACTCTGTTACTTATTCAGATTTTTTAGAAATGCATATTTAACCTAAGATTTCACCTCCAGACAATGACGCAAAGTTTAAATCAAGTAAGACTTCTTTTCCAGACATTCAGTATAATGCTGTTTGGATGCTATGCTATGCTAAGTCACTTCAGTCGTGTCCGACTCTGTGCGACCCCATAGACGGCAGCCCACCAGGCTCCCCCGTCCCTGGGATTCTCCAGGCAAGAACACTGGAGTGGGTTGCCATTTCCTTCTCCAATGCATGAAAGTGAAAAGTGAAAGTGAAGTCGCTCAGTCGTGTCTGACTCTTAGCGGCCCCATGGACTGCAGCCTAACAGGCTCCTCGTCCATGGGACTTTCCAAGCAAGAGTACTGGAATGGGGTGCCATTTGGATGAGAAGGACATAAAAATCTACTTGGAAGTAGTGAATGTATTTTCCAATGTCTCAAATGAGCTTACCTTCAAAAGACAGTGACTAGTATCAATTTTGCTAAAAGAAAGTGTCCTGATGCTCAAACAGCTAAAGCTACCTTCTGAGTTTGTAGTATTTTTCTTGAAAATGCCATGTTCAGTGGGGACTTTTGATAGAAACCTGTATGCTGCTGCTGCTGCTAAGTCACTTCAGTCGTGTCTGACTGTGCGACCCCATAGATGGCAGCCCACCAGGCTCCCCCATCCCTGGGATTCTCCAGGCAAGAACACTGGAGTGGGTTGCCATTTCTTTCTCCAATGAATGAAAGTGAAAAGTGAAAATGAAGTCACTCAGTCGTGTCTGACTCTTAGCGACCACATGGACTGCAGCCCACCAGGCTCCTCCGCCCATGGGGTTTTCCAGGCAAGAGTACTGGAGTGGGGTGCCTTTGCCTTCTCCGAGAAACCTGTATGGTATACACTAAGAGATACAGCAAGATAAGTGCTCATTTTCTGCGGCCATAAGGCAAATTCAGCATGTTATGTTGAAGTGTTTGTGTCCTACCCTTGTCCCTGTGAAATTCAGTCTTTGGAACAGAAAAAAAAAAAAAAAGCATCATGAATGCTTGTGTGAAGTAAACAGATAAGCCAATCTGTAAAATCTGTAGTTAATATTTCTCCTCTTGCTCTACCTGAAACCTAAATCCCCCCCACTTATCCATTCATAATGAAATGAGTTAACTATGAGATCATTATTTCTCCCTTTTTCTTCTGTTCTTGTTGTTGGAACCAGATGATGGTCTCACAACATATTCACTTTTAATTCTACTACTCTTTCTTCAATGAACTTCTGATCCTTATGTTACTGTTTTTTCTTATCTTGGACACTTGAAAGAAAATTCCTCTCTTTGTCTAGTTTGCCCAGCAGTGTTATCTAAGCTTCTACAATATTTAGTAAACAGTAAGTATTTGGTAAGTAAAAGGAGGCACTCCCAGCATGAGGACATTTATCACTTTGCCTCAGAAAGTTTCCATCTTTGTCAAACTTCATTTTCCAGAAAACTTTTATAGGAATACAGTTCATTAACAATGTTCTGTTAGTTTCTGTTCTACAGCAAAGTGAATCAGATATATATATATATATATATAATCTCAGCTCTTTTTCTCAGCTTCTTTTCCCACATAGGTCATTACAGAATATTGAGTAGAGTTTTTTGTGATATACAGTAGGTTCTTATTAGTTATCTATTTTATGCATAATAGTTTGTATATGTCAATCCCAATCTCTCAATTTTCCCTTCCCCATTACCCTATGGTAACCATAGGTTTGTTTTCTATACTTATGTCTCTATTTCTGTTTTGAAGATAAGCTCATTTTTACCCTTTTTCAGATTCCACATACAAGCAATATCATATGCTATTTGTCTTTCTCTGACCTACTTCACTCAGTATGACAATCTCTAGTTCCACCCATGTTGCTGCAACTTGCATTACTTCATTCTTCTTTGTAAGGCCAAGTAACATTCCATTGTATATATGTACCACATCTTTATCCATTCCTCTGTTGATGGACATTTAGGTTGCTTCCATGTCTCAGCTATTGTAAATTGTGCGGCAATGAACAAAGCTATAGTAATCAAAACAGTATGGTACTGGCACAAGACCAGAAATATAGATCCGTGGAACAGGATATAAAGTCCTTCTACCTACGGTCACCTAATCTATGTCAAAGGAAGTAAGAATACACAATGAAAAAAAGAAAGTCTCTCTAATAAGTGGAGCTGGGAAAACATGTAAATGAATAAAATTAGAACACTCCCTAACACCATACACAAAAATAAACTCAAAATGGATTAAAGACCTAAATATAAGGCTGGATACTACAAAACTCTAAAAGAAAACACAGGCGTAACACTCCTTGACATAAATTGCAGCAAGATATTTTTCAACCCACCTCCTAGTATAATGGAAATAAAAACAAAAACAAACAAATGGGACTTAATTAAACTTAAATGCTTTTGCACAGCAAAGGAAGCCATAAATAAAACAAAAAGATAGCTCTCAGAATGAGAGAAAATATTTGCAAAAGAAGCAACGGGCAAGGGATTGATCTCCAAAATATACAAACAGCTCATGAAGCTCAATATCAAAAACAAACAAACAAACCAATAAAAAAATGAGTAAAAGATCTAAATAGACATTTCTCCAAAGAAGACATATAGATGGCCAAAAAGGACAAGAAAAGATGCTCAACATCACTAATTATTAGAGAAATACACATCAAAATTACAATGAGCTATCACCTTACACTGGCCAGAATGGTCATCATCAAAAAATATTCAAACAATATCTGCTGAAGAGGGTGTGGAGAAAAGGCACCCCTCCTACACTGTTGGCAGGAATGTAAATTGCTGCAGCCACTATGGAGAACAGGGGGCTTCCCAGGTGGCTCAGTGGGTGAAGAATTTGCTTGCAGTGAAGGAGACACAGGCAGACACGAGTTCAGTTCCCAGGTAGGGAAGATCCTCTAGAGAAGGGTATGGCAATTCACTCCAATATTCTTGCCTGGAGAATCCCACAGACAGAGAATCTGATGGGCTACATTCCATGTGGTCGCACAGAGTCAGACATGACTGAAGTGATTTAGCATGCATGGAGAACTGTATAGAAGGTCTTTAAGAAACTAAAAATAGAGTTGCCATATGATCCAGCAGTCCCACTCCTGGCCATATATCCAGACCATAATTCAGAAAGATACAAACTTCACTTTTTGACAAGGAAGAGAAACTAGCAGACTGATTCTCTCTTAAAGATGGGCAATTCACCTCAGATCACCTTACCAGAGGGACTGGCATCTGGGAAAAAAGTGTTAATCCCATAATGAGATATCTGCTAAAGGAAGATTGCTGATAAAGATGGTTATAATTATCCTGGTTTATAACTCTGTTTTGATGATGCATTAACTATAGCTGGGTTTTTGCCTTCATACTTTTGAAGACATGCACACAAAAGATTAACTTAAGTGGATAAATCAACATGCATGTTAACACTAGCAGATTAAACAGTTATACAGTAAGTATAAACAGATGACTGAGTGCAATATTAAAATTGCTTATGACATACCCTTAAATAAATTGATGATCTATTTTGGACAGATCATGTAAATCACTTCATCTGGTGCAACTCATTGAAAGAACACACTTCCTTCACATATACAATAGAAACAAACAGAGATCATATTTCATGAAGTAATGTCCAAACATGCAGAAGTAATATGACCTGTATTAATTAAAGAGGGATTATTGCTGTCCTTCAGCCCAATTTGCCTGATGCAACCAACCAGTTGGTGAATCAGCTAAAATACACTTCCTATCCTATGACAATAGAGCAGAGGGGTAGACAGACTCTAGTTTGTGTACATTAGTTTCCTATTTCTGCTGTAACAAATTATCACAAGCTTAGTGGTATAAAACAACACAAATGTATTATTTTATAGTTCCAGAGGTCAGAAATCTGAAATAGTTCTACAGGCAAAAATCCAGGTGTCAGTAGGGCTGTGTTTCTGCTGGGGGCCCTAGAGGAAAATCTGGTCCCTTTTACACCACTTAGAGACCACCTTAATTCTTTGGCTCATGGCTTCTTCCTTTTTCTTCAGAGCACATTATTCCAACCTTGGTTTCTGTAGTCACATCTATTCTCTGACTCTGATGCTTCCTGTCTTCCTTTTATAAGTAGCCTTGTGATTACATTGGTGGGCTTCCCTAGTGGTTCAGATGGTAAAGAATCTGCCTATAATGCATAAGATATGAGTTTGATATCTGGATGAGGAAGATCCCTTGGAGAGGGAATGGATGTCTACTCCAGTATTCTTGCCTGGAAAACACCATGGACAGAGAAGTCTGATTGGCTACAGCCCATGGATTCGCAAAGATTGAGAGCCTAGCACTTCACTTGGTGATTATATTGGAATTTAGGAAAATCTATTCCTCCCAAAAAGAGGAACAAAGATAAGCTAAAGGTAAAGAAGAAAAGGAAAGATATACCCATTTGAATGCAGAGTTTCAAAGAATAGCAAGGAGAGATAAGAAAGCCTTCCTTAGTGATCAGTGCAAAGAAATGGAGGAAAACAATAGAATGGGAAAGACTAGAGATCTCTTCAAGAAAATTAGAGATACCAAGGGAACATTTCATGAAGACAGGCACAATAAAGGACAGAAATGATATGGACCTAACAGAAGCAGAAGATATTAAGTAAAGGTGGCAAGAATACACAGAAGAACTATACAAAAAAGATCTTCACGACCCAGATAACCATGATGATGTGATCACTCACTTAGAGCCAGACATCCTGGAATGTGAAAGCAAGTGAGCTTTAGGAAGGGTCACTATGAACAAAGCTAGTGGAGGTGATGGAATTCCAGTTGAGCTATTTCAACTGCTAAAGGATGATGCTGTTAAAGTGCTGCACTCAATATGCTAGCAAATCTGGAAAACTCAGCAGTGGCCATAGGACTGGAAAAGGTCAGTTTTCATTCCAACCTCAAAGAAGGGAAATGTCAAAGAATGTTCAAACTACCTCACTATTGCACTCATCTCACACTCCAGCACGGTAAATCTCAAATTCTCCAATACAGGCTTCAACAGTATGTGAACCATGAAATTCCAGATGTTCAAGCTGGATTCAGAAAAGGCAGAGGAACCAGAGATCAAATTGCCAACATGAGATGGATCATAGAAAAAGTGAGAGAGTTCCAGAAAAACATCTACTTCTGCTTTATTGACTATGCCAAAGCCTTTGACTGTGTAGATCACAACAAATTGAAAAATTCTTCAAGAGATGGGAATACCAGACCACCTTACCTGCCTCCTGAGAAATCTGTAGCAAGTCAAGAAGCAACATTTAGAACTGGACATAGAAGAGCAGACTGGTTCCAAATCGGGAAAGGAGTATGTCAAGGCTGTATATTGTCATCCTGCTTATTTAACTTATATACATCACGTGAAAAGCTGGGCTGGATGAAGCACAAGCTGAAATCAAGATTGCCGGGAGAAATATCAATAACCTCAGATATGCATGACACCACCCTTATGGCAGAAAGTGAAGAGGAACCTCTTGATGAAGGTGAAAGAGGAGAGTTAAAAAGTGACCTAAAACTCAATAGTAAAAAAACTAAAACCATGGCATCTGGTTCCATCACTCCATGGCAAACAGATGGAGAAACAATGAAAACAGTGACAGACTTTATTTTATTGGGCTCCAAAATCACTGCAGATGGTGACTGCAGCTATGAAATTAAAAGACGCTTGCTCCTTAGAAGCAAAGCTATGATCAACTTAGACAGCATATTAAAAAGCAGAGACATTACTTTGCCAACAAAAGTCCATCTAGTCAAGGCTATGGTTTTTCCAGTAGTCATGTATAGATGTGAGAGTTGGACCATAAAGAGAGCTGAGCACAGAAGAACTGATGTTTTTGAACTGTGGTGTTGGAGAGGACTTTTAAGAGTCCCTTGGACTGCAAGGAGATCAAACCAGTCAGTCCTAAACAAAATCAGCCCTGAATATTCATTGCAAGGACTGATGCTGAAGCTGAAGTTCCAATACTTTGGCCACTTGATGCAAAGAACTGACTCATTGGAAAAGACCCTGATGCTGGCAAAGATTGAAGACAGGAGAAGAAGGGGATGACAGAGGATGAAATGGTTCAATGGCACCACTGACTGAATGGACATGAGTTTGAGCAAGCTCCAGGAGTTGGTGATAGACAGGGAAGCCTGGCATGCTGCAGTCCATGGGGTTGCAAACAGTCGGACATGACTGAGCAACTCAACTGAATTCCTCCCAAAATGCTTAACTTAATTTTATCTGTGAAGTCCCTTTTGCCATGTAAAGTAAGTCACAGGTTCTGAAGATTAGAGGCAAATGGTAGCTGAGATGGTAAAGAATCTGCTTGTGATGCAAGAAACCTTGTTTGGCTCCCTAGGTAGTAGATTTCCCTGGGAAGGGAATGGCAACATGCTCCAGTTTTCTTACCTGGAGAATTCCATGGACAAACCATGGGTTCAGACATGACTGAATGACTAATACTTTCTTCCTTTCTGAGGATTGGAATATCTTCAGAACATTGGACTTCTTTGAGGAGTTTTTGTTTAATCTACTGCAGTTTACATGTCTACTTTGTCAATTATAAGGTAAAATTTGGTATCTCCTATCCACTGTTATTTTGTCTTTAGGATTGGAATTATAAATCTCAGAATTTATAAGAATTCTGTAAGAATTAAAGCAGACAATGAATATAAAATATTTATCACATTAACTGATACACAGTGATGATAAATGATGGCTAGTATGTATTGGTATTATTGGATTTGGCATCTGATAGATCAGTTCTTTCATTGACTCTGATTATAGAGATATAGGTCTTAGAAGTAGAAGTAAAGGAGCTTTATTTTTTCATTTCTTCGAATGTTAACATCTTGTGTTTTCAATTTTTACAACAGGTTAATATAATCTCTTTCCCTAAAAGGGAAATAATAATGAGACCTCAAGAGGAAAATAGAAATAAAGAGGAAATATTTTAAGAAGCTTTGGCTTCAGGGATTTTAAACAAAATTCATTTCATAACTGAGGGCATGCTGACCCAGCCACTTCCCAGACAGCACCCCTGAGCGTTCACTAGCTGGCAACATTTGCAGGAGCTTTTCAGTTTTGTTTGCTGTGCTAGTAATCAGCTCACTGGGTGGTAAGTGAGGAAGGTACATGCACACACAATGGGTGAATAACACACATATGCACACAATACATCATTTTAAACATAAACAGCATATTAGCAAAGTCATATGAGCAGTGGCCTTAAATAAGGTAACTGTATAAGTCATAAAAGTTTCTTCCCTGTCACTTACCTATGAGATTTATTCAAAGAAAACTTTATTGGCCAGGTGTGCAAAAAATAGATGAATGTATATTATCAAATTAGTAATTTTGATTTTCTTAAACTTTATATAATAATTCATTCACAAGTATTAATTAGTCTATTTTTAGAAGCTTGCCCAAAATTAGAGAATTACTTTTATATCTATGTTAATCCCAATTTTCCTTGCAGAGATTAAAAAAAGATAATTCTACTTTGTATAAAAGATAGTCAAATACTTGAGGTTCATTGTAAAAGTCACACCATTATTTATAGTAATACAGTATTCATTGCTTCTAATACATGCTATTTGGCAACCATTTATTCACTGTGTTTTTATTTACATCTTAATTTTATTTATTACATACACTGTGATGATCATATTTATTCATCTTTTGGTTGTATTGTAAATTGATTTGTTTTTAATGTGCTTTTGTGAAAGTTATCAAGTTATTGAGCAAATACATTCAGCAAATACATATTGAACATCTCTTGTATTCTAAGAGAATACAAAGGGATTGAGGGTGAAACTAGAGAATCCAAATACTGACTCTCATGGGAATTTACACATAGAAGAATGTAGACAGCGAACAAATAAACAATGTGTTCACTGTACTATGGTGGTGACTGACATGCGCTATGAAGAAAAAGAACAAATAAAATACAGTAGTATAAAGGGAGAGAAATAATGAGAAGCTGTATTTTAAGTTGAGCATGAAAAGAGGCCCTGGACTACTAACAGCCTGAAAATGGCCATAGCGCCTTCCTGCTGAACATAAACAATTTTACAGATAACTAAAACCAGACAAGACCACTGTTATAACGCTAGCAGAATAAGAGCAAAACAAGGTCAAATAGTAATGTCTAAGCACAGCTAAAAATAAAAGAACTTCTCTAAATTTTTGGTAATTCAGCTGTGAAGCCATCTGGTCCTGGGCTTTTGTTTGTTGGAAGCCTTCTGGTTATGTTTTCGATTTCTGTGCTTGTGATGGGTCCGTTAAGATTTTCTATTTCTTCCTGGCTCAGTTTTGGAAAGTTATACTTTTCTAAGAATTTGTCCATTTCTTCCAAGTTGTCCATTTTATTGGCATATAGTTGTTGATAGTAGTCTCTTATGATCCTTTGTATTTCTGTGTTGTCTGTTGTGATTTCTCCATTTTCACTTCTAATTTTGTTGATTTGATTCTTCTCCCTTTGTTTCTTGATGAGTCTGGCTAATGGTTTGTCTATTTTATTTATCTTCTCGAAGAACCAGCTTTTAGTTTTGTTGATTTTTGAGCTAACATCTATCTTACTCAAACTCTTCCAGAAAATTGCAGAGGAAGGTAAACTTCCAAACTCATTCTATAAGGCCACCATCAGCCTAATACCAAAACCAGACAAAGATGCCACAAAAAAAAAAAAAAAAGAAAGAAAGAAAACTACAGGGCAATATCACTGATGAACATAGATGCAAAAATCCTTAAAAAAATTCTAGCAAACAGAATCCAACAACATATTAAAAAGATCATACATCATAACCAAGTGGGCTTTATCCCAGGGATGCAAGAATTCTTCAATATTCACAAATCAATCAATGTGATACGCCACATTAACAAATTAAAAGATAAAAATCATATGATTATCTCAATAGATGCAGAGAAAGCCTTTGACAAAATTCAACATCCATTTATGATAAAACCCCCCAGAAAGAAGGCATAGAAGGAACATACCTCAACATAATTAAAGCCATATATGATAAACCCACAGCAAACATTATCCTCAATGGTGAAAAATTAAAAGCATTTCCCCTAAAGTCAGGAACAAGAAAAGGATGCCCACTCTCACCGCTACTATTCAACATAGTTTTGGAAGTTTTGGCCACAGCAATCAGAGCAGAAAAAGGAATAAAAGGAATCTAGACTGGAAAAGAAGACGTAAAACTCTCACTGTTTGCAGATGATGTGACCCTCTACATAGAAAATCTCACCAGAAAATTACTAGTGCTAACCAATGAATATAGTAAATTTGCAGGATATAAAATCAACATACAAAAATCCCTTGCATTCCTATACACTAACAATGAGAAAACAGAAAGAGAAAATAAGGAAACAATGCCATTCACCATTGCAACTAAAAGAATAAAATACTTAGTAATAAATCTACCTAAAGAAACAAAAGACCTATGTATAGAAAACTATAAAACACTGATGAAAGAAATCAAAGATGACACAAATAGATGGAGAAATACACCATGTCATGGATTGGAAGAATCAATATAGTGACAATGCATATAATACCCAAAGCAATCTATAGATCCAATGCAATCCCCATTAAGCTACCAACAGTATTTTTCAGAGAATTATAAAACAAATAATTTCACAATTTTTATGGAATTACGAAAAACCTTGAATAGCCAAAGCAATCTTGAAAAAAAAAATGGAACTGGAGGAATCAACCTGCCTGACTTCAGGCTATACTACCAAGCAACAGTCATCAAGACAGTATGGTACTGGCGCAAAGACAGAAACATAGATCAATGGAACAAAATAGCAAGCCCAGAGATAAATCCATGCATGTAGAGACACCTTATCTTTGACAAAGGAGGCAAGAATATACAATGGAGAAAAGACAATCTCTTTAACAAGTGGTGCTGAGAAAACTGGTCAACCACTTGTAAAAGAATGAAACTAGAGCACTTTCTAACACCATACACAAAAGTAAACTCAAAATGGATTAAAGTTCTAAATGTAAGACCAGAAACTATAAAACTCCTAGAGAAAAACATACGCAAAACACTCTCTGACGTAAATCATAGCAGGATCCTCTATGACCTACCTCCCAGAGTAATGGAAATAAAAGTAAAAATAAACAAATGGAACCTAATTAAACTTAAAAGCTTTTGCACAACGAAGGAAACTATAAGCAAGGTGAAAAGACAGCCTTCAAAATGGGAGAAAATAATAGCAAATGAAGCAACTGACAAAGAATTAATCTCAAAAATATACAAGTGACTCCTGCAGCTCAATTCCAGAAAAATAAGCAAACCAATCAAAAAATAGGCCAAAGAACTAAACAGACATTTCTCCAAAGAATATATACAAATGGCCAACAAACATGAAAAGATGCTCAACATCACTCATTATCAGAGAAATGCAAATCAAAACCACAATAAGGTACCATCTCATGCTGGTCAGAATGGCTGCTATCAAAAAGTCTACAAACAATTAATGCTGGAAAGGGTGTGGAGAAAAAGGAACCCTCTTATACAGCTGGTGGGAATGCAAACTAGTACAGTCACTATGGAGAACAGCGTGGAGATTCCTTAAAAAACTGGAAATAGAAATGCCATATGATCCAGCAATCCCACTGCTGGGCACACACACTGAGGAAACCAGAATTGAAAGAGACACGTGTACCCCAGTGTTCACTGCAGCACTGTTTACAATAGCCAGGACATGGAAGCAACCTAGATGTCCATCAGCAGACAAATGGATAAGAAAGCTGTGGTACATATACACAATAAAATATTACTCAGCTATTTAAAAGAATACATTTGAATCAGTTCTGATGAGGTAGATGAAACTGGAGCCTGTTATACAGAGCAAAGTAAGTCAGAAAGAAAATACTAATATGGTATATTAACATATATATATGGAATTTAGAAAGATGGTAAAGATTACCCTATATGCGAGACAGCAAAAGAGTCACATATGTAAAGAACAGACTGTTGGACTCTGGGGAGAGAGCAAGGGTGGGATGATTTGAGAGAATGGCATTGAAACATGTATATTATCATATGTGAAATAGATCACCAGTCCAGGTTTGATGCATGAGGTAGGGTGCTCAGGGCTGGTGCACTGGGATGACCCTGAGAGATGGGATGGGGAGGGAGGTGGGACGGAGGGTCAAGATGGGGAATACATGTACACCCATGGCTGATTCATGTGAATGTATGGTAAAAAACCACCACAATAATGTAAAGTAATTAGCCTCCAATTAAAAATTTTAAAATAAATAAAAATAAAAGAAATGTGCAAATTACAAAAATATCCAAACAGCCCCCTCATCAAGCTAAGATGAGTAATAGTTAATTCTTTCTGACTCTGCAATTATAGCTTTAGCCTGACTTTATTCCTCTTAGTATGAAATGGTTATGGTACCCAATTATGGAATTGCCCTCACTGTCTGACAGCCTCAGAGCAAAACCAAGCTTCACTGACTGCTCCTCTAAATTACATAACACAAACTTGAGCCCTAGGACAGGCATCTCCCAACATCTTCTTTCTGGTGCCCCACACAGCTCACCATGGTGTGCTGTCTCTCCCACTGCAGCATGCCAAGAAGCCCAGTGCTGAGTAGAGTTGTGTCCTGGTGCACTTTCGCTAAGTGAAGTCATCTCTGACAAACGGACAGTTGAGCAAATAAAGTAAGCAAACAAAACTTTTGGCCGTGTGAGGAAAAAGGAATAGCCAGGGCAAGGACCCCAAAGCAGGAGCATGCCTGAGTAGTTTCAAGGAAGATAAAGACACAGAAAAGGTTAGACCTGAATAAGTTAAAAAAAAAAAAAAAAAAAAGGTAGCAAATTAGGTCAAGGTCCAGATTGTGAAAGATCTTGTATACTATGATGTTATGGACTGATGCATGTCCCTGCAAAATTCATATATTGAAGTTATAACCCCCAATGTGATGATATTAGAAGATGGGGCCTTTGCAGGGTAATTAGGGTTAAATGGATTAAGTGTAAATAATTAAGTGAAGTCACCCAGTCGTGTCCAACTCTTTGTGACCCTGTGGACTATAGCCTACCAGGCTTCTCCGTCCATGGGATTCTCCAGGCAAGAATACTGGAGTGGGTTACCATTTCCTTCTCCAGGGGATCTTCCCGACCCAGGGATCAAACCTGGGTCTCCCGCATTGGAGGCAGACGCTTTAACCTCTGAGCCACCAGGGAAGATAAATGGATTAGTGCCCTTATAAGAAGAGACAGCAGACAGCTTGCTCTTTCTCTCTGCCATGTGAATACACAGTGAGATGGTGGCTGCCTGCAAACCACAAAGTGGTTTCTCACCAGAGACCAACGATGCTGCCCCTTCTAAGACTTCCAACTTACAGAAATAATGAGAAAATACAATTTTGTTGATTTAAGTCACCAAGCCTTTAGAAGGTGGGCTTCCTTGATGGCTCAGTGGGGAAAGAATCTGCTTGCAATGCAGGAGACACAGGAGAAATGGGTTTGATTCCCCGGTCAGGAAGATCCCATGGTGAAGGGAGTGGTAACCCACTCCAGTATTGTAGCCTGGGAAATCCCTTGGACAGAGGAGCCTGGCAGGCTACAGCCCATGGGGTCACAGAGTAGCACATGACTTAGTGACAGGGATTAATGGCAACCCAAGCAGACTGAGACACATGGTAAAGACTTGACTTTCACTCCTCCTCAAGCAAATTGGAGAATTTGATGGGTCTTAATTTGTTACATTCATTCATGACTACTGGAAAAATTACTGGGCAAAGTGAGTTACAATTGTTTTCAAAAGAGGTAGCTCACCTATGAGATGCACCACTTGGACGATCACTTAGTGAAAATGGTTCAAAAGTTTTTGAAAGAATCTGTTCCCACATTAAAAAAAAATTAAATCCTGACACTGAAAAGTATCCTGAGATGCTGAACCACAAAACTGATCATTAGTACAGGAACCTATATGCTTGGACACTCAGTCATGTCCAATTCTTTTGCGACCGCATGGACTATAATCCACCAGGCTCCTCTGTCCATGGGATTTCCCAGGCAAGAATACTGGAGTGGGAAGCCATTTCCATCTCCAGGGGATCTTCCCAACCCAGGGACTGAACCCACATCTTCTATTTAACAGACAGATTCTTTACAGGTCTTAATAAGACCTGACATATTTTTATAGTATCACTCTGTCTGCTTTGTTGAGAATATGTTGCAGGGAGGACAGGAACAGAAGATCCAGTAAGGAATTCATACAGAAATAGAAGTGGCTTTGTTCAGGGTAATAGCAAATTTTATAAAGCATTGTAGTAACAAAGTGATTATCAGAGGAAATTTAGATACCCAAAATTGAGAACAGGAAGAGCTGGCCAGCAGCCTGAGCAGAAGGACACCAACAGCCTCAAGGGCCTAGGGTAGTGTTAGTCACTCAGTCATGTCCAGCTATCTGCGACCCCATGGCCTGTAGCCCTCCAGGCTTCACCATCCATGGGATTCTCTAGGCAAGAATACTGGAGTGGGTTACCATTTCCTTCTCCAGGGGATCTTCCCGACCCAGGGGTTGAACTCTGGGTCTCCCAAATTACAGGCAAACTCTTTATGATGTGAGCCCAGGAAGCTCTCCATAGTGTGAAAAGCTCTAGGTAGTGTGAAATGAAATGTTGTCTGCTCTACACTCTACCAGTAAACAAGCCTTTTCCGAATGCAAATTTCTGAGCCCAAGTGAAAAAAAAAAAAGCCTGCTATTTGGAAGACATCGACTGCTTCCTCCCTGGTAAGCAAGCTCTTTGGAGCTGGGAGGATGTGAGAGGTGGCCATCCACAACATTAGCCATCTCTTATGGTAAACAAGGAATAAGTATGTGAACAATAAAGAAAGCAGGATTGGTCCCAGATATCTAGATGTGTATGAAAGAAATGATTCCAGCAAGCCCAAACGCTTGCATCTTCCTATACATAGAAGAAAGCTAAATCTCATGTGAGAGATTTAGTTTTCTCTTAATTAACAGTAACCTTTTAATATTCAGATTACCTGCCCCTTGCTGCAAACTTGTATATAGCTTGACTTCTCCCCCACCTCTCTTGGGGGCACCTGAGATACTGTCTCCTGGGTCAAGTCCTAACATTCTCATAGAATAAAATCTAACTCTCAGTGAGGGTTACCTCTTGACCTGCATTCTGAGAATCCTGTATGCAGGTCAAGAAGCAACCATTAGAACCAGACATGGAATAATGTACTTGTTCAAAATTCAGAAAGAAGTAAGTCAAAGCTGTATATTGTCATCCTGCTTATTTAACTTGTATGCAGAGTACATCATGAGAAATGCTGGGCTGAATGAAGCACAAGCTGGATCAAGATTGCTGGGAGAAATATCAATAACCTCAGATATGCAGATAACACCATCCTTTTGGCAGAAAGTGAAGAAGAACTAAAGAGCCTCTTGATGAAAGTGAAAGAGGAGAGTGAAAAAGTTGGCTTAAAACTCAACATTCAAAAAATGAAGATCATGGCATCCAGTCCCATCACTTCATGGCAAATAGATGGGGAAATAATGGAAATAGTGACAGACTTTATTTTCCTGGGCTCCAAAATCACTGCAGATGGTGACTACAGACATGAAATTAAAAGATGCTTGCTTCTTGGAAGAAAAGCTGAGAGCAACCTAGACAGTGTATTAAAAAGCAAAGACATTACTTTGCCAACAAAGGTCCGTCTAGTCAAAGCCATCGTTTCTTCAATAGTCATGTACAGATGTGAAAGTTGGACCATAAAAAAGACTGAACACAGAAGAATTGATGCTTTTGAACTGTGTTGGAGAAGACTCTTGAGAGTGCCTTGGACTGCAAGGAGATCAAACCAGTCTATCCTAAAGGAAATCAGTCCTAAATATTCATTGGAAGGAATGATGCTGAAGCTGAAGCTCCAATACTTTGGCCACCTGATACAAAGAGCTGACTCATTAGAAAAACTCTGATGCTGGGAAAGACTGAGGGCAGGAGGAGAAGGGGGCGACAGAGGACGAGATGGTTGGATGGCATCACCGACTCAATGGACATGAGTTTAAGCAAGCTCTTGGAGATGGTGATGGATAGGGAAGCCTGGCGTGCTGCAGTCCATGGGGCTGCAAAGAGTAGGACATGACTGAGTGGATGAACTGACTGACTCAGCTAGGGTTTCCCAGGTGGCTCTAGTGGTAAGAAACCTGCCTGCCAATGTAGGAAACGTAAGATACTTGGGTTTAGTCTACAGGTTGGGAAGATCCCCTGGAGGAGTAAATGGCAACCCACTCCAGTATTTTTTCCTGAAGAATCCCATGGACAGAGTGGCCTGCCGGGATAGGGTGCTTGGGTCTCAAAGAGTTGGACTCAAGTAAAGCAACTTGGCACTCAGCTTTTAGGTCGCCAGTATTTTTTAGTTGACAGTTTAAAAGAAGGAAAGAAGGAAAGTAAGTAGGGACCATCTGTTTCCTAATGTGCTGCATAATAATTTGACCTAACTGAATAAATAAGCTATGCATCCCAGTAGCTAAACCACTTCCTCCCTGAGGCTGTGGCACTTTTTATTTTTAAATTATTCAACAAAAAGTAAAAATGTTCCCCTGTTCTACTCTCAGGTCCTGGAGGCAATTGCCTAGGAGCAGTCATTAGGATAGTTATTGAAAAACATGGAGAATTTCCTTTCAAAGGAGTGTGTATAACAAGGGGTGTATTTATTAACTATTATTTTATTGATTTAAATAGACAATAAACACATGACTAAGAATATGTGAGAATGAATCAGCAACATTTATGCCTTGGGTGGCTCAGTTACTATTTTTTCATTTCCAGATTAGATCCTAGAAATTACATGTACTTTCTGTTTGAATAAAAAATGAGCTGGTTTCTGGTCAAACTACTGCCCAAATCTACAACAGGCCCAGTGTTCTCAGAAACACCTTGAAGAAATAATGATGGAGTGAAACACATTTTAAATGCACTCTTCTGCCTTGGGGCAAAGGAGCAGATCACTGCATTCCAGAAAGGAGAGCAGCCATATATGCCAGGGGAGACTGATGGGTACAACACAGAGAGTCAAAGCCTGACAAGTAGCTCACAGCTGCTTTCAGGATGAGGCCTGCTGCAAGGTTATCTAAACACAGTGGGCTAACGTATATACTGATGGGAGCTGAGCCTGCAAAAATTAACTCCTCCTTTGGTAACAAGGGCTTCCCAGGTGGCAGAGAAGAAAAGAATCTGCCTGCCAATGCAGGAGATGCAGGTTTGATCCCTGGGTCAGGAAGATCCCCTGGAAAAGGAAATGGCAACCTGCTCCAGTATGCTTGCCTGGAAGATTCCATGGATAGAGGAGCCTGGTGGTCTACATACAGTGCATGGGGTTGCAAAGAGTCGGACAGGACTGAGCACAGTACAAGGCTTTGGTAACAAACAGAGATTTTAGTTTTATTATTTAGTTTTATGATAAAAATTTTACTTCAGACTTTCTTAAAAATAATCTGGCCCTATCAGACAACGAAAACATAGCAGAAGTAAAAACTGATTTTATGAAATAAGTGAGAATTATTGCCTCTTCAGTCAGTGATTATTTTTGTGTTCGTACAAAATACATTCATTAATTTTGTGTTAAAGGACAAAAGTTGGATTCAGTGACACATTTCTGAATAGCATCCAAAGAAAAGAAAGCTCAGACAAGGCTGAAGCTTGTGTACAGTAACACGGACACACAAGAATGAGATGAATCCACAGAAGGAATTCCTCCCCTAACTTGACCTGGAAACTTCCCACTTGAGCTTTCCTTTCCTTTGCTACCTCATGATTCCTAGTCAGTCCCTTTTTTCTGAAGCCTCTGTCTTCTAACCATACAGTGCTTGGTACATAAATATTTGTCAACTTAATGAAAGGATTGAAAACACTCAGGATAGAAAATTCGGAAAATTAACTAGAAGGAACTGTAAGTCACTCTAATTTACCAACCACACTAAGGCAATCAGAACTATCTTGATTAAACAAGTTCATCCACATTTCTTTATACAAATACATACACACATGAACACATCACAAGACTGAAATTGTATATATTGCCCAACAGTAGTATATAACCATTTCTAAGTTGGCATATACCTCTTCAAGCACCTACACCTTTCTTCTTAAATGAGTAGAAATGACAGGGAGTGAAAATCTGACAAATAGCTAATGGCTGCTTTTAGGATGAAGCCCACTGCAAGGTTATCTGAACTCAGTGTGGGCTAACGTGTACAGCTGGAAGCTGAATCTGCAAAAATTAACTCCTCCTTTGGTAACAAGGGCTGTGCAAATAAACAACAATTTAACCATTGCTAAATATTTAGAAATGTGAGGCTACCATCTTGATGCTTTCATAGACTGAGCACTCTTTACCATCACATCCTCAAATACTAATTAGGACCAAAAACCCCCAAACTGATGCTTTCTCCACACATACATTGAGTGGACATGTGGAATTTCAGTATATAATGCTGCATCTGCCAGCTACAAGGACTACCTGTCTCCAATCAATATACCTTGAACTTTAATGTGCATAGGGGACACTGGGGACCTTGTTCAAATGAAGTCTTTGATTCAGTAGATCTGAAATGGACCTGGGTTTCTGCATTTCTAACAAGCTATCATGGGACACTGAAGTTGTTAATCCATAAACCACACCATGAATCACAAAACCTAGATGATAGGAAACTAGACCATTGCAAATAATGAGTTCACAAATGTGAGAGATCTTGCCAATTGACCCAAATATATTGTGTCATAATCTACAACCCGGAGATTAAAATTTACCTAACTTTCAGCAGATCCGCCCTACACACCAGGTCAGAATGGCCTTAACACACAGAGAAAACAACCCACTGCTGTGCAAACACTTCCTGCTGATCTACTCAATGGGACCACTTCTACTCCTTAGATCCCCGATAAGCCCAACATCTTCACGGATGATTTTAATGAGGTTCAGGCATTGGCCCCTTGGAAAGAGAGATTTCTTTCTGATCTAATCATTTTGCCTGTTGGGGAAAAATATCTGTTGTCATGAGACAGATAAAACTTTTTCCCAAGAACTCCCAATGACATAGACACAATGCAATTGTACTAGTATCCTGTACTCTGTAAAGAGACTGAAATAATAGTCTGAGGTCATCTGTAAATAGCAATAAAAAATTACCTTAATAATCACTGTTGGCTGCTCTGGGCTTCCTAGAATGTAAGTCTGGCCAGTGAATACAACTTCTAAGATAAAAATGAAATGCCACTATAGACAAGAAATTAGTTACAATGAAGAAAGAGAATTTTATTTAGTTACTGTATAAGTATACACTAAGAAATTTCAAGACAGGAAATCAGTTACAATGAAGAAAGAGAATTTTATTTAGTTACTGTATAAGTATACACTAAGAAAGAAAGTTTTTCTAATTTATTCCTAATGCCTCCTAAATGTTAGATATCCTTTCATGTGTTTCAGATACTAAGGAAGAAGTATATACAACATCTATGCCCAACATCTAAAATTATAAGGGAGAAACTTGAAAAGCCAATGGTGAACAACATGTTTCATATTATAAGTTCTAACCAAGCTCACTTTTAGTAAAAAAGACCTAGCATCCTTAGACATTAATAGTAACAAGCCAATTTATTAAACCAATTTACCTCAATGTGAGGACTGAGACCTAAAATCCTGAACTACTAATGTATTTAAAAAACTTGGGAAAATTATGTAAGACATTTTAAAAATATTAGCAATAGTTTTCTTGTAGTAGTCTAATTTTGTTACATTATTGAGGAAAAAAAGAGAAAGTTTTATGGCAAAAATATTAAATAAATAACACTTAATATGTACGTAAAAATGTAAGAAGTAGGGTTTAAGAGAAGAACATGACAGTATCTATGAAGATTTAGATCATGAAAGTTGGGGCTTTGAGAGAGCCTCAAGAGTAGCAAATTGTAGAAATGCCTCTTAACAGTTGTTGTTGTTGTTGTTGTTTAGTTGCTAAGTCATGTCTGACTCTTTTGCACCCCATGGACTATAGCCCACCAGGCTGCTCTGTCCATGGGATTTCCCAGACAAGAATACTGGAGTGGGCTGCCATTTCCTCCAGGAGATCTTCCTGACCCAGGGATTGAACCTGCATTTCCTGCATCGGTAGGCAGATTCTTTACCACTGAGCCACCAGGGAAGCCCCCTCTTAAGAGAAGGAAGAATAAATCAGAAATGTGTTTTTCTTTTTTTTCCCTCCAAAGTTAATGAATAGCTCCTAAATAACATATTGCTTGCCAAGAAGACTGTAGATTATGGAAGAAGAAACATCTCAAAGCACATATATGGGACTTCTGCACAGGAAGCAATGTTCACCAAGCTACTTTTCAAGTTACTATCGCAACATAACAAACCACTGCAAAACTTTGTGTCATAAATGAAGCATTTTATTTTCTCACCAATTCTGTGCCTCAGAATGTAAAAGGACACAGAATTTAAGATGACTTCCTCCTGTACCACATTTCTGGAACCCTAGCTGGGAAGACTCAAAGGCTCGGGGCTAAAATCATCTGAGATCATGTCTGGCAGTTCAAATGTCAGCTCAGTCTGCAACTCTCAGCTGACTCTCTGAGTTGGGTCACCTTTGTATGGCCTCTGCATATGACCTGGACTTCCTCACAGCACACACTGCTCAGGTGAGTCAAGCTTCTTCAGTTCAGTTCAGTTCAGTTGCTCAGTCGTGTCCAACTCTTTGCGACCCCATGAATCACAACATGCCAGGCCTCCCTGTCCATCACCAACTCCCGGAGTTCACTCAGACTCATGTCCGTCGAGTCAGTGATACCATCCAGCTGTCTCACCCTCTGTTGTCCCCTTCTCCTCCTGCCCCCAATCCCTCCCAGCATCACAGTCTTTTCCAATGAGTCAACTCTTCGCATGAGGTGGCCAAAGTACTGGAGTTTCAGCTTTAGCATCATTCCTTCCAAAGAAATTCCAGGGCTGATCTCATTCAGAATGGACTGGTTGGATCTCCTTGCAGTCCAAGGGACTTTCAAGAGTCTTCTCCAACACCACAGTTCAAAAGCATCAATTCTTCAGCACTCAGCTTTCTTCACAGTCCAACTCTCATATCCATACATGACTATTGGAAAAACCATAGCCTTGACTAGACGGACCTTTGTTGGCAAAGTAATGTCTCTGCTTTTCAATATGCTATCTAGGTTAGTCATTGCTTTTCTTCCAAGGAGTAAGCGTCTTTTAATTTCATGGCTGCAGTCACCATCTGCAGTGATTTTGGAGCCCCCAAAAATAAAGTCTGCCACTGTTTCCCCATCTATTTCCCATAAAGTAATGGGATCAGATGTCATGATCTTCATTTTCTGAATGTTGAACTTTAAGTCAACTTTTTCACTCTCCTCTTTCACTTTCATCAAGAGGCTTTTCAGTTTGTCTTCACTTTCTGCCATAAGGGTGTTGTCATCTGCATATTATACTGTGTCAAAGAGTTTCAAGGCCAGTTGTTCAATTGACAAGGCAGGAGCTGTATCACCTTTCATGATTTAGCCTAAGGATTCGCACAGCATCACTTTCGTTGTATTTCAATAGTTACAAGCAAGTCAAAAGTCCACCTGTATTCAAGAGGCACTGAGTTGCTTGTGTCATTGGAAAATACAATCTACCACAGACATTAACAATTTTGGGAGGTTTTCTTTTCATTAGCATTATACCTTCCTATTCTAGTTGTATGAACAATTCAGTTTACCATGTGTGAAATGTAAGAATCACACTCTTTTCCATTAAAATGTTGCAAAATGTGCAAAATTGCTTTCTGAAATTCAACATTAGAGAAAAGATACCTTAGGCCATCCTGATATTTGTTTATCATTATATAACCTCCTCTCCATGTTCCATATTGATAGAATGCTTGTCATGTTCAAGATTATGAATTCAAATGCCTGTAAGCCACAGAGAAGAATCTTGCTATAAAAATCACCCAATTTCAAGTTCAGCATTATGGCCAGAAGCCATTAGTCCTAAAACACTGAAAGATATTGGCATCATACTTTCCCTAATTGCATTTTCTAGCTCACTAGAAATTCATATCCTTGAAAAGAGCTGGATTTTATGACATTTTTCAGAGGAACCATGTGACTCTTTGCGGCCCAGAGTCCTGATTTAAAGAGAAAGCCAAATTGACCCAGAGAAAATGAGGAAAATTCATTCTTTTCAGAAAATGTAAATGTTAGTCTTTAATTCAATAGCATGCTATTTTAGTTCAGATAAGGCAATGGCACCCCACTCCAGTACTCTTGCCTGGAAAATCCCATGGACAGAGGAGCCTGGTAGGCTGCAGTCCATGAGGTCGCTAAGAGTCTGACTCGACTGAGCTACTTCACTTTCACTTTTCACTTTCATGCATTGGAGAAGGAAATGGCAACCCACTCCAATGTTCTTGCCTGGAGAATCCCAGGGACAGAGAAGCCTGGTAGGAGGCTGTCTATGGGGTCCCACAGAGACGGACATGACTGAAGCGACTTAGCAGGAGCAGCAGCAGCAGGGCTACATAACAAAGCCAAGTGAAAGTTCTGGTTAAACAATAGAAATGCATTACTTCACAGCTCTGTTGGGGAGAAACCCCAAATCAAGATGTTGGTAGGGTTGGTTCATCTGAGGATGACAGGAGATTATAGGTTTAATGCCTCTCTCCTAGCTTCCGGTGATTCGCTAAAGAAAATAGCTTTTTTTAAATTCGAGTATAGTGGTGCCAGTGATCGCAAAGAGTCAAACATGACTAAAGCAACTTAGCACACAAGCATATAGTTGCTTTACAATGTTGTGTTAGTTTCTGCTTACAGCAAAGGGAGTCAGCTATACATATACCTATCTCCCCTCATTTTCAGATTTCCTTCTCATTTAGGTCACCACAGACAACTGAGTAGAGTTTCCTGAACTATGCAATAGGTTCTCATTAGCTATCTATTTTACACATAGCATCAATAGCATATATATGTCAACATCTTTCTGCCAACCCATTTCACCCTTTCTTCCTCCCCTGGGGTCCATACATATGTCTGTATGTTCTCTATGCTGTGCCTCTATCTCTGGCTTTTGGACAGTCTTTAGTTTCTGTGTTATCACCCCAGTCTCTGACTTTCCCTTCACATGGTGCCCTACCTGTGTGTGTGTCTGCCTCCAAACTCTGCCTTTGTATAAATCATATTGGATTAGAGACCCACCCTACTTCCTAACCTACCTAATTACATCTAGAGGGACTCTTTCTCATGTGCTCGGTTGTATTCAGCTCTTTGTAACCCTATGGACTGTAGCCCACCAGGCTCTTCTGTCCATGGGATTTTCCAGGCAAGAATATTGAGTAGGTGGCCATGACCTTCTCCAGGGGTTCTTCCTGATCCAGAGATCAAACTTGGGTCTCCTGCACTGCACTCAGATTCCTTACCACTGAGACACCTGGGAAGGCCCTATTTCCAAAAAAAATCACATTCTGAAGTACTGGAGGTTAAGAAGTCAAACAGGAATTTGTGGGGAGAAAGGAGTCAACCCAGTGTTGTTGTTGTTAGGTTGCTAAGTCGTGTTCGACTCTTTTTGACCCCATTGACTGCAGCACACCAGGCTTCCCTGCCCTTCACCATCTCCCAGAGTTTAATCAGATTCATGTCCATTGAACTGGTGAACTATCCAACCATCACATCCTCTGTCACCCCGTTCTCCTTCTGCCTTCAATCTTTTCCAGTATCAGGGTCTTTTCCAATGAGTTGGCTCTTCCCATCAGGTGGCCAAAGTATTGGAACTTCAGCTTCAGCATCAGTCCTTCCAATGTTTATTCAGGGTTGATTTCCGTTAAGATCAACTGGTTTGATCTCCTTGCTATCCAAGTAACTCTCAAGAGTTCCAGCATCACAATTCAAAAGCATCAGTTCTTCAGGGCTCAACCTTCTTTATGATCCAACTCTCACTTCTGTACATGACTACTGGAAAAACCATAGCTTTGACTATATGGATCTTTGTTGGAAAAATGATATCTATGCTTTTTAATACATTGTCTAGGTTTGTCATAGCTTTTCTTCCAAGGAGCAACTATCTTTGAATTTCATGAATGCAGTTACTGTCCACAGTGATTTTGGAGCCTAAGAAAATAGAATCTGACTTCCCCCCTTCTATTTGCCATGATGTGATGGGACCAGATGCTATGATCCTAGTTTTTTGAATGTTGAATTTTAAGCCAACTTTTTCACTTTCCTCTTTCACCCTCATCAAGAAGCACATTAGTTCCTCTTCATTTACTACCATTAATGGGGTATCATCTGCATATCTGAAGCTGTTGATATTTCTCCCGGCAATCTTGATTCCCGTTTGTGATTCATCCAGCCTGGCTTTTCACATTGATGTACTCTGCATATAAATTAAATAAGCAGGGTGACAATATAGAATCTTGTCATACTCTTTTCCCAATTTTGAACTAACCTGTTGTTCCATGTCCAGTTCTAACTGGTTCTTCTTGACCTGTATACAGGTTTCTCAGGAAGCAGGTAAGGTGGTCTTATATTCTCACCTGTTTAAGAATTTTCCACAGTTTGTTGTGATGCACACAAAGACTTTAGTAAAGTCAATGAAGCAAAAGTAGATGTTTCTCTGTAATTCCTTTGCTCTAAAATCCAATGAGTGTTGGGAATTTGATCTCTGATTCCTCTGCCTTTACTAAATCTAGCTTGGCCATCTGGATGTTCTTGGTTCACATACGACTGAAGACTAGCTTGAAGGATTTTGAGCATTACCTTGCTAGCGTGTGAAAATGTACAGTAGTTTGGACATTCTATGACATTACCCTTCTTTGAGATTGGAATGAAGACTAACGTTTTCCAGTCCTGTGGCCCCTGCTGAGTTTTCCAAATTAGCTGGCATATTGAGTACAGCACTTCAACAGCATCATTGTTTTAGGATTTTAAATAGCTCAGCTGGAATAATACCATTATCTCCACTAGCTTTGTTGGTAGGAATGCTTCCTAAGACCCCCTTGACTTCATACTCCAGGATGTCTGGCTCTAAGTGAGTGACCACACCATTATAGTTATCCAGGTCATTAAGACCTTTTTTGTAAAGTTCTTCTGTGTATTCTTGCCACCTCTTCTTAATCTCTTCTGCTTCTGTTAAGTCCTTACCATTTCCAGACTTTATCATGCCCATCCTTGCATGATATGTTCCCTTGATATCTCTAATTTTCTTGAAGAGATCTCTGGTCTTTTCCATTCTATTCTTTCCCTCTCTTTCTTTGCATTGTTCACTCACAAATAGTTTCTTATCTCTCCTTGATATTCTCTAGAACTCTGCATTCAGTTGGGTATATTTTTCCCTTTCTCTCCTGCCTTTTGCTTCTCGTCTTTTCTCAGCTGTTTGTAAAGCTTTCTCAGATAACTGTTTTGCCTTCTTATGATTTTCACTTTGGGATGGTTTTGGTCACTGCCTCCTGTACAATATCATGAACCTCTCTATCCATAGTTCTTCAGGCAGTCTGTCTACCAGATCTAATCCCTTGAATCTGTTTGTCAACATGTAATGTATGCTTGATTGGTTTTATTCTCTACAAGGGAAATCTTAAAAAGTATGATCTTGCAATTGTGGTTGTTTTGTGTGCTCTCTAATATTGAATTTGTTGTTAATCAACTTACTATAATTTCAGATGCTCATACTGTGTCATTTTCATGTGATTAACCCATGCACTTTTCATTTTTTATGAATTTATAAGTATCCGCTAATAGAGGGCAGTAGAGTTGCACATTAAACCCCAAATCATGACAAGTAGAACTCATAGTTTGGTTTTTATAATGCATTATGTGCACCTTTCCCAATAGACTATCTGTATAGTTTTGTCTTGCATGGATGAACATTAAAATTAGCTTAAATTCCCTAAGACTATATCAAATGGTATTGGAATTTAGTGCCAACAACTGTGGAAATCAGAGACTCAACAGTGACTAGAAAATACACTAATGTAATTATGCTTTGATTCTATCCATCAGCTGGAGAATCACAGTACTATGCAAAAACCTTATAATAGCCTTTCATGCAACTTGGTAGATTAACAAAATTGAAACTTTTCAAGAGTAGACAATCTAAATACCACAATAAAGTTATTTTATATAACTTAAATACATAAATAATTTGTTATGATTTGAGGGACTTAGAAGTGTCTTCTTTATTTGCCTTCTACAATTCTGAAACTTTCACAAATGTATCTACTTTATAATCTGTTCTAAAATACATGTTGCCTGAAAGAAAACAAAACAGCTGGATCCTTGCCGACCAGCCATCAGAACTGTGGAAAGTCCTCTTACTAATGCTGTGTGGAAAGAATGCCACTTGAAGGGTCAGGAAAAAATGAGTCACCTTTAAAATAACTCCTCCTAATAGGGCCCATTACTTTTAAGCTGTATCTCATTTTCATTAACAGTAATCTGGAGATTAGACACTTTCAGGACACCTTAGAGCTGAGTGGTAGACAGTGAGAGATGACAAACAAGGTTTAGTAGTTACTGACGCTGTCGACTTACTTCTTGCTCTGTTTAATGCCGTATAATGTTCTACAGAACTAGACTGAGCTTTCTTTTCTCCATTTGTACACCAAATAAAAGTTTGGAAGTTAATCATTACAGCATTATCTCCCTTTTTCCTTTGTCATTTGACTTTTGCTCTCATCTCAGGAATTGATGTCAGGGATTATGGGTTCAACAGTGATACTCTCTATATAATTGCCACTTTTCTAGAGCAGGAAAGATATCAATGAAAAAGGAGAAGAAAAGGATTTTATAAGTAAAGTGATTCAAACATTCTTTTAAAAACTCCAATGTCAAGTTGGCATACACCTTTATTTTCTTGTCTCCATATGCTCTTATTGAACATCAGCCCCATTTCCTATGCTGTTTACACAACGTGGGGCACACAGGAATCACCATCCTTTTTCTGGCTATCTGAATAACCCCATAAGTTTTATACAGGGAAATTCCACTCTCCAAAAATTAAAAGCAAAACAACTCTTCATAGAGCCGTTGTGGGGCTTATACTAAAGTGCATTTTATTTGTTGTTGCTGCTTAGTCACTAAGTCATGTGAGACTCTTTTTGCAACCCCATGGACTGTAGCTTGCCAGACTCCTCTATCCATGGAATTCTCCAGGCGAGAATACTGGAGCAGGTTGTCATTCCCTTCTCTAGGGAATCTTCCTTGACCCAGGGATTGAACCAGCATCTCCTTCATTGGCAGGTGGATTCTTTATCACTGAGCTACCAGGAAATTCCTGCATTTTATTAGCCTCGTAATAAGAAATACTCTCTCCTTGGTAACATATCTTACACACAACAGCCTCTGGTATCGAGGGATGGGCTTGAGAAGAGAATTCGCCTCCTAAAAGAGATGAGGGTAATAACCAGTCATGTTTCAAATGTGGTTAAACAGGATTGTGACACTTCAAACAGGGCATCCAA
The DNA here is from genome assembly GCF_002263795.3 of Bos taurus. NCBI lineage: Eukaryota > Metazoa > Chordata > Mammalia > Artiodactyla > Bovidae > Bos > Bos taurus. The sequence continues at coordinate 89,543,089 of NC_037333.1, forward strand.
ATTAATCACCCACAAGGAGAAATAAAAACACAGGTAATTTATGTGGCTTAGTAAATCTGTCACTGAATTGAAGTGTCTTGCTTTTCCAGTACCTTTCTTGTTATATTAGCCTCTGCCACTATATAATTATGAATCTCTCTTGGCTGGGAAGGAAACTTGCCTCATTTTAGGCTAAGAAAAATTGGTACCAAATGCTCTATGAAGTAATAGGTTGGACTCAAACAGTCAGGTGTATTTTACTCCTATAACTTAAAAGAAAGTCATCTTTCTTGTTAATAAAGAGTCCAACACTTCAGGTTTTATTAATGAGATAAAACTTTAAAAATCTTCCTTGTATATTTTGTTGTTGTTTAGTCGTTAAGTCTTGTCTGGCTCTTTTGTGACACCATGAACTGTAGACCGCCAGGCTCCTCTGTCCATGGGATTTCCCAGGCAAGAACACTGGAGTGGGTTGCCATTTCCTTCTCCAGGGAATCTTAACTACCAAGGGATCGAACATGGGTCTCCTGCATTGGCAGGAAGATTCTTAAATACATCTCAACAAATCTATGTGACAGCAATCTGACCTTTGCCACCAAATATTTATTCTTCCCATAAAGTTGCTATTAGCTTCGTTAAAATAAACAAAGAGCCTCATGAGAGTAGAGTCCCCTCATGGGATCCTAGTCCTACAGAATATTCAATTGCACCCCAGCCCAAGTATGTCCCCCTGCAGGATCCCATGCTCCTGCTTCTGCATGAGCCTTTGAGCAGATGCCAGGTAGTGTATGCTGGGCTTCACCTGTTTATCACATGATGATACACACCATATTGTGCTATATGTCCCTTAACACCCCTCCACCTCCAGCAAAAATCTCCTCCTCATTCTATTTTCTCTGTCTCTGAATGGACTGTCATTCATCAAGCTGAAAGCCCAGAAGTAATTTTATACCCGTTCTCTCTCCCTTGATTGCATATATTCCTTCACTCCAAACTTCTAATCTAAAACTAAATCTTGAATAGTCAACTAATCAAGATATTTAACATTTTCCCCTCCTCTATACTTCCATTCGGAGAAGGCAATGGCACCCCACTCCAGTACTCTCGCCTGGAAAATCCCATGGATGGAGGAGCCTGGTAGGCTACTGTCCATGGGGTTGCTAAGAGTCGGACAGGACTGAGCGACTTCACTTTCACTTTTCACTTTCATGCACTGGAGAAGGAAATGGCAACCCACTCCAGTATTCTTGCCTGGAGAATCCCAGGGACGGGGGAGCCTGGTGGGCTGCCATCTATGGGGTTGCACAGAGTCGGACACGCAGAGTCGCACAGCAGCAGCATACTTCCATTATGTCTATCCAATTCAGATCCCCACTATCTTTTATTATTTCATCATGAGCAAGCACGAGAGTTCCAGAAAAACATCTATTTCTGCTTTATTGACTATGCCAAAGCCTCTGACTGTGTGGATCACAATGAACTGTCGAAAATTCTGAAAGAGATGGGAACACCAGACCACCTGACCTGCCTCTTGATAAATCTGTAAGCAGGTCGGGAAGCAACAGTTAGAACTGGATATGGAACAATAGACTGGTTCCAAATAGGGAAAGGAGTACATCAAAGCTGTATATTGTCACCCTGCTTATTTAACTTATATGCAGAGTACATCATGAGAAACGCTGGGCTAAATGAAGCAAAAGCTGGAATCAAGATTGCTGGGAGAAATATATATAACCTCAGATATGCAGATGACACCACCCTTATGGCAGAAAGTGAAGAGGAACTAAAAAGTCTCTTGATGAAAGTGAAAGAGGAGAGTGAAAAAGTTGGCGTAAAGCTCAACATTCAGAAAACGAAGATCATGGCATCTGGTCCCATCACTTCATGGGAAATAGGTGGGGAAACAGTGGAAACAGTGGCAGACTTTATTTTTTGGGGCTCCAAAATCACTGCAGATGGTGAATGCAGCCATGAAATTAAAAGATGCTTAGTCCTTGAAAGGAAAGTTGTTATGAACAACCTAGATAGCATATTGAAAAGCAGAGACATGACTTTGCCAACAAAGGTCTGTCTAGTCAAGGCTATGGTTTTTCCAGGGGTCATGTATGGATGTGAGAGTTGGGCTGTGAAGAAAGCTGAGCACCGAAGAATTGATGCTTTTGAACTGTGGTGTTGGAGAAGACTCTTGAGAGTCCTTTGGACTGCAAGGAGATTCAACAAGTCCATCCTGAAGGAAATTAGTCCTGAATATCCATTGGCAGGAGTGATGTTGAAGCTGAAACTCCAATACATTGGCCACCTGATGCCAAGAGCTGACTCATTTGAAAAAACCCTGATGCTGGGAAAGATTGAAGGCAGGAGGGGAAGGGGACAACAAAGGATGAGATGATTGGATGGCATCACCAACTCAATAGGCATGAGTTTGAGTAAATTCCAGGAGTTGGTGATGGACAGGGAGGCCTGGCGTGCTGCAGTCCATGGGGTTGCAAAGAGTCAGACATGACTGAGTAAACCAAACTGAACTGAATCCTGGCTCCCTGTTTTAACCTTGTTAAATCCACTCTCCCTATTAATACTAGAATAATCTTACTAAGGTTCATATTTTATGATATATCACTGCTTAGAGACTTGTTATTGTTGACATAAGAAAATCAGCAGTCCTTTATCAATACTTGTAGAGTCCCTTCTTACATGGCATCAGTCCATCCATCTTGTTACTCCCCCAAAAGAACCCTGCATTCTAGCCACATTGACCTATTTGAAGTTTCCTAAGGACATTTTGTTTCAAACATCTATGCCCTTCTTTCATGTGCTGGAAATACCCTTCTCCCTTCTTAATCCAAATCATACAGAAAATGCATTCTTCATCAATGTTCAGAAGCCATTGTTGATGAGAACAGAGCTGAGAATTTGCAAATACACACTCACTCCCTGCACACTTTTCCCACTACCTCACACATAAACACATACACCACAAACCCAAGAAGCTAGGCAAAGAGAGAAATTCTGGAGAAAATCTATCAAATCCTTGAACCGACTGATACCTGAATCTGCCTCTAAACATTTTAGCTACGTAAACCAAAAAAATCCTCCTTTTATAAAATTTAAGATACACTGGACTTGATTTCTGTTGGTTACAACATGAGTTCTGATTAATACAAGAAACCTTACAGAAGCAATTTGTATGCAGGGGTGTGGAAATAATAAATTGATTGTTAATCAGAAGTTGCATATGATTAAAAACTAAGGCTCATGAATCATATCTCTGCTGACATCACTCAATGACAGCATAATATTACAAAAAATAAAAGTAGTATAATTGGGGGTATCATTAAGGGTAAACTTTCTATCTCTTTGACTTCTATTGAGGTTGGTCATTTAAAAGAAATTTAATAGAAACAAGTGATAAGATGTCCCCAGAGAATCTGAAAGATGCTAACAGAGTTAATTGATGCTTCAATTAACCACTGGGTGCTGGCATTCCAAGCATGAGAGTGCAGTTTACATTGGGTAAACTGCAAAGATAAGCAAAGATAAAGATCTGTCACTGCTGTTCTTCCTATTCTGGAATGTCCAGTGGAATTTAATGACTGTTGACCTCATTCAAAAGCACAGCATTTCTCACTCAGCTGAGATATTATTAATCTCTTCATTAAATCCTAAGATAGGAATCATTTAGATCAATGCCAAGTGCTGAGCCCAAAGCAAACATGCTTCCTGAGGATCAAAGACAGCTGGGAGTGGTATTGTTAGAAATGAACACGATTAAGTCTGGCCATCACTTTGGGGTTTTGTCCCATTCCCCTCGATGAAATCATGACTTCTAACAGTCCCCCTGCTCATAGATTTCAGTTCTTACAAAGAAACCAAGGTCGTTCCCAAGAGAAGATTTCTGTAGACTATAGAGGTGGACATGAGGCAATCTCAACAAGTGAAGGTATGACATACTCTATCTCTGAGGCATCCCAGAGATGTGAGAAATCTCATTGTAAGAAATCTCAGTAGGAGTGAAAAGTTGCAGTAGGAGTGAAAGGTTCAGGCTGCCACACCTCGTGGGCCAAGACGTAAGAACCTACAGAATGAGGACGCTAACTCACCTGATATCATCATCAGTCGATTTCTTGGTCTGCTAGCCCTGTCACTGTGCTTTGAAAGACCTGCTGGGTTGTCATGAACTGAGAGATAAAAAATGAACCTCGGAAAATACCCTCTTTTGTATCTCAAACCCAATCTAACTAGAAACAAAAGGGAACTTTTAGGACATTTCAAAATCCCCTGCAGCACTTCAACTATGTTATTCTACCACTCCTAGTAATTCAGGTGACACTGATAAAGGCATGATTTGTAGAGGGTTCAATATGTGAGAGAAGAAAAATCAAAAGGAGAAGGTGAGAAACATACAGAGGCAATTTGCCAAGAATCTTTCACTTCCGTCACCTTTGACGACTACACTCTCCCATCCCACCCCACTGCCTCATGATACTGAGTTTTGCTCACTGAGTGACCTCCAATACCCAGCAGACATCCATACCACATCATTTCTGTCTAAAGCCACATCTGTCTTACTCTGATCCCTAAACCCTGAAAGCTCTCCTCACCTCTTTTCACCTAATGTGTTCTATTCACCCTTAGGACTCAGCTGAGATGTTATTCCTGAACCTCTGGGTTAAGCTAAGAATGTTTCCTCCATGGTTCTCCAAACCAATGAATGTCAAGCTTTAGGAGCAAGAATCACCTGTTAAGGATGGCAACTCCCTCTGCACAAGGTGGTTAAAAATGCAGGTAAATATTTTCATTTCAGCAAAGTCCTCAGGTATTCTTAAGCACAGTTTGACACCTTTGACAAGATGTTCTGATGAAGACCTTCTGAGAAACAGGAGGGAGAAACACTGTGCTTGTCTCTCTTAATAACCCCCATGTTATATTAGAATTATTTGGGCTTATGGTTCCTCTCCATCAAGACCACTCTTTGAATCTAGAGATCATGTGTTCCTCATCTTTGTACCATTATTATCTAATTCTGGTCCAGCAGAGTCTTGGGGTTCACCAAATGTTTGTTGATCATAAGGACTGAATTCTATGTTGATCATCAGGACTGAATTCTCATTATCTAACATGATAATTAGCTTGTCTTTCATGCAAATAATTTTTGATATCTTTGACAGTAAAAACAACTCCAGTTCACAAACTCATTCTAAATTAAAATATGCAAAATGCCAACTGATTACAGAGCATCTTCTATGTTCCAGGCCCTCTGATATGTGCTTTCTGTACACTTACTTGATTAATATTGGATGGCAATATTATTATCTCCATTTTAAGGCTGAGTAATGAGGTCTTGGGCTTCCCAGGTGGCACTAGTGGTAAAGAACTTCCAACTGCCAATGCAGAAGATCTAAGAGACACGGGTTCGATCCCTGGGTCAGGAAGATCCCCTGGAGGAATGCATGGCAGCCCACTCCAGTATTCTTGCCTGGAGAATCCTATGGAACAGAGGAGCCTGGTGGGCTACCATCCATAAGGTCACAAAGAGTCAGACACGACTGAAGCAACTTAGCAGGCAAGCATGCACAATGGGGGCTTAGAGAGGTTAAGTTACTTAACCATCATCACAGAGCTATATACCACCCCCTGAATATTCATTGGAAGGACTGATACTGAAGCTGAAGCTCCAATACTTTAGCTGTCGAATGCAAATAGCCAACACACTGGAAAAGACCCTGATGCTGGGAAAGATTGAAAGCAGAAAGAGAAGAGGGCATCAGAGGTTGAGATGGTTGGATGGCATCACTGATGCAATGGACATGAACTTGGGCAAACTCCAGGAGATGGTGGGGGACAGGGAGTGTGCTGCAGACCATGGGATCATGAACAGTGGGAAACAACTTGGCAAGTGAACAACACATACCACCTTTATTGATCCCAAAAGCTGTGCTCTTCAACACTATATATGCTGATCCCATTAAAATTTCTGAACGGTAACCTCATGGTATGAACTCTGTATGAAACACTGTAGAGAGAATCCAGTGCCTTTGTAATTATGAAAATAAAACAGCACTCCTATTTACTTCCAATAGACTTACAGACTGACTCAAGCTAAAACCAAATAGACTTATCACAAGCATAGGCAGTCCTTGGTGCCTACTTAATGCTGAGAAATGCTATGGTGTTCTCAGTTCGAGTAGCCAATTACTAAGGACAAGTGAGCCTAATGTAGCACCTAGGCCTTCACTCAATGCTTCTCTATTTTTGTTTCTGCAAAACTGCAGTTAGCAAAGTAAAAATTGCAGGGATCAAGACCAGTAGATTATGTTCACAAATAAAGTAATGAATGAAAACTGTATTTTCTAAGATCTTGCATGTTTGAGAATGTGTGGACCTCTATATTTTAACACTTACCTGATTATAAAATCCTTGACTCAATTTTCTTTTCCTCAGGACTTAGCTCCATTGTCTCTGGAAATACATGTTACTATTAAAAAAAAAAAAAAATCTGAGACCAACCTGATTTTCCCCCTTTATATGTGATGTGCTTTTTCAGATGGGGATGCTCATATGATTGATTATCACTGAATTAAAGGAACTTCGCTAGGATATGTTCTAGTGCTTATTCTCTCAATATTTCCAGCAATATATAATGGAATTTTAATGTATAGATTCACTAATATTTCTTCCCCTTGGAATGATTTCTCTGTGTTTCCTGACCATTTGTTCTCTTTTTCCTTCAGGAAATAATTTTATGAATGTTCACACTCCTTAACCCATAATTGTCATCTTCTTCATAAACTTTTTTATATCAGTGTTCTTCCCCATATTATTTTGTGTGATTTCTTCAAGCTTATTTATAGCTTTCATGATTCTGCTTTGTCATGTTAACTAAATTTTTGTTTTATTTAGTTTTCATCTCTATAATGCTTTGTTTCTTTTTCCTTTTCATATTTTTCTTGAGCTTTGCTACCCTGTTTTACCATCTCTTCTTTTGCCTTAAAATCACTTTTTTGAACTATCCTTTCTAAAAATTCTTTGTTGTTTATTGTGCCTATAAGAGCTGCAAACTTTGGAGAATTAATATATGAGGCCTCCTTATATTTAAATTTATTTTGATCTATTTACTTCATTTTTCTTTTGCTTATTTCTCTCTCACTTTTTAATTAACTGATTGATTGCAATGTTATGCATGGATCTCAGCAGATCTATTTCTAACTAATATTCACTTTTGAACTTATATTCACTTTGCTTAAAAATAGAGGGAAAACAGTGGAGTGACTATAGTAAGCTCTGAGTGTATAGCCTACATGTAGCTTATGTAGATGTAAGCACTCTCATACCAAATCTAGAATTTTCTTTATCCTGGGTGAATTTCTCCCCTCAGTAGTCAATGTGGGTCTTAGCAAAGCTCTCCTTTATTCCGTTTCCCCTATAGATATCCCTGGATCAGAAGGTTAGGTAATTTACCACAGTTTTGAAACTTAACATGTTTATAGAAACAAAGTAGATGATTTAATGGATGCAATGGGGCAAGTATAAGATAAGAAGGAGTGGTTTGGTCTGGGGCAAACTGCTCTATGTGCCCTATCTTAAAGGAAAAACAGCTACTAGGTTTAACTATTTGCTATGAGGTTGTTATACAAGTCCACTGTGGTCAGATTTTCTTTTACCTCCAAAATCTTTTTAGTGTTTTAACCTCTATATTCTAAAAACACCATATATATCAAACCAAATATGTCTTCAGGTTCTTCTGTTTGTTTTTTCCCGCACTGAAATCATATGATTTTACTCTACAGTTGTTGAGGTAACATCAATTTATAACAATACATAAGTATCATGTGTGCATCACTATAATTCAACTTTTGCATGCATAACAGTGTGCTTACCACCAAAAGTCTAGTTTCCACTCATCACTATAGATTGTCCCCCTGTACATGTTGTCCCCCATCTCCATCCTTCTTTCTCAGTGGTAACTATCAATCTTTTCTCTTTATCTATGTGTTTGTTTTTGTTTTATTATTTTGTTTTCTGCAGTCCACATACGAGTGAGATGTAAGTATTTGTCTTTCTCTGTCTGACTTATTCTACTCAGCATAATACCCTCAAAGGCTAGCCATACTGTCACAAATAGCAAGATGTTTATCCTTTTATGGCTGAGTAGTATTCTATTGTAATATATATACCACATCTTCTTTATCATTCATCTGTCAGTGGGCACTTTAGATCGTTTCTATATCTTGGCTATGTAAATAATACTACAATTAACACAGAGGTGCATATAACTTTTGAATTAATATTTTCTTATTTTTCAGATAAATACCAGGTCTGGAATAGTTGAATCATATCAGTTTTTTGAGGAATCTCCATACTGTTTACACAATGGCTGCACCAATTTACTTTTCCACCAACAGTACACAACACCTGTTGTTTCTTGTCTTTTTGATAATAGTCATTCCAGTGGGTGATAGGTGACGTCTCATTGTGGTATTTATTTGTATTTTCCTGATAATTCAGTTCAGTTCAGTCACTCTGTCGTGTCCAACTCTTTGAGACCCCGTGGACTGCAGCACACCAGGCCTCCCTGTCCATCACCAACTCCCGGAGTTTACCCAAACTCATGTCCATTGAGTCGGTGATGCCATCCAACCATCTCATCCTGTCATCCGCTTTTCCTCCTGCCCTCAATCTTTCCCAGCATTAGGGTCTTTTCAAATGAATCAGCTCTTTGCATCAGGTGGCCAATGTATTGGAGTTCCAGCTTCAACATCAGTCCTTGTAATGAACACTCAGGACTGATCTCCTTTAGGAGGGACTGGTTGGATCTCCTTGCAGTCCAAGGGACTCTCAAGAGTCTTCTCCAACACCACAGTTCAAAAGCGTCAATTCTTCGATGCTCAGCTTTCTTTATAGTCCAACTCTCACATCCATACATGACCACTAGAAAAACCATAGCCTTGACTAGACGGACCTTTGTTGGCAAAGTAATGTCTCTGCTGTTTAAGATGCTGTCTAGGTTGGTCATAACTTTCCTTCCAAGGAGTAAGCTTCTTTTAATTTCATGGCTGCAGTCACCATATGCAGTGATTTTGGTGCCCTCCAAAATAAAGTCTGCCACTGTTTCCCCATCTATTTGCCATGAAGTGATGGGACCAGATGCCATGATCTTAGTTTTCTGAATGTTGAGCTTTAAGCCAACTTTTTCACTCTCCGCTTTCATTTTCATCAAGAGGCTCTTTAGTTCTTCTTCACTTTCTGCCATAAGGGTGGTGTCACCTGCATATCTGAGGTATCGATAATGTTTCTCCCAGCACTCTTGATTCCAGCTTGTGCTTCATCCAGCCCGGAGTTTCTCATGATATACTCTGCATATAAGTTAAATAAGCAGGGTGACAATATACAGCCTTGACGTACACCTTTCCCGATTTGGAGCCAGTCTGACCTTTTCCAGTCCTCTGGCCTTTGCTGAGTTTTCTAAATTTGCTGACATAATGAGTGCAGCACTTTCACAGCATCATCTTTTAGGATTTGAAATAGCTCAACTGGAATTCCATCACCTCCACTAGCTTTGTTCGTAGTGATGCTTAGTGATGTTAAAGTCCTTTCATGTGCCTGCTGGATAGCTATATGTCATCTTTGGGGAAATGTCTATTGAAATCCTCTGCACATGTTTCAGGTGGGTCGTTTGATTTTTTTGTTGTTGTTGAGTTACATGAGTTTATTTCAATGCATTTTGGATATTAACCCCTTATCAGATACATGATTTGCAAATATCTTCTCCCATTCATTAGGTTGCCTTTTTGTTTGTTGATGGCTTCCTTTGCTGTGCAGGAGGTTTTTAGTTTGATACAGTCCCATGTGCTTACTTTTGCTTTTGTGTCCCTTACCTAAGGAGAACCATCCCAAAGGACACTAACTACTAAGAGTACCGTCAAAGAGCATACTGCCTGTGTTTTTTCCTGAAAGTGTTATGGCTTCAGAAGTTACATTCAAATCTTTAACCAATTTGACCAAATTTTTATGTGTATTTGTAAGACTGTTTCATTCTTTTTCATGTGGCTGTCCAGTTTTCCCAGCATTATTGATTGGAGAGAATTTTTCCTCTCTAGTGTATGTTCTTGGCTCCTTTGTTGTAGATTAGTTATACACATATGCGTGGGCTTGTTTCTGAGCTCTCAATTCCGTTCCGTTTTTCTGTGCGTCTGTTCTTCTGCCAATACCATGCTGCTTTGATTACTCTAGCTTTGTAGCGTAATTTGAAATTGAGGAGTGTATTACCTCCAACTGTTCTTTTTTCTCAGAGTTGCTTTGACTATTTAGAGTCTTCTGTGACTCCATATAAATTTTAGGATTTTTTTGTTCTTTTTTCTATAAAACACATCATTGAGATTTTGATACTATTGCACTGAATCTGTAGATTGCTTTAGATTATATGAACAGTTAAATAATATTAATTCTTCCACTCCGTGACCATATACTATCTTCCCATTTCTTTGTATCTTTTTCAATTTCTTTCAACAATGTCTTATAGATTTCTGTGTACAGGTCTTTTCCTTCCTTGGTTAAATTTACTTCTACTTATTTTATTCTTGTCACTGAGATCGTAAATGAGAGTGTTTTCTTAATTTCTCTTTCTGCTAGTTAGTTGGTAGAATATAGAAATCAATGGATTTTTGTACATAGACTTTGCACCTTGATACTTTATTGTACTAGTTTACAAATTTCCAATGGTATTTTTTTAGTGGAGTCTTTATGGTTTTCTATATAAAATCATCTCATCCATAAATAGTGGCAGTTTTACTTCTTCCTTTCCAACAGTCTCAAAAAATGAAAAGAAGAAAGATTAAAACGTAACAAATTTTTTAGAAATCAATTTTATATTAGCCATGTTATTTGTTCATCCCACTTTTGCTCTTGGGAATATAATTTCTTTCATATTTTCAAACTGAAAACTAAAACAAAAGCCTTCACTGGGTAAGAAATGATAATGCTCATGAGCTTAAAGAGTGCTTGAGTTGGGAACTTGCTACTGGTGACTTCAACAGATTCTCCTCTCTTTCAGGAGTCCAACTTTCAACAGACTCAGAAATTCCACGAAAAAAAATGTCGTTAAGCCATTTTATTGCCTGAATAGCCCGTGAATATGGATGTAGCAAGCCACTGAACTTTTAGGAACTTTTTTTTTTTAAGAAATTTTAGCATCATTATTTTTAAATAGCTTCTTTAAGGGAAAAAAAAAAAAAGAGCTAGCAGCAAATCAAGCTGTCTCTAAGAACTTACCTTGCCTCTAGAGAAAGAGTTTCTAGGGAGCTGGGCTGTAAATATTTGCTGAATAAATGTATGATTTTAATTAATGCTGTCTCTGATACTGATGAGTGTCTCAGTGGTTTTGCTCTTTCAATAGCCACTTAGCCAGGAAAGGAGGGACAGAGAGGTAGCCCTTTGAGCTGTGCAGGGTGTAACTAGTTTCCTAAACTTGGCACTAAGACTGAGAATATGTCATTGTTTTCTGTTGCCATAGTGATCATGGGTATGGCCACAATAGCTGAAGACTAATGTCAACATTTACCCCCATTTTCTGGTTGAGTTTTTCCCCCTTAAAATCAAAACTATAGAAAAGCCACTCTTTTCTTATCATTCTGAATATACTTATTTGCAGATTATTTGCTAAGAACAGATCTGCTATAATTAATGATAGATTGTATTAAATGTATACAAAAAGGAAGAGTTCTAGAGTTCATATCCTTTATAAAATTGTGTGTTTCATCTCTCTGTCCTGGAGCTTAACACAGTACTTCTTGTTTTAAGACTATCTCTTTAAAAAGTTGAAGCAAGTTGCATGGGAATTCTTTCATTGAACTTTATCCAGTAATGGCTTGAGTTGAAACTTCATTCCTTAAGGTTATGAACTTGCCCTTAGTAGGACCAATGCTGAAGTAAATATAAGAACTCTGCAATACTATTTACTCTGTAAGTCAAATTCCCTCCTACTTCCAAAGGATTTAGTTACGAAAGGCCCAAAAAGGATCCACTAACTTATAGATCTACTGTCAAGACATTTTTCAACATTGTCTCAAAGAAAAGAACAACCATAAAACTGACGTTCCTTTCCTCAGTCCCTGGTACAAATTTCCAACCTTTATGAAACATGCCTACTTCCTTGTTTACAAGTTATTTTCAATAACAGTGCTTACCTCATGTGCTGTCATTAGGGAGAAATAAGTTAATCTATGTAAAGTGATTAGAGATGTAATTTATTTTTATTATTTTGTAATTATTAAATCAAAGTATGTTAATTAGTTACATATTTCCCTGTTCTGTAGGGGGAAAATAGTTCATCATCATTTCTATCCTCAACCTCCAAACCAATCATGACCAAAATACTTTTCCCTGAAATACATATTATTTTACTGGATTGGAGTCAACTGTTTTTGAAAGGTTTAAACAAAGAAAGATAGGATGAAAGAGGATAATACAAGCGGAAGGACTGAAATTTAAGCAGGATCACATGTACTAACATTATATCGTAAGCTTGCAGAGTACAGGGACTACATCACCCATGCATTTTGTTACTCACAGCACCTAGAGCACTGCTTTGTGAAAGAAATTAATGAATGAAACAGGTAATAAATAAATGAATGAGAGATGCCAAATGACCTTAAAGCATTATAAAATGTTTGTTCATAGAAGAGAAATTAGAGTAAATAGGACTTGATGATTATCAATTAATTGAATTAATTTATTTAGGTTGCCTTTGTCTTCCAGAAGTTATAATGTCTATCAGAAACTGTTACATTCATATCTCAGACTCATCAAAATGAAATTAAAGAACAAGGGAGGCTAGAGTACATGAGAATCAGAGACCTATCTGTTAAATTCTATGATAATCACTAAATTATTAAAAGTAGTCTTATACTTCTAAATTTTAAACTTCAGAATTAAAATTAAACTTGAAATTAAACTATCATTTAACTAAAAAACAAAGCAAGTACTAACCTCATATTGATATATTTTAGCTTAGAGTAAATTTTTCACATGAACATACTTATTTTTCATTTGCTGCCCATTGCCATTTTCGTCCTCCAAACTTGTGCAAAGCAGAAGGAAATGAAGTACTCAGCTTGGGGGCACAAGGGTTATAGAATGAAAAGGCCCACCCTAGGGAATCATCATTGATTGTACTCAGTCGTACTTAATTGAAAATAAATGGGTTTTTTAAAGAACCCTAACTTGAGAATGTCATAGGTGTTTGTTGATTTTAGAATAGAATGCAAATTTTGCGTGAATAAAATTAAATTTTAACCCAAGTGCTTTTTCCACTTTCAATTTAGATCTGATTCCTAGAAACTCTTAGCCCCAGGTCCCCACAGAGCGTCACTCTACTCTAAGCACTGCTGAAGAGCAGCATTTCTCAAGCTCTTTTGACAAGGACCCACTTAGCTAAGAGGAAAAAGAAAGAAAGAAAGGAAAAAAATGACCCACCATACTCCACTGATTCTACCAGGGAAAAAGTTTTTGCAATAGGAAGAATTGGAGAGGAACAAAAGAACAACAAAAGTAGTAGCATTTCTGCAATTTACACAGCATCAAAGCCACTGTGAAAAGTGTAGTGGAGGCATAATTCTACAACCAAATTAAACAATACAGTAATGGGAGCAATTTAAAATTGTGGCTAACTTAACCCTAATATAATGAGATAAGAAAATCTTCTCTGAAAATTTGGGGAATTCCAATGGCCTGAGTATGGATTAGAAGTTCTTACCAATCATGACTTGCTAGTGAGGTTCCTTAGGAAAATATTAAATTTGGATCCTCTTAAATTTTAAAAGCATAATAAATTGAAAAATCTCAAATATTCATAATCCTTAATAGTTCACTTAGAAGACCACTCACTACTAGATATTTTTTGAACATAAAAATAAATGTCTGTGGAATTCCCTAACTCTTTTTTACTCCTGAAAAATGAGAAACAGATATTCAAAACTGTTCCTGGGCATCAGGCTTTACTGTGCGAGCACCCCAGAGTTCAGTGGTTTAGTTGCAGATTATGTGCAGTTTGGTGCCACCTGCTGGTATGAGGTGGTGCACAAATATTTATCTTGCATTGTTCTGTCTCAAACACTGTACTGGATTTAGGAATGGTCAGCAAAACAGACTACTATACTGTCTATCCAAGGACACAAACATTCATTAAATAATCACAAGAGAAGGGCCAAGAAAGGAAGACCCTAGTCTCAAAGGTCAGGGAGTGCAGATGCTGAAGGCATAGTCAAGGGTCTCTTGGATAAGGGAGAGAAAAGGGAGGAATGGGAATATGATGGGAGGGGCAGGGACAGGAAGGAGCCTGGCAGCATCTGAGGACATGAGGAAATGTAGGAACCTAGAAAGCTGGAGGGAAGAGAGGGTAATAGTTGTAGATGAAACTGAATGAAAAGATAATAATAGTAGCCAACAATTCCCTAGCCAGAGTTTCCCACTTTGAATATGCTAGAAGTGACAATAGAGAATTACAAGAGCAGTTACAATGCCTATGTTAGATTTGCTAAATGTCTACAATGTTAACTTTTAAAAATGTCCTTAAAAACTTTTAGGGAGAGGCCCTTATTATCCCTTATTATCTGACAGGACTGAGCTACTGAACATGCACACAGAGATGAGGAAATCCAGGCTTAGAGAAGATAGGTAACTTCTCAAGCTGGCCCAGCTAGTGAGTGTTAGGGGCGGATATTGGTCCCTGGCAGTCTTGGCTCCAGAGTCCATGCTCTTAACTCTTATACTATGCTACATCTCAGGCCTTGGGTTGCTTTGCCTTTGTGGGATATCTTATCTTCACAACACTGGACAGTCATTGAAATGTTCTAAGGAAGATGTGACATGATGAGACATGCTTTAAAGAAAGCATCCATCCTGGCCACAATATGGGGAAGAGGTGGCTGTGCTAGGGACCAGGAGGACAATGATTAAACCCCAAGTGAGGAAAGTACCTTCATCCGGGTTTGGATAAGATGGTATCTTTGGGAAGGAGAAAAGTAGACAGATGTGAAAGACACTTAGAAACTACGATAAACAGGACCTGGTGTTGGTTGGGTATTGGGGGGAGGTAGTCAGAGAGAAGGAGCATTCAAGGATGGCTTCTGAGTTTCTGGATGTAGAACTGGATGCTCCTTCACAGAAACAAAGCACTAAAACAAGACCGCATTATCAGTTGTTCCACTGCAACTCCCCCAACTTAATAACTTTTAGAAACTCAAAACAACATTGCTTTTCCTTGGAAGACAAGATACTATGGTTAACTAACACTACAAAATTTTTAATGAAAGGAGAAAGTAACCACCAAATAATCTCTACTTCTCTACTTTGAATATGCTAGAAATGGCAATAAAGCAGAAAGAAATTACTCAGAGAAGCATGCAGACAGGGCCCGGCCAATACCATCACAGAGCTTCCTTGGATGGTATCACACTGTCTTTCCTATGACTTAGAACACACATATCTCTAATTTTCTTTATTTTTTCCCCTTTGAAACAATTACTTTTTTCTCTTTGACAGAAAGAAAAACAGCCTCAGGAAGTCAATAGTATACAGTAGCTTAACAATTTTATGCAAGTCATAGCTGACATGGGCCAAAGCCATGGGGAATGATACCAGGCCATTGTATTCATTTATAGCTACCAAAAATTATAGTTTAGACAAGCAAATATTTTGTATAGACTTGTTTCATCTTCCAAACACAAGATAATATCAGAAATTATGTTTCTGAATAAGAACTGTAAAATGCAACTCCCCTTCTTTCTTCCAAAACTATCAGATTGACCCAAGGTAAAACCATCTTTGTGACTTAATCTAGGATTTGACATGTCATCTAATGTTTATCAAGAAGCAATTATATACTGATCAACTGATCATTTGCTTCTTCTCAGGAGTCAACAATTATTTCTATCTCTTAAAACTAGCAAAGGCATATTGTGCCTATGAAGCAACAATCCCCTTCCTTTTTATCTCTTATTGCAACTCCTAACTTTATCTGCTCATTACATTTAATTATGCTTAAATTAACAAACCAAAGCTAAAACCTTTCTGTTTACCAAGAAAGGTAACTCTAGCTCACCTGAACAAAGTCAGGCTTAGTCTACTCAGAAAGAGTTTTTTCTTAAGGTAGATGCTCAGAGAGGAGACAAAGTAGGGAACACTGGAAGCTCAACACTGGACCCCCAGTCATTCAGCTATGATTTTTAATGGTTGGAAAAGAACCCAGGGCCTTTTTATATGGCAGAGAAGTGTGGACTCAGTGACATCATCTCAACAGGATGTCCCCAGCTCCCTTTAATGACTCATTATCAATTCATATTCCATCAGTATTTCTAAACTCTACTTTCTTTTTACACTGTACAGTCTCTTGGGATGTTGATTTCTATGCAAACTTTGTGATTATGGAGGTTCTAAAGTTCCCTGCTTAAATTCCCAAGTGTTCTAGAACTCACTGAACCATACTGTATCCATTCTTTAAGAAGAAGGAGACAATGACAGTTGAAAAATATTAGTCAGAATATGGGTTAAAGAAGGCACAGGAGAGATTAAAGAGTGGAAAACAAAAAGAAAGGATTTCTTCTTTTCTTCCTTCCTCTTGCTTTTTTCTGTTCATCTTTGCCTTTCCCTCTACAGGTTTCCCTTTCCCTATAGAGGTTTCCCTTGTGGCTCAGGCGGTAAAGAATCCACCTGCACTGCAGAAGACCTGGGTTTGATCCCTGGGTCGGGAAGATTCCCTGGAGAAAGGAATGGCAACCCATTCCAGTATTGTTGCCTAGGAAATCCCATGGACAGAGGAGCCTGGTGGGCTAGAGTTGCAAAGAGTCAGATACAACTGAGCAACTAACATTTTGACTTTTGCCTTACTGTCTTTAGTTTATAGCATCAGGTTTACTTCCTTTTCCCTGCTTTATTCTCTATATGACTTTGGAAGCCAGGGAATATGGACTAGCAAGAGCATTGCCGATACCATGCACCATGATAAGGAGCAGAAAAATAGGGGTTTCTTCTTCATGTTTGGACTTGTATACAGGACAGTTACCTCAAAAATAACAGCCACTGCCACCATCACCATCACTGAAATAGCTTATGTTTGTGAAGCCTACTGTTTTCAGGAAGATTTCACTGTAATCTCTACCCACTAGAAGTATCTATCCATTTGCCTTTCTTCTGTCCTTCGCACCAAAGGAATCACATCTTTTTTACATTGCAAGTTTTCCAGCATTTGAAAAACTTATCACGTCTTCTACGACACTGCCCCCTCAGCTAAGAATCTCGTTTGGCATTCATTTAAACTCCCCATTAACCCAGGTCACTTTTCTAGTTTGTCACATTCCTTAAAATGTAGTGCAGAGAACTGTAAAGACCTTTTACTCTTACCCCTGTTGATCCAGAAAGGATACTTAAAAACATTGCAAGTTAACATTCTGTGTTTTTCACAGTTTTGGCATATATTGAACCTGAGTTTAATTTAAATCCATATATATATATATATATATATATATATATATATATATATATATATTTCGGAGAAGGCAATGGCACCCCACTCCAGTACTCTTGCTTGGAAAATCCCATGGACGGAGGAGCCTGGTAGGCTGCAATCCATGGGGTCGCTAAGAGTCAGACACGACTGAGTGACTTCACTTTCACTTTTCACTTTCATGCATTGGAGAAGGAAATGGCAACCCACTCCAGTGTTCTTGCCTGGAGAATCCCAGGGACGGGGGAGCCTGGTGGGCTGCCGTCTATGGGGTTGCACAGAGTCAGACACGACTGAAGTGACAGCATATATATATTTACAAATGAGGCTTCTGCCACATCCTTCTGTACAATTTTATTTTTATCTTAAATGTAGAATTTTGTTTTTATTTCTTTTAACTTTCAACTGTTTCAGCCCCAGTGCCTGGTTATTATAAGTAATTTTGAATCTTGAGTTTGTTAATTTATTTAGCTACACTTTGAATATTGATAATATTTCAATAACCTTAAGGATGAGAACATTGTAACTCTATAACAGAGTCCTTTGGCAGCTGTTCAATATAATTGAATTGAATATTAACAGATTACAGCCAAGTGAGGACAGAGAATTATATTAATTAAACAGCATATTTTTTCTTGTAGTTTCTCAGAAAGTTACATTTTCTTTGATTAAAACAGGTGCCTGGTCAATATACAGCATACATGCAAGGAAAAGTAAAAAAATAAAAATCACCAGTAATTCCTCTGTCTTAACATAACCAATGTTGGTATCTTGGGACATGTCTTCAGTGTTTTTCCATGGGTATATATCTATCTTTTAAATGAAATTGTAACTGAACACGCTGTTGTCATCTGCTTTCTTTACTTACTGATCTATCTTTTCCATCATTACATATTTTCTTACAACATCATCTTTAATTGCACTGTGTGAATATGTGATTATTTAATCATTATCCTGTTGTTGTTGGAAATAATTATATCAATATGTTATATATCCACCATACTTTCATAGTCCCTTGAAAGGAAAGAGAAGTATGTCATAGGAAAGACAGTGTGATACCATCCAAGGAAGCTCTGTGATGGTATTGGCCGGGCCCTGTCTGCATGCTTCTCTGAGTAATTTCTTTCTGCTTTATTGCCATTTCTAGCATATTCAAAGTAGAGAAGTAGAGATTATTTGGTGGTTACTCTCTCCTTTCATCAAAAATTTTGTAGTGTTAGTTAACTATAGTATCTTGTGTGCTAAGTCACTTCAGTCGTATCCGACTCTGTGCAACCCCATGGACTGTAGCCTGCCAGCCTCCTCTGTCCATGGGATTCTCCAGGCAAGAATACTGGAGTGGGTTGCCATGCCCTCTTCAAGGGGACCTTTCATCCCAGGGATCAAATGATTTTCCCAACCCAGAGATCAAACCTAGGTCTCCCACACTGCAGGCAGATTCTTTGCCAGTTGATCCACAAGGGAAGCCAAAGAACACTGGAGTGGGTAGCCAATCCCTTCTCCAGCGGATCTTCCTGGCCCAGGAACCGAACCGAAGTCTCCTGCATTGCAGGCGGATTCCTACCTACAATGGTAAAGGTAGGAATTCTTTACCAACTGAGCTATCAGGGAAGCCCAAGAGAGGTACACAATTATCCTAAGACTCTCAGGTTATCAAAACTGACTGTTTCAATGCTGGATGTATTAACAAAACAAAGGGATGGATGTGCCTATCAGAGAGAAAGTAACACATTGGCCTAGCCAAAATGTTCGTTCTGGTTTTTCCACACCATCTTATGGAAAAATCCAAACAAACTTTTTGGCCAATCCAATACCAGAGGATTCAGTGCAGGAAATTAAAATTACACTCATGGATCCCTCTCCCCAACCCTGAAATCCTCTCCCAAGAGCACTACAGAAGTGACTCAGCCTCAATCAAGAGGATAAGAAATGGCAAAATTGCCATGGAAACTCTTTTATTCAAGAGCATACCAGGATAGCTATGCAAGAATCAAAAAGTTGCCACCATTGCCACTGGTTCTCAAAGCAAGCCTGGATGCTGAAACAGTTTCTAATTAGCAGAAAAAAACTAAAAGAATCAGATAATAAAATGGCCTCAGCCTCCCAACTCTCTCAAATATTGTACAGATGTATCTCACTGGAGAAACCTACTTCACCTCCAGAACTCTACTCAGACAGGAGAACAGGAACAGTAAGTTTCACCTCTCTAAACTTTGCAGTACAGGAATGCCCACTACAAGGAGGTAGGAATGAATGTTGAAAGCCAATCCACTGTATCTGCCATGGGCACCAAGTGCTTTCTCAGGAACTAGTGGTACTTACAGTCTGATAATAAAGATGGATGCATGAAATTGGCTTAATCAAAGAACTCTCTCTGAATCCCATGATACCAGACAACTGTCTGATCACAACTCTACTTCCTGTATACACGTAAACTGGGAGGAAACACACTGACTGGAGGATTCTGGTCTTCCTGGGACTTGCACTTTACATTTTAATTGCCTTATTTTTTTGGTGCTAAGATGCCAATTATAGCATGTGTGTATGTTCAGTTGCTCAGTCTTGTCCACCTCTCTGCAATCCCATGGACTTTAACCTGCCAGGCTCCTCTGTTAACGGGACTTCTCCAGGCCAGAATACTGGAGTCGGTTGCCATTCCCTCCTCCAGGAGATATTCCCAATCCAGGGATTGAACCCAGGTTTCCCGCATTGCAGGCAGATTCTTTACCATCTGAGCCACCAGGGAAGCCTGATTATAGGATATGCCACTTATATTAAAAGAACCTTAAAGAAAAAGAAATATGTTAAATGAGTTTTGCCATGACGAACAACATTTCAAAAATGTGGAAATGTTTTTTTTTTTTTTTTAAGTTGCAATTTAGAAAATATAGAAATAAATTTGCATCTTGATTTTGCAACTTGTTCTGTAAGGTTAACTATTCTGAGAACCAGCTCCACTTCTGTTGCATACATACAATCTGGTTGCTAAATAGACATAGCCAAAGGCCCAACTCTGGACTGTGGTACTTTGATCAGGACACTGGTATCCTGTGCAGTCCCCTTGGTGACCGGCCCATCTTGAGTGAATATCAGTGTCTAGGCTTTTGTTCCCATCTCCTGGTCCATTCAAAGCCATTAACACTTTTACATTGATATCCATTTATTCAGTGAAGTTCTGTGAGGGCAAAAAGGCAGGCCACGTTCTGATCCTCCCCACCCTGCATAAACAGAAGTAACACAACCTCAGAGAGAGAGGTTTCTGTGCCAGTGATACAGCACTGTTCTTATCTTTGTCACGTTACTGTTTCACAGCTGTCTCAAGTAATGCTTATCATTGTTACATGAGGGGCCGTTTAAAAAAAACCTGATACAAATAAGGTAGGTAATCAGAACTTCATGCTTATGTAGGACAACTACCACCATCACCATCTTTAGCTAATAAGTCACGAAGCCTTATACAAAATATCAAGTCAACTCACAGACTTAACAATCTAGGAAATATAATACAGGTGGTTCCACAACTATTTTATGTACATGCTTACATATTCTCTTACCTAAATAAGTGGAAATTTGGGGGTTCAAATCCCAACTTTGCCACTTCTGATTCTTATGACTTTTGGCAAGTCGCTAATGTCAATGAATCTGGTTCTCTCTCCACTGTAAAACAGAAACAACAATATCTATCTCAAAAAGTAACTATATAGATGAAAATGAAGTAGTATAGGTAGGATGCTTAGCACAGAGCTTGGCAATAAGATAGTCTTAATATAGAGTTGTGGTTACTGTTTAGTAGCTAAGTCATGTCTGACTCTTTTTGTGACCCTGTGGACTATAGCCTGTCAAGCTTCTCTGCCCATGGGATCTCCTGGGCAAGAATACTGGAGTGGGTTGTTATTTGCTTCTCCAGGGGATCTCCCCAACCTAGGGATTGAACCTATGTCTTCTACACTGGCAGGTGGATTCTTCACCACTGAGCCACCAGGGAAGCCCTTATATAGAGTAGTTATTGTTATAATTATTATTAAGCACATAATTGTTTGGGCAGGAAGCTGACACATAGCTTAAGCATGAGTAAATGATGGACTATCATTCAATGGAAGACAACATGTAGCCACAGTGGAAGAATTCTTGAGAGGAGTCTAGTCTGGCCGTGTTTGTGAATTTAATAAAGACTTCGTTTTTGTGCATGTGGGTACGAGGTTTTCCAGGCATGCAGGAAAGATGTGGAGCATCAAACAAGTTTTGTTAGGGACCTTCACATGAACTATCTCCTACATTGCAAATGATTATAACATCTTTCATGAGTCAGCTCTCAGAAGGCTCAGGGTTGTCCTGGTCCTATTTAAACCTGTCTAGCAGAAACCTGGGACTTTCCACTGGCATTTGCATTTGGTTTATAATCTCAAAGCAGGTTTAGGTACAAATACCACTTGAAGAATTTATCTCAGTCTTATTTGCATCTTAACTGTTTTTTTTCCCCCCTCCAATTCTGACACGAATTGGAAAACTAGCATTCTTGTAGGCATTATTTTTCAAAGACAAATTCATAAGAGGGTAGACAAATTCATAAAAGGGTTTACTAATTCCTGCAAGTGAGACAGAAAAAAAAAAGAAAAAAGAGAAAAAGACAGGTTTGGCTGAAGGAAAACTGCAAAACAGTCAAGGTCAGGGATTAACAGAGATTTGGGTGGAAGACAGGGCTTCCCTGGTGCTCAGACAGTAAAGAATCTGCCTGCAATACAGAAGACCTGGGTTTAATCTCTGGGTCAGGAAGATCCCCTGGAGAAGTGAATGGCTACACACCCCAGTATTCTTGCCTCTAGAATTCCATGGACTGATGAGCCTGGTGGGCTACATGTTGATTAACGGATCAAAAAGAGTCAGATACAACTGAGTGACCACCACTTTCACTTGGATGGAAGAAAGGACCAGTCTCTTAAGTTCATCTATTCGCCCTTGGTCCTCTGTAGTGCGCTGATTGTTACCTACCCCTTGGCCAGCTTCAGAAGGGGAAAGTACAGAGCTGATCTTGAGCGGAAGAGAAGTCATTGCTTCTCTGATGAAGCAGATCTAGGAAGCATTATGGCCTTCTAGCCTGTGAGGACATTTCCATATCTTTTCTTTCCTGTTGCATGCCTGCTCAAAGCTATTGGGCATGATTCTAAGTCCACAGTCTTAGCTTTGATTCTCACCTGATTTGCAGTTTTATGTGCCTAGTACCTACAAAGGTCTCTAACTGGCAGTTCTGTCAATAACTCCACCTAACAAGAGTGAAACCAAACCAGGCATCTAACACTACTAGTCTGCCTCTACCGAGAATAAATTTTCATTCTTTCATTCTCCTGACTTTACCATTTCTGTCCTAAGCCCCACCATTCCTTCAGTCACACAGACTGATACTCTGCCAATCATCTAGGACTTTCCTACTCCTTGCCACACACAGTGAATCAGTGTTCACTGAATCTTCTTCTTGACATAGATGTCGAGATGTTTGTTAAATCCTTAACATGTGAGCCACAAGGGAAACCCAAGAACACTGGAGTGGGTAGCCTGTCCCTTCTCCAGCGGATCTTCCTCACCCAGGAATCGAACTGGGGTTTTCTGCATCGCAGGCAGATTCTTTAGCAACTGAGCTATTAGGGAAGCCCCTATTAAATCCACCTTTACCTATTTCCTTTGATGCCACTTTAGGTTAAGCTCTCAAAATTCTTACCTGGACTTTTATAATTGAATCATAATGTGTTCCCCTTTTTCCTAAATCTCCATGATCCAACCCATCCTCATTCCACTGTCAGCTTGACCTTCAGACTATATAAAACCCTGATTATACTTTTAAAAGTTTGCATGACTTGTACTATTGCATCACCGACTTGATGGACATGAGTTTGAGCAAGCTCTGGGAGTTGGTGATGGACAGGGAAGCCTGGCATGCTGGAGTCCATGGGGTCACAAAGAGTCGGACACCACTGAGAGACTGAACTGAACTGAACTAAACTACTGCCTGTCAATAAACCACGAACAACCCAGCCATCAAGACCCTCAATTATCCAGTCCCTTTAGAGCTCCTGGAGAAGGGAAAGGCTACCCATTCCCCTGGAGAATTCCATGGACCCAATTCCACTGGGTCACAAAGAGTCAGACACAACTGAGTGACTCTCACTTTCACTTTCACTTTACTTTCTGGATGTTTATCTTCCATGGCTCCTATATCCCAATCTAAATTCCATCCAGACTTAACTGGAAACACTCATCATCTCAGTCTCTCCTTGATGTTTCTGCATCAAGGCATTACACTGGCATCTAGAATTTTGCTAATGAATTGTCTGATCTCCCACAGCGGGAACTACCTTGCTGGTACATCTTCATTGGCTGCTTCCTTTCCTTGGTCTTACTCTCCTCACTCCTCTGCTGTTATTTCTTTCACCTCCTTTGGTAGGTTGTATTAATGGTCCCAAATCTTTACCCTTCCTTTACCCATAGTCTTTGCCATATCATCCTGATAGTCCTTTCACTAAAGAGGCAGAATATACTTTCCCACCTTCTGAATCTAGACTCGACTTATTACAACCATGAGAATGTACCTCACAGGCCTTCAACCACACAAAGCATAATTGACCACTGGCCCTAGCCCCCAGCTTCTATCTCTAAACTTCACTGCTGCATTCATACTGAGGAAATGCTTCATAGGCACTGCTCCTAGCCAATGATTGGCCACTACTCTCAGGAGACACAGGATTCCTGTGTCTGATGGCCATTTTTCGCTTGAGCCTTTCCCAATAACTTTGCCAAAGCATTTTTAGAATGCAGAACAGTCTAGAACACTTCCACCCACTTCCCTTCCTTCCCTCTTTCATTCAGCAGGGTCAGACCTGCATCATTGTCCATGGCTATCCCAGTGTTTCCAAGTCCCTTCCCTCATTCTTTCTCACAGCTGTTTCCTGTAACAAAATCCTTACATCTTTAATCTCATCTTGGCAATCTTGACATTTGCTTTCTGAAACTACTTTGTGACTTTACTGGGTGATTAACAAACATGGCCAAGGCCAAGGCTTTAAAACATACTTGTATTTTTCTCTGTGTTCTTGCCCTATGTCATCTTCATGAGAAGGACACATCCTGCTCCTGGTCTGAGGAAGAGAATGAGAGGCTCATGGAGCAGGATGAAGTCACCCCAATCTTCCTATCTGAGGGAATCAATTCCCATTGATCTGGAATGACCCATCTGAGGTCTTTCCAGATCAGTAGGTAGCCAGTTAAATTCTCAGGCAGATGAGCAAGTTCATCCAAGATCAACTGTTCTGTTCAGTTCAGTTCAGTCACTCAGTTGTGTCTGACTCTTTGTGACCCCATGGACTGCAGCACACCAGGCTTCCCTGTCCATCATCAACTCCCAGAGCCTACTCAAACTCATGTCCATTGTGTCAATGATGCCATCCAACCATCTCATACTCTGTCCTCCAATTCTCCTCCTGCCTTCAATCTTTCCCAGCATCAGGGTCTTTTCCAAAGAGTCAGGTGGCCAAAGAATTGGAGTTTCAGCTTCAGCATCACTCCTTCCAATGAATATTCAGTGCTGATTTCCTTTAGGATTGACTGATTGGATCTCCTTGCAGTCCAAGGGACTCCAAAAAGTCTTCTCCAACACCAAGATCAATTGAGCCTGACTCAAATCAGCTCAATGCTGCAGACCCTTAAGTTAAATGCCTGCTTATTGCTGTAGTGCAACACACAGAAATAGTTGCTTGCACTCAGAATTATTCTGTCAATAGAAAAGTGATAAGCTTCTCAAACAAGCCACGTGCTCTCAAATCTGTTTCTGCAGAAACAAAGACAAGTGTAAATACATTTTGTATTAAGTTACAAGACATCCCCTCAGTGGTTTAGAGTTTGAAATTTATCTTCAATTTTCAAGAACGCTGGGCTAAGGAATAGAATCTGGCACCATACATGGTACCAAAGACAAAGAGAGCTGGTATAGAGATACAACACAGAACCTTTTGTCCCTTACCTGTGTCTTAGATGTCAAAGGAAGGCATTTCTGGTTAGAAAGTCATCCTGTGCTCTCTTCAGAGCTGAACTGAGGGACTTTGCACAAGGAAGCTCTGGAACGACTAACACATGCTCAAAGGAACTGTTCTTTCTGGGTCAAACTATCATCCAGTTATGACAGGTTTCTGCTAGTTGACATGAAGGAACATCTGGCCAAAAAGTTTCTGTTAACATGATTAAGGCAGAGGAATCTTTCTACAGAGACCTTCTGCTTCCCTACAAGTGTAAGAACAAATAAAGCACAAGGAAACCAGCCCAGCTGAGACTGTCAGAATGGCTGAAATGGTTTGGAAGAAATCGCTTCTGAACCCTTTTTCCAAGAGTCACCACAGGTTAACAGCTATCCTAAGAATGCGCAGCTAGAACCAGAATGTCCATCATTGTACATCTTTAAATGAGGACAGATACCCATGTCATGTTGATAGCATCAGTCCCCAGCAGAGTGCCTGGCACATGATGGATACTTTATACATATTTGCACATGTGAATAAATATTGTATGATTACTTTCAAGATTCAACAATGTTTTCCGGAAAAAAAATTTTCTCATTAAAAAATGAATTTTGCTATCTTTGAAAATCTAGGTTATTATAATAATCCTGACTTGGCCACTTATGAAGAGAATTGCTTAATCTTTCTGTGACTCAATTTCCTCTTATAAAAGTTGGAGATAATAATCACACTAATTCACGGAGTTGCTATTGGATAAATTACAATTCAAGCTCAAGCATGCATGCTCAGTCCGATTCCTTATGACCCCATGGACTGTAGCCCGCCAGGCTCCTCTGTCTGTGGGATTTTCCTAGCAAGAATACTGGAGCGTGTTGCAATTTCCTCCTCCAGGGGGTCTTCCCAACCCAGGAATCAAACTCACATCTCCAGCATTACAAGCAGATTTTTTTTTTTTTTTTACTACTGAGCCTCTGGGGAAGCCCCAATGTCAAATGCTTAGAACAGTGCCTGGCATCTGTTACATGTGTTATTTATGTGATCTAGATGAAACAGTAATAATAGTAGTAACACTAGTAGAAGTAGTAAGCAGTGTGAAAATCAGTCTACACTATCCAACAATATGTCACATAAAACTCAATTAAAATGTGAGTATTAGAGGACAATAACAACAATTTCAGTAAACTTTCCCATGTTTAAGTAAAAAGTAGGTTAGATAGCATCACTGACTCAATGGACCTGAATCTGAGCAAACTCCAGGAGATAGTGGAAGACAGAAAAGCCTGCTGTGCTTCAGTACTTGCTATTGCAAGGGGTCAGACATGACTTAGTGACTGAAAAACAACAACAAAGGTTTTAATTATCAACCCATAACCTATACCTCAAAATATTTTACCGGAACTTGTTTCTAGCAATAGAGCTAGGTAAACAACTGAAAGTACTAAGGGATTTGGGTCCCTTGAAAAATAGTAAAATATCAGACTTTTTTATTTAAACATTCCAAGTTATGATATCTTTTGTGTCTCTACTTTTTCCTAAAATGTTTTTTACTCTTCTCCCCAGACCTAAGTTCAGAGTCACTAGCCAGACTCACCAAGGAGAGCTGACTGTCAGTTATTGGGTATATTTGCCTTGTACTCAGAAGAACCTCTCCATGCCTAGGTGGGTGGTTTCCTGTCTGTGTTTGGTTTGAATCTGTTCCAGGCTTGTGGTTTTTGGCCAAGCTCATACTTTGTGTTATCATCCTACTGAATATTTAACGATAGTGTTGATTTTGCAATTGAGCATATGACTCCTGCACTTCTCAGAGAAACTTATGGGAATTCATCATGTTCTAATTTGCATGTTCTTTTCACACTTACACCTTGCAAGCTCCATCAAGCTTAATCTTTAAAACTTTTCCTTTATTTCAAGATGAGAAATACATTTTGAATAATGGAATCATAGAATAAAAAATAAGAAATTTAATTAAGCTAAAGCAAGTAGGAATAAATTCCTCTTTTAGAAAATAAAAATTATTTTTGCTTTATCAAGATAGAGAGCAAGGCAATAATGAGATAATGTGGACTAGTCATGTGACCTGAGCAGACACAGAACAGGAAGCCATGAGAGCAAAATTATTTGAGAGGCACAGAGGAGATCCCTTTTCTTCTTTTGCCTCCTTCCCTAGTAAGAAGGATGTCTTGCTCACCAGTTTCTTTCTTTTGCCAGAAAATCTACTATTGTGGACATATTTCTTAAGTTTGTCATTCTATTCTCTATTAAAAGATCTCTGGAAAGAACTCATACAACTCAACATCAAAAAATAAAAGCAATCTGATAAAAAAAATGGGCAAAAGACCTGAATAGACATTTTTCCAAAGAGAAAATGCAGATAACCAACAGGCATGAAAAGATACTCAACCCCACTAATCATTAGGGAAATGCAAATCAAAACCATGAGATATCACCTCATACTTGTCAGAATGTCATCATAAAGAACCTAGAGCCTGTTATACAGTGTGAAGTAAGTCAGCAAAAAAAATCATATATTAACATATCATTTATTAATGCATATATATCAAATCTAGAAAAATAGTACTGATGAACCAATTTTCAGGGCAAGAATAGAAACACAGACATAGAGAACAGACTTATGGACACAGCTGAGGAGGGAGAGAGTGGGACGAATTGAGAGAGTAGCGGTAAAACTTATACATTACCATATGGAAAACAGACAGCCAGTGGGAAGTTGCTGCATAACACACAGAGCTCAACCTGGTGCTCTGTGATAACCTGGAAGGATGGGATGGGATGGGGTGGGAAGCGGGAGAGAAGTTCAAGAGGGAGAGGATGTAAGCACACTGATGGCTGATTCATGTTGTTATACAGCAGAAGTCAACACAACACTGGAAAGCAACTATCCTCCAATTAAAAATGAATCTAAAACAAGAACACAATAATACATGTTAGTGAGCATGTGAAGAGAAGGAAACTCTCATTTACTGTTCGTGAGAATGTAAATTATTGCAGCCACTATGGAAACAGTATGGAGATTTCTCAAAAAAACTAAAAATAGAACTGTTATATGACCCAGCAATTCCATGCATCCCAATGTTCATATTGGCACTATTTACATATGCCAAGATATGGAAGCAACCTAAGTGCCCATTAACATACGAATGGATAAAGGAGGTGTGGCACACACATACAATGGAGTAGTACTCAGCCACAGAAAAGAGTGGAATATTGCTATTTATGTGGGTGGACTTGGAGGGTATTATGCTATGTGAAATGTCAGACAGAGAAGGGCAAAGACTATATGATACCACTTACATATGGAATCTTAAAAAAATACAATAAACTAGGGAATATAACAAAAAAGAAAGAGACCTGCTGATATAGAGAACAAATCAGTGGTTACTAGTGAAGAGAGGGAAGGGATTGGGGCAATATAAGGGAAAGGGATTAAAAGGCACAAATATTTAGGTATAAAATAAGCTATAAGGATAAATTGCACAACAAAGAGAATATGGGCAATATTTTATAATAGCTATAAATGGATTATGACTTTTAAAAATTGTGAATCACTATAGTGTACATAGAAGAAGGCAATGGCACCCCACTCCAGTACTCTTGCCTGAAGAATCCCATGGACGGAGGAGCCTGGTGGGCTGTAGTCCATGGGGTCTCGAAGAGTCGGACACGACTGAGCGACTTCACTTTCACTTTTCACTTTCATGCATTGGAGAAGGAAATGGCAACCCACTCCAGTGTTCTTGCGTGGAGAATCCCAGGGATGGGGGAGCCTGGTGGGCTGCCGTCTGTGGGGTCGCACAGAGTCGGACACGACTGAAGCGACTTAGCAGCAGCAGCAGCAGCATAGTGTACATATACCTGTTAACTTTTTAGTAAAGGAATTCAGTCCTGAATATTCATTGGAAGGACTGATGCTGAAGCTGAATCTTCAATACTTTGACCACCTAATGCGAAGAACTGACTCATTGGAAAAGACCCTGATGCTGGGAAAGATTGATGGCAGGAGGAGAAGGGGACGATAGAGGATGAGATGGTTGGATGGCATCAACAACTCGATGGACATGAGTTTCAGCAAGCTCCAGGAGATGGTGATGGACTGGGAAGCCTGGGTGTGCTTCAGTCCATGGGATTGCAGGTAGTCAGACAAGACTGAATGACTGAACTGAACTGATTATACATCAACTGTACTTTAAATAAAGAAGGAGAATATGTTAGGCTATTATACATCACTGACACCTTACCATCAACGTCTTTCTCATAAATCTCCCTGTCCCTCTCTCTCCCTCTTTCCCTTAATATTGGCAGCTAGATCAAAGTACCATTTGATGAAAATGGTGGAAGTGTGATATCTTATAAAATAATTTCATTCACTCCTCAAGAATATGTTGCAAACTCATTTCTTAAAGATACTTCAGTAGACACTAGAAGTGTAGAATCTAATAAGACATACATGCTCAAAATTTCTAAGCATGTCTGAGGAGAAAGCCAAACATATAATAAAATCATTTTGACCTTTAGCCCTCAGAATTCCTCTGCATTACATTTGTGTACCACTGTAAACTCCTTCAAAGAACTGAAACCTCTGGGTGAAGCAACATAAGTCTAACTTCACCCACAGTCTCTGCCGTGGTAGCATCAACTTGGTATGAACTCTGACTTCATGAATCTCATCCAAGAGCATCGAACAATGAACAGCTTCTATTCTCCTAGAATTTTTCCATTTGTCAGAGGGAATCCTGGGTTCTCAGGAGCACATAAATCTACTCAGCAAGTAAGCGGGCACTGATGTTATTGACAGAGCTGTGTAGGTGAGGTAGGAGGTGTGTGATCCAGAGCGAGACATTCTAAATAGGAGCGCCTTTGCTCTCTCTAGGATTTTTCTAGTTCAGTGTCTTGTCCCTTTAAGGACTTTATGCCTTAACTATACAGAATTCATTTCTAGATTATGTGGAAAATAATGATCATTTTAATCAAGATTTTGAACTCTCTTAAGAAGTAGTGAAAGAGTGACACAAGATTCCAACTATCTATAGTTGGTCCAGTTGATTAGCTAGAAATATTATTTATCTGACCATCTTGCATAGGAAACTTTCCCAAGGAACTAAACAAAGATGTCACTGTCTACAAAAGGACTTAGCTACTTAAATACTTCATATTGCTCTGTACTTCCTATAGGCTCAGAGAATGTCAATGAAGTTGATTTTAAAAAGATAATCTCTGAGATAGTAAAAATTTAGAACTACCATTTTGCCCCCAGTTTAATAGTTCTCAGGTCGGTAGCGTTGACAGAAGGACCACACACACACACACACACACACACAGAGGAAATGATAGTGATGTTTCAGGTAACAATACCATATTTGTATAATACACTGATATTTACAATGTATTCTATGTTTGTATAATACGATGCCCTTGAACATTCATTATTCATCATACAATCCTTAACACAAATGTTTGATTTTGGTAATATTATCTCCATTTTTTCTGGCAAGAAGACTGACATTCAGGGAATTAATATAATGTATACATTTCTTTTAGGATTCAAGTGACTAAGGATGAAGAATATCTGTGCAGTAAAAGTCTCACATGAAAAAAATGCCTAAGTTCTTTATATATAGAGGTTCATGTTTAAGAAAATCTAAACTATAAAAAGAGCTTCCCAGGGGGCACTAGTGTAAAGAACCCGACCGCCAATGCAGGAGACACAGGAGATGCAAGAGACCCAGTCTCGATCTGTGGATGGGGAAGATCCCCTGGAGGAGGAAAGGGCAACCCGTTCTAGTATTCTTGCCTGAAGAACCCCATAAATAGAGAAGCCTGGAGGGCTACAATCCAGAGGGTCGCAAAGAGTCAGACACAATTCAAACGAATTAGCACTCACACCAAATATTAAAAAATCTGGTCTCAAGATAAATTAGCTTTACTACTTTACAGAAAAATTATTTACTTTATAAATTTTGGGATTTTGTGTAAAGAATTACACAGAATTTCTTTAAATACTAACTGCCTGGCATGTTAAGTATATTTTTACTAGTCCATTTTTTATTTATTCTCAGTAGCATTGCAAAAATACCTACTGGGCAAATACAGTTCAGTCTCTCAGTTGTGTATGACTCTGCAACCCCATGGACTGTAGCACACCAGGTTTCCCTGTCCATCACCAACTCCCGGACCTTGCTCAAACTCATGTCTATCGAGTCAGTGATGTCATCCAACCATCTCATTCTCTGTCATCCCCTTCTCTTCTGCTTTCAATCTTTCCCAGCATCAGGGTCTTTTCCAGTGAGTCAATTCTCATCAGGAGGCCAAATTATTGGAGTTTCAGCTTCAGCATCAGTCTTTCCAGTGAATATTCAGGACTGTTTTCCTTTAGGATTGACTGGTTTGATCTCCTTACAGTCCAAGGAACTCTCAAGAGTCTTCTCCAACACCACAGTTCAAAAGCATCAATTCTACTGCACTCAGCTTTCTTTGTAGTTCAACTCTCACATCCATAAATGACTACTGAAAAAACTACTGGGCAAAGTGAGTTACAATTGTTTTCAAAAGAGGTAGCTCATGTATGAGATGCACCACTTGGAAGATCATTTAGTGAAAATGGTTCCTAAGTTTGAAAGAATCTGTTCCCATATTTAAAAAAATTAAACCCTGAAACTGATAAGTATCCTGAGATGCTGGGCTACAAAACTGATAATTAGTACAGGGGTCTATAGACTCAGATACTCAGTCATGTCTGACTCTTTGTGATTCCATGGAGTGTAGCCCTCCAGGCTCCTATGTCCATGGGATTCTCAAGGCAGGAATACTGGAGTGGGTTGCCATTTCTTTCTCCAGGGGATCTTCTCAACCCAAGGATTGAACCTGGGTCTCGTGAACTGCCGGCAGATTCTTTACCAACTGAGCCACTATAAGCACACGAGTCTGCAGGGATGGAAGTATCAAAGACAAGATGCTGTTAGTACAGAACTTGATATTTTAAATAAGTTTGCCTATAAAGGGACAAGATAAAGTAGCATAATTTACATGGTGAATGACTGTTCTAAAATGGTAAGGCAGGGGCTGAGGTGGGAGTGAGCTTCCAGCCCTGGATGCTGAAGCCTCTGACTCATAAATGCCAGAAGTCCTCACCTGTGGGCTTTGGATGCCGTGGGGGAACCCTGAGGAAAGGGTGAGGCCAGAGTGTGGATTTTGTGAGTTCACCCTCCCATATTTTTCCAGGAAGATCTCAGCTAATGTCAGGTTGCTACAGATCACCTAGACTAAATGTATGATTTGGCTCTGCAGACCTGTGACCTCATCACCAAACCACTGTCTGGACGATGAGAGCCCCCGACCTCCCACCCCACCTCTGATATTGCATGACCTTCTTCTGTGTGTCCCTCATCCCCACATTCCATCAGTTCATTTCAGGAGAGACAGCAAGATGAGCCAGATGCCCTTCCCCACTTGAATGCTACTACCTTCAGAGCCTCTCCTCCAAGTTCATAGTCTCAAGCAACTATACTCTACTTTTTAAAAACAGGTCCCATGAAGAAACAGAGGGGCTAAATTGTTTAATTCCTACCTCTTTAGAAAGAGACTATGAGAAACCCAAGCTCACCTCCAAAAAAGGCACTTATCATTACAGGTGACAGCAACAAAGGCAGGAAACTAGAACTCTAGTTCTGTCATCTTAAAGCAGCAGAAGACTATGTGTGCTTGGCTGCTCAATCGTGTCTGATTCTTGCAACATCCTGGACAGTAGCCCACCAGGCTCCTTTTTCCACGGGATTCTCCAGGCAAGAATATTGAGTGGGTTGCCAATTCCTATTTGAGGGGATCTTTCCGACCCAGGGAATAGAATCCAAATTTCTCACATTGGCAAGCAGATTTTTTACCACTGAGCCACCAAGGAAGCCCTTGTTTTTGTTGTTCAGTCACTCAGTTGTGTCTGACTCTTTGTGACCCCATGGACTGCAGCATGCAAGGTTTCCCTGTCCTTCACCATCTCCCAGAGCTTACTCAAACTCATATCCATCAAGTTGGTGAGGTCATCCAATCATCTTGTCCTCTGTTATCCCCTTCACCTCCTGCCTTCAATATTTCCCAGCATCAAGGTCCCTTCTAATGAGTCAGCTCTTTGCATCAGGTGGGCAAAGGATTAGAACTTCAGCTTTGGCACCAGCCCTTTCAGTGAAATTCATGGTTGATTTCCTCTAGGATTGACTGGTTTGATCTCCTTGCAGTCCAAAGGACTCTCAAGAGTCTTCTCCAACACCACAGTTCAAAAGCAATTGTTCTTTGGCGCTCAGCTTTCTTTATGGTCCAACTCTCACATCCATACATGAGTACTGGGGGTAAAAAAAGGAAGCCCTAGAAGATAACTAAAGTTAGAAGAAACTTTCAGTGAATTCTTTATCTACAGTTTTCAGATTTTCATTAGATGCTTCCTACTAACTGAGCTAAACATATGAAACCTGTAAGATAGTTGCTCTACTGTATACATACATACATACATTGTCGATTGTCTACATACATACTCAATCTCTACTTACACACATGTTGTTACTTAAGCTAAAGATGACAAGTATTCTTATTGAATATGAATTCTGAATTGAGTGGGATTGATGCTTAGAATGTCACATTGAAAATCCATCCTTGCCCCTGCTGAGAATGAGGAAGAAGTGTAGCATCTTGCCTCAATTTTGCATTTTAGAGCCAAGTGGTTAGTTGTTGTTTCTGCAATCATATGGGCTTCCCAGGTGGCCCAGTGGTAAAGAATCTGCCTGCAATGCAGGAGACTCGTGAGACACGGGTTCAATCCCTGGGTTGGAAAGATCCTCTGGAGAAGGGTATAGCAACTCACTCCAGGATTCTTGCCTAGGAAAGTCAATGGACAGAGGAGCCTGGTGGGCTAAAGTCAATGGGGTCCCAAAGACTCCAACATGACTGAGCATGCACCATCACCACCATCTGCAATCATACAGAGGACTAAACTTGTTTTCTAGACTGTGTCTTTGAAGATAAATGAAAAGTAAGAAAAACAAGGAATCTATACAATTTACTCTCCTTGTCATATAGAAATAAACAGAAGTGAACCACATCATAGGGAGGAAACCACAGTTTTTCTCTAAAACAAGTTCTGGTATTCTCCTTCCATGAAATACAGTAGAAGCAAAAAAGAAAAACTTAGCAGTTATTAAATTCTGCATTTCAGAGTGTAAAATCATAAGTTAAGAATTATACTCTAAGTTAACCATGTGAAAATCTAAGGGAAAGAAAAGAAAAAATTTTATTTCCCTCTACCCTCCACTACCACAGAGAGAAATCTGTCAGTTTCTTCCTAATTAATTTTCTTAAATATGAACATCCATAGTAAAGTACCTAACATTTATTGACTGCTTACTATGTGTCAGGTACTACTCTATCTTCCCATATATTTAACTTAAACAAGCCACTGAGACAAGTACTGTAATTCCCATTTTACAGATGAAAAAACCTAGGCACAGAGGATTCAAGCAACATGTGCCTGGCCAGAAGCTAATAAGTGGCAAGGCTGGGTGTCGGATGTGAGCAGTCTGGCTTCCAGTCCCACTACTCTAGGGTACTTCTCAAGATGAGACCACTTCAGAAGAGAGGCAACACAATGGCAGTCTAAAATTGATAGGCAAGATACATTGATTACTTTTGAAGGATTTAGCTGTTTTGTTCTTTTTTAAATCAGATCAGATCAGTCTCTCAGTTGTGTCCGACTCTTTGGGACCCCATGAATCGCAGCACACCAGGCCTCCCTGTCCATCACCAACTCCCGGAGTTCACTGAGACTCACATCCAACGAGTCGGTGATGCCATCCAGCCATCTCATCCTCTGTTGTCCCCTTCTCCTCCTGCCCCCAATCCCTCCCAGCATCAGAGTCTTTTCCAATGAGTCAACTCTTCTCATGAGGTGGCCAAAGTACTGGAGTTTCAGCTTCAGCATCATTCCTTCCAAAGAAGTCCCAGGGCTGATCTCCTTCAGAATGGACTGGTTGGATCTCCTTGCAGTCCAAGGGACTCTCAAGAGTCTTCTCCAACACCACAGTTTAAAAGCATCAATTCTAAAAAAAAAAAAAAAAAGCATCAATTCTTGGGTGCTCAGCCTTCTTCACAGTCCAACTCTCACATCCATACATGACAATTCAGTATCAGTTTTTTTCTCTGGATTTCTCTTGTTTTCAATTTCTTTACTGTGAATTATATTTTTGAATACCTACTGTGTACAAGCTTTGGTTTAGGCATTGAAAGACCTTTGAAGAAAAAGACAGGCACAATTATAATATTTCATTCACTAATGGCTGATGAATATACTCTTCACCATCTGAATAGACCTCAAAAACCAAAGAAAAGAGTTGTCAGGCAAATAAATTTGTTGTCAGAGATGCTTGGAAATAATGGAAATCCTACTACCGATCTTGACCTGCAACTGAACTCAGAAAGGTCTAGAGTAAAAACTGAAGATGGAAACTGACGCCTATACTTTTAAACAGAAGTGAAAATACTACTTGTTCATTGTCTGGGTAACTTTTATTCTTTGCCTTAACTTTAGCATTTTTTTTTCCTGAAAATGTTATCTCTATATCAATATAATGTTATGAATGGTGCTCAATTTTAACAGATTATCTGGTTTTTCAACATTTTTAATGTGATATATTCATAAAGTTTTACCTCCTTTTCCATGAAAGAGAATAATAAAAATATGCCTGAATTGTACAGATTCAACAGTTTATAGCTTCAAAAATAAAAAGTTAAGAATATATAAAAAAAATAAGGCTTCCCTAATTTTTTCCCAAAGGACCGGGTCAAAATTGGGAAAAGAGTATGTCAAGGCTGTATATTGTCACCCTGGTTACTGAAATTATATCCAGAGTACATCATGCAAAATGCTGGGTTGGGTGAAGCACAAGCTGGAATCAAGATTGCCGGGAGAAATATCAATAACCTTGGATATGCATATGACACCACCCTTATGGCAGAAAGTGAAGAGGAACTAAAGAGCCTCTTGATGAAAATGAAAGAAGAGAGTGAAAAAGTTGGCTTAAAACTCAGCGTTCAGAAAACTAAGATCATGGCATCTGGTCCCATCACTTCATGGCAGCTAGATGAGGAAACAATGCAAACAGTGAGAGACTTTATTTTCTTGGGCACCAAAATCACTACAGATGGTGACTACAGGCATGAAATTAAAAGAAGCTTGCTCCTTGGAAGAAAAGCTATGACTAACCTAGACAACATATTAAAAAACAGAGACGTTACTTTGCCAACAAAGGTCCATCTAGTCAAATCTATGCTTTTTCCAGTACTCATGTAGGGATGTAAGAGAGTTGGACCCTAAAGAAGGCTGAGCACTGAAGATTTGATGCTTTTGAACTCTGGTGTTGGAGAAGACTCTTGAGAATCCATTGAACTGCAAGGAGATCAAACCAGTCAATCCTAAAGGAATTCAACTCTTAATATTCATTGGAAGGACTGATACTGAAACTGAAACTTGAATACTTTGGCCACCTGAAGCTACAATACGTTGGCAAAGAGCTGATTCATTAGAAAAGACCATGATGCTGGGAATGATTAAAGGGAGAAGGAGAAGGGGACGACAGAGGGCAAGACGGCTGCATGGCATCACCAACTCGATGGACATGAGTTGAGCTAGCTCTCAGAGATGGTGAAGGACAGGGAAACAGGGCATGCTGCAGTCCATCAGGGTCACAAAGAGTCAGACTTGACTGAGCAACTGAACAACAACAAGAAGGGCTTCCGTGGTGTCTCAGTCTGTTCAGTTCAGCTCAGTCGCTCAGTGATGTCCCACTCTTTGTGACCCCATGGACTGCAGCACACCAGGCCTCCCTGTCCATCACCAACTCCTGGAGCTTACTCAAACTAATGTCCATTGAGTCAGTGATGCCATCCAACCATCTCATCCTCTGTCATCCACTTCTCCTACTGTCTTCAATCTTTCCTAGGATCAGGGTCTTCTCCAATGCATCAGTTCTTTGCATCAGGTGGCCAAAGTATTGGAGTTTCAGCTTCAATATCAGTCCTTCCAGTGAATATTCAGGACTGATTTCCTTTAGGATTGACTGGTTTGATCCTTGCAGTCCAAGCGACTCTCAAGAGTCTTCTCCAACACCACAGTTCAAAAGCATCAATTCTTCAGCACTCAGCTTTCTTTATACTTCAACTCTCACATCCATACACAACTACTGGAAAAACGATAGCTTTGACTAGATGGACCTTTGTTGGCAAAGTAATGTGTCTGATTTTTAATATATGGTCTAGGTTGGTCATAGCTTTTCTTCCAAGAAGCAAGCATCTTTTAATTTTCATGGCTGCAGTCACCATCTGCAGTGACTTTGGTGCCCCCAAAAATAAAGTCTCTCTCTGTTTCCATTGTTTCCCCATCTATTTGGCCATGAAGTGATGAGATCAGATGCCATGACCTCAGTTTTCTGAGTGCTGAGTTTTAAGTCAACTTTATCACTCTAGTCTTTCACTTTCATCAAGAGGCTCTTTAGTTGTTCTTCGCTTTCTGCCATAAGGGTGGTGTCATCTGCATATCTGAAATTATTGATATTTCTCCCGGTCATCTTGATTCGAGCTTGTGCTTCATCCAGCCCAGCATTTCCCATGTTGTACTCTGCTTATAAGTTAAATAAGCAGGGTGACATTGTACAGCCTTGACATACTCTTTTCCCAATTTGGAACCAGTCTGTTGTTCCATGTCCAGTTCTAACTGTTGCTTCTTGACCTGTATACAGATTTCTCAGGAGGCAGGTGAAGTGGTCTGGTATTCCCATCTCTTGAAGAATTTTCCACAGTTTATTGTGATCCACAGTGTCAAAGGCTTTGGCATAGTCAATAAAGCAGAAGTAGATGTTTTTCTGGAACTCCCTTGCTTTTTTGATGATCCAGCGGATGTTGGCAATTTGATCACTGGTTCCTCTGCCTTTTCTAAATCCAGCTTGAATATTAGAAAGTTCACAGTTCACATACTGTTGAAGCCTGGCTTGGAGAATTTTGAGCATTACTTTGCTAGCATGTGAGATGAGTGCAATTGTACGGTAGTTGGAGAATTCTTTGGCATTGCCTTTCCTTGAGATTGGAATGAAAACTGACCTTTTCCAGTCCTGTGGTCACTGCTGAGTTTTCCAAATTTGCTGGTATATTGAGTACAGCACTTTCACAGCATCATCTTTTAGGATTTGAAAAACTCATCTGAAATTCCATTGTCTCCACTAGCCTTGTTTGTAGTGATGCTTCTTAAGGCCCATTTGACTTCCCATTCCAGGATGTCTGCCTCTAGGTGAATGATCACACCATCGTGATTATCTGGGTCATGAAGACCTTTTTGTACAGTTCTTCTGTGTATTCTTGCCACCTGTTCTTAATATCTTCTGCTTCTGTTAGGTCCATATCACTTCTGTCCTTTATTTTGCCCATTTTTGCATGCTATGTTCCCTTGGTATCTCTAATTTTCTTTAAGAGATCTCTAGTCTTTCCCATTCTATTGTTTTCCTCTATTTCCTTGCATTGATCACTGAGGAAGGCTTTCTTATGTCTCTTTGCTATTCTTTGGAACTCCCTGGTGTCTCAGTGGTAAAAAAAATCCATCTGCAAACACAGAGGACACGGGTTGGATGCCTGATCCAGGTAGATTCCCCCGTGCCAAGGAGCTGCTAAGCCTTTGTGCCACAACTATGGAGCCTATGCTCTAGAGCCTGGGATCCGCAACTGCTGAGTCCTCGCACCCTAGAGCCCAAGCTCAACAGCTAGAGAAGCCACCACAAGAAGAAGCCCATGCACCTCAAGGAAGAGTGGCTCCTGCTCACTGCAACTAGAGAAAGCCCATCCAGCAACGAAGACCCAGCACAGCCAAAAATTAAAAATAAAATCATTAAAAAAAATAATATATAAAAGTAAAATCCATAAGCAAATTATCTATCATCTGATACATTGCACCTTTGAATTTATTACAATAAAACCCTTACTACAATAAAACGTAAATTATCCACAGTTGGAAACTGGAAAATATTTCTCATGGGAAGGTAAAATTGAATCTCATGGCTCTCTTAAGCAAATATGCATCTACTGCAGAATCCTCTCCCTAACTAACACTCCTGCCA
The DNA here is from genome assembly GCF_002263795.3 of Bos taurus. Taxonomy (NCBI): domain Eukaryota; kingdom Metazoa; phylum Chordata; class Mammalia; order Artiodactyla; family Bovidae; genus Bos; species Bos taurus. Next base: position 89,582,715 of record NC_037333.1, read on the forward strand.
TCACACTGGCTGCTTGTATCATCTGATATAAGCATAGGTATCTTCCTTTCATGTACTCCATCTGCTAATACCATGTGGAATAAGCCTGGATATCTGCCTTTCACAATTTAAAAAGATAATAGCTGGGAATGTTCAAGTAGTATTAAAAAAACACAACCCTTAGATAAAAGAAGTTTAATGTGTTACCCAATAAAATAAAATAAATATAATAAATAAAAATAAATAAATATAAATTAAATAAATGTATTTTAAATAGATGGTAATAAAAATCCATCCAAATAAAAATAAATGTATTCTTAGACATATTGTGGTGAAACTGATAAGCACTGAAGACTCAGATGAACTTAAAAATAGAGGGGAAAGTATATACTACACTTAAAATTTATTTAGAAGAAATAGATTGAAAAACCATAAAATTATTATTTTTAATCATATTTCCACAGACCACACCAACAACAGATAGATTTATAGGTGTATTTTACCCAACTTTATATGACAGGACATTTACTTTACTTTGTATCTACTTTACTTTTCTAATGAATAGAAAGGAAAAGAGAAAATTCTCAAACTAATTTTTAAAAATCAATATAATCATGATATTAATAATAAAATAAAAAAGAAATAAGGGAACAAACAAAACTACTAGCTAATACAACCCAAGAACAAAGATGTGAAATTTCTTAACAAAATAAAGTCAAATCTTGAAATATATAAAAAGAACAATATGCACGAACTATATCATCAACAGGTATAGTCTACTCCAAAAGAGCAAAGATGGGTGAACATAAGAAAATCAGTAAAGGTAATCTGTCACATTAATGGGCTTCCCAGGAGGTGCTAGTGGTAAAGAATCTCCCTGCCAATGCAGAAGACATAAGAGATGCGGGTTCAAGTCCTGGGTCAGGAAGATCCCCTGGAGGAGGGCATGGCAACTCATTCCAGTATTCTTGCCTGAAGAACATTATGGACAGAGGAACCTGGCAGGTCCATAGGGTCACAAAGAGTCAGACACTACTGAAGTAAAAAGGATAAAAATTGTATGATTGTTTCAATAGAGACAGAAAATGTTTTGCTATCAAGAAGACTTTTCTTGATAAAAATGAAGGACACTATGACAAAATAATGGATTGCCAACATCCTTTGGATCATAGAAAAAGCAACAGAGGTCCAGAAAAACATCTACTTTTGCTTTATTGACTATGCCAAAGACTTTGACTGTGTGAATCACAAAAAACTGTGGGAAATTCTTAAAGAGATGTGAATACCAGACCACCTGACCTGCCTCCTGAAAAATCTGTATGCAGGTCAAGAAGCAACAATTAGAACTGAACATGGAAAAAAAGGCTGGTTCCAAAGCAGAAAAGGAGTATGTCAAGGCTTGTATATTGTCACCCTGCTTATTTAACTTATAAGAAGAGAACATCATGCAAAATTCTAGGCTGGAAGAAGCACAAGCTGGAATCAAGATTGCCGGGAGAAATATAAATAACCTCAGATATGCAGATGACACCACCCTTATGGCAGAAAGAGCCTCTTGATTAAAGTGAAAGAGGAGAGTGAAAAAGTTGACTTAAAAGTCAGCATTCAGAAAACTAAGATCATGGCTTCTGATCTAATCACTTTATGGCAAATAGATGGGGAAACAATGGAAACAGTGAGAGACTTTATTTTTGGGGGCACCAAAGTCACTGCAGATGGTGACTGCAGCCGTGAAAATTAAAAGATGCTTGCTCCTTGGAAGAAAAGCTATGACTAACCTAGACAGCATATTAAAAAGCAGAGACGTTACTTGTCCAACAAAGGTCTGTCTAGTCAAAGCTATGGCTTTTCCAGTAGTTGTGTATGGATGTGAGAGTTGGACTTATGAAGAAAGCTGAGCGCTGAAGAACTGATGCTTTTGAACTATGGTGTTGGAGAAGACTTTTGAGAGTGCCTTGGATTGGAAGAAGACCCAACCAGTCAATCCTAAAGGAAATCAGTCCTGAATGTTCATTGGAAGGACTGATGTTGTAGCTGAAACTCCAATACTTCAGCCACCTGATGCAAAGAACTGACACATTGGAGAAGACCCTGATGCTGGGAAAGACTGAAGGCAGGAGGAGAAGGGGACAACAGAGGATGAGATGGTTGGATGGCATCACCGACTCAATGTACATGAGTTTCAGCAAGTTCCAGGACTTGGTGATGGACACGGAGGCCTGATGTGCTGCAGTCCATGGGGTCTCAAAGGGTCGGACACAACTGAGAGACTGAACTGAACTGAACTGAAGATACATTCAATTAAGACAGATGTATTCACTGCCACCACTTCTGTTTAGCATTGTAATGAAGGCCCTCACTAATTAAATAAGCCAAAAATAAAGTTATATAGTTTGGGAAGAACATAAAAATGTGATTATTTGTAGATGATATCATTGTACATAAATCTAAACAATTTGCAAGCATATATTTGTTGTTTACAAGGATTTTGAAAGCAACATCAACATGTAAAGTTACAAGAGCGCTTATACACCAGTGATTATTAACTGAAAATATTTAATTTAAAATTTTTGTTCAAAAAGGCAAGAAAAACATAAGATACATAATAATCTGATAACAGACACAAACTGTTAAACTTTTGAAACTTTTATTGAGGAACAAAGATCTGTAGAATGTAGAAATTTCATGAACTTCTCTCAGATAAGTCTGGGGGGCTACAGTCCATGGGATTACAAAGAGTCGGACATGCTGAGCACACACACACACACACACACACCCCACATTTATGAATGAAACACCTCAGTTAGTAGGTATGACAATTATCCTTAATTGAATCCAATTGCAATTAATTCCAATCAAAATACTAAGAAGATTATTTGAGGAATTTTATAAGCTCATATTAGACCCTTATATAGAAAAAAATCCATAAGGCCAAAGAGAGTCAACCAAGTTTCAAAGCAGAACAAATTAAGAGACTTGCTCTATTAGAAATAAAGATTGCCCTGTTTCATGCAGTAATTAGCCTCCAATTAAAATAAACAAATTAATTTAAAGAAAAAAGAAATGTAGACTGTAGAGAGCTATAATTACTAAGACAATATACTATTGCCTTAAAAATGAACCAGCTAAGCAATGGAAAAGAAGAGAGAAACTAGAAAGAGCCCCAACATATCTATATATGGAAATTTGGTATGTAATACAAAAGACATTTCAACCACTGAGGGGAAGGACAGATGTTTCAATAATCCAATGAGAACAATTTGTTATCCTAGTGGAAAAAAATAATATTAGATTCCTACAATGTGCCATTTTCAAAAGTTAGGTCTAGAGGAATTAAAAGATAAATATAAAAGGCAAAATGTTTTAATTTTTTTAATAAACTCACAGTAAGAAAGCACTTCTTACACAAAGAAATACTAAGAATTTGATAATTAAATATAAGAAAAATATTTTTAAAAATTTGTTTATGAAAACACCATTAAGAAACTTTTCAGAAACTTTTCAGATATGTTACAAACTTTTAGAAAATATTTTCTATGTATATAATCAATGAAATCTCTTAATCAAGAATAATTTTTAAAAAAGAAAGGCTATAGATGAGAAAGAATATTAACATAGAATAGAATAACAAATGAGACATTAGTATGCATTTAAAGAAGAAAAAACAAATGATCAACAAATATCTGGAAATATACTCAACCCTCAAAGTGATACAATTTTGACTTTTTCTGATCATATATCGCCAAAAAACAAGAAATATATTATCAGATGTCAGTGAAAATATAAAGCCACATAAACCTTTACAAATGACAAGTGGGTGTGTAACACTTTGGAAAATAATTTGGCACTGCATGTTCAAATTTAATGTAATGTATGCTTTTTGACCCAACAGCCACCTTAAAATCATCAAGGAAAAGCAAAAATAAATAAACTATCAAGAAGCTGACTCAGAGGACCTGTAATTTCAGTCTGTTCTGTAGTGAATTCTACTATTTGCAGCTAAAGGCATCCAAATAGCACACTCTCTCACTGAAATACAGAAGAAAAGGCAAAGTTTTTCTTTTTTTCATTATTATTTAAAATGGCTTTGGGAGTTTTCTCAAAATAAGATTCTAAATGTACACAGTGTAGACTGTTTTCTGATTGAGTCCTTAGAGTTTCTGAACTGCAAGTGGTGGAGCTGAGATTAAAACTAAGGTCATCTAACTCTAAAACCCAAGTAATTTACCACCACCTAGCACAACCTCCCAATAAATATGGGAAACGAGCTAGAAATATTTTAGAAAAGAAAAGTAATTAAGAAAGGTTGGTCTACCAGCTATCATTACATAGCAATACATAGCTATTGTAAGTAAAATAATGTGATTCATGTGTTAGAATTCTTAAAATAGAAGGTGGCATATTTTAAGTACTCAATAAATAGTTTGTTGCATGAATGCATTTACCAACCTCTCCACCTAAATGTAATTCATTTAGCCCCAAGGACCTAGACCAGTATTTGTCACACATTTTATTGTGACCAGAATTCAGTCCGAGGTGGTTGGTAGAAATGCAGAGCTCCACCATTCCCCTCCCTTCCCCGCCCTCAGAAGACTCAGTTGAGAAAGAAGAATGGAACTGGAGGAATCAACCTACCTGACTTCAGGCTCTACTACAAAGCCACAGTTATCAAGACAGTATGGTACTGGCACAAAGACAGAAATATAGATCAATGGAACAAAATAGAAAGCCCAGAGATAAATCCACGCACATATGGACACCTTATCTTTGACAAAGGAGGCAAGAATATACAATGGATTAAAGACAATCTCTTTAACAAGTGGTGCTGGGAAATCTGGTCAACCACTTGTAAAAGAATGAAACTAGAACACTTTCTAACACCATACACAAAAATAAACTCAAAATGGATTAAAGATCTAAATGTAAGACCAGAAACTATAAAACTCCTAGAGGAGAACATAGGCAAAACACTCTCTGACATTCATCACAGCAAGATCCTCTATGACCCACCTCCCAGAATATTGGAAATAAAAGCAAAAATAAACAAATGGGACCTAATTAAACTTAAAAGCTTCTGCACATCAAAGGAAACTATTAGCAATGTGAAAAGGCAGCCTTCAGAATGGGAGAAAATAATAGCAAATGAAGCAATGGACAAACAACTAATCTCAAAAATATACAAGCAACTCCTCCAGCTCAACTCCAGAAAAATAAATGACCCAATCAAAAAATGGGCCAAAGAACTAAATAGACATTTCTCCAAAGAAGACATACAGATGGCTAACAAACACATGAAAAGATGCTCAACATCACTCATTATCAGAGAAATGCAAATCAAAACCACTATGAGGTACCATTTCACACCAGTCAGAATGGCTGCGATCCAAAAGTCTACAAGCAATAAACGCTGGAGAGGGTGTGGAGAAAAGGGAACCCTCTTACACTGTTGGTGGGAATGCAAACTAGTACAGCCACTATGGAGAACAGTGTGGAGATTCCTTAAAAAACTGGAAATAGAACTGCCTTATGATCCAGCAATCCCACTGCTGGGCATACACACTGAGGAAACCAGAAGGGAAAGAGACACGTGTACCCCAATGTTCATCGCAGCACTGTTTATAATAGCCAGGACATGGAAGCAACCTAGATGCCCATCAGCAGATGAACGGATAAGAAAGCAGTGGTACATATACACAATGGAGTATTACTCAGCCATTAAAAAGAATACATTTGAATCAGATCTAATGAGGTGGATGAAACTGGAGCCTATTATACAGAGTGAAGTAAGCCAGAAAGAAAAACACCAATACAGTATACTAATGCATATATATGGAATTTAGAAAGATGCTAACAATAACCCTGTGTACGAGACAGCAAAAGAGACACTGATATATAGAACAGTCTTATGGACTCTGTGGGAGAGGGAGAGGGTGGGAAGATTTGGGAGAATGGCATTGAAACATGTATAATATCATGTATGAAATGAGTTGCCAGTCCAGGTTCAATGCACGATACTGGATGCTTGGGGCTTGTGCACTGGGATGACCCAGAGGGAGGGTAGGGGAGGGAGGAGGGAGGAAGGTTCAGGATGGGGAACACATGTATACCTGTGGTGGATTCATTTTGATATTTGGCAAAACTAATACAATTTGTAAAGTTTAAAAATAAAATAAAATTAAAAAAAAATAAATAAAATGCTAAAAAAAAAGAAGAAGAAGACTCAGTCTGAAGGATCAAGGTGAGAATTTTTTACTTTTCAACAAATCCTGATGATTTCTGGTATGGATGGTTCCAGAAACCCTAAAAAACAACATGGTTTTGGGTGGACTCTAGGAGTTAGTGATGAACAGGGAGGCCTGGCGTGTTGCAGTTCATGGGGTGGCAAAGAGTCGGACACGACTGAGCGACTGAACTGAACTGAACTGATGGCTGATTTATTTTGCTGTACAGTAGAAACTAACACAACATTATAAAGCAACTATACTCCAACAAAACTGAATTTTAAAAAAGAGAACAATCTCTAACATGACCACTGAACCACTTTTGAGATCGAGATAAATAAAAATTATGCGTATTCTGGAAAATCCTCAGTAAATATTATTTATCTCAAAAAATACTGCAAATGTAATGGTGTATTTTCCCCCCATCAGCTGCTTCTTGTCATCTATAAATAACTAGTTTCATAGAAAGCAATAAACCATCTGTCATCTCCACTCTCTACTCTTTGAACTTTCTTCTTCTAGATTAGAAATTGTAAAGATTGAGAAACAATTGCATCATTCTTTTTACTGATCTACTTACCAAAACCCTGTGACTCTCATCTTGCAAAAATGACATGATTACATAAATGACATAGCATAAATCTTACTTAATACCGTTTATGCTAACTCATTCTCACTCACCTTTCCAAATTAAAATTTATTTCACTGTATTTATAACTGGATCATGAGATGCAGTTTAATGGATCATGAGACTAATTTATTGACTCTTGACCAACATCTTTTTTTCAAGTGAAATAAAATAGATTATGATAGAAAATATATCACACTGCAAGTAATTAGGGTAAATTTTGGTTTCAATTATGTATGTATGAATGTATACAAGGTAAAGATAGGAAATATATTTCTTATTTTGAGTGTTAGGAAATGCATGAAAACTTCTGCTTTGATAAAGTTAGATGAATTTTATAAGCTACAACAGTATTTTTTAAAATTTTCCTCTACTAGAATACATGTTAAATTACAAGGCCTATTTCTATTGGTGGTCAACAACTTTGTCTTGCTAATTCATGATAACTTGAGCATCTCCACTTAAAGTCCATGTCTTCTTTAAGTAACTTCCTCCCAAATCAAATTCTAGGACCTTTTACTCCCCTGAAGTTTCCCTCCTTTCTTCATTCTAAGGTGATCTAAACTTAAGGGGCTTGGATATTGCCCTGGCTTTCTGAGAAGGTTGCCTGGTCTACCTGACTTTCTCAGTATTTGTTGATAACTTCTGGGTATCTGTTGATCTTGACAAGTCCCTGCCCTCGTAAGCTGAGTCCTTCTTTGAAAGTAGTGACACCCACCATGACCCATTCTTATAATCTACACACCCAGCCCTATACAGTGTGACTTTAAGCTCACCACTCACTCTTAACTACTTGAACACCCTCTGTGGGGGTGGGGGAAAGGCAGACTCTTTCTCTTTCAACAAAGCTTGACTTTTGAAAACCAAAAGGCTTTCAGATTCCTGCATTTGCTATTTGCTTACAAAATTTATTCAGAAATGTATTCTAGGTCTGCACTGTCCAATTTCTGTGACAATGGAAATGTACTTTATAAAACCACACTGCCCTACACAATAACCATTGGTCACATGTGGCTGTTTCGCTCTTGAAGTGTGGTTAGGGTGACTGAGAAACTGAATTTTAATTTAATCAAAATTTAATTTAAATTAATTTAAATACAAATATCTGCATGTGTTTGGTGGCTCCTGTATCAGACAGCACAATTCTGGGCAGTATCTGTGGTCTCCATGATGTCAGCTTGTAAAAAACCTATTCCTGATGACAAAATCATGGGGTCAGTGTAATGCACATAAGGATAGGAGAAGGAAAGCAACTTTTTAATATCTTTTTATATAATCCTGGCACTTAGATTTTTCTCATCAGATTTATTGAATCTAAATTTATATATAATAAAATGTTCCTACTTTAAGTACAGAGTTCAGAGAGTTTTGACAAATGTATACACTGAGGCATGAGGTAAACGAGCCCCTCCAGGGTAAAACAACAGGAGATTCATTTCCTGTGGCCTGAAATTCTAGGATGAAAATGGCAGGACAATTAAGAGAGGAGGCTGGGACCTGCCAAGACCACATAATTTCTCATTTTCAAAGGCAAGAGACTTCCCAGACCACACATACACAGAAAGACTCCTTGGAGGTCAAGGGGGAATGATACTTAGGGATGCTCTACCCATACGTCTCTGCAGTAGAATCCATCTTGGCTAAGACATGTGTGTGTACATACGGGAGTATGCTGAGATACACAAACACGGACTGTGAACCAGGAAAATCAAAATTATTGACCAAAGGAAACCCATAAGAAATGCCCCCACGTAAGTGATTTAAACTGGGCTATGACTCAGGGACTCTCCCTTTGAGGCTGCCCATGTGTCTATCCACACGTACCGTACTCTTTTTCCTCCTAATAAATACTTTACTTGCTTTACTACTTTGCATCTTTGTGGGAATTCTTTTCTGCAAAGCCTAAGAGCCAAGGCCCTTGTCACTGGTCTAGCCCTAGGATCTGCGGCTGCTGAGACTTGGCCTCAATCTCTGGCTAGGAACCCAAGCCCGCTCCAGGGCGTTGCAGGCCACGGCCACCTGAAATCATAATGACCACCATAGTGAAGAAACAGAATATTTCACTACCCTCCAATTCTCCACCTACTCCCAGTCCCTGCCAATCATTGATCTGCTTCCTGTCACTATTGTTTTGTCTTCCTAGAATTTCAAATAAATACAATTAGACATATGCATTTCCTATACCTGGTTTCTTTCAATCAGTATAATGATTTGAGATTTCGCTTATGTTGTTGCTTGTGTAGGAGTCTCTCTTTTTTTTCCCGCTGTTATAATTTCATAGTATAGATATAATAATACAATTCGCTTATCCATTACCCTTTTGACTTGGGATTTTTTTGGTTTGGGACAATTACTTCAAGAGCTAATTTATGAATAAAATATATATCTTTTATTGACATATGCTTTCATTGTCCTTTGGAAATTTTCTAAGATTGGGAATGGTGGATCATATGGTAAATGTATGTTTATTAAGAAATTGCCAAACTGCTTTCTAAAATGATTGTATTATGCATTCCCATATCACTATATGAGTTATAATTGCTCCACATCCTTACCACCACTTGGCTTTGTTACTTTTTTGGATTTTAGCCATTCTCCTGTGTGTGAGGTGTATCCTTTCACAGTTTTCATTTGCATTTCCTTGATGGCAAACGATGTTGAACATCTTTATATGTATTTTTATGCAGTTCATGTATCTTTTTTAAGGAAATGTCTGTTAAAGTTAAAATCAAGTTATCATTTTCTTACTTTGTGGTAAGAATTATTTATTGATATAATTTTGCAAGTATTTTCTCCAAATCTGTGGTTTGCCTTTTTAGTTTCTTAGCAACATCTTTCAAAAATGAGATTTTTTTTTTTTGGCCTATCTGAAAAATATTTGCCTACTCAAAGTTATGAAAATTTTCAAGTATGATTTCTTAAAGATTTACAATTTTAGTTCTTAGCTTAAGGTTCAATTTTCAGTTAAAGAAACTTTTTGAAGTGATCAAAACTCTACGTTACTTTAATATTTATTCCAAATCTCAGGTTAATATAGAACCTGCCTCATGGAGTTATTGTAAGCCTGGCACATAATAATAATTGGGTAATTATTAGGCATGGACATTTATGTTTATTCCCCCAACAAATTCCCTCACAGCACCAAAGGAAATACTGAATATTATCAACTAAAGTAAGGTGCTGAGAGTTCGGAAGATGTAAGCATGGGATTTATTAATGATTATGAAGAAAAACTAAATAAAAACTAAATGCAAAGTTCATTCAAGAGGAGAGGATAGTTTAAAACTTTGAATGAAACCAGCAATTCTCAATTTCTTCTCTTTTGTGACACTCACTTGTCTGTTCTTAAGACTGAATGCCCACTGAAGACTAGAGATGCTTTGATGCCTGTTTGGTTGCTGGGATCATATTCTGTATATACATCTAGAAATTGGCACAAAGCAAGAGAGTCATGGATGAAAATAAGAACACTTTTTCTATTGCCTTCCCTTCTAGGTTAATCTACATAGTCTCCTCCATCTTTAAAGTTATTAGATTCCCAGCATGAAGTTTAGCTTCTTTTTAACAATTCATTGGGAAAGTAGAGCATCAGTTTCAACCAAGTGTCTAGAAGAATACTTGCAGTGCTTTCTCTAGGATCACCTGTTGGCTTAGTTCATACCTGTGCAAAACCACGTAGAAGAGGAGCTATTTCCCACTGGAAATTAATGTTACCTACGTGTGATTTTTGTCCCCTTCAGCCCTCCTGAGTTGAGAGTGGGGTTATTCAGAGTCAAGCCAAAGGTGATTGGACTCATGGATCCTGACAAGAACACAATGGAATGCTTCACAGTGTGGGTGTGGGGGGCAGTGAAACTGACCCCATCTCATCCTGATTAACTTGTGATTGCCCTGCATGTGATACTTGAAATGCAACAAAAATCCTGGAGTATGTTCTTTGTTCTCTGCACTCACCTACCTGTTGCGTGCAAGAGAAAGCTCGACTCCTCCATCTGGTAAATGATTTTCTTGGATGTTGCAATCACAGAAGCCTTATCTGGTGGGTTATCTGTTTACCTGTTCTAGTGGACCTGTTGGCCAACTGACAAGTATTTGCACCTATATAGGGTCACACTTTCTGTTTCTCACATTGCTATGCATTTGTAAATGAAAATAATGAGCATCACATGGATCTGAGATCATTAGAATGGGTTTTCCCTTTCTGATCTGCCCCGACACCTGATGCCAGGGACATTTTTATCAGGATCAAATGAACTCTGAGACTCTGACAAGCATGACAGAATTAAGGTCTTCACCAATGCATTGATTCAACTTTTCAATAAATATTCTTTGCTCTTTTACCAGGTACTTTTCTAGACAACAGAGAATAAACCAAAGTTCTTGATCTCCTCACTGCTTCATTTAAAATGGATAACCAACAAGGACCTACTGTATACCACATGGAACCCTGCTCAAAGTTATGTGGCAGCCTGGATGGGAGGGGAGTTTGAGGGAGAACGAATACATGTGTGTGTCTGGCTGTGTCCCTTTACTGTCCACCTGAAACTGTCACAACATTGTTAATAGGCTATACTCTAATATAAAATAAAAAGTTTTTTTTAGAAAAATTCTGTTCTCATTGAGTGGACTTCTAACAACTCATATATACTAAGGATGACAACAAGCTTTTTGTGCCTTTTTCATGCTATGAGACATAGCACAGAGGTCAATGACTTTATCTTAATTCCATTTCACAAGCTCTACTTCTCTTACCCTCCAATCCTTGGCAGAGAGGATAGAATTTAAAACTGTGGCAGATTTATAGGACTTAGCTCCTCAGCCCCTTCTCCTAAGGAGGGGAATTTAAGAAGGGATTGATCCTAAGATAACTAAAGGGATCAGGTCCTAATGTGGACTTTTTTCCTAATGAAATGGAACTTATTGAATCATGCTTGCTTCCTTTAGGACAAGGGAGCCCTATTCAGGTACTCCCTTGAATAGTCCTCTGAGTTTAAAGTTGAATTTAAATCACCCCTTTTGACCCAGATGTATCCATACTGTGTCGTCTTTTCCATTCTGGCATCCATAACTGGATCTATTTAGGTTGGGGCCAAAATGGACCTGTGGCATACCTCACATTTGACATTCTTTTGTCCATACCTGGGCCATTCCATATTAGCAGGAGTTAGCTGGATTCGGAAGCTAAGTCCTGGAATCCAGTATAGACATCAGAGATCCTGAGGCACAGTCTAAATGAACCTGTGTTCCTGAAATGCAGGTGCATGAAAGACAGCATAAGAGACTGGATTTAACAAAAGTTAGCCATGAAAACAAAATTTATGCTGGAAAAGTGAAGAGGTACAAATGAGTTAAAGATATGTAGACAAATATATATTTAATAATTATCTTTGCTGTTGTCCAGTAGCGAAGTCGTGTCTAACTCTTTGCAGCTCCATGAACTGTAGCATACCAGGCTTCCCTGTCCTTTACTATCTCCCTGAGTTTGCTCAAACTCATGTCCATTGACTTAGTGATGCCATCCAACCATCTCATCCTCTGTCACTCCCTTCTCCTACCCTCAGTCTTTCTCAGAATCAGGTCTTTTCCAATGAGTCGGCTCTTCCCAACACGTGACCAAAGTAGTGGAGCTTCAGCTTCAACATTACTCCTTCAAACGCATATTTGGGGTTGATTTCTTTTAGGATTGACTGGTTTATCTCCTTTCAGTCCAAGGGACTCTCAAGAATATTGCCCCTTGGGAGAAAAGCTATGACAAACCTAGACAGCATATTAAAAACCAAAGAGTTCACTTTGTTGACAAAGGTCCATATAGCCAAAGCTGTGGTTTTTCCCAAAGTTTTGTATGGATGTGTAAGTTGGCTGAGTACCAAAAAACTGATACTTTTGAATAGTCATCTTATGTAAATTTATATGGGTTTCCCCGGTGGCTCAGATGGTAAAGAATTTGCTGCAATACAGGTGACCTGGGTTTGATGCCTGGGTTGGGAAGATTCTGTGGAGAAGGAAATGGCAACCCACTCCAGTATTCATGCTTGGAGAATTCCATGGACAGAGGAGCCTGAAGGGCTGACAGTCCATGGGGTTGCAAAGAGTCAGACACTACTAACAAGCAACTAACACCCTCACTTTCTTTCATATAAGTACATCTGAAATTCACATAATATTGTAAATCAACTATTGCTGTTCAGTTGCTAGGTTGTGTCCAACTCTGCAACAGCATGGACTTCAGCACGCCAGGCTTCCCTGTCTTTCACTATCTCCCGGAGTTTGCTCAAATTCATGTCCATTGAGTCAATGATGCTATCTACCCATCTCTGTATCAGCTATACCTCAATAAATTCAAAAGAGACTGGCATGGAAACCGACTTTACAGCCTTTAGCCTGGATTACAAGCATTGTCTGTTAAAAACAAAGGCATTAGGCAGATGTCAGAGACCAAGTGTGCTCTTATTTGGGAATAATAAGCCAGAAGACATGATCAATTCTCAGAACTTATATTTTGTCTACCTCTTATGACTGGCTTTTGGGGAAATGGCATCGTATCTTTGGAGACATGACTTGACTTTTCACTCCCTACTTTACCCTAGTGAAAAAAGGTTGGAGAGATGGACTATTTCAAAGGTAAAAGGGTTGAATGTTGCTTGAAACTGAGCTCCAGCTTTAGGATTGCTTGTTGTGCATCTCAGTGTCTTGAGTGGAGGCATGCAAAGCCTGCATCTTTGTGATACAAGTACACTTGGGCATTTCATTTTCACTATTTCTTCTGCAAGGAAACTTGATGTTCTAGACAAAATGGACCAAGACACAGCAGTCGTGATATTCCTTCTCTCCTATATCCCAAAGAATTTAATATTTGGCAAAGTGAAAACTAAGACTAGAAGTTGGACCTCCTCTAAGAGTTGGGGCAGCCCCTGTGTAGGTTCATGTAGCTTCAGGTTTAGGGCATGAAGCCTGGAAGGAAGTAATTAAATATTTTCTTCTTTTAGATCTCCTTTGTATGTAAGTATATATATCCAAACATGACTACCAGAAAAAACATAGCTTTGGCTATATGGAACTTTGACAGCAAAGTGAAGTTTCTGCTTTTTAAAAATATGTTGTCTGTTTGTCAAAGCTTTTCTTCCAGGGAGCAAGATCCTTGAGAGTCCCTTGGACTGCAAGGAAATCAAAACAGTCAGTCCTATTCATTGGAAGGACTGATGCTGAAGCTGAAGCTCCAATACTTTGGCCACTTAATGGGAAGAACTGACTCATTGGAAAAGACTCTGATGCTGGGACAGATGGAGGATGGGAGGATAAGAGGATGATAGAGGATGAGATGGTCAGATGGCATCACTGTTTCAATGGACTTGAGCTTCAGTAAACTGGGAGATAGTGAAGGACAGAGAAGCCTGACCTGCTACAGTTCATGGGGACACAAAAAGTCAAACATGACTTAGCTACTGAACAACAACAAAGATAATTATTAAATTATATTAAATATATATTTGTCTGCTGCTGCTGCTGCGTCGCTTCAGTCGTGTCCGACTCTGTACAACCCCACAGATGGCAGCCAACCAGGCTTCCCGTCCCTGGGATTCTCCATGCAAGAACACTGGAGTGGGTTGCCATTTCCTTCTCCAATGCATGAAAGTGAAAAGTGAAAGTGAAGTCGCTCAGTCGTGTCCGACTCTAGCGACCCCATGGACTGCAGCCTACCAGGCTCCTCCGTCCATGGGATTTTCTAGGCAAAATACTGGATTAGGGTGCCATTGCCTTCTCCGATATATTTGTCTACATATCTTTAACTCATTTGTACCTCTTCACTTTTCCAGCATAAATTTTGTTTTCATGGCTAACTTTTGTTAAAATGCTAGTCTCTTATGCTGTTTTTCATGCACCTGCATTTCAGGAACACAAGTTCATTTAGACTGTGCCTCAGGATCTCTGATGTCTGTACTGGATTCCGGGACTTAGCTTACGAATCCATCTGACTCCTACTAGTGTGGAATGGTCCAGATATGGACAAAAGAATGTCAAATGAGGTGTATGCCACAGGTCCATTTTGGATCCAGCACAAATATCTCCACAGTAGTTGATTTACAATATTATATAGGTACAATATTGTGATTCCAAATTTGATAAAACAAGAAATGTTGAATGAGTATTGCTTTGATCCATGGAAATTCTTTCCAGCTCTTGAACTCTATTAACCATTGAAATCTCATGAATTCTTTGGATTACAGTGATTGTTCACAACTTTGTCAAGTCCTGTTGGTTAATGTGCTCTATTCCTTTTTTTTAGCTGACAACAAGCTTGTTAGGAAATGTATCCTCGCTTACATCTGTGTCCAAAAGTGACATTATACTTTGGCGTGGCCTCTGAACCAATTGCTATACATTCAAAGTGGTGTTTTTGTCCAGCAGTAGTGTGATGAGGAGGACAATTCATTCATTCATCAAATACCTAATGAGCTCCTACTAAGTGCAAGACTGAGATCTACAATAGCAAACAGAAGACAGGCATGCTGGCTTAATAGAAATGATGTGAGAAACAAAATAAATGATAAACAGCAGTCAAAATTGTCTGGTTATCCAAGAGCTATATAAAGAATAGAACAACTAGACGAGTGATTGATTGTCTAGGTGAGTACTTTTGACTAGATATATAAGGAAGACCTTTCTGAGGAAATGACATTGGAGCAAATGCTTTCATGACAAGGGTACTCAAATACCCCAAGCAAAGCAAACAGCAAGTACAATTTAAGTGGGAGTCAACTTTGTGTAACCAATTTTTTTTAATGTGTAGATAAAATTATAAACAGTTCAGTTCAGTTGCTCAGTCGTGTCTGACTCTTTGCGACCCCATGAATCGCAGCACGCCAGGCCTCCCTGTCCATCACCAACCCCCGGAGTTCACCCAGACTCACATCCATCGAGTCAGCCAGAACCAAATGTCACTATTCCTGGAGCACAGTGACCAGAAGGAAATGAGAGGTAAGTGTAGTCAAGGACCATATTATGGAGGCTTAGGGGATCATAAAGAGTCTGTACTTATAGTCTGAGTACAGTGGGAAGTCACTGGAGCAATTTAGTCAGGGAGGGACATGATGGGATTTACTATGTAACTACTCACAGCAAAAACCTATCATTTTCAAAGGGGAAGGAACAGCTTCCTGCCACAAAATCCCAACCCCCTAGGTAACAAGACAAATAAATTAGCCTTTCTACTTTATTATTTCCTTTAAAATGTCTCCAGCATAAAGCATCCTCCAGCACACTTATATGCACAAACATAAACATATGAGGTGCCAGTGAATAGCCATTCATTATATTTATCAAGGACAAAAAGTAGAGAATAGTTCTTTCCAAAAGCCTGGTATTTATTTCCTATGAAGGAAATTCAAATTATATAACTCTGAATCTCTCCAAACCCTATTTCTTCATTCCATGTTTAGGGTGGTAACCAACTTTCTTGATTGGTAAATGGGATAAAAATAACTGGGTATAAAAATAAGTGGCTCACCTTCCAGCTATTCCTCATGAGAATGGATCTGCCCATAGAGAGCAAAAAAAAAAAAAAATCTGTTCTGTACCTCCACAGTAAAAACATTACTCACACAGGCCCCATCCTGGTGGCTACCTCTACCATCACTGCCATGATCGAGCCAGCATGTGTGTGTGTGTGTGTGTGTGTGTGTGTGTGTGTGTGTGTCTATGGTTAGTCACTCAGTCATGTCTGGCTCTTTGCAACCCCATGGACTGTAGCCCACCAGGCTCCTCTTGCCTGGAGAATCTGTAAGATTCTCCAGGCAAGAATACTTGTGTGGGTAGCCCTTCCCTTCTCCAAGGGATCTTCATGATCCAGGAATCAAACCCGGATCTCCTGCATTGCGGACAGATTCTTTGCTGTCTGAGCCACTAGTAAGTCTATCTAAATCTGAGTTCAACATTAGCAAGTCTGCTTAATTAACAAACATAAAGCCTAATTCTCTAATCTATTATCTATTAGAAATAAAAATATTTTGGCTTCCATGTCTATTATTTCTCAGCTTGTTTGAAAACAAGATGGAAGAAATAAGGTACCATTTTCAGTAGGGAATGGTGCATAGAGATTGCAGCTTCAGATGCCTACTGAGAACATAGCACTGGCTTAGAGTCTCTCAAAGATATAAAGGGAAAGGTAAATATACCAGTCGTACTGAGAAAATTTATAATCCTTTGTGTTAAAAAAATTTTTTTGAAAGAAAAACAGCTTCTTAGACAGAATAGAAAACTCCATATTAAAAACTAGTAATAATCAGTTTGGAGTCTCCCAAGACTGCTTCATGTTCTGTTTACACAGAACTGGACAATCACAGAAGCAGAGGGAAGGACTGATGGGTAGAATGTTCACATTTTGCACTCAGTGTTCTCCTTGTCTGTTCATTGCCCTTCATTGTCTTCCAAATATTGATCTGTAAGCTCTGCCTTTGATCACTGCTTTTATTTCAGCTATTTTCAGCTCTGTTTTCCACTCTGTCTCCAACAAGAGATAGTGGAAGAGGAATACTGTTCTTGGCTCCTTTTATCCAATTTCTCATATGGTCCATTTGGATGTATTACTAAAACTCTATTGCTTAACATACAAAGAATAGCCGTGTGGCGTTTCAGAGCCTGCTCCAACTCTCATCCCAACGAGAGGGAGCTACATGATGTAACTTCCTGCCTAACTCTTGTGGAAAAAGTGAGAGGTAAATAAGTGAATTTAGACTCAGGTCTGAGAAAACACCCTAGACACAATGGAGACTGATATGATAGAGACAGACTCTTTTGTCAGCTTTACAGTGAAACCAAATATAGATTTATCCATCTTCACTAGAAGAAACAATGATTTACTGAGTGTGATGGTTGAATGAACTGAAGATCAAACTATGCTTGATTTGCCTCCATGTATTTTAACGTATTTTTTACTTTTTCTAAGTGAAATAAAGAGTCATTTTATCAAATTTTAGAATTAGAATGAAGTAAATATTGCATTAAAATGTCATATAGAAGCTCTGTATAACAGTTTTTCTATATTTGTTTGCTTGGTTTTTTATTTCTTCGTTACTTTGAAGTACCTAAGAAGGAATATTTCTAGTCCAAATGAATGAGGCAATTATAGCACTTATTAATACACGTCTGGGTGTACTTGATCCACATTTCTTGGACCTACTCTAGAACACTTACCCAAGGAATTTGGTTATCCTGTTGGTCTTGTTCCATGAAAAATGAAATGGAAGTGAACCTAAGCATAGGTTGTTAACCATTTCTTTTTCTATTATAAAACTTGTCCAGAGAGACTTAGAAAGGATGGTCATAGCCTTTTCATCTGATATGTACCCATGCCAAACAGGTTAAGACAGGAGTAGTGTAAGTGTATGAATAAAAAATTAAGGTGAATTTCCTGTGGTATCACAGGTAGTAAGTGAGCTTGCATAAACCACTGTATAAGCCATCCCCCCCACAACTGAATTTACAAACTTAATTCTCTAATTGTCCTTCTCCAAGTTCTGGGGAGTGAATTACCCATCTGGCAACCTGCCTTACTTCTGACTGACTCAGAAGCACTTCCATAGCAGCTGCCACTTTTTTTTTTTTTTTTGGAAAAGAATGGGTGGAGTTGCTGCTATGAGTCATAAGAGAATGAGAAATTCAGGGGTAAGGTGAAAGGTGAAGTGTATATTCCAACACATTTCACAAGGAAGGGCCAAGGGATAAGAAAGATCAAGAATTGAATTTCCTCTAGAAACTTTGGGAGGAATTATTAATTAAATTTTTAAGACTATTCTTCTGAGAGTCATCCTTTCTTAGTCTTCCAAGAAATAAGCACCCACGAACACTCACACACAGTTGAGAGAGAGAAAGAGAGAAAACTGCTCTCATTTCAAATCCTTCTATGGTAAATATACTTTTCCCATGATTATTCTATCATACAGCTAAGCTTAACATTCTGAGTCATTGATTATAGGTTAATTGAATGAAATCAAGCCTTTCAATTTCATCCTTGGCCATCAAGCAATGCATGGACTTGGAAGAATTCACCTAAACACCAAGAATACAGTTTAGTTATTAATAAGAAAAAATATATATATATATTCTTGAAATTCAAGTAGAATCCAATTTTAAGCAGAGTATGTGCAAATGGATTCTTTTAGATTAGTTTACAACTGGTAATTTAAGATTCCCAAAATAATGCAACAATATATGAGTCCAAGGGTTTAACCCAGCAGATCTGAAGAGAGTACAGAAATCTCTAATCGTGAGCATCGAGGCTTGGAGAATCACTAGCTTAGCCTTGGTCAGAGCAACAGCCTTGAAATTTAACCAATAAGTCTCTCAGTCTTTTGGAAGAGCTTGTTGGGGACCCACAACAAATTAAAATTTTGTTTATAAGTCAGTAATTTTAAAATTTTTAGCTCCCAAGGAAAAGGATTGGGCTTCCCTGGTGGTTCAGAAGATAAAATTCCACCTACAATGCAGGAGACCTGAGTTCAATCCCTGGGTTGGGAAGATCCCCTTGAGGAAGGCATGGCATCCCACTCCATTATTCTTTCCTGGAGAACCCCATGGACAGAGGAGCCTGGCAAGCTACAGTCCATGGGGCAGCAGAATAGGGCATTACTGAGTGACTAACACACACACACACACATAAGGAATAGCTTTAGAAAGGACTTCTTAAGCCTTAGTTGTTTTAGAAGTAGACATATCTAAGCTTCTACTGATTCAAGGTCTGACTGGACACTGAAAATAAGGGAAAGAAATAAACAGACTCTTCCCATGGAATTTCTTCCATTGTGTTTATGGATGAGGGGAATGGTTGGCACCACAGCATTGCACAGTGGTCAGTAGCACCAGTTGTCATGAATCTTGGTTCTGCCCCCTCCTTGCTCAGTCCCCTTAGATAACTGTTGACCTCGCCACATGTCTCTTTCCCCATCCTTACGAAGACAGAGGCATTACTTATGTGCTAACATTGAAGAGATTAAGTATAACATGCTTAGAACAGTGCCAAGCACATAAAAAACTTCTCAAAACTGTACAGTCCAGGAAACACAAAGGTCTCGGGAGGTTAGCCACTTATCCAGGTTACACAGCAAGAGCTGAGATTTGAACCCAGATCTCTGACCTCCTCGTCGACAGGCTCAGACCTGGTTTGCTCATTGTTACTTCCCCAGAATTGTGCGAACAATTGTCACGCTAAGGAATTGGTGAAAATTAATTTAGCACTTCTGCCAAATAAGAAAGTTTTACTTAAAACTTTAAATGAGCTTTTTTGTTTTTCTGACACAGTGGTGGATGGGGACAGTAACCTCCTCTGAGATACTTTAATCTGCTATAACAGGAAGCACTACGCATGAGTTGAGATCTGGAGTATGGACTGTAACACTGTGACTAAATGGATTGTTCTTTCAGGGACCCATTTTACCTCCCTCCAGACCTCTGCATTTGGAAGAGCTGCTCTGAAGGTCATGGTACAATTTGTAACATAATCGTATTTTCTGTCCCAGCAATTCAACAGAACCAGAGGGCAGCAGAACAATGCTATTATCTGTACTTTAAAGTCACAATTCTTTGGGTCTCAATGAAGTGTTTGCTGACGTGTGACTCTCGAAGACCCCATTTATCTTCTCATGGAGTCATCATAACCATTGCAGGTGGCTACAGTTTTTTTCCCCAGAGGAATGTATTTCTGACCCTAAAGAAGGAAGCTGGCTCTGACACAAACTTCCAGCCAAACAAGACTGCATTTTCACTTGTTACAGGATAAGACAAGTAATGGATGTGATGAAACACAGATCTCGGAAGCAAGGGCACAATGGAAATGTCAGTTACTGCAGATTCCTTTTTCATATGACTCACTCAGGTGAGATAAAGGCTGTTAGTTTTCATATAGTGGCAGTCTGGGGGCACTTTCATAAAGCCTTGCAAGAAATTCTCTGAACTATTCTATAAAATATCTTCTGACACTTGACAATGCCCAGAAGGGCCAGTTTGGGGTCTAGTCTGAATGTGACTCATTCTCCCACATGCAAAGGGAATACGTTAATCTGTAACAAATCTGTTTAACTTCCACTCCTGTGCCCCATCATAACTTCCCAGAAATTTCAGCCCAACCTTGAGTTCTTGTATGACTTGGCTCTCCAGTTGGGATGACTGTTATGATAAAAGCTGAGTAAGAGTTTGTGACCACTCTCCACCTCAAAGGGGATCTCCTTGACACAGAAAACGTAAATAACTGGTTACTCCATTTCTTCAAGGATACAACTTTCCTCTTGACAAATGAGTTGACCTGGAAACCACTTTTAAACAGAAAAAAATGCCCTTCTGTAAAGTAACCCAATTTAACAGTAATTATTCTTATCAAAGACTCAATAACCAGATTCTACATATCCTGACTCTCAAATTACCCGTACTAGCTGTTTACAGCTTGCTGCCTGGAAGAAAAGCTATGACAAACCTAGACAGCATATTAAAAAGCAGAGACAGTACTTTGCCGACAAAGATCAGTCTAGTCAAAGATATGGCTTTTCCAGTAGTCATGTATGGGTGTGAGAGTTGGACTATAAAGAAAACTGGGTGCCAAAGAATTGATGCTTTTGAACTGTTGTGTTGGAGAAGACTGTTGAGAGTCCCTTGGACTGCAAGGAGATCCAACCAGTCCATCCTAAAGGAAATCAATTCTGAATATTCATTGGAAGAACTAATGCAGAAGCTGAAGCTCCAATACTTTGGCCACCTAATGCAAAGAGCTGATTCATTTGAAAAGACCCTGATGCTGGGAAAGACTGAAGGCAGGAGAAGAAGGAGAGGACAGAGGATGAGATGGTTGGATGGCATCACCGACTCCATGGGCATGAGTCTGAGCAAGCTCTGGGAGATGCTGAAGGACAGGGAAGCGTGGTGTGCTATATCTATGGGGTCTCAAAGAGTCAGACATGACTGAGCAGCTGAACAACAACAACAAAGGCATGAAAATAACCCAAGTGTCCATGAACAGATAACTGGTTTAAGAAAATGTGTCTTTTTACTAGCCATAAAAAGAATGAAATATTGGCATCTGCATAAGCATGTATCAATACCTAGAGAATATTATACTTAGTGAAGTCAGTCAGACAAAGACAGTTACTGGAGTGTTCTTGCCTGGAGAATCCCAGGGACGGGGGAGCCTGGTGGGCTGCCGTCTATGGGGTCGCACAGAGTCGGACACGACTGAAGCGACTTAGCAGCAGCAGCAGCAGCAGCACTTATATATGGAATCAACAAAATAATACAATTGAATCTGTATACAAAATAGAAACAGACTCACAGACAGAAAACAAACTTATGGTAAGAGAAGGGGAAAGAGAAGGAGGGAGGGACAAATTAGGAGTGTGAGATTGACAGATGTGAAGTACTATACGTAAGTATTGTATTCAATATCTTGTAATAACTTATAATGAAATATAATCTGAACAAAAACCAACTTAATCACTTTGCTGTACACCTGAAATTAACACAACACTCTAAATCAACTACACTTCAACTAAAAAAATGTACGACGTAAATAAATCAGTTAGATTAAATAAAACAGCAGGAAATAGTTTTGCTGCAATGGTGTAGAATGCATGAATAATGACACACATTAGAAATGCAGTGAGAGTTATAGGAAAACATAATTAAATTCCACGTTTTATAGAATTTATCATAACATATATGATTGAAAAATGATATATGTTATTGAGTATATATCATTGAATATGTGTTATCGAAAGAATTATGTATTTTGTAGGAAAATTCATTCAAGTATAGAATTTAATTATGGAAGACAGTTGATGTAAGAGATCATTTAACCAATCAATTCTCTTAAATTACAAAGATTCATTGCTACATAGTTTACATATATTACACACACCAGGGTTGGAGATATGATTCAGAAAAGAGAGTCTTACTCCCTGCTGTCCTAGAGTATACAGTCTAGTGGAGATGTGGCCAAATTAAGTGGTAATAACATTATCACCCAGTAAGTGTGGTGATGTGGGTTGTACACAGAGACCTCAGGAACATATAGGATGCACACCTTGTGGGTTCCAGGAAGCTCACTGGAAGAAAAGAAGAGAACTCTGCTGATGGTGTAGAAGTTAATCTGACAGAGATGCTGAAGTTAAGAAAAGGAAAATGTTCACGGCAATGCATATGTGTTAAGTCGCTTCAGCCATGTCTGACTCTTTGCAACCTCATGGACTGTAGCCTACCAGGCTCCTCTCTCCTTGGGATTCTCCAGAAAGGCTGACAGAAAGGCAAATACTTAGAAGGTAAGGAACATTAGCTCTGGAGATGGTCAAGGATGTCTATAAAAAGAGTCTCAATTCAGGTTCCAGAATGTTCTGACATGACCTAAAAGATCAGTTACAGAAGAAGCAGTTGGCAGTTATATTTACCTAAAAGTGACACTCTTGATCCACAAGATCATCAGCAGGCACACTTCGAGTACAATCAGAACTATTAAGTGTAACTATAAATGTACAGAGTTAGAAATTAAATATTTCAATCAGAAGTATTCCGATACCAGTAACTATAAAGATACAGAGTTAGAAATTAAACATTTCATTTGAATATTTCAAACCATTAAAGATGACACACAAAAATGGAGATTACCCCAATATGTTTAAATCTCCAGATCAGATGTCATACAAAGGAAATGACAAAAGTTCTTTAGAAGAGTGTTATGTGCACCCTCTTTACTGGGTTAAACCCTACCTCCTCCCCAGTAACTCTAACAAAAGGTATATCGGGTATAATAGGGAATGCAGAAGGGTTATGAGATCACATAGCTTGGGGCTCCAAAGGGATTACATTTTTCTTGGTAAACAGGCATAAAAAAGTAGAAAAGAGTGATTAACTAATAGTGTAAATAACGTTGTTAGAAGCACAGTATTTGCTCTATAGTCCATTGGTGTCTAATTTCTGATGATTAATTAGGTTAGATCCCTTTTCCTTGAAGAGGAAACTTTCCTATGATTGGTAGAAGAAAGGAGGCAGAACATGGAGAGGACTTCCCAGACAAAGAAAACAGAACAAATCTCAGAGACAAGCATGGTCATGGTGTACACACACACGGGTCAGTGAGCCTGTCTCAGTTCAGTAGAGTAGCTCAGTCATATCTGACTCTGTGCAAACCTATGGACTGCACCATGCCAGGCAGCCCTGTCCTTCACCAACTCCCAGAGCTTGCTCAAACTCATGACCATCGAGTCAGTGATGCCATCCAACCATCTCATTCTCTGTTGTCCCCTTCTCCTCCTGCCTTCAATCTTTTCCAGCATCAGGGTCTCCTCCAATGTGTCAGTTCTTCAGATCGGATGGCCAAATACTGGAGTTTCAGCTTAAGCATCAGTCCTTCCAAAGAATATTCAGAATTGATTTCCTTTAGGATGGACTGGTTGGATCTCCTTGCTGTCAAAGGGACTCTCAAGAGTCTTCCCCAACACCACAGTTCAAAAGCATCAGTTCTTCAGCACTCAGCTTTCTTTATAGTCTGACTCTTACATCCATACATGACTACTGGAAAAACCATAGCTTTGACTAGATAGACCTTTGTCAGCAAAGGAAAGTCTCTGCTTTTTGATATGCTGTGTATGTTTGTCAGAGCTTTTATTCCAAGGAGCAAGCGTCTTTTAATTTCATGGCTGCAGTCACCATCTGCAGTGATTTTGGAGCCCAAGAAAACAAAGTCTGTCACTGTTCCCATTGTTTCCCCATCTATTTCCATGAAGTGATGGGGCCAGATGCCATCACTTAATTTTCTGAATGTTGAGTTTTCAGCCAACTTTTTCACCCTCCACTTTCACTTTCATCAAGAGGCTCTTTAGTTTTTCTTCACTTTTTGCCATAAGTTTGGTGTCATCTGTGTATCTGAGGCTATTGTTATTTCTCCTGGCAATCTTGATTCCAGCTTGTACTTCATCCAGTCCAGCATTTTGCATAAGGTACTCTGCATACAAGTTAAATAAGCAGAGTGAAAATATACAGCCTTGACATACACCTTTCCCGATTTGGGACCAGTCTGTTGTTTCATATCCACTTTTAACTGTTGCTTCTTGACCTGTGTACAGATTACTCAGGAGGCAGGTAAGGTGGTCTGGTATTCCCATCTCTTTAAGAACTGTCCTCAGTTTGTTGTGATCTATACAGTTAAAGTCTTTGGTGTAGTCAATAAAGCAGAAATAGATGTTTTCCTGGAACTCTCTTGCTTTTTCAATGATCCAACAGATGTTGGCAATTGAATCTCTGGTTCCTCTGCCTTTACTAAATTCAGCTTGAACATCTGGAATTTCACAGTTCATGTTCTGTTGAAGCCTGGCTTGAAGAATTTTGAGCGTTACTTTGCTAGCATGTGAGATGAGTGCAATTGTGTGGTAGTTTGAACATTCTTTGGCATTGCCTTTCTTTGGGATTGGAATGAAAACTGACCTTTTCCAGTCCTGTGGCCACTGCTGAGTTTTCCAGATTTGCTGGCATATTAAGTGCAGCACTTTCACAGCATCATCTTTTAAGATTTGAAATAGCTCAGCTGGAATTCCATCACCTCCACTAGCTTTGTTCGTAGTGATGCTTCCTGAGGCCCATTTGACTTCACATTCCAGGATGTATGGCTCTAGGTAGATGATCACCCCATCATGGTTATCTGGGTCATGAAGATCTTCTTGTATAGTTCTTCTGTGTATTCTTGCCACCTCTTCTTAATATCTTCTGTTTCTGTTACTTCTTCTTTGCTTTCTGTTAGGTCCATGCCATTATAATGCCCATCATTGCATGAAATATTCCCTTAATATCTCTAATTTTCTTGAAGAGATCTCTAGTCTTTCCCATTCTATTGTTTTCCTCTATTTCTTTGCACTGATCACTGAAAAGGCTTTCTTATCTCTCCTTGCTATTCTTTGGAACTCTGCACTCAAATGGGTATATCTTTCCTTTTCTCCTTTGCCTTTTGCTTCTCTTCTTTTCTCAGCTATTTGTAAGACCTCCTCAGACAACAATTTGCCTTTTTGCACTTCTTTTTCTTGGGGGTAGTCTTTATCACTACGTTCTGTACAGTGTCATGAACCTCCGACTATAGTTCTTCAGGGACTCTGTCTATCAGATCTAATCCCTTGAACCTATTTGTCACTTCCACTGTATAATTGTAAAGGATTTGATTTAGGTCATACCTGAATGATCTAGTGGTGTTTCCTAGTTTCTTCAATTTAAGTCTGAATTTTGCAATAAAGATTTCACGATCTGAGCCACAGTCAGCTCCTGGTCTTGTTTTTGCTGACTGTATAGGGCTTCTCCATCTTTGGCTGCAAAGCATATAATCAATCTGGTTTCAGTATTGACCATCTGGTGATGTCCATGTATAGAATCTTCTTTTGTGTTGTTGGAAGAGGCTATTTGCTATGACCAGCGCGTTCTTTTGGGAATACTCCGTTAGACTTTGCCCTGGCTCATTTTGCACTCCAAGGCCAAATTCGCCTGTTACTCCAGGTATCTCTTCACTCCCTACTTTTGTGTTCCAGTCCCCTATAATGAAAAGGACATTTTGGGGGGTGTTAGTTCTAGAAGGTCTTGTATATCATCATAGAACCTTTCAACTTCAGCTTCTGCAGCATTACTGGTTGGGGCTTAGAGTTGAATTACTGAGCCTGTCTAAAACCAAGGAAACATTTGAGGAGTTAGAAACCAGTTGCTTTGAACCAGTAGGTGGGATGAGATACTGGAGAAATTTGAAAACCAGAAGTCACACAATTTGAATCTTTAAGAAAGAAAAGCATTGAATAATTGAATTGGAGAATGTAGAAGCAGTCTTTCCTTTATTTCAACAGTACCACAAAAGAAAAATATAGAAGATAAAATTCCACAGCCACTGGTGTCAAAAGAGATATACAAATGGCTGAGTGGCGAGACCGTGGATATGAAATAAAAACCACAACTCAATAACAAAGACATTTCAAAAGAAAAATGTTAAAAAACCCATGAGACCACTCTCTGGATAGAGGAGAGAATATGAAAGACAAGGATGAGTTGAGCATAACTAAGTAGCTATGAAAATAGTGACATCACTTTTCTACTTCCATAGAAAAGAAAGATGGAGTCATAGATGGTAAGCCTGGCTTTATTACCTGGAGCTTAATAATGGGGTGCTCAAGTAGAAATGCTTATTTAGATGTGTTCACATGGGAGGAGAAGTTTGGAGTCATAGGACATATTTTTACAGAGGTTTTCTAATGAAAAGGTTAGAATAGTGATTATTTCATTTACAGCAAAATTCTTACTTCCAACAAAACCTAAACCAAATGTCAAGTCCTTTCTGTTGTTTACAAACAAAAGAGAGAGGCACTTGGCAGGAGTGAAGTTTCTGGAGCTTCTTTCTTCACCTAATCCTTCACTTCATGGTATCCTAGGGACTATGAACTAGGAAATACAAGTAGAAAGACAATTATGGGAAGAAGTTGAACCAGCCCAGAGGAATTTCTTCACCAGAAGAGCCATGGCTGTCAAGAGTGGGAACAATGTGTGAACCACTCTGAAAGCCAATCTAGAATTGAGGGAGTGCTATAGGCAGTTGGTATAGGATCCTTTTGGGCTATCTTCAAATGAAGCTGACAGTTAAGCACCCCATGAACTGCCAGGCTGGGTCACAATGCACGGGTAGGTGGGTCAAGGCACCTACTGTCAGACAAGGCAGCGGGTCAAACCAAGTGAGCAGTTCAGAAATCAGAAGCTCAACCTTGGCCAAAGGTCAGAGAGGCACTGGGAACTCAAACACAGGATTAGCCAGCCTAGTGCTATTGGCATTGAGGATTAGTCATCAGGTCACTAGAGCACATTTATTCATTCACACACACACAAATATTTCCACTAGGGCTCAGTCACTCTGCTAGGCCCTGGGATACCAAGAGAAAAGAGAAGTTCCTTGTCTTCAAGCATTATGTGCAACAAAATTACCTGGATTCCAGAAAACTCTGTGCTGTAGTCCCTCCTACTTCAAAGATGCTGTCTTTAAACAGTGTCTACTCAAATTCACCCTACGAATTACATACACTTTAAAACAGTAAATCTTGGGACTTCCCTGGCAGTTTAGTAGTTAAGACTTCACTTTCCTGTGCAAGGACTGTGAGTCAGATCCCTGATCAGGGAGCTAAGATTCCCACATATCCCACGGGATAGAAGCAGTATTGTAACAAATTCAAGAAAGACTTTTAAAATGGTGCACATGGAAAAAAAATCTTTAAAAATTTTTCCAAAAAAGGCTAAATCTTATAATATATGAATTAGTGTTAGTCAGTCAGTCATGTCCAACCCTTTGCAACTGTAGCCCACCAGGCTCCTCTGTCCATGGGATTCTCCAGGCCAGAATACTGGAGAGGGTTGCCATTTCCTTCTCCAGGGGATCTTCCCAACCCAGGAATGGAACCTGAGTCTCCAGCACTGCAGAGAGATTCTTTACCATCTGAGCCACCAGGGAAGTGCCAATAATATATGAATTACATCTCAATAAATCTTTAAAAATATAACCTTAACCCTGCCACTTTCTAGCTGTGTGTGTTGGGACAAGTAATTTCATTTCTGCACCCCTCAGTTTCCTTACCTGTAAAGTAGGGATAGTAAAAATTACCTTACAGGTTGCTGTAAGAATTAAATTAATACAATTAATGGCTTGGCAGAGTTCCTGGCACATAGCAAAAACTCAATACATTTTAGCTTTATTAGCAGTATTAATAGGAGGAGGAGAATCTTTTAGTTTGTCGATAGCATGCAGCAGATAAAAGTGTATTATTAACATTGCCCATCTTTGTCAATATCATTTTAATGAAGTATCATATTTTCTCAACTAGTCTGCTACTGTCAGATCTTCAGGTTGTTTCAAGTTAGTGGCTATTTAAGTGATGCTGTAATAAGTATGTCTGTGTGCAAAAGTTTGTTGTTTTACTCATTCACTGAAAGAGATTCTCGGAGCAGAACGACTGTTTCCAAGGGTATGACCCGTTAGAGATTCTGTGTAAGAACTGCCAAAGCTTCCTTGAAAAGCTTCTTCTCCTTGACTCTGTCTCACACCAACTCAGTTACAAGACTACCTTCTGCTTTACCACCACTCAGGCCAAGTCACTGCCCTTTTTATGATCTTTACTAGTTGTATCTCACTGTTCTTCTATATTGCACTCTGGTCATTGTTAAGGAGGTTGAATGCTTCTTTTCCAGTTTTTGTTTTTTCTTTTCCTGTTTACCATGTATCCATCTAGTTCTTAGAAAAGTTAAGAAAACTTAAGATTTTTTTCTTTGACCTCCAGATACTTTGCATATACTGAGTAAATATCTTGCTATTTCATAAAGTGGGGCTTCCCTGGTGGCTCAGTGTTAAAGAATCTGCCTGCAATGCAGGAGACAAGGGTTCAACTCCTGGGTCAGGAAGATCTTCCCCTGGAGAAGGAAAGGGCAATCCACTCCAGTATTCTTGCTGGGAAATCCCATGGAAAGAGGAGCCTGGTGGGCTACAATCCATGGGGTCACAAAGAGTCAGACACGCCCTATCGACTACCAACAAATGTCACACAGTACCATTTATATAGGGGGAAAAAGTGGCATCAAGCTAAGTACAGGACAGCTAGTTTTCATTTCTCAACCATGTAGGTTCTGAGGTGTTTCGGTGACTTCAAGTAACATTTTTCGCCTTAAAAATCGAGTTCCCATTTCTACTTTTCTGTTGCCGTTCTTGATTAGAAAGTGCTTCTGAAAAGACAAGACAATGCCTTGTTGGTGAGAAATACTAATTGACAAGAAGTACATTTGAAATTGTATCTGATCTGATATTTTCATGAAATGAAAACATTATGTTTTTAGTGTGATATTTCTGTGCCTTGAAAGGCCTTTTGCTCTTCTTTCAGAGGGCATTCTGCCTTTACTCCACTATGTCCTAGGCAAGATTCAAGAACTGCCCCCCCTCAAAGCCACACCCCCTTGACTCTGCCCTCTCTCCCTTTTATTTTTTTTTTATTTTTTTATTATCCCTTTTATTTTTATAGCTGTGTTCCCAGAGGTTGTCCTGGAATGTGAGGTGAATACCCTCACATTTAATCTCTGTTCGGGTAAAATTCATCTGGCCTGGCAGCTGTAATTTTAAAGAGATTGCCTGTTTTAATGACTGTTTTATCACCACAAAACTGAGATATGCGAACAGCAAGCCCTACTGATATAGCTGCACCCTTTTTGTTGAAACACTTCTTTTGTTTTATTAAGCAAGGAATGTTTGTCTAGCGAATCATGGACATTTATGAATGACGATACATGATTCAGTATCATGTAACATTCCATGGATTTCTAAACACAAAACCATCTTCAAAGAAGCAGAGGTCCCCAGCTTTGTTTGGAAAGAAGCATAATTAACTTTCAGCAAAAGGTCACATTTAACACGGGACACCATTTGGGAACAGGGTGTAGTTCCTCTAAGTGTCAGTTCCTTTTGCAAAAGCGAAAATACTTGTCTTGTTCAAAATGAATTTCTGCTAATGCGTTTTTCACCAAAGTTGCTTTTTGGTTGTATTTGGCTTTGTTTGTTTATTTCACACCTCGTCTGTCTTCACTGAGGAAATAGGGTAGAAGTGGGGGCTGTGAAGGATGGAAGTGGTAGAGGGGGCAGTGGATGGGGGAACATTGTTTAAACAACAAATGTAGGATTGTTAGAGAAGTTGTATAGACTAAATGAAAATTCAGTATACTCTTTTTTCACAGTTGTTGGAAAGGATGGTTGAACTAAATCTGTAATTACTTAGATGTTGATCATAGCCTTTGATGTAAAAGAATGGATGTTACTAATTTTTTAAGAATATGTAGAAATAAAGTCAAATATTTATTCACTTGAACTATATATTGCAATAACTACTATAAGCCAGCACTGCACCACAAAAGGAGAATTCAAGATAATAGAGTCCAAATCGGAGAAGGCAATGGCACCCCACTCCAGTACTCTTGCCTGGAAAATCCCATGGATGGAGGAGCCTGGTGGGCTACAGTCCACGGGGTTGCTAAGAGTCGGACACGACTGAGCGACTTCACTTTCATTTTTCACTCTCATGCATTGGAGAAGGAAATGGCAACCCACTCCAGTGTTCTTGCCTGGAGAATCCCAGGGACGGGGGAGCCTGGTGGGCTGCCGTCTATGGGGTCGCACAGAGTTGGACACAACTGAAGCGACTTAGCAGCAGCAGTAGCAGCAGTAGCAGAGTCCAAATTCCTGTTTTTACAATGTATTGAAACCTACTGTTTTTCTTTTTTTCCCCCTTTTTTCATTTTTTGGTAGTACCACATGGCATATGGGATCTTAGTTCCCTGCTGCTGCTGCTGCTAAGTCGCTTCAGTCGTGTCCGAGTCTGTGTGACCTCATAGACGACAGCCCACCAGGCTCCCCCGTCCCTGGGATTCTCCACGCAAGAACACTGGAGTGGGTTGCCATTTCCTTCTCCAATGCATGAAAGTGAAAAGTAAAAGTGAAGTCGCTCAGTTGTGTCTGACTCTTCACGACCCCATGGACTAAAGCCTACCAGGCTCCTCCGTCCATGGGATTTTCCAGGCAAGAGTACTGGAGTGGGGTGCCATGTTCTCCCTGTATTAGAAGCACAGAGTCTTAACCACTGGACTACCAAGAAAGCCCTGAAATCTACTGTTTATTCTCTCCCTCCTTCACTCTCTCCCTTCACTTTCCATACTAGAAAGGCAGTTACATTCCAGTGTATCCTGGTTTATCGTCTATAGGAACTTCAGTAGAATTCGTATCCTGCTGTTTGTTGTGTGAACACTGTATAAATCTTAATTATGTTTGAATTGGTTCATCATGCTTTTTGGGTGTACAGTATCCTTCCACTTTTCTCTCGATTTATCGTATTAATTTCTGAGACTTTGATATTGAAACTCCAACTAAAAATTTTAATTTATCTACTTAAAAATAATTGCAGTATATAGTGGGACAACATGTAACTTTGCTCTGAATTTTCCAAGTCTCCCGTAACTGTGTTTTATCACACTTTCATAATTTAAAAAAAATTTTTTTAATAAACAAAAAGGCAGTTACAAGACAATGGACACAGGGATCCAGGAGGATGGGGAAGAAAAGTCCCATAAAACCTTAAAATCCCTGGACCTCAGTTTCCTTTATGGTAAAATGGAAGTAACAGAATGTAACATATGAGAGGCTGAGAAATAAACTAAATTTCTTCACAGTGGCCCACACAAAGTAAGCACACAATAAGTAGAGGTTAAAAAGGTTGTCTTTCATTAGACAGAAAAGGGGGAAAGTGTTCTTCAGGCTGAGGTCCTTTGTAAAAGGTACTAAGACATTTTGTTCAAAACCATAAGTGCTTCATTATAGTCCTTGATCAACAGAAAGATGGTACAAAGATAAAAACGAAAAAACAGGCAAGTCTTAAGGGCTTTGTTTTCCCTGTTGGAGACCTTAGATATGATCCTGCAGGAGAAAGATTTAAGCAGGACAGCAGTATGATTCAGAGAAGGCAATGGCACCCTACTCCAGTACTCTTGCCTGGAAAATCCCATGGACAGAGAAGCCTGGTAGGCTGCAGTCCATGGGGTCGCTAAGAGTTGGACACAACTGAGTGACTTCACTTTCACTTTTCACTTTCATGCATAGGAGAAGGAAATGGCAACCCACTCCAGTGTTCTTGCCTGGAGAATCCCGGGGACGGGGGAGCCTGGTGGGCTGCTGTCTATGGGGTCGCACAGAGTCAGACACGACTGAAGCGATTTAGCAGCAGCAGCAGCAGTATGATTACACATACTAGAGGCAAGTAAGAGTTAAGCCAGGATGAACAGCTAGGCATCTGTTCAAACAGTGAGAGCCAATGAGAGACTAAGCTATGACAGTAAACTAGGGTGGAGATTTGTGGATGTTTAAGAGAAAAAAAATAAATATGACTTGTGTAAATATAGATGTTCAACAAATCTTCTCTCAAATAATGGACCACCAGGACTTTGGTCCAGTGGTTAAGAATGGATCTGCCAAGGCAAAGAATGTGGGTTCGATCCCTGGTCCTGGAAGATCCCACATGCCTTGGAGCAGCTAAACCCATGCCCCACAGCTAATGAAGCCCCGGAGCCTAGAGCCTGTGCTCTACACAAGAGAAGTCACCGCATCGAGAAGCCAGAACTACAGAGTAGTCCACTCTCACCACAATGAGAGAAAGCTCTTGTGCAACAATGGAGACCCAGTGCAGCCCCAAAGTAAAATGAATAAATAATTTTTGATTAAAAAAATGGACCACCCATATGGCACTGAGTATCACAGTCCGCTTTGACCCTTACCCTCTCACTTTCAATGTCAACTTATTCTCAGGAAGAACTGATAGATGTGAAAGATTATCCATGTTTTGGTTGTTTCACTAGCTCAGTTGAAAAAAGATGGTTCCTAAGATTCCACTTTTATTACAAGCCTGGTATATAAGGAATCCCCTATGTCTTCTATAGGAGAAGATTCCAGTCTCCACTGAGCACAACCATCCTAAGGGCAGGGGCTCCCCAGGTGGTGCTAGTGATAAAGAATCCGCCTGCCAATGCAGGAGACACAAGAGACTCGGGTTCAATCCCCAAGTCACGAAGATGCCCTGGAGAAGGAAATGGCAACCTACTCCAGTATTCTTGCTTGGAAAATTTCATGGACAGAGGAGCCTGGCCGGCCCTAGTCCATGGGGCCACAAGAGAGTAAGACACGACTGAGCATACATACACATCCCAAGAGTTGTTGGTGCCACTTCACAGATGAGGAGTCTGCAGATCAGAGAAGTTTGGTTACTTGGCCAAAGTCACACAGTTAGTATGTGACAGAATCTGAATTCATAGTCTTATTTGTATGACTCCAAATATTTAAACTTTTCCATCATAAGATACTACTCAAATATAGTCAAAGACTTTACTTCTCAACGTTGGTTCAAGACAGAAACCATTAGGGAATGTTTTTAATGCAGACATGTCTAGGTACTACTGGAGATTTACCAAATCAGTACTTCCTGGGAAAAAGCAGGGGCACTTACGCCTTTTTAGACATCTTTGAAAAATTCCAGTGTGTGAGTAGAACTGAGAAATTACTTCATGGAAGTGAGAACAAAATTTCACCCACATTGGAGGGCTAAATGAAGTGAAGGGATTTATCCCTGTTTATCGATTGGAAAGATTAGGGAATATACTTCTGTGTTCTCACTTACAAGAAGAATACCAGAGCAGAAGCAGTGGACTACAGCAGAGGAGAAAGAACTAAGTCTCACATCTTCTCATGACAAGTTGACTAAGTAAATGTGGTATCTAGTACTGCAATAACGTCTCAACTCAGATATGAACTGATAGATGGGACAGGCAGTCAATATTTCGGAGAAATACAGAAAAGAAATGCATTCTTTCTTGATTCCCCTTTTTTTGATTAATTTCCTCTTTTGTTGTGGTTTAGTCGCTAAGTCGTGTCCAACTCTTTGAGACCCCATGAGCTGTAGTCTGCTAGAATTCTCTGTCCGTGGGATTCTGCAAGCAAGACTACTGGAATGAGTTGCCATTTCCTTCTCCAGGAGGTCTTCCTGACCCAGGGACCAAATTACGACTTCTGCATTGGCAGGTGTTTCTTTACTACTAAACCACCAAGGAAATCCAAATTCCTCTGTACCAAGGATCTAAACTCAAAGTTCTAAGTTTGGAGTCACAGTCTTTCCCTTCTCTCTACCCAGCTTCACATGGCTAACTCCTGCGCAGCTTCTATGACTCAGGTCAAAGGAAACCTTACCTGACCTCCTTGCTGACTTGGAAGCCTCTCTTCTAAGTTCCTTCTCCCATAGTGTCCACTGCTATCACAGCCTTAAACACTCTGAAGCACAGTCATCGCTGGTATTGCCTGTCTCTGTCTAGACTGTAAGGTCCTTGAAAACAAAGCCTGCTTCTTACTCTAGTTCATAGCTTCAGACCCTAACGTAGAGTAAATGCTCAGGAAATATTTGTGGAATGAATGAATAAAAGAAGGGAAGAAGGAAGCAAGGTAGGGAGAGAGGAAGTGGAGGGGAGGAGTCAAGAAGAAATACTAGGAGAAAAGGAAGGAAATCAAGAAGGAAGGAAACTAGAAATTTCCTTCAGAGATTATCAACACAACTCCTTTCCAACCACAAGTATGATACAAAATGACTATACTACTGATTAAAAGTGAAGATGCAATGGGAAATACATTACCTCAGATCCTTAAGGATATAATAAAGTTGACATTTCTTACCAGGTTTTATTGTTGCATATGCTATACTAAGTCACTTCAGTCTTGTCCGACTCTGTGCGACCCCATAGACGGCAGCCCACCAGGCTCCCCCGTCCCTGGGATTCTCCAGGCAAGAACACTACCTTTAATTTCCTCTAAATAATTTATTACAGACATCAATGGACAAGAAAGGGCAACAATGCCTCCTAGAGGCCAAAGGCATCAACAGCTTGGGAAGCAGCCAAGATTTCCTTCCTGTTGGCAGAGTGCTCAGGGAGGTCCTGGGGAATGACTAAGAGAAAACACAGGTGTGAGCACAGAATGGAAATTTGAATGCTCAGGGCAGAGGGTAGGGAATAAAGCAGCACTGGTGTGCATGTCCAGCTCCTTGTGACCTTATGGATTGCAGCCCAACAGACTCCTCTGTCCTTGAGATTCTCCAAGCAAGAATACTGAAATGGGTTGCCATTTCCTCCTCCAAGGGATCTTCCCCACCCAGGGTCAAACCTGTGTCTCTTATGTCTCCCTCATTGCCACCTGGGAAGCCCAAAGCAATATAGCAGAGACTTCTTTTATGTTACTTCTTCACTTCTAGGGCGCTAAAGGCGGTTTAGTGACAGAAAATGCAATCTTAGCGTTTGCAATTGAGCAGCTGCACAAAAGATATTACAAAAACCTAAACGAAATAAAACAAAATTATTCCACATGTGTTCTGTGGTACAGATGTAATATTTAACTTTAATATTAGAAATTCAATAGATATATTGGGTAGGTGGCACAGTGGTAAAGATCGAACCCATGCAAGAGACATGGGTTCAATCCTTAGGTGGGGGAGATCCCTGGAGGAGGAAATGACAACCCATTCCAGTATTCTTGCCTGGGAAATCCTACGGACAGAGGAGCCTGGTGGGCTGCTGTCTACGGGGTCACAGAGTCAGACATGACTGAATGACCAAAAGATCTAGATCTAGATATATTAGATACATCCCTGGGTACACATTCACAGGGATTTTCTGTTGCTGACTCCTCACTGACTGCCAGGTTGCCTGACATAGAGAAGTTGGTACATAAATGTTTACTGAATGAATGAATGACTGGATAGATACACATGCCTATCTATTCATTTAAGATGAAACTTCAAAGTAGAGATGAGCACACCTGCCTGCCCGACAGCTGACTAGCATGCATCCACAGCTTCTCAAATGGCAGACTTTGTGCTGAGGCTTCTATTCTCAGCAAGATTGTTTATTTGTCTTCTTTATTAAGAGGTTAAACCAGCAAAATAGTATTAACAGTAATTAGCCTTGGGAATAAGAGTAGGCTCAAGCACAATTTCCTAATAGCTTATGATGAAGACAGGAATCATTAAAAATAAGTAACTCATTAGGTTGGGAATATGATTGTCAACAGAAACACTATCTCCTCAGTGGCCAGGAGTTAGTCAGCCAATGAGCTCCAGCTATACCCTTGATGTATAAGGAATATAAGAATAAATTCCAATGCCTCACTGCCTAGAATCTCCTACCCAACCTTGGTCACTTCAGCTCAACACGTGACCTTAACATATACCTTCTTTGAGGCAAGAATTTCCTTACCAGATGTGAACTGTGAATGCCCCTGAGGGTGGCTGTCCCCTTTCCCTCTTCCCTTTTGTCCCGGAGGAAAATGAGCTCCCTTCTTCGGCTGAGCTATGCTCTGGGTCTCTTTCCCCTGGATCCCCTGGATCCCCCAGGTCCTCTGGGTTCCCTCCCTCCTTATGAAGAGCACAGCCTCCTGATCATCATCCCAGCTCTTGGAGCTTCACTGGCTCATTCTTTAACTTTGCCTAGGCTTCTTTCATCCTCAAAGTTTCTCTTTGACCCTTTCCCTTACCTAGTTCTTTCCTCTCCTTCTCAAATGTTCCCAAATAGAAACTCACTCTCCCCTCCTTCCAGCTACTCTTCAATTCACACCACCCTAGTTTTGTACCCTCCATCCACCAAAATAATGATAAGCATCATCAAAGACTTCCTAACCAATAGGCCAGCGGACTCACTGATCATCCTTTATCTTTCTCGTCCTCACCCTCCACACCTACCCTTGGTATCTTCCCTCTTATAGTGCCTCATTCAGAAAAGGCACATCACATTATCTCTCTGTCTCACTCCACTGTGAGCTCCCAGATAGAGTGCCTCCCCTTGTATCTTGAACAGATTTCTGCTTATGCACTTTCAAGTTATATTCTAATTCATTTGTTTATATTTCTGCTTCCCTTTTTAGATTATGAGCTTTTTGCAAGCAGAGAAAATGTCTGATTTATCTTTGTTTACAAGTGCCTGGCATAGTACTTGGAACATAGAAAGTGGCCCATAAAACTTTAATAAAAAAAGAAAGAGGCAGGGAGAGAAGTAAAGTCTGACAGATATTGAAATATATCCAGAAAAAGCATGTGAATTAATTTATTTACAATGTCTGCATATTTAATGCAGAGAAATAGAAGTATTACGTATATCAGAGATGACTCTGTGCTTTGCACGTCCTCTCAGGGTACCGGGTTTCTTTAAGATTATCTTTAAGTAAAGAAAGAGAGGGGCTGGAAGTTAAAGTTATTCATCAAAATCCACACAAGTAAGTAGTGAACAAATTATATCAGGAATCAAAAACTCCAACTCCAGGGCTGTTTTTGTTATATTCCATATTTACTTCCTTAAACTTAATTGGTATATGAACTAACTAATAAATAGTTTTTCAAATATTGATTGAATGCTTACTAAGTGTCAGGATTGTTGCAGGTGCTCAAAGAATAAAGCAATCAGGATCCCTGTTCTCATGGGGTAGACAGAAGACATACCAACACAAATAATAAAATGTCACATAATAACTGTTAAGAAGAAAAATAAAGCAATATGAAAGGATAGCTAGTGACTACATTTTTTGGATGAGTTGGTAATAAAAAGCTTCTCTGAGGAGATGATATTTGAAGGT
Organism: Bos taurus; assembly: GCF_002263795.3. NCBI lineage: Eukaryota > Metazoa > Chordata > Mammalia > Artiodactyla > Bovidae > Bos > Bos taurus. The sequence continues at coordinate 89,620,756 of NC_037333.1, forward strand.
ACAATTGAATTCTATTTTAAATGATTAGGAAGCACACCATGAAAAGATAGAGGGGAAAATATAAGTAAAGGCCCTGAGATGTGAACAATCTCAGTGTGGCTGCAAGAGCGTCATCGAAGATGGAAGCAAAGCATAATGTCGAGTGATTCTGGCACCAGTCAGGTCAGAGGACGTCTTGGAGATCACAATAAGGATTTTTGTTGGAGGCCTGGTTACACCTTGGTTACTGTAAGAGACAACAATCTTACCAAATAGGGTAAAATTAATGTAACTAGTAAGACAGGCAAAATCATAGTGTAGCAGGGAGACACAAATCATAAACAACTTGAAAACAAAAAACAATTAAAACAATGATTAGTATAATTAGTTGTAATCCAGTTGTAATAGATCATCAAGTCCACAGGAGAGCCAGCTGGAGAAGCCAAATTTTGGAACGATCAGGTAGAGAGAAGAGGATAAACTCTTGATCTTTGTTTACAAAGGGATACTTCACCAGCTTGCTGTAAGTCATAGCACAAGAGGAAAGGTTTTTTTCTGGAAAACAAAGATTAAAGCTAGTATATTGCCCCCAAAGTCATAAAGGTATTAGTAATATTCATCAGTTCATTCAGTCCCATATAATTAATCCCTATTGATCTGCATGAAGTCATTATGTTGTCCATTAGAATTTTGTCAGCTGAACTAACTTTTTTTTTTTTTTGAACTAACTTTTAAATGTTCTCCCATTCCCCAGCTCAGACCCAGTTCTGGCTACTCTTTTGCTTAGCACCAGGGATGGGGCAGGGAAAGGTGGGGGGATGTAAGAAGATGGAGAGACTCACACTTGGCTGAGAAACCTCAGAATCTAGGAGACAGGAAGCCAGGACTGTCTCTCTCAAGGGACCATCTTAAAACGCTTCTTACACTTCCCTGGACCAAGGCAAATGCTTCCTTCCTCAGCCCTTGAGCATCCAGTAACCAACCTCTTTCTCTCTTTGGATTTCCTGGTGGGAGGGAGTCAAGCTGAGGCCAGAGTCTCCCTTCAGCATTCCAGGTGAAGGTTGGATACTTGTCCTCTAGGGACCCATTTCATAGTTTTCTGATTGGCCCCCTGGAGTCTCTATTTCTAGACTAAGGTTTGGATGATAGAAACTCCAGGATGGGGATTCACAGCAGGGCCATACATTCAAAAAGGAATTACCTTTACCAATCTCATAGCCACAAGCCCTCGCCAACACCTCCTCTCATCTCTGAATCCTTTTTATAACCCTTGTTTAACGTAAATGGCAAAAGTGTTGTATAGTTTCTTTTTGAGATTGTTTTCTTTGTAAATATGCATATAAAGCATGGGAAGTTAGCCTCACACCCAACTGATACCTAGTTGTATTGATGTACCTGTGTTTGTGTGAGTTGCATGTGAGCTGCTGTAGAAGGAACATCTCCACAGGAAACAAGAGAAAGAGTGTCTGTCTGATTGTTCAGAGGCTGCCTCCCAATCAGAACTATCATTTATCCTGCATCTTTTATGACCTGCTTCCCATTCCCTCTTTTGCCCAGCAATTACCAGTTTTCATCAACTGACTTACAGTACTTGAAAAACTTCTGCTTAGTCTCTCAGTTGTGTCTGACTCTTTGTGACTTCCATGAACTATGGCCCACCAGGTTCCTCTGTCCATGGAGATTTCCAGGCCAGAATACTGGACTGGGTAGCTGTTGCCTTCTCCAGGGGATCTTCCCAACCTTGGGATAGAACCCGGGTTTCCCTCATTGCAGGCGGATTTTTTACCGTCTGAGCCACCAGGGAAGCCCAAGAATACTGGAGTAGGTAGCCTATCCTTTCTCCAGAGGATCTTCTAGACCCAGGAATCGAACTGGGGTCTCCTGCATTGCAGCCGGATTCTTTACCAGCTGAGCTACCAGGGAATTAACCATAAATATATCCCCCAGTGTAAACATTTGGTTTAAAAGGGGGTTTGTAGAAGAGCATCATTCCTATTTATGTATTTTGTTGTTTGTTTTAGGGTCCTGTCTATCCGTTCCCTTTTGCCCATGTAATAGCTTGAATAATTGCGCCCTCTTCTGGTGAAGTCCAAGTCCTGCAAAATGGAAGATTGCTCTCCCAGTTTAGTTCAGTTCAGTTCAGTCGCTCAGTCGTGTCCCACTAAGGGACAATTTCCCACCTGGGTTTTACTCCTAGAGGGTGTTTGGGGCTTTCCAGGTGGTGCTAGTGGGCTTCCCTGGTAGCTCAGCTGAAAAAGAATCCGGCTGCAATGCAGGAGACCCCGGTTCGATTCTTGGATTGGGAAGATCCCCTGGAGAAGAGATAGGCTACCCACTCCAGTATTTTGGCCTGGAGAATTCCATGGACTGTATAGGGGTCCACAAAGAGTCGGCACAATTGAGAGACTTTCACTTTTAGGTGATGCTAGTGGTAAAGAACCCACCTGCTAATGCAGATAGACATAAGAGACAGGGGTTTGATCCCTGGGTGGGGAAGATCCTCTGGAGCAGGGCACAGCAACCCACTCCAGTATTCTTGCCTGGAGAATCTGATGGACAGAAGAGCCTGGCCCGCTGCAGTCCATAGGGATGCTCAAAGTCTAACACGATTGAAGCGACTTAGCACGCACTCCACAGAGGGTCTTTGGGCCTACTTTCTTCATGGTTAGTCTAAACTTGAGTAACATGAGTGCTTTCAATGACTTTCAATCTCTATGCTTCATGTAGTTTTTACCTGGAAACATTTCTTTTGAAATTCATGTTAAGATCCCATTAGACACATGTGCAGTTCCTCTCTTGTTGCTGGCACTATAAGACAGTACAAGTAAGTTATCTCCATTTTCACTAACTGCTTTACCTTTCTTAATTGAAAGTTTTGTTTTGAGATCATTGTAAATTAACATGCAATTTATAATTGTAAACACACAATTTATAATTGTAAACATGCAATTTATAATTTCTTGCAATCTCTCTTGGAAGAAATAATACAGAGAGATACTGTATACACTTTACTCAGTTTCTACCAATAGTAACATCTTACAAAACTGTAGAATAATAACACAACCAAGTTACTGAGATTACTGCAGTAAGATACAGGAAGTTCTCATCACCAGGAGGGCCCCTCATTTCACCCTTCTATGGCCACATGCTTTGCGCTCCTGCCCTCATCCACTGTCTGGAAGTCACTAACCTTTTCTGTATTTCTATAGTTTTGCCATTGCAAGAATGTGATTAGATAAATGTAATCTGGATTTAGCTATTTATCACACACCATAATGATCTGGAGAATCATCCAGATTGTTGTGTACACCAGTTTGTTCTTTTTCATTGCTGCATAATATCCCATAGAATGACTGGACCACACTTTTCTCATCCATTTACTGAATGAAGGACACCTGGTTTTTCAATTTTGGGGATATCAAAAATAAGGCTGCTATAAACATCCAGGTACAAATTTTTATATGGAACAAAAAGTTGTTATTTCTCTTGGACAAATGCCCAGGAGTACAATTGATGGGTTGTATGGTAGGTACATGCTAAGCTTTTTAAGAAGCTACCAAACTGTTTTCCAAAGTGGCTATGTTACCTTACACTCCCACAAACAGTGTCTGAGCCATCCAGTTTCTACACATGATTGGCAGCACCATTGCTATTATTTTAGTTATTCTGATAGTTGGATATTAATATCATATTGTGGTTTAAAATGGCAATTAGCTTATGGCTATCAGTGTCAAACATCTTTCCATGTGATTATTTGCCATTATTCCCTTCAAAATTGTCTTATCATGTCTTTGGCACATTTCCTAATTGGCTTGTTTTTAACTATTGAGTTTTGAGAGTTTAAATATTCTAGATACTAGCCCTCTGTCAAATATATGGGTTTGCAAATATTTTCTCTAAGTCTATAGCTTGCTTTTAAGTTTTTAAATGTGGTCTTTACAGAGAAAAAGTTTTAAATTTTGAGGAAGTCAAATTTATCAGTTCTGCCTTTGATGGATCATGTTTTTGGTATCAAATCTAAGAGTTCTTTGCCTAGTCCTAGATTCTAAATAACTCTTCTTATTTTTTTTCCCTATAGTTTTATGTTGTACATTTAAACCTGCGATCCACTTTGAATTAAGTTTTGTATAAGATCTTAGGTCGAGATTCATTTTCTTTGGCATCTGAATGTCAAATTACTCCAGCACCACCTGTTGAAAAGGCTATCCTTCCCCCATTGAATTCTGCACCTTTGTCAAAATCAGTTGGGCAGGACACAATCAACAGAGTGAAAAGGCAACCCGGGGAATGGAAAAAAAAAAATATACTTCCATATCTGATAAGAGGTAAGTTTCCAGAATATGTAAAGAACTCCTACAACTCAACAGAAAACAAAAAACAAGCGTGTGATTTTAAAAATGGCTGAAAGACATGAATAAACATTTCTCCAAAGAAGATATAAAAATGACCAACAAGCACAAGAAAAGATGCCCAGCTCCACTAATTGTTAGGGAAATACAAAGCAAAACCACAGTGAGATGCCACTTCACATTCATTAGTATAGTTGTTGTTTTTTTTTTTTTTTTTTTTTTAATTTTTTAAGCTTTGGCAATTATGTGGAGGATTTGGAAGGCTTATACACTGTTGGCACAAGATGGGACTGTAAAATGGTGCAACCGCTATGGAAAACAAGATGTAAGTTCCTCAAAAATTTAAAAATACATTTACCATATGACCTAGAAATTCCACTTAGGGATATGTACGCAGAAGGATGGAAAGCAGGAACTGAGACAGATATATGTGCGCCTTAATCACAATACCAAAGGTAGAAGCAATTCAGATGTCCCCAAACCAAGTGTATTCATCTAAATCTTTGAGGGTTTCAACCGGTATCTTTTCTCCCGGTTGTTTTTATTTTCATCTATTATATCTCATTTCTAGTCTTCCAAGCAAATTCAGTCCCCACTCCTGATTTTAATCTCCCCCCCCCCCCCCGTTAAAAGGAGTAACTTTAGAAAGTTTCTGCAAACAATTGGCAAATAATTTTCTGAAACCTGTTCATAGTTAAGAAAAAACAGAGAACATATATCTTGATTTTATTTATTTTTTCTTCCGGTTTTATTGAGATATAATTGACATATAATACTATATAAGTTTTGGGGGGAGCTTCCCTGGTGGCTCAGAGGTTAAAGTGTCTGCCTCCAATGCGGGAGACCCAGGTTCGATCCCTGGGTCGGGAAGATCCCCTGGAGAAGGAAATGGTAACCTACTCCAGTATTCTTGCCTGGAGAATCCCATGGACGGAGAATCCCATGGACACAGAAGCCTGGTGGGCTACAGTCCATGGGGTCGCAAAGAGTCGGACACAACTGAGCGACTTCACCTTCACTGTATAAGTTTAAGGCATAAAGCATACTACTTTGACCTACATATATCATGGAATGATGACCACAGTAAGTGAATATTCATCATCTAATATAGATACAAAATTAAAGAAAAAGGAAAACTTTTCTGTGTGGTGAAACTTTTAGGATTTACCCTCTTAACAAATTTCGTATATAATATAGAACAATGTTAATTGAATTAATCATGTTATATATTTTACCCTTAGTGTTTATTTATTTTATAACTGAAAATTTGCATCCTTTGAACATTTTCCACTAAATCTTCTTCTCCCTGGCCCACACGTCTGGTAACCACAAATTTAATCACTTTGACTAAGAGTTTGCTTGTTTGCCTTTGAAGCATAGATGACTACAACACTATATTAATTTCTGGCACTCAGTATACTGGTATTTCTGCTGCTAAGTCACTTCAGTCGTGTCCGACTCTGTGCGACCCCATAGACGGCAGCCCACCAGGCTCCCCCGTCCCTGGGATTCTCCAGGCAAGAACACTGGAGTGGGTCGCCATTTCCTTCTCCAATGCGTGAAAGTGAAAAGGGAAAGTGAAGTTGCTCAGTCGTGTCTGACTCTTCGCGACCCCATGGACTGCAGCCCACCAGGCTCCTCCGTCCATGGGATTTTCCAGGCAAGAGTACTGGAGTGGGGTGCCATTGCCTTCTCCTACTGGTATTTCTACACATGACCAAATGATCACCACAATACTCTAGTTACCATCTGTCACCATTCAAAAATATTGCATTATTATTGACTATATTTTCCACACTGAACATTTTATGCCTGTGACTAATTTATTTTGTAACTGGAGTTTTGTACTTCTTAATCTCCCTCACTTATTTTTCTCATTCTCCCACCACCCTTCTCTCTCACAACCACCTGTTTGTTCCCTGTATTTATGACTCTGTTTCTGTTTTGTTATGGCTGTTCATTTGTTTTGCTCTTTAGATTCCACATACAAGTGAAATCACACAGTATTTATCTTTCTCTGTCTGAATTATTTCACTAATCATAATGATCTCTAGGTCCATCCGGGTTGTCAAAATAGCATGATCTCATTTTTGTGGCTGAGTAATATTCCATTGTATATACATACCACTTCTTCTTTATCCATTCATCTATTGATGTGCACTTCAGTTGCCACCATATCTTAGCAATTGTAAATAATGCTGCAATGAGCATAGGGGTACATACATCTTTTCAAATTAGTGTTTTCACTTTCTTCAGATAAATACTCAGGATTGGAATTGCTGGATCAAATAGTAGTTTTATTTTTAATTTTTTGAGGAACTTCCATACTGCTTTCCATAGAGGCTGCACCAATTTACATTCCCACCAGCAGTACACGAGGGCTTCCTTTTCTCCACGTCCTTGCCAACACTAGTTATTTGTTGTCTTTTGACAATAGTCACTGTGACAGATGTCTGGTTGTCTTTTGCATTTCCCTGATGATAAGTGATATTGAGCATTTTTTAAATGGGCTCCTTGGATGTCTATATGTCTTCTTTGGAAAAATGTCTTTTCTGGTTTTCTGAGTATTTTTTAATCAGATTGTTTGGTTTTTTAATGTTAAGTTGCATAAGTTCTTTGTGTATTTTGGATATGAACTCCTTATCAGATACATTATTTATAAATAACTTCTCCCATTCAGTAGATGACCTTTTGTTTTTACGATATCTTCCTTTGTTGAGCAGAAGATTTTTAGTTTGATATAGTCTTTTGTTTATTTGTGCTTTTGTTTCCCTTGCCTGAGGAGACACAGCTAAGGATATACAGTTAAGAATAATGTTAAAGAGCCTCTTTCAATGTTTTTTTCTAGGAATGCTGTGGTTTCAGATGTTACATTTAAGTCTTTAGTCCATTTGAGTTTATCTCTGTATATAGTGTGAGAAACAAGTCCAATTTGATTCTTTTGCAATGCAGTTATCCAGTTTTTCTTTTTTTCTTTTTAACTGTAGCCAAGGAGACTTTAAACCAATTTTGCAGCCACGTGTTATTTGCATGAGGATGCAGATGAACTTCTTTCTACACTGGACTCTGAACCTACCAGGGAAGAAACAGAGCTAAGAAGTCCTCTAGCAGAGACTTCCTAAGATGGACAAAAATCCACACCTTTAGAGACACGTGTAGCTAAATTGTTTATCATGACAGTCTTTAAGGCCCATTCTTATGACAGACTACACACCAAACCTTTTAGGGAGTAGAAAGTTTCCTGGCAACAGTGAGGCCCAGGATTCAGGCAGCAATCCTGGCGGCAGGGGCAGCCAGTTAAAAAGGATTCTCCAAAAAAAGGGGACTTTTACAGGAGAGATGTGAGATTTCATAGTCAACAAAAGCCATTCTGCTGCTGTCTCTCCTTTTGCTAACCATGGACTAAAAATACCAAGTGAACATCAACAAACCTGCACACCTTATCCATCTCTGTCTTCAGAGGAATGCCAGAAACCCTGCAACCCCTCCAGGGAAAAGTCTGACCAGGCAGGGCAGAGCTCCAGGGAGTCAAGAAGACGGAAAGGAGGCTTGGAAATCAGCCCAGACAAAGATTTCCTCAACAATTTAAAAAATGGTTTTTTGGCTCAGCTGGTAAAGAATCCTCCTGCAATGCAGGAGACCTGGGTTCAATCCCTGGGTTAGGAAGATCCCCTGGAGAAGGGAAAGGCCACCCACTCCAGAATTCAGGCCTGGAGAGTTCCATGGACTGTATAGTTCATGGGGTCTCAAAGAGTCAGACATAACTGAGTGACTTTCACTGAAAATGCTATTGAAATCTCTGTACCATCTCTTCATAAAAAATAGAAGAAACTTTGTGGGCAATTTCAGAAGCATTTTGCATCCAGAGCTCTCACTTTACCAGGTGGAACAGCTGGATTTTGGGGGATACTGACTCACACATAGTAAGAAACAGGGAAGAAAGCGTCAGTAGACCTGGAGGATCTAGGAACTCCAAAGACCTGCAGTGGATTAACCTGTAGTCATCCATCCTTCCTGTTTTTCAGTATTAAATGCTTACCACATGCGTCACACTCTTTCAGTAACTATCTATAGTCTTTTGGCGGGGGCGGGGCGGGGGGTGGGCTTCCCAGGCAGTTCAGTGGTAAAGAATCCACCCGCTAATGCAGGAGATTCAGGAGATGCATGTTCAATCCCTGGGTTGGGAAGATGCCCTGGAGGAGGAAATGGCAACCCACTCCAGTTTTATTGCCTGGGAAATCCCATGGACAGAGGAGCCTGGTGGGCTACAGTCTGTGGGATCAAAAAGATACGACCGAGCCATTGAGCATCACACACAGACGCAGTCTTCTTTCTCTAGAACAGGGGATTTACGTATGAACAATTTGTAATAATATACATTTGCATTCATAATAGAAAAACACATTTGCACATTATAATAGAAAAGCAGAAGGCATGGTTAATTCCACAGGGGATGAGCTTTGAGAGAGTTGTCAAATAAAGCTTTTTTTTTTTTTTTTAAGCTGTCTTTTAAATACTGTTTACTTTTGCAGAAAACTTTAGGACTTTATGTCCTTCTTGAATTGTCCTCATCTTTCATTCCCAGCTTGTCTTTTGTAAATTCCCATCTACTAGGACCAGTTACCTCTCCTATTGAAGAGACTAATACCAAGAGTGTCCTCAATTTATCATGGCTCAGTTGATCTAACCAGACCGTTTCTCCTGGGACTACTCCTCTGATGAATGCAAATGTGGATTTTCATCATCACTCCTCTATTGTTCTGAAAGATGTATCCCAAGTGTCAGATGGCTGTAAAGGACTCCACCCTGCAAGAATCATCTTCTTCTTTAAGAAGTAAATAAAGAAAGTAGAACACCTATTTCATACATGGTGAAAAATCTAGTGTCTCCAAAGTTTAGAAGGAGAAGGGGACTGAAATTCTTCCCAGCCCCAGTCACCTTGTGTACCCATCTGCCACTAAAGCCTTGACACCCTGTCCCACTCCCACCCTACCCCCACCCCAGCATCCCATCTTCTGTCTATATGCCCTTTCCCTCACCTATTTACTCACAGACATTTCTCTGCTTCTTGAAGTTCTCAAAGTACCACCCAAAGTGTGAGTACCAAAGGAATCTACATCTCCATGTAGCAGTTTTAGCCATCAGCCTATATCCACATTAGCCTCATGCATGCATGTTAAATGGTTTCAGTCATGTCTGACTCTTTTGTGACTCTGTAGACTGTAGCCCACCAGGCTCCTCTGCCCATGGGATTTCCAAGGCAAGAATACTGGAGTTGGTTGCCATTCCCTCCTCTAGGGGACCGTCCCAACCCAGGAATCAAACCCATGTCTCCTGCCTTGCAGGCAGATTCTTTACCGTCTGAGTCACCAGGGAAGCCCACATTAGCCTCATTCTTTCTCAAACATTTCTTCTGCATTCTTACCACTAGTGACCATTCTTTCCTCTCCTCTTCCTCTATGCCTCACCATTTCCTGGGAAAGAACTAGGTTGTCAGGAACCTGAAGCTTACACTATCTTAAGGACCTTTTTTAAGACAAGCATTACAAAATTATGAATACAAAATTAGATATTGGGCCTTAGAAAGTACACATACCAATGAATCTAAGCTTCATCATCCCCTGCCCATTTCCACATTGCTCTGACTTTCTTCCTGGTGTCAAGAAGGCTGCCATCCTCCAACACTTCAATCTGTGCTGTTTTTCTTATGAAGGACCAAGAGAGATCAACTTTCATATCTTGAAAATGGTAGAATGGATTTTGCTTAGTAGCATAATTTTCTCTCCAAATATTTTAAAACCTGCAGCTTTTAAATGAACTTCAGTGTTTCACTTCCATTGCACTTAGCTAACATATGAACTGTCAGTGCTGGATTCTCTCTGTCTGAAAGTCACCCTTCCCTTCCAAATGTGTCCACTTACAAGACACATGACTTTAGGTTTCAGCTAGAACATATCTTCCCTAGGTTGAAAGACCTGGGATGTATAAGTAGATGAAGTTTCACAGTTCCTGCTGTGAATGAACTGAGTGATGGCTGATGTGTGCTCCAGTCTTTGGTTGAATCGAGAGTAACAGTTAAGGAAAAGAGGCCAAATCCTCTTTTGAGAAATATAAAATACAATATTAGGTTGGGGTAAGATATCATGACCTAATCAGTCAATTCTAAAACTGTTTTCCAATATCTTGTATTTTAGGGCAGAAGCTGAGCCTCAGTGATGAGGAGTGGAGGGAGCTATCTGTGAGACTAAGTGGTAAGGAGCCTCTGAAGGAAATCTGTGAACTGCTGCTGCTGCTACTGCTAAGTCACATCAGTCGTGTCCGACTCTGTGTGACCCCATAGACAGCAGCCCACCAGGCTCCTCCGTCCCCGGGATTCTCCAGGCAAGAACACTGGAGTGGGTTGCCATTTCCTTCTCCAATGCGTGAAAGTGAAAAGGGAAAGTGAAGTCGCTCAGTAGTGTCTGACTCTTAGCGACCCCATGGACTGTAGCCTACCAGGCTCCTCCATCCATGGGATTCTCCAGGCAAGAGTACTGAAGTGGGGTGCCATTGCCTTCTCCAAAATCTGTGCACAAAGGCAGGTAAGTTGCCCCCAGCAAGGCCAGGTCTCATAAAATCTCATGAGGAGAGTGCCCTCATCTGTATCTTATTAATGATAATAAGAACCATCACAAAAGTAACCACTAATTAGAATTTATTTCCAGCAGAAACTGTGTCAAGTTCTTTGGATAATCCACAGACAGTGGATACTTGAACAACATGGGTTTGGACTGCATGGGTCTACAAACACAGATTATTTTTCAATAGTAATTACTAAAAGTGCTACATGACCCCTGGCTGGTTGAATGTATGAATACAAAACCGAGGATATGGATGGCCAATTGTAAAGTTATACATGGATTTTTGATTATGTGGGGGTCAGTGCCCCTAACCTCCATATTCCTCAAAGGTCAACTGTAATTTTCATCTCATTTCTGAAAGAGAGATGTTACTATGCTCTTTGTTAACCAAGAAGTGGAGTCCCCTCTGGTTCAGACAGTCTTTGCAATTCTTCACCAGTGGAATCTGGTATTTCCTGTGGGTCAGAGTGGCTGGAATTAGGTGGTTCAGTGGTAAAGAATCTACCTGCCAATGCAGGAGACACAAAAGATGAGGGTTCAACCTCTGGGTTGGGAAGATCCCCTGGAGAAAGAAATGGCAACCCACTCCAGTATTCTTTCCTGAGAAATCCCATGGACAGGCAAAGAGTTGGACACAACTGAGCAGTTGAGCATGCACACACGTAGTGCGTTGGAGACAGTGGCTCTTTGTTTGTCTCCACCATTGTATGCCATGTGTATTGAAGACAGAAAATAGTCATGAGCTGCTATACATGTGCTTCACACAGAAGTGCCAGAATGGTAATTGGGAGGTATACTAGAGCATCGGGGGTAAACCTGAGGGGCACAATAGTCATCTCGGTGAACACTGCCTGCATCAGGGAGTGACAGGAAACAGCAGCAATCCTATCACTACAGCTCTGGGCAGGTATGACTCTGTACCTTCTTCTTCTTTTTTTTTTCCCAATTCTTTCTTTCTTTACATTCACACTGGAGAAGTAAGAAAGTGTGCAGGGAATAAAGGGTAGGAAAAAAGAGACCGTGTCCCTCTTTCCCACAGAAATCCCCAAACTAAAGGTCATTACTCAATTACTGGGGAGCAGGGGGGATTTTAATTGGATATGAGATTGAAGTTTTGATCGCTCTGCATTGTTAAGGTCTGAACGTCAAAGTCACCAAAAATGACCATTTTTTAAGTGCTGAAGTCAACTGAAAATATGTAGGAGTTGTCAAAAATGTCATCTAAAGTATGAAAGGGAGATCAGAAACAGAATGTCTGAAGGAAGTGGTCAGGGCAAACTAAAACCACTTTCTGTCTGTGAGCTCACTGACTTCAGCACACTTAATAAGCTGGTTGCATTTGCTGTTATTATTAAGACTGGACATGGGCACATACATGAAAGCAAAGAATAAAATGTGCAGAAACAGTAAGGGGATATTTTAACCAAGGTGTGCCCAGGATATGGGGTAAATATGGGGTAAAGGGGAGGGCTCTGAGCTTGAGCAAGGGACATATTTACTCACAAAGTTATGAAGACAGATTGTGGATCTGCAGGAACACATGGAAAATGCCAGGCACAGCAGCAGAGACCCTTTCCCCTACTGTCTTAAGGCAAAGGCTATATTAGCTAAAGGAGGAGGATGGACAGATGTCTACTACTAGGAACTAGCTCTTTGGTTGTGATTTTTCACACATGGAATTTACCCAGAGAAAATAGTGTGTGTGTGTGCTCAGTCCCATCCAACTCTTTGCATTTCCATGGACGGTAGCCTGCCAGGCTCCTCTATCCATGGGATTTTTCCAGGCAAGAATACTGGAGTGGGTTGCCATTCCATTCTCCAGGGGATCTTCCTAACCTAGGGATCAAACCCAGGTTTCCTGAACTGCAGGCCAATTCTTCACCATCTGAGCCACCAGGGAAAAAGGACAATGAATAATGAGGATTCTCACTGGAAAAGATAGAGGGGCTGCCAGTTGGGCTAACCAAGAATTAGAGTCCCTTCTGGTTCACATAGGCTTTACAATTCTTTACCAGTAGGATGTGTATTTCCTTTGGGTCAGAGATGGCTCTCTGTTTTCCATCTCCATATTTATATATTTTGTATATTAAGACAGATCTTGTGTCTTCTGGTTTATGGGTCACCAGAGCATGAGCTACATTCATACTTGATGGAGAAGACAGTATATCCCACAAGGGTCCTGAACTTGGAGCTTGGTTTGGTAACTAGAAGAGACAGTGGTGTGGTCACCACTGGAAGAGGGAGAATGTGTTCAGTGATGAGGAGGAAAGGCTCTAAAGATATTGGGTAGCCAAGGATGGGCAGAGGCAAATATTTTAAAAATGCTCTACCTAAAGGCTATTCATCACATCCTTCTCCCTGACCCTCTCTAACACTAAGGCTGAAAAGTGAAATATCTACCTCCAAGACATGCTTGCAGCTTGGGGTGACTGAATGATCTGGCATTGGCCAGTGAGACATAAGTGGAAGTTACTCATTGAGACTTCTAGAAAATATGACTGATTTTTAAGGAATGGATTTGGCTGTCATTCTCTTTAGCCCTTTTTCCTTTTTAGCTGACCCCCCCCCTTTTTTTTTTCTTCTTGTCTAGATTAGATGTGCAATACCTGGAGGCAGGAGAATGCGGTGACAGAGGATGAGATGGTTGGATGGCATCATTGACTCAGTGGACATGAGTTTGAGCAAACTCTGGAAGATAGTGAAGAAGAGGGAAGCCTGGTGTGCTGCAGTCCATGAGTTCACAAAGAGTTAGATATGACTGAGCGACTGAACAGCATAACAACCTGGAGTCACAGCAGCCATTCTAAAATAATGAAGAGAGAATTTTAAAATGGTGGAAAAGAAAGATAGAAAGAGCTCCTGTGACATCAGTGAACAGCTGTTCCAGATCCACACATCTTATATGAGAAAAACAAACTTTCATCTGGTTAAACTACTGTGACTGAATTTTCTACCATTCTGATTTGAATAAATTCCTAACCAAAATAATGTGATGAAATGCCCTATAGCCATAAAGCTATAGAAAGAAGAATGCTTATCAAAGTGCTAATAGATTTTTAATTAAAAAAAAAAAAACCTGTGATCAAATGGTTTGGGAAACATCAAGTTAAATAAACGTAATTAAACAGCTTGCTTTAACCAAGTAGATATAACATACTGCTTTTACCAAACTGACCATGGGGTACCATTTCATTGTCTATTTTAATCCACTAATTTTCCTAGAATAAACTTTGGAAAATTCTATTATATAAAGTATCAATAATATAGGAAATGGCTAATGGCATTGCTAAATGGAAAAAAGCAATTTATAGATCAAATGTATTTCTTTTCACTAAGGTTAAGTCTAATGAGTAATTTTAACTATTTTATCTACTTGTTTTCCTTTTCCTAACTCTCTAAGTGAATTACAACTACTATACATTATTTCTATAATTAGAAAATCACAATTAATACTTTTTCCCAGTAGCATTCTGTTTACTTGTATGGAATGAGAGGAAGGGTGTTAAACTCTTAAACATCGTAATAAGTAACAGATCTGCATTCCTGCAATTTGCCCACCTGGATAGCATGGCTATTCTATTGCCTCACAGCTCAGCAAAATAGTCTGTTTGCTTAAAAACCTGCTGACTGAGCACATGACCAGTCGGGGAGACGGGAAAGTAAGGAATTTAAGGGGTAAGGCCCAGGTCAGACAATTTTATGACATCAACAGAAGGCTTCTGAGAAGATGGAAACTCTTCAGTTTAAGGATAACCTTTTTTTTTTAATTAAACAAGTTTTTTCTTTTTTTCTTTTTTTTTATAGTCTTTATTGAATCTGTTGAAACGGTCCTTCAGTTTTGTGTTTCAGTTTTTTGGCTGAGAAGCATATGGGATCTTAGCTCCCCAACTAGGGATCGAACCTGCACCCCCTGCTTTGGAAGGCAGAGTCTTAACCATTGCACCATGAGGGAAGTCCCCATAAAAATAATCTAAAGAAGGTCCTCACAGGAGTACCAATTGGATAAGCTCCTAGTGAGTATGGATGCTTTCAGCTCTGTCAAAATAGTAAACATATATTAAAGAAGGAATTAAAGAAAACTAAAATCATCAATATATTATTCCTTCTGCATGTATTTAACCATAGGAATTAATTCAAAAATATCCTGCCACAAAAATAGCAGTTATTTGTAATTTATTTGGATAATAATGGTTTTTCTGTTTCTTTCTGAGGGGGGGACATGTCCAAAAAGAATACAATTATCAGTTATCCAATCATTTTGGTATGGGAGCCATTAAAAATTGAAATGGGATCCGGTGGCTCAGCCGGTAAAGAATCTGACTGCAATACAGGAGACCGGGGTTTGACCCCTGGGTTGGGAAGATCCTCTAGAGGAGGGAATGGCAACCCACTCCAGTATTCTTGACTGGAGGATCCCATGGACAGAGGAACCTTGTGGGCTACAGTCCTTAGAGTCACAAAGAGTTGGACTACAACTGAAGTGACTTAGCATGATCGTAGGAACCACACATTAACATATTTGGGAATGACAGGGCATTGATTTGAAAACTTTCTCTCAAAAGATTCAATGAATAAAAGTTCTTTTTTCTCTGAAAAGTATTGTCCTTGCAACTTTTCTGTAAGCTTGTGACAAATTCAAAATGTAAAACATATATTTTTTAAAATGGTAAAAGAAACAAACATACTAAATTTCACTCTTCACTCTTTTACTCTTTCCTGTACATTACTTTAGAAGGACATCCTTGAAATACAGTTCTTTCTCTTAGTCTATTTTGTCTGATATGAGTATTGCCACTCCAGTTTTATTTTGATTTCCATTTGCATGGAATACCTTTTTTCATCCCCTCAATATAGTTCTTTCTAGTGAGCACCTTGACAGCATCAGTATTTCTTGGAAGCTAAAAATACTTTACTATCTAAATAACTATTCTCATCAATGAAAATACTGTATACTCAAAAAAATAGAGAAGATTGCTACTTTTATTTTTATACTTTTAAAATATTTTTATATTTCCTTTATATTTTCCAAAATGTTTTCACATATCTTATAGGGTTTTCATCAGATTGGAAGGTAACTTGGAGGAGTTGAAAAGAACAAGCCCTAGACCAGGGATGGTGTGCACCATGATTACAGCTCCATACATCCAAGCTACGTGACCTACCTTGGGAACACCAACTAAAATCTTTGAGCCAGTGTTTCATTATCTGAATGTTTGAATAGCAAATTTACTATTTATATAAATTACACTTCCCATTTTGAAGATTTAGTGGGATATAAATAAATGTGTCAAGGTATGAAGCACAATCGAGGACCATCCATTCATCCAGCTGACAGTTATGGTGTCCCTGGCAGGTTCCAGGCACAGTTCTAGGCAAAGGAGACATAGCTGTGACCTAGAGATACAGTCCCTGCTGTCACAGGGTTCAGTCTAATGGAAGCATAGACAGAGAGGACCATCACATGCTGATGTCACAGAGAAACTGGGCTAAGGCATAGAGGGACTTTAGGTAAAGGGAGTCATAGGAGACTTCTCCGAGAAGAGCTGAAGCCTCAGTGCTGTGAAGTACCCCTGCTAAGAACTGGACAGAAACCTCCTCCACTGTCAGGCACCAAAGACTGTCTTCTGAGGGGCAAGATGGCTTCGTGGAAATACGGCCATGCTTACTAAGGGACAGCTTTCTGTTGGTGCCCTCTGATCTCAGAGGTGTTAAAACACAATTTGCTTGTATTAGTCAGGGTTCTCCAGAAAAACAGAACCTATGCATAAAAGGTGGTTTATTATGAGGAATCGGCTCAGTTAATTACGGAGGTAAAGCAGTTCCA
Source organism: Bos taurus (assembly GCF_002263795.3). Taxonomy (NCBI): domain Eukaryota; kingdom Metazoa; phylum Chordata; class Mammalia; order Artiodactyla; family Bovidae; genus Bos; species Bos taurus. The sequence continues at coordinate 89,637,528 of NC_037333.1, forward strand.
CAGTCTACCACCTGCAAGCTGAAGACCCAGAAAAGCAGTGATGCAATTCAGTCTGAGTCTGAAGGAGAATCAAGGAAGCTAATGATGTAAATCCCAGTCCAAAATGAGATGTCCCACCTCAACCATGAGGCAGGAAAAAAGAGGCAAATTTCTCCTTCCTCCACCTTTTATTCTATTCCATTCCTCCAGGAAATGAATGAGGCTCACCCACATGGGGGTAGAGAGTTGTTGTTATTCTTCAGTTGCTCTGTCATGTCTGACTCTTTGTGACCCCATAGACTGCAGCACACCAGGCTTCCCTTTCCTTCACTATCTCCCAGAGTTTGCTCAAACTCAAGTCCACTGAGTCAGCGATGTCATCCAACCATTTCATTCTCTTTCATCTGCTTCTTCTCCTGCCTTCAATCTTTCGGCACCAAGGTCTTTTCTAATGAGTCAGCTCTTCACATCAGGTGGTCAAAGTATTGAAGTTTCAGCTTCAGCATCAGTCCTTCCATTGAATATTTAAAGGTGTGGGTCAGCAGTGTCTTGCTTTGGGGACAGGGGCACTGGAAGCAGCAGTCCTGGGAGGCACCTGTTGGTGTAAGTTCTTTTCGAGGTCGCCCTTAGCCCTACCATAGAGCCTGTAGACTTAGGACTGGGTCACCTCAAGCCAATCAACTAACAGGGAGGGAGCACAGCCCCACCCATCAGCAGACAATTGTGGGGAGAGGGGAGGCTGCAGTCTACTGAGTTCACCAATTCAGATGCTAATCCCATGTGGGAACCCCCTCACAGACACACCCAGACACAATGTTTAATCTGGGCACTCAAGGGCCCACTCATATTGACATATGAAATAAGCCATCACACCCCTTGAAGCCTGCTCTTGAGGTGGTGAGTGGAGAAATCCCACCAGCATGAATGAATGCAGTCTATTTTCTGTACCCTACCCTCTAAGTCAAATAGAAGAAACTCAGCTAAGGCATCCTCCTAGGCTTCTTGGGACTATTATCTTAACAATGAAAAGCAATAGAAATTATTTTGATACTGAGAAATGAATAGCGACACTTTTGCAGGCTGTACTTAGAGCAGCAGTTTATTAAAACAAAAAGATAAATTTAACCCAGCATATTTGATCATTCACTTAATGAAGAGAAGTGAGTAACTAAATCCACTGTTAATTTGGCAAAAATCGACATTAGTGAAGATAATATAAAACTCAAAATACACTAACACATCAAGATATCAAAAAACACTGACTAAAGAGTGCTGTCAATTAAAAATTATTTGTGTTCAATCATGGAAGAAAAACACTTGAAACATTGGGGATATTTTTTAAAGCCAGTTCAGTGCTGTGTGTATGTATGTGTGTGTAAGACTGGATTTTTTTCATATGCTATTTTATGAGAATATTACTTGTGAAACCGGCTGTTTCCTGTTCTCCTAACTCAAACATTACACTCCCATTTAAAGACTATATTAGGGCAATCATACCCAAGTGTGATGAAATTGCTAAGAAAAGTGCAAATGAAGTCCTTGTGGCAACACATAGGCAGACTGCATTACCCTTGAACTGCCATGACCCATGGAAGAAGCAAGGTGAAAAAGAAAGGAGAAGTTATTCCAACTCTGAAACCTCCAACTACCTACCCTGTCTGTCGTGAATTGTCCACAAATGTGGACTATTGGTTTTATTGCTACTTATTTTGAACATTCACAACAGGAAAAGTTTTATCACTTGATTAATGCTTCCAAATTGCTTAATTAAAAAAAAACTTTTCATCACTCAAAAATGGAAAACTCCTGAATTAGAAAGCCTCGTTTGCATTTATGTGTCTATTGGTGCTGTAAATGATTTCTCAAGTCGGCATTAACATTCCAAGCTAAGATTGCTCACAGAGAATTCTGAAATGCTTTCTATATTTGGCAGAACTGCATCAGAAACCAAAATATGCCCATTTAATTTTAAGAAAACATACCATGCTTTACATGTAATTCTAGCTCCCTCTTCCCTTTGCATTTTTCTTCCATAGGGGAAAAAAAAAATGCTCTCAAGCTATTTGGTCTGTGGCCAAAAATCTCCCAAGACCTGTGACTTCCTAGGAAAATGAGGACCCCTCACAAAAGACCTGGTTCAAAAAGCCAGGCATACAGAGCATCCCTGAGGTTCTTATCCTCTCCCTCCTCACCTGACCTCCATCATGAAGAAGAAACAGACTCACAGATAAAAGAACAAACTACTGGTTACCATTGGGAGGAGGGAAGAGGGGATGGGGATATGTGGACAGCAGATCGAGAGGTACAAACTCTAGGTATAAAATAAGCTGTAAGATTTATTGTACAACTTGGGGAGTGTAGCTAATATTATTCTTGCCTGGAAAATTCCATAGACAGAGAAGCCTGGCAGGCTACAGTCCATGGGATTGCAAAAGACTTGGACAGGACTTGGAGACTAAACAACATTAGGACTTCCCAGGGGGCACAGTGATAAAGAATCCACCTACCAATGCAGGAGACACAAGAGATGCAGGTTTGATCCCTGGGTCGGGCAGGTCCCCTGGAGAAGGAAATGACAACCCTCTCCAGTATTCTTGTCTGGAAAATTCCATGGACAGAGGAGTCTGGTGGGCTACAGTCCATGGAATCGCAAAGAATCAGACACAACTGAGCCACCACTACCACCACCATAAATAGAGTATAACCTTTAAAAATTATGAATCACTAAATTGTATACCTGTAACATATATTATTACTGTGTACATCAACCACATCAACCATGCTGCTAAGTCACTTCAGTCGTGTCCGACTCAGGGTGACCCCATAGACGGCAGCCCACCAGGCTCTGCCGTCCCTGGGATTCTCTGGACAAGGACACTGGAGTGGGTTGCCATTTCCTTCTCCAATGCATGAAAGTGAAAAGTGAAAGTGAAGTCGCTCACTCGTGTCCAACTCTTCACAACCCCATGGACTGCAGCCTACCAGGCTCCTCCGTCCATGGGATTTTCCAGGCAAGAGTACTGGAGTGGGGTGCCATTGCCTTCTCCGACATCAACCATACTTCAGTGAAAAATAAGAAACACTCAAGTACACAGAGGTGTCAAGTAAACATTCCAGAATTAACTGAATGTGCAATGACTGCTAATTGTCTCCCAATATCACCCCACCCCCTTTTCCTTTTCAATTCCTGAGTATTGGCTGAGCGAAAACCTAACCATGGGTGGACTTCTCCCATCTAGGTGGGGATCATGTAGCCAGGTGTTGGTAGGCGAAGCATGAGTACAAGCTATTCCTCCAAAGGACCTTCCCACCTTAAAGAAGCTTAAAACCTAATGGGAAAAGATTTGTGCAGAAGGAACTACAAGGCAAGGGAGGACACACTAGCGCCTCGGGGAAGGCACTTTGCCCTGCCAACCTCTCACACTGGCAACCCATGGTGTTTCCAGAGCACCCACAACTGCGGAATCACAACCATCCTCCCAAAAAGTAAATGAGAAGCTTATTTTCACTCCTATCTCCTGCCTGTTTCATAATCTTTCTTCCCATACCAGCTACCCAGAGTCATTGCTCTGCTACAAGCCTCATTTGCAAAGGTACCCCGCATCCATAGTCCCATCAAAATGTGTGTGTCAGTGTCCTTGTTCCTCAGATTCTTGCTTCCTGAAAGACTTCAAAATGTTAGTTTGAATCCAAGTGTTGAAGGGATAGTAAGTTGCTTCTTTTCTAATGGTTAACAGCTAACGTTGATTAAACATTTACTATGTACCAGGTCCTATTCTAAGTTTTTTATATGTGATTCACTTAAGACTCACTGCAGTCCCATAGGAAGGTACTGTTGGTAAGGAGTGGTCAGTATTATGAACCTCGGTAGTCTGATTCTTGAGTTCCAGACTCTGTATTCTCAGCCACCACATTACACAACTTTTAGTACTTCATCTGTCACCTTTGGAAAATAAGAGCCATGAATGCTAAGTGGTATAATCACAGGAGTTAAAGATGCTTTGACAGAACCATCAGGGAAGAGAATTTGGTGTAAAAAAGTCTACACATCAGACCTTGAAGACAAGAACCTATCAGTTATGTGTCAAATAAGCCCGCTGTCTTCTTCATGAGGTTAAATGAAAATTCTTTAAGAGACAAAAGATAGCTTCTCTCATCTCAAGGGCTTACTACCTGAAAGACTCTGCAACAATTCCATCTGTTCTGGGATGGTCTGGTGATTCTTTCAGGAATGAGGGGGCTCCCGTGATTAGGAAGAGAATCTGTCTGGGTATCATTCTATAAGATGTCAGTATTTCCTGAAGTAAGGAGTGCTGTGATCGCCTCCTCTTCACCCCAGCGGTGAGAGAAGGTTTCCTCCCTAGGAATATGGGGACAGTCGAACACACAGCATCTAAGATTGGAGAAAAGAGACCTCAGCCTCCCAGAGCATTTCACTCGGGAACAGAATGAACAAGCAGCACATGTGGCGGGCAGCCTCAGTGGGAGAAAGAGGATAAGGTGACCCTGGTTCCCGTAAAAGATGTGACTGGCTTGTTTTAACAATTCTAAAGGCTGAAGCCTGCCAGGGAGGCATAAGTAGGCTCTGTGCCTGGTCACTGTAATTAGGAGAGTTGTTTGGTCAGGGGACATTTTCCACAGAGCAGGGGGGCAGGGCATGTGGTTAGACCATCCAGTGCCTCCCAGTTTCATATGCCAACGCAGCACAAACACGAAATCTGAGTGTCAGACCTTAGACCACAAGTAGAGAAGGCAGTCATGGTAGGTAGTAAGGTGGGCTCAGGGAATTCACATAATCACACTGAATCACCTGATGAGAAAGTTACTGCCTTTCCAAGTCTCTTTCAATCCTCAGACTGTCAAGGAGAAAGTCTGGGGTTAATGCCAATGTGTGTTTACCATCCCTCTAACACTTGTTAATTTCTCTTTCCAACAAGAATAAAGCAAGCACCATACCGGTTCCCTGGCCGGCTAACACTGTCCAGTCAGAAGTTAGAAATATTTCCTTTTCACTGCATTAGTATTTGTTGTTTACCTTCTGTATCTAGTAGGTGATACTGATTTTCCAATGATGTGATAGAAGTCCATTTTTAAATGAATATAAATTCAAAATGCAAATATTAAAATGCTAATATTAAATAAATTAATCTACAAACTAGTACAGACAGAAGTAGAATTATTAAGTAAATTATCAATATTTAGGAAATAATTCTTTATGTCTTGTGAGTTTCCTGGTCTATCCACTCTGGGCACAGTGTTAATGACCCTTGGTATTTTTTTCTTTTAATTTAAATTGAAGTACAATGTTGTGTTGGTTTGTGATATACACTGAAGTGATTCAGTTTATATATATCTATATTCTTTTCCAAGATGGTTTATTATAAGATATTGAATTTAGTTCCCTGTGCTATAATGTAGGACTTTGCTGTCTATTATATATATAGTGGTTTATATTTGCTAATCCCAAATTCCTAATTTTTCCTTTATCCACTTTCCCCTTTGGTAGCAATAAACTTGCTTTCTATGTCTGTAAGTTTGTTTCTATTTTATAAATAAGTTCATTTGTATTATATTTTAGATTCCACATATAAGTGATATCATGTAATATTTGTCTCTCTGTATGACTTGTTTCACTTACTATGATAATCTCTAGGTCTATCCATGTTGCTGCAAATGGCATTGTTTAATTCTTTTTTATGGCTGAGTAGTATTCCATCATGTATATATACCTCATCTTCTTTATCCATTAACTGTTGTTGGACATTTGGGCTGCTTCCATGTTTTGCATGTTGTAAATAGTGCTATTATGAACATTTGGGTGCTTGAATCTTTTCAAATTATTATTTTTTCCAGATATATGGCAAGGAGTGGGATTTCAGGATCATTTGGAAACTCTATTTTTTTTATTTTTTTAAGGAACCACCATACCGTTCTCCATAGTGGCTGTACCAATTTACATTCCCACCAATAGCATAGGAGGGTTATATTTTCTCCACACCCTCTTCAACGTTTATTTGTAGACTTTTTGATGATGATCTTTCTGTTAGGTGTGAGGTGATACTTCATTGTAATTTTGATTCACATTTCTCTAATAATTTGCAACGTTGAAATTCTTTTCATGTACCTATTGGCCATCTGAATATAAGGACAATATTAATTGAATCCATCAATGCTGGGCAATGACACTATCTGAAGAAGTTCTTTCAGTTCCAGACATTCAAGGACTAAATATAACCAAAAAAAGTTTACTTGAAAAGACTAGCACCCTCACTATATGATTAGTTAACAGCAAATAAGTACACACACACTTATTCTCTCTCTTTCTCACAACACATAGAAGAAGTTCAAGTACATGCCAGAATGCAAATAAAGATTAATTTGGAGTAACAGGCATTAAGTCCCAGCCCTGGTTCTAAACCCAGTGTTCTTAAGGCTACACTTTTTACTTCTTTGTTGTAAGTTTTATGTACTCTTTTTCCTTCTAGGAATAGAACTTCACAGCTAGACGGACTTAGGCTCAAATTCTGACTGTAATAACCACTTGCCAGATAACCTGGGCAAATTACTCAGCCTCTCTGTGACTTATTTTCTCATCTGTAAGTTAGAGTTAGGGTTAGGGTTAGGGTTAAGTGAAGGTTTTTTGAAGAGATGCTAGAACTAATTCTTGAAAAGGGCCTAGCAGGGGCCCTAGCAGCAACATTAAGTCCTTGAGAGCAGACAAATGCAGCCAGTTGCTCAAAGTTCACATGTTAAACTTATATTGCTTCTCTGCCTGGACTTTACATGACATCAAGTGTTTCACTCCTTATAGGTTTCATACTTGCTGCTGCAGAAACATGGCATCCAAGGACCCTGTAGAAAGGTGTCTCCTCCTTTGCCAATACTTCCCAGCAAAATTGTTGTTGTTCAGTCGCTAAGTTGTGTCCAACACTTTGCAACTTCATGGACTGCAACACATCAGGCTCCTCTGTCCTCCACTGTCTCCTGGAGTTTGCTCAAATTCATGTCCATTGAGTCGGTGATACTATCTAATCATCTCATCTTCTGCTGCTCCCTTCTTTTGTCTTCAATCTTTCCCAGCATCAGGGTCTTTTCCAATGAGTCAGCTCCTCTCATCAAGTGGCCGAAGTATTGGAGCTTCAGCCTCAACATCAGTCCTTCCTATGAATATTAAGGGTTGTTTCCTTTAGGATTGACTGGTTTGATCTCCTTGATATTCAAGGGACTCTCAAGATTGTCTTCTCCAACACCACAATTCAAAAGAATTAATTCTTCAGCATTCAACCTTCCTTATGGTCCAGCTCTCACATCCATACATGACTCCTAGGAAAACCATAGCTTTGACTATATGGATCTTCATCGCAAAGTGATGTCTCTGGTTTTTAATACACTGTCTAGGTTTGCCATAGCTTTCCTTCCAAGGAGCAAGCACCTTTTAATTTCATGTCTACAGTTACCAACCATAGTGAATTTGGAGCCCAAGCAAATAAAATCTGTCATTGTTTCCACTTTTCCCCCTTATATTTGCCATGAAGTGATGTGACTGGATGCCATGACCTTATTTTTTTTTGATGCTGAATTTAAAACCAGCTTTTTCATTTTCTCTTTCACCCTCATCAAGATGTTCTTTAGTTCTTCTTCACTATCTGCCATTAGAGTGGTATCAACTACCTATCTGAGGTTGTTGATATTTTTCCAAGAAGTCTTAACTCCAGCTTGTGATTCGTCCAGCCTGGCATTTCACACTGATGTGCTTAGCATATAAGTTAAATAAACAGGGTGACAATATACAGCCTTGTCGTGCTCATTTCCTAATTTGGAACCAGTCTATTGTTCCATGTCCAGTTCTAATTGTTGCTTCTTTACCCGCATACAGGTTTCTCAGGAGGCAAGTTAGGTAGTCTGATACGCCCATCTCTTTAAGAATTTTCCACAGTTTGTTGTGACCTGCGCAGTCAAAGGCTTTATTGTAGTCAATAAAAACAGAAGCAGATGTTTTTTCTAGAACTCACTTGCTTTCTCTATGGTCCAACAAATACTGGCAATTTGACCTCTGGTTCCTCTGCCTCTTCAAAACCCAGTTTGTACATCTGGAATTTCTCTATTCTCGTACTGCTGAAGCCTAGCTTGAAGGATTTTGAGCATAACCTTGCTAGAATGTGAAATGAGTGCAATCGTGCTGTAGTTTGAATATTCTTTAGCATTGCCCTTCTTTGAGACTGGATGAAAACTGACTTTTTTAGTCTAAAATGCCTTTTAGAAAAATGCTTGCTCCAATTACAGAGGCAATGAGAGGAGTCCCGTCAATCCGGCTATAGATAAGACAAAGTCTCCCTCCTGAACTTTTATCCATGATGAGCAATGTGACCAGAGCTAGAAGCTTCTGAAAGGTCCACAAGAAGTTTTGAGACTGGGAAAAATACATTGGTACCAACACAGAGAAATAAAAATCTTACTAAATCAAAATTGACAAAATTTAGTTGAATAACCACAGAACTTAATATTGTACTGTAGTGGGCTGAATAGTGGCCTCCAACATAACAGATCCTACTCTCTAGAAGGCTATAGATGTTACCTAATTTCAAAAAAGGATCTTTGTTGATATAAGTTAAGGGTTTTGAGATGTAGGTATATCCCTATATTATCTGAGTGGGCCTTAAATGCCATCACTCTTGTCCTTCTAAGAAACAGATAGAAGAGTATATACCCAGGGACTGTCTTAATGGTCCAGTGGTTAAGACTTCACCTTCCAAGATCCCACATGTCTCAAAGCCCCCCCAAAAAAAAAAAAAAAAACAGAGTAGTATTGCAACAAATTCAATAAAGATTTTAAGTTTTCCACACCAAAAAAATAAAAAGTGTACACCCCTAGAAGAAAACAAAGTGAAAGTGAGGGTAGTGATTAGAGTAACAGAGCCACAAGCCAAGGAATGCTGGCAGCCTACAGAAGCCGCAAGTAGCAAAGAATGGACTTTTCCCTAGAGTCTCATAAAGGGAGCGTGACCTTGCCAACACCTTGATTTTAACCCAATGAAACACATTTTGAACTTCTGGCCTCAGTAACTATGAGATAATATATTTCTAATATCTCAAGCCATCCAATTTGCTATGGCAACTCAAAGAAACCTGTTCATAAGCCAACATGTCATACACACCTCACTCTCCTATAAACAGTATGAAGTTTATATCATAAGACCAATTTTTAATAACACTCAACTTTATAAAAACTTTTTAAATCAGTTTTATAGCCCCAAACACATCATTTGCAAAGTGGATATATTTTAATATATTTGGTATGGCAAAGAATGGAACTTCCAAAAATGAATTATTAAGAACGTGAGCATCTGAAAATGTCCCTGGGTTTGTGGGTCCTGAGATGTGCCCTAATTACTCAGAGATGCTCTAGTGGCATCTTCCAGGATAAGTAATTGGGATTAAAGTCCAATTTACTGTTCCTCCCTCTCGAATATGAAAATAGGGACATCAAACGCACATGGCTAGAGGAAAAGAAGTTAAAGTAATTTTGAAGAGAAAAGCTTTTCCTGCCCAGGCTTATAGTTAATTAACATTTTTATAAAGACTACCCAAGTTACAAGATACATTTAGGTCATTACCACTAGAACAATCTGGGCTTTGTCTGTAACTCAGAAGGTATGTTTCCTTTCCATAAGCTGTTGCTTTCTGAGAAATCTTGAGGACTGGAGGATTTAATGGTTTCTCTGGAATGGTTAGAAAATAAAATAATTGAACACAAAAGGCAGAGTGATTTTTTTTAATTAGAGTTAATTGCTTTACAATGTTATATTAGTTTCTGCTGTGCAACAATGTGAATCAGCTATCAGTTCAGTTCAGTCACTCAGTCATGCCCAACTCTTTGAGACCCCATGGACTGCAGCACATCAGGCTTACCTATCCATCACCAATCCCTGGAATCTACTCAAACTCATGTCCATCAAGTCGATGATGCCATCCAACCATTTCATCCTCTGTCGTCCCCTTCTCCTCCCGTCTTCAATCTTTCCCAGCATCAGAATCTTTTCCAGTGAGTTGGTTCTTTGCATCAGGTGGCCAAAGTATTGGAGTTTCAGCTTCAGCATTGGTCCTTCCAATGAACACCCAAGATTGATCTCCTTTAAGATTGATTGGTTGGATCTCCTTGCTGTATAAGGGACTCTCAAGAGTCTTCTCCAACACCACAGTTCAAAAGCATCAATTCTTCAGTGGTCAGCTTTCGTTATACTCCAACTCTCACATCCATACATGACTACTGGAAAAACCATAGTTTTGACTAGATGGACCTTTGTTGGCAAAGTAATGTCTCTGCTTTTTAATATGCTTCCTAGGTTGGTCATAGCTTTTCTTCCAAGAAGCAAGTGTCTTTTAATTTCATGGCTGCAGTCACCATCTGCTGTGATTTTAGAGCCCCCAAAAATAAAGTCTCTCACTGTTTCCATTGTTTCCCCATCTATTTGTCATGATGTGATGGGACCAGATGCCATGATCTTGGTTTTCTGAATATTGAGTTTTAAGTCAACTTTTTCACTCTTGTCTTTCACTTTCATCAGGAGACTCTTTAGTTCTTCTTCACTTTCTGCCATAAGGGTGGTGTCATCTGCATATCTGAGGTTAATTCACCCTGCAATCTTGATTCCAGTTTGTGCTTCATCCAGCCTTCATTTTGCATGAAGTACCCTGCATATAAGTTAAATAATCAGGGTGACAATATACAGCCTTGATGTATTCCTTTCCCAATTTTCAACCAGTCCAGTGTTCCATGTCTGGTTCTAACTGTTGCTTCTTGACCTGCATACAAATTTCTCAGGAGGCAGGTCAGCTGGTCTGGTATTCCTATGTCTTAAGGAATTTTCCACAGGTTGTTGTGATCCGCAGTCAAAGCTGACTATTGGTGTAGTCAATAAAGCAGAAGGTGATGTTTTTTTAGAACTCTCTTGCTTTTTTGATGATCCAACGGATGTTGGCAATTTGATCTCTGGTTCCTCTCTGGTTCCTGCCTTTTCTAAATCCAGCTTGAAAATCTGGAATTTCATGGTTCGAATACTGTTGAGGCCAATCTTGGAGAATTTTGAGCATTACTTTGCTTACATATGAGATGAGTACAATTGTGCGGTAGTTTGAATATTCTTTGGCACTGCCTTTCCTTGGGATTGGAATAAAAACTGACCTTTTCCAGTCCTGTGGCCACTACTGTGTTTTCCAGATTTGCTGGCATGCTGAATGCAGCATTTTCACAGAATCATCTTTTAGGATTTGTAATAGCTCAACTGAAATTCCATCACCTCCACTAGCTTGGTTCATAGTGATGCTTCCTAAGGCCCACTTGACTTCACATTCCAGGACGTCTGGCTCTAGGTCAGTGATCACACCATTTTGATTATCTGGGTTGTGAAGATCTTTTTTGTATAGTTCTTCTGTGTATTCTTGCCACCTCTTCTTAATATCTTCTGCTTTTGTTAGGTCCATACCATTTCTGTCCTTTATTGAGCCCATCTTTGCATGAAATGTTCCCTTGGTATCTTTAATTTTCTTGAAGAGATCTCTAGTCTTTCCCATTCAATTGCTTTCCTCTTTTTTTTTTTTTTTTTGCATTGATCACTGAAAAATGCTTTCTTATCTCTCCTTGTTATTCTTTGGAACTCCGCATTCAGATGGGTATATCTTTCCTTTTCTCCTTTACATTTAGTTTCTCTTCTTTTCTGAGCTACTGTAAGGCCTCCTCTGACAACCATTTTGCCTTTTTGCATTTGTTTTTCTTGGGAATGGTGTTGATTACTGCCTCCTATACAATGTCATGAACCTCCATTCACAGTTTTTCAGGCATTTGGTCTATCAGATCGAATCCCTTGAATCTATTTCTTACTTCCATTGTGTAATCTTAAGGGATTTTATTTAGGTCATACTTGAATGATCTGGTGGGTTTTCCTACTTTCTTCAATTTAAGTCTGAATTTGGCAATAAGGAGTTCATGATATGAGCCACAGTCAGTTCCCGGTCTAATTTTTGCTGACTGTATAGAGCTTCTCCATCTTTGGCTGTATAGAATATAATCAATCTAATCTTGGTATTGACCTTCTGGCGATGACCATGTGTAGGGTCTTCTCTTATGCTGCTGGAAGAGGATGTTTGCTATGACCAGTGTATTCTCTTGGCAACACTCTGTTAGCCTTTGTCCTGCTTCATTTTGTACTCCAAGGCCAAATTTGCCTGTTACTGGAGAAGGCAATGGCAACCCACTCCAGTACTCTTGCCTGGAAACTACCATGGACGGAGAAGCCTGGTAGGCTGCAGTCCATGGGGTCGCTAAGAGTCAGACATGACTGAGCGACTTCACTCTCCCTTTTCACTTTCATGCATTGGAGAGGGAAATGGCAACCCACTCCAGTGTTCTTGCCTGGAGAATCCCAGGGATGGGGGAGCCTGGTGAGCTGCCATCTATGGGATCGCAAAGAGTCGGACACGACTGAAGCGACTTAGCAGCAGCAGCCATGTATCTCTTGACTTCCTACTTTTGCATTCCAGTCTTCTATGATGAAAAGGACATCCTTTTTGGGTGTTAGCTCTAGAAGGTCTTGTAGGTCTTCATAGAACCATTCAACTTCAGCTTCTTAAGCATTACTGGTGGAGCATAGACTCGGATTATTATCATATTGAATGGTTTGCCTTGGAAATGAACATAAAGCATTTTGTCATTTTTAAGATTGCATCCAAGCACTGCATTCCAGACTATTTTGTTGACTATGAGAGCTACTCCATTTCTTCTAAAGGATTCTTGCCCAGAGTAGTAGATATAATGGTCATCTGAATTAAATTCACCCATTCCAATTCATTTTAGTTCACTAATTCCTAAAACGTCGATGTTCACTCTTGCCATCTCCTGTTTGACCATTTCTAATTTCTGCTTTATTGACTATGCCAAAGCCTTTGACTGTGTAGAGCACAACAAACTGTGGAAAATTCTGAAAGAGATGAGAATACCAGACCACCTGACCTGCCTCTTGAGAAACCTGTATGCAGGTCAGGAAGCAACAGTTAGAACTGGACATGGAACAACAGACTGGTTCCAAATAGGAAAAGGAGTACGTCAAGGCTGTATATTGTCACCCTGCTTATTTAACTTCTATGCAGAGTACATCATGAGAAACGCTGGGCTGGAGGAAGCACAAGCTGGAATCAAGATTGCCAGGAAAAATATCAATAACCTCATATATGCAGATGACACCACCCTTATGGCAGAAAGTGAAGAGGAACTCAAAAGCCTCTTGATGAAAGTGAAAGAGGAGACTGAAAAAGTTGGCATAAAGCTCAACATTCAGAAAACTAAGATCATGGCATCCAGTCCCATCACTTCATGGGAAATAGATGGGAAAACAGTGGAAACAATGTCAGACTTTATTTTGGGGGTCTCCAAAATCACTGCAGATGGTGATTGCAGCCATAAAATTAAAATTCGCTTACTCCTTGGAAGGAAAGTTATGACCAAACTTGACAGCATATTAAAAAGCAGAGACATTACTTTGCCAACAAAGGCCCATCTAGTCAAGGCTATGGTTTTTCCAGTAGTCATGTATGGATGTGAGTTGAACTATAATGAAAGCTGAGTGCTGAAGAATTGATGCTTTTGAACTGTGGTGTTGGAGAAGACTCTTGAGAGTCCCTTGGACTGCAAGGAGATCCAACCAGTCCATTCTAAAGGAGATCAGTCCTGGGTGTTCTTTGGAAGGAATGATGCTGAAGCTGAAACTCCAGTACTTTGGCCACCTCATGCAAAGAGTTGACTCATTGGAAAAGACTCTGATGCTGGGAGGGATTGGGGGCAGAAGGAAAAGGGGACAACAGAGGATGAGATGGTTTGATGGCATCACAGACTCGATGGACATGGGTTTGGGTGGACTCCAGGAGTTGGTGATGGACTTGGAAATCTGGCGTGCTGTGGTTCATGGGCTCGCAAAGAGTTGGACACGACTGAGTGACTGAACTGAACTGAGCTGAATTTACCTTGATTCTTGGACCTAACATTCCAGGTTCCTATGCAATATTGCTCTTTACAGCATTGGACTTTACTTCCATTGCCAGTCACATCCACAACTGGGCATTGTTTTCACTTTGGCTCCGTCTCTTCATTCTTTCTGGAGTTATTTCTCCACTCTTCTCCAGTAGCATATTGGGTACTCACCAACCTGGGGAGTTTATATTTCAGTGTCATATCTTTTTGCCTTTTCATACTGTTCACATTCTGAATCGGCTGTTTGTGTACACATATCCCCACTCTTGAACCTCCCACCCCTGCATCCCACCTCCATCTAAGTCATCACAGAGTACCGAGCTGAGCTCCCTGTGCTATGCAGCAGCTTTCCACTAGCCATCTACTTTACACATGGTGGTGTCTATATGTCAGTGCTACTCTCTCCATTGGTCCCACGCTGTCTTTCCCTCACCTGGTGTCCATAAGTCTGTTCTCTATGTGCTTCTATTCCAAGCTGAGTGATGTTGGGCAGAATATTCTGGATGAGCAGGCTGTAAACTTGGATGCACTTGACTATGTGGACTCAGCACAGACTCATCTGCCTGAACACCACCTTCGTCTGGAAATCAAAGGGCTGGCAGCCTGACCTTTTGTCCTTCTGAAAAACCGGACTCTGATTCCTCAGAAAAGTGTCAAAATCAGTTTAACATCCCTTCTGACTGGTGATAATGGGTGATTTTTCCATCTTATACTTTTTTGTACATCTTGAAATTTTTGACAATGAGTGGTCTTCCCTTTCAAAATCAGAAAACAGTAAGAATAAAGGGGGTGACTTAAATCACATTCAATTTGTATTTATGTTCTAAAATGAAAATCTGGGCCCTGGTTTCTTCTCTTCAGTGCTTACTTACCATCAAAGATTCCTCCTTTACATTGAGTCCTCGACTTCATCCAAGGTTTGCTGGTAAACAGCTTGGTGGCATAGAGTTAGTTCCTTTAAGTCTGCATGACTCTTCTCTGGAGTCCTGAGGGCTGCGAAGGGCACCTTACATTATGACTTATTCAGGTCTCCATAACAGTGAAACTGAGCAAGACAATTCCTGATGTAACCTGCCATTTATACAGCAGCATCTTTTTAGCCGAGACTAATTTAATTCGTAATCTCCCTTTGGCTTGTGAAATGACCCAAGGAACCTTGTTTTGGCTCAGGATGAATTCTAAATCACTATAAATCTTTATTATTCTTATCAAGCCCTTGCACATGCCCTCCTATTCAGGCAGAGACTAATCCACACAGTTTGGAAGCTTACACATGGTGAAATGGCATTTACCTTTCTAAAGTCTTTCAGTTTTATCCTGCCAAGCACCCTTATGTTTACCACTGAATATAATTAAGTTGAGGCTCACCCAGCAGATAATTCAAAATCCACAGACTCAGCCTTGTGTCCTTTCTAGTTCTTTCCTCTCACCTCCCTAGCTAGTTGTGAAAAACAACGCACCTTCCCCCCCCAAAAAAAAATCTTCAAAATCTGTCACAGATCATTGTCCTCCAAAAAGTACTGTTGCCATGGAGATAGATTCCTATCATATCTTTCTTTTCAACTAAAGCATGACTGGAATATTTTTAGCTGTGGACAGTAAAGTCTGTTTATTAAAAGTTGTTATTAATTTGTGCAAACAAGTTTCTGTAGGCTTAAAGCAACTGTGAATCACACATATCCGTGTTGGCTTGATTTTTTTTTTTTTTTAATTTGAGCTTCTAAATTTTTTCACTATGTGAGTTACCTCCTTCCAGAGCTAATTAGTAAAGGAAGTAAGACAGGACGAGAATAGAGAATTGAGCTAAGTGAGGGGGAAAAAGGGGGGAAACGAAAAGACAGGTTAAGTATTTTTCTTGGGATCAGAGAGATCTCAATCACATAACAATGGTTTTTTACCCTGCTCTGAGAAAAACCAGCTTCACTGACTTAAGAGAGATGCTTAAGAAGAGAACTGGGTTTCTCAGTAAATCATGACTGGTACCCAGTCCTGCAGCTGTAAAAGGGGCCTTGGACCAGCTCGGTGAATTCCATGATGCACTTGGAGGAGTTTGGAGGGTTCTAAGCATGGGCCTTAGAAGCAGCCTGGGTTCCCCATCCCCCAGTTTTTAACTGGTATATGCATTCACCCACATAAGATTTTGCTATAGAGACATAGGATTTGGGGCAGGAGGTTATTGTTTGTTTAAAAAAAAAAATTGAAAAATGAGACTGGTTTAATCTCAAATGAGATTAAAATGAGACTGCTTTAATAATAAGGTATATTGTATATATTGTATAAACTGTTGCCCTATCAAGACTTTATTTCAACATTCATTACTTCTAGTCCTCACAACAATTCTGCCGGGGAGACAATGTTATTTCCTTTTTACAGATGAGATTAACAGCTATACATACTTTCCCCTCCCTTCTCCAGGGGATCTTCCCAACTCAGGGATCAAACCCCAGTCTCCTGCTTTGTGGGCAGATTCTTTACCCTCTGAGCCACCAGGGAAGTTCTGCCTTTTTACAGGGGAGATCAACTACTACACATACTCCCCCTCCTCCTGTTTTATTCAGATGATGACAAGCTATATTTGAGTGAATTACAAGGAAGCCGCCTCCATGACCAGTGCTTCTACTTTCCCACATAGTTTCAATATTTTTCTCAGTTCTAAATTCTTTATGTATTTACTGTTTCTTTCTCAGGAAACTTAGGATACAGAGAACCAGTCCTTAGATTAACTCCCCTCACTAAGGGTGAATCAGTGACCTAAGACAACCCTGCACACACAGGCTCTCGTATTTCCTTGAGTTCATTCTTTCAAGCCTTCTGTGGAGCAAGCACTGGAGATACAGCAGCAATCAAAGTCAAGGCATGCCCTGGTCTTGAGGGGTTTCTCATCTGTGCCCCATAGTATGACTCCAGTATTTTCAACATCTTATCAAGAGCTTCCATGCTGACTTCCAAGAGCAAAGTGGTCACTTCCAAGGGTCTCCTCAATGCTTTCCTCAGTGGGCCCTTTGGTTCTCCTTGCAAAGAACTGCAACTATCATGACACTTACTGAGCCATTAGTTGAGTGTGTGGTTCAGTCACCGAGCAGCCTGAGATGCCATCTCTTTTCCAGCTTTAAGGCATTATCAGTCAGCTCTGCAGTGCTGAGCAGTTCATTTATGAAATGGCCTCCATAAAATAAAATAATAGTTTAAATGTGAATGGCCTGAAACTCTTCCCCTGTTCTAACATCTAAGAATTCTGAAAGCTATCTCAAAGTTCCAGAATGTAAATAATTTTTTTAAAGATAAATTAATCTATTTTGGATTAATCTCCTATTTGTTGGAGATGGTCCAAACATAACATCTATTATTGCAGCATCTTCAAATCTGAAAGTGTTATTAACAATACTGAGACCAGTCCCCTCAACTTACAGATAAGGAAACTAAAGACCAGAGAAGTAAAGTGCCTTCCTTAGGTAGCAACTCTAGTCAGAAGAAAGCCTAGAAACAAACCTTGTCCAGTGATCTTTTAACAACCGCAAAATGTTAAGTTGCAGCTCTAATACAACACTAATCTAGAATTAGTGTCACATTTAGTCCTGTGACACATTCAAGCTAGGCAGTCTTTCTTCTGATAGTCAGTTACATTGTATGAAGCATCCTAAAAAGGATATAATCTCATTATTATGTGTCATAAGCAATATTGCCTAAAATTAATTAAACAAAAATTTCCCCAGGAACATACCTATCATGGGAGCTTGCCCACCCCCTTCAGTTTCCAAGTCTGGATCCTTCTGTGTCTAAGTGCCTGTATCATAGTAGAGGCTGATTTTACTAACTGTACTCAGATTCAGCTTGGCTAAGCCAAGAGCTAAGTGTTAGCTTTAATATTTTTAATGTGTGTGCTCAGTTGCTCAGTCGTCTCCGATTCTTTGCAACCCCAGAAACTATAACCCACCAGGCTCCTCTGTCTGTGGGATTTCCCAGGCAAGAAAAATGGAGTGGGTTGCCATTTCTACACCAAGAGATCTTCCTGCCCCAGGGACCAAACCTACATCTCTCGTGTCTCCTACATCGGCAGGTGGATTGTTAACCACTGAGTCACCTGGGAAGCAATATTTTTAATAGTCAATTTAAACGTAGTTTAAACAACAGATCTTCAATGGAAAACATATTATATAGCATCTACTTTTGTAACAAAAAAAGCTATAATCTTGAAAGTCAGATGCAATTGTACCTTGATATAAAAATTTGAAAACAGAAAGAGTAATCCAAAATTGTCTCTTTCACTAAAATATACTTAAACCAACTATGTTAAATCATGTATGTCTTAATGGAACAATCCCCAACTAAGAAGACAATTTTTAGACCTAACTCCATCACTGATAATCATGTGAATTGGGGCAATTCAATCCTCTATGGTTCCCACTTTCCTTTCTGTACATGAAGAAAAAAGAGAACTAGAGCTGATCATCCCTCAGTTCCCTTCTAGTTCTAAAATGCTAAGCTCACGGGAAAAAAAGTGAGACAGCATATGTACTCAAATGCTAAAATGTGAAACCTAACTCTAAGCATAAATCCAGAATATATGAGGGTCTGTCCTATGAAAAAGAATTTTTTGTGTTGTAAATTCCTGAGATCTATACCCCTTCAATCCCAATCAGTGTGTCTGTGCTGTCACTTCTGTCGTGTCTGGCTCTTTGCAACATATGGGCTGTAGCCCAACAGGTTCTTCTGCCTATGGGATTATCCAGGCATGAATACTAGAGTCAGTTGCCTTGCCCTCCTCCAAGGGATCTTCCTGACTCAGGGATCGAACCCACGTCTTTTACATCTCCTGCATTGGCAGGTGGATTCTTTACCACCAGCACCACCTGGGAAACCCAAATATGGTTCTGCTGCTGCTTAGTCACTTCATATGTGTTCAGATAGTATAAGCTACCAGAAAACAAAAAATAATGGCTGTATCAGATAGCTATTTGCCCTAAGGAAAGAATATAACAAATGTTCTTTGTCCACTGTTAGGTTCACTGCTTTTCAAGGCAAAGCCCTCAAAGGACTCCATCAGTATCTCCTGAAGTTCTCATTAACATGCAGAATCCTTACTTGCCCTTTCCTTCACCTAAAATGGTGGCTGTAGTGGGGGTGGGGGAGGCTCTGTTAGCTAAGCTTCCCAGGTGGCACTAGTGGTAAAGAACCCACCTGCTAATGCAGGAGACACAAGAGACTCAGGTTTGGCCCCTGAGTTAGGAAGATTCCCTGGAGGAGGGCACAGCAACCCAGTCCAGTGATCTTCCTGGAGAATCCCATGGACAGAGGAGTCTGGTGGGCCACAGCCTATGGGGTCACAAAGAGTCGTACACAACTGAAGAGACTCAAGTTGCCATAGTAAAACCACATACCAGGTGTCTTATGGAATAGAAAGCTATTTCCTCACAATTCTGAAGGCTGGGAAGTCCAGGATCAAAGTGCTAACCAATTTAGTTTCTTGTACACGCTCTCTTCCTGGCTTGCAGATGACTCCCTTCTGACTGTGTCCTCACATGGCCTTTCCTCCATGTGTGCAGGTAGATCTCTCTTTCCTCTTTTTATAAAACTACCAATTTTATCAGATCAGGAATGCATCTTATGACTGCATTTACCCATAATTAGTTATCTCCTAAAAGCTCTATCTCCAAATAGAGTCACAGTGGAAGTTAAGGCTTCAACATATGCATTTGTGGAAGACATAATTAAGTTCAGTTCATAGCAGAGGAAGAGTCTGCAATTTTTACAAACTCTCCAGATTATTCTTTTGCACACTAACATTTGAGGACCACTGGCTAGACATCAAGAAGAATTAACTTCCCATCAAACAGCAAAATTTGAGATCATATATCCTTCCTTATTTAGAGATTATAATAAGTAGATGAAGGAAAAAAGAAAGAAGAGAGAGAGAGGCAAAGACAGGACAGAAATAGAGAGCATGTCAAGTTAAAATGAGATTTATCTATGCTTGTTATTCAAAAACTTATGAACCAACTAAAGACCCACAATGATGAGGATATGTCAAAGGGTCACAGGTGTCAAGTGAAAGAGCTCCCAAGCCAAAGCTAGAACAATCTAAGCAACAAAATAAGCAATAATGTTGGGTTATAACCCAAAGTATGAAATAAATATCCATGAATCCATACTAATATTGTTGTCTTTAAGTTGTGTCTGACTCTTTGCGACCCCATGGACTACAGTACATCAGGCTGCCCTGTCCGTCACTCTCATGCAGTCCTAAGATGGTGGAGGAATAGGATGGGGAGACCACTTTCTCCTCCACAAATTCATCGAAAGAGCATTTGAACACCAAGCAAATTCCACAAAACAACTTCTGAATGTTGGCAGAGGACATCAGGCACCCAGAAAGGCAGCCCATTGTCTTCGAAAGGAGGTAGGACAAAATATAAAAAATAAAAAGAGAGATAAAAGAGATAGGGACAGAGATCTGTCCCGAGAAGGGAGCCTTAAAAAAAAGAGAAGTTTCCAAACACCAGGAAACATTCTCTCCGGCAGGTCTGTGGTGAGCCTTGGAATCTCAGAGGGTAAAATAACTGGGAGGAAACATAAATAAATAATTAAAACCCACAGAATGCATGCCTAACAGCAACTCCCAATGGAGCAGCAGCCCAGACACTTGCATCCCCCACTAGAAAGCAGGGGCTGGACAGGGAGGCGCGGGCTGCATTGCTTAGGGTAAGGACCGGGCCTGAGTGCCCCGAGGGCAATCTGAGGGAACTAGCTTGAGATAGCAACTCAGGTTGTGGGATAGCTATCCCACAAAAAGCCCTAACCTAAGACACCACCAGGCCCCCTCACACAGAACAAGGACTGGGCAGAGCTAGCTGGCCATGGACTGGCCCATCCCCTGCCATAAACAGGCATGTGAGGGCAGCCAGAGCTGGAAGGGGGCAATCGTGGCCCCAGAGAGGCATCCTATACCAAACTGCAAGCACACTTCATTGCTAATCAAGAGTTCTTGGGATTCTGGACAGTCAACATCTGCTGGGAGGGTTGCAGCCAGAGATCAGCTCCCCAGAAGAGACACAAAGCACACTTGAGAAGGCATGCCCATTGTACACCCGGAAAACTAAGCAGCTGGGAATGGGGAGGTGATAAGTTGCAGCCCTCAACTGGGGGCAACAGTGCTCACCAAGCACCTGGTCACCTGAGCTGCTCGGACCTGGGATGGGCACAAAACGCAGGCCCAACCAAATCTATGCCTTTGTGGAGTGCCTGAGAACCTGAACCTGAGCAGCTTAGACCTGGGGAGTGCATGCAACCCAGGGCCAGCATCAGACAGTTCCCGGCAGAGCAACCTAGGGCCTGAGCAGTGTAGACTGGGAAAGCACACACACCGTGAGTGTGGGCAAACCCAGTGTGGCTGAATCACTGTGGGCACATACCAGTGATATTTGTTTGCAGTGTTCCTCCCTCCCCACAGCACGACTGAACAAGTGAGCCTAAAAAAAGTGACCACCACTGCCCTCCTTGTGTCAGGGCGGAAATTAGACACTGAAGAGAACAGCAAACAGAAGAAGCTAAAATAAACAGAGGGAACCACTTTGGAAATGACAGGTGAATTGATTAAAACCCTGTAGTTAGCACCGACTACATAGGAAGGGGCCTATAGACCTTGAGAAGTACAAGGTGGACCAAGGAACTATCTGAAAATGAGTTGACCCCACACTGTCCACAACAGTTCCACAGAAAGTCCTAGATATATATTTTAGTATTATCAGTTTTAAATTAAAAAATACGTTTTTTTAAGTCCCCTATTACTCCTTTAATTTTAATTTTATAACCCACTAATACCTTGCAAAAAAAACCCCTATTTTTAAAGCAAACTTCATATATATATATTTTATAATTTTTGTGACTTTGTTTTCTTCTTTTTTTTAATATTGTATTTTTGAGAATCTAACCTCTACTCTAGATTTTTAATCTTTGCTTTTTGATATTTGTTATCAACTTTGTACCTTTAAGAACCCAATCTTCAGTACACATTTTTACTTGGGAGCAAGATCACTGGCCTCTATCTCCCCCTCCCCCTTTTCTTCTCTACCCAACTCTGTGAATCTCTTTGTGTGTTCCGGGCTGTGGAGAACACTTAGGGAACTGATTACTGGCAGGATCTGTCTCTCTCTGTTTGATTCCCCCTTTTATCCTCCTGGCCACCTCTCTCTCCTTCCTCCCTCTTCTCTTCTCTGTGTAACTCCATGAACAACTCTGAGGGGTACAGACTGTGGAGAGCACATTAGGAAGTGATTACTGGCTAGCTTGCTCTCTCCGCTTTTGCTTCCCCCTCTTCTCCTCCTGGTGTCACCTTTATCTCCCTCCTGCCTCTTCTCTCCTCCATGTAACTCTGTGTACCTCTCCGGGTATCCCTCACTGTGGAGAAACTTTTCATCATTAACCTAGATGTTTTATCATTGGTGCTGTATAGATGGAGAAGTCTTGAGGCTACTGTAAAAATAAGACTGAAAACCAGAGGCAGGAGGCTTAAGTCCAAATCCTGAGAACACCAGAGAACTCCTGAATCCAGGGAACATTAATCAACAGGAGCTCATCAAATGCCTCCATACCTACACTGAAACCAAGCACCAACCAAGGGCCAACGAGTTCCAGAGCAAACATACCACACAAATTATCCGGCAACACAGGAACATAGCCCTGAGCTTCAATTTACAGGCTTCCCAAAGTCACACCAAACCCACTGACATCTCAAAACTCATTACTGGACACTTCATTGCCCTCCAGAGAGAAGAAATCCAGCTCCACCCACCAGAACACCAACGCAAGCTTCCCTAACCAGGAAACCTTGACAAGCCACCCGTCCAACGCCCCCCCACCCCCGCCACAGCGAGGAACCTCCACAAAAAAGAGGAACCTGTCCGTCACTATCCCCTGCAGTTTGCCCAAATTCATGTCCATTGAATTGGTTGTCTAACCATATCATCCTCTGCTGCCCCAGCATAGGGTCTTTTTCAATGAGTTGGCTCTTTGCACTTGAGTTGTCCAAAGTATTGGAGCTTCAGCTTCAGCAACAGTCCTTCCAATGAATATTCAGAGTTGATTTCCTTTGGGATTGACTGGTTTGATCTCCTTGCAGTCCAAGGAACTCTCAAGAGTCTTCTCTAGCCCCATAATTTGAAAGTCTTCTTTACGGTTCAACTCTCCCATAAGTCAATAATTAAATAATTTAAAAATAATTAATTAATAAGGGGAGAATAGAACAAATATTCCATGTAGAAGAATTTCAAATAATTTATGTAGTTACTCCACCCTCAAGTTAGTGGAGCATAACTTCTCACCCATTACATGTAGAATACACATAAGGACTTCCTTCCAAGAGTGTGGTATGGAAAACGTGAAAAGAGAAGTAACTTTACCATGAAGCACCTGGGAAATATTACCTCAGCCAGATAATCAAGGTCAACATCAGCAGTGATAAGTCATGTTGATAGTATGTACTACTGAATGTACCATGAAATGTACCATGAAAATGGTACTTTACTTCTGGTTTTTTCCTCTGATAACACATGATCCTCGTCTAATCATGAGAAAAATATCAGACATATCCCAACTGAGGGACATTCTATTATAAAATACCTTGCTCCTCAAGACTTGCCAGTTCATCAAAAACAAAGAAAGGCTAAAAAACTGTGATAGCCAGAGAAGCCTAAGGAAACTTGATGATACAATATAATGTGGTATCCTGGATAGGAAATTAGAACAGAGAAACCAAAAGAACACTAAACAAAGGCTAAGGAAATTTGAATCAAATATGGATGTTAGTTACAGTAATATATTAATATTGGTTCATTGTTTATAATAATTGTATCATATTAATATGTTAATTAACTATGAGAAATAAAATGAGAATTCTCTGCACTATCTTCACAACTTCTTTGTAAATCTTTATTTCATTCTAAAAAAAGTTTATTTTTAAAAGTGATTTAAATAAATCAGACTGTAAATGTGAAGAAATTTTAAGAACAATTTAACTTATTAATTTTTGCCTAATACTTAAATCTCCTTGGAAGGAAAGTTATGACCAACCTAGATAACATATTCAAAAGCAGAGACATTACTTTGCCAACAAACTTTGTCTGTCTAGTCAAGGCTATGGTTTTTCCAGTAGTCATGTATGGATGTGAGAGTTGGACTGTGAAGAAAGCTGAGTGCCAAAGAATTGATGCTTCTGAACTGTGGTGTTGGAGAAGACTCTTGAGAGTCCCTTGGACTGCAAGGAGATCCAACCAGTCCATTCTAAAGGAGATCAGTCCTGGGTGTTCTTTGGAAGGAATGATGCTGAAGCTGAAACTCCAGTACTTTGGCCACCTCATGTGAAGAGTTGACTCATTGGAAAAGACTCTGATGCTGGGAGGGATTGGGGGCAGAAGGAAAAGGGGACAACAGAGGATGAGATGGCTGGATGGCATCACCGACTGGATGGACATGAGTTTGAGTGGGGAGTTGATGATGGACAGGGAGGCCTGGCGTGCTGTGATTCATGGGGTCGCAAAGAGTCAGACACAACTGAGCAACTGAACTGAACTGAACTGAATACTTAAAGAACTCTTTCGATAGGAATAAGGCAAGAATTCTGCTTCAAAAGGGAAAATAAAAGAACTTAAGAATAACTGTAATACCTCTTCAATCTCAAAAACAGAAAAGAATAGTAAGTTGCAAAAATCATATGAAAGCATTTCCTCTATAGTAGATGCCATGTTGCAAGTGCACTTAAAAATAGCAAGGCATAACATTTATTTCCTTGACATCTGTCTTCCAAAGAGTTCAGTGTTTGAGTGTCAACTAAAAATGACTCATGTGAAATTTTTAATTAAACCAAATTTACTGTGAAATTATTGCCCATATACAACTTTATTTTGATCTTATTGAGTTATTTCTTGATTATTGAGCCTTTAATTAGAGCTTCCAAATATAACAAATGTCTGAAAAAGTAAATTTTTAAATTGCAATTATAATCCACTTATATAATTATATATTGTTTTCCTTTGCCCAGTTATGGCACACGGTAGGCATCTAGTAAAACATTGATTGCATGAGTGAAGTTATTTCTTACTACTCATTCAGCACACTAAGTTTGTCCCTTGACTATCACATGGGTGTAATCAACAGTTGATTTGTTAGCTTAGATTTCTTCTAAATGCATCAACTCACAGCATAATACTAATCCTCTCTGGGATGCCTGATTATTGCAGATACAGATCTCTGTTCATTCTGGATTTGTGTAGTTGTTTGTGTGAGTGTCTGTGTGTATGTTGGTTAAATTCAGAAGGTGGAGAGAAAAGCTGCTACAGCACATGAATTTCCCCACACTGTCTTACAACTGCTACTCACTTAATGCTATCATTGAAGATAGAAATTGAACTCCATCTATTCATCCATATCCAATCAACATCAATGAGTTTCTACTGCATAACAGACCATCTCAACCTAATAATTTAATTCAGAAACCATTTCATTTAGCCTGTGATTCTATGGTTGTCAAAGATTAATGAGGACTTTCTTTGCATCAAATTTTATCCTAAAGGAAGGTAATCCAGTAATTTTGAGAAGAAGCAAATTCAAATACATAAGAATTTTTCAGCTCTCTGCATAACATTTTCTAGCACCCCATTGGCCAAAGCAAGTCCCATAGGTAAATCTACATTCAAGGGTGGTGAAAAAATTCCACATCTTTATAAAAGAAACTGCTAAATGTTGTGGCCACTTTGTTTCCATCTACCACAGTCCATTCCCAATGCAAACTACACTGACCTCCCCATAATTTTTCCCAAAATCTGATCCATTTTGGTATTAGTCTCAAGATCTGATACCTTGCAATTTGTATCCTGTTCAAATGTGGATGAAATCCTCTAGTGTAGCATCTTCAGTGCACATTTTCTTCATTCAGAGACCTTTAAACTTATGTGAAAATACCCGCTTTTGAAACACCTAGCATGCAATGAAAAAACAGGGACGAAATAACCATAACCATATTCTCATAAATGAGAATAACCATTTTCTCATTTAAAAGTGGAAGGAACACAACAACACATCAGTCATTTTTCCATAGCAATTCTGAAATCCATCTAAGAATATACTGTCAGATTTCCCTCCTTTGGGGAAAAGGAATGATCCCTGGCTAGAAGACAACTCTTTTCCCAGGGAGTGGTTAATATGTCTCTTGTTTCCACTCCCTACACATTCCCCTAAGTCATCTGAGATGCCTTTCATTTTCCGTATGAAATTACATATTTGCAACTAAGTAGACCCACTCCAGTACCCCTGCCTGGAAAATCCCATGGACAGAGGAGCCTGGTAGGCTGCAGTCCATGGGGTCGCTAAGAGTCAGACACGACTGAGCAACTTCACTTTGACTTTTTACTTTCCTGCATTGGAAAAGGAAATGGCAACCTACTCCAGTGTTCTTGCCTGGAGAATCCCAGGGACGGAGGAGCCTGGTGGGCTGCTGTCTATGGGGTTGCACAGAGTCGGACACGACTGAAGCGACTTAGCAACAGCAGCAGCTTTCTCAGACTGTTTCCTTCTTACTTATAAAAATTTGGGAACCTAGCTAATTTTTATTTTAATTTCAAACTATTGTTGTCTCTTCACCTAATGTAAGATTTCAGCAAAGACTACTTGAAGAAGCAATGTTTAAATTGAGACTTGAAGGATGATGACAATTATACTTGGCACAGAAAAGAGTAAGCAGTAAAAGGAGATTATTGTAAGAAAAAGAAATAGTTTCTGCCTGTGAATCATGCTTTTGAACTGTGGTGTTGGAGAAGACCCTTGAGAGTTCCTTGGACTGCAAGCAGATCAAGCCAGTCAATTCTAAAGGAAATCAATCCTGAATATTCATTAGAAGGACTGATGCTGAAGCTCCAATACTTTGGCCACATTACATGAAGAGCCGACTCACTGGAAAAGACCCTGATGCTTGGAAAGACTGAAGGCAGGTGGAGAAGGGGATGACAGAGGATGAGATGGTTGGATGGCATCACAGACTCAGTTGACATGAATTTGAGCAAGCTCTTGGAGATAGTGAAGGACAGGGAAGCCTGGCTTGCTGCAGTGCTTGGGGTCACAAGGAGTTAGACATGACTGAATTATTGAACAGCAACAACAATGAATCAAAAGACCACAGGCAAGTTCCTTGAGCTCAGATTCGGAACCTAATTCCTTCTACATGTGTGCATGTTCAGTTGCTTCAGTCCTGTCTGACTCTTTGCAACCCCATGGACTGTTGCTTGCCAGGCTCCTATGTCCATGGGATTATCCCAGCAAGAATACTGGAATGGGTTGCCATGCCCTCCTTCAGGGGATCTTTCCAACCCAGGGATCAAACCCACATCTCCTGTGGTTCCTTCACTGGCAGGCAGATTCTTTACCACTGAGCCACCTGCAAAGCCCAGTTCTTTCTCCACACCTGGGCAACAGTACCTACACCATAGAGTTCTCAAAGCTATAAGAACAAATAGGAATAAATTAGATTTTACTTGTAAAGGGCTTGTTACTATACATAGGAAATTACTAGTAAGTACTTCACAAATATTTTCCAGTGATGGTAACAATCTGGAGCCTGACCTCCTGCCTAAGATCCTGAATTTGCTACTTAACTAGTTGTGTGATCCTGGGCAAGATATTCATCTTGTGTCCTTCAGCCTCCTCTGCAGGAAAACACTCAGTACTTGCACATAGGAATGCTGGGAGCATTCCATGATTTATAGATGAAGCATTCGAACAATTTCTGACATATGATATGCATTATATGAATGTTAGCTTATATTAGGAATAAAGAAACCCTGAAAGAGTCCAATTAGGTATTTAGAAATTATTCTATGATTTATAAGAAAATTGAGACTAGAAAAGTGTTAAGTACCTGCCCAGGTTCATTTAGCTAAAAAAATTCCATGGTTTGAAATCCAAACACACAATTTCTGGTTCCAGCCTCGCTCCGTGATGCTTCCCTAAGCTCCAGTAAGAACTGCCTTCATGGAACCTCAAGAAACAGCCCTGGGCTAATCGAGATAATAATATTACCATTGATAATATTGTCCTTTGGTCCTTTCAGTGAAGATTTTCCTGAGAAGTTTCTGAGCTGTGGAGAAATAGGCACTCTGAATTACTTTGTGTCAGAATAGTTTAACCATAGCACTAAGCAAATTATGCTTATTAACAGGAAAGAAGTCTCAAATTTGAGTATGAGAAATAAGATGTGCAGAGAAAAATGCACTGGTCCTTGAAGGACTCTTCATCTTTTTAAAACAAAATGAGAGCATTTCAACTTGAAGAATAAATTGTCAAGATACCCTTAGGTAGTAAGAGTCTCCAGTGTCAAATGCTGATGGAAAATACTGCCACAGTGTCGAGATGCATGCCCACGTCTGTCTGACTCCAAATCCACTGCACCACTCCCACCCACACATGCTGCCAGCAGAGGTCATTTGCAATTGCTCTTCTACTTGCTCCTGGGAAAAGGAGGTAGAGGAAGGGCCGGTGTGAAAGAACTAAACTGCACAGAAACCAAGGGTAGGGATGGCTTTAGGATTCACCTGGTATATCTCTGAAAGGGAACTGTGAACTGTAGTTCACATATTCATAGCCCAGATAATTGAAAAAAAAAGAAAGAAAGAAATGTCATGTAGGCCAACCAAATCCTTAATATTCAGCCTTATCTCTCTATTCTCCTTTGGTTTGGTTTCCATGGCAACCTGTATTTATTGGGCAATTTTCCATGTGTATTTGCTGAAGGCAGGTGATTGCTTTTGCTCAGCCTGGAGGGCGGGAAACAGTCTAGAGAGAGGTCATTTTAAAGAAATAATCTTTTTTATTATTATTATTTTGTGGGAATACTTTAGGCTAGAGCCTTTGATGGTATGGGGAGGGAGGAGGGTGGAGGGTTCAGGATGGGGAACACATGTATACCTGTGGTGGATTCATTTTGATATTTGGCAAAACTAACACAATTTTGTAAAGTTAAAAAATAAAATAAAATTTAAAAAATAGCTGATGTAAGTGTTTCAACTTTGTGGTAGGCATTATCTGAAAGATGAGCTAAATTCAAATCAGTTATAAGAAGAGGAGGAAGAAGTGGGAGAAAGAGATAAAGAGTAGATGCAAGGGAGGGTGGCAGGGAAGAAGGAGAGAATAAACACAAGAATGATGTGGGGATCTTCTCTGAGGACCCTGGCTCAATTCTAGCCATTTCCACTGCTTGCCTTCATACTCTGAGGGTATCTTGTTTCCATCCACTCCTCTCGCCCTCCCTCTCATCCTTCTGTCCCCTGACTTCTACCCCTGTCTCTCAGTGAAACAGAAGAGAGAGGCTGGCAGGATTGCTGGAAAGTCATGTTCCCAAGCCACCACCACCTGAACAACATTTCCACAGACATAGAAACACTATCTTCCCACATCACATGCCTCCAGTTTTTTGCTTCTCTGCCTGAAGGCTCTCTCCAGAAGCATAAGAGATTTCTCTACCTGTGAACAGGACCACCCAAAAGTACAAGGGATTTAACCCTCAACCAAGGAACAAAGATGTCTGTAGACAGAAACTCCATCTCAACCCAAGTCTTCATGGGACACTTCTGAGGGGCACTCCACATGGCTCCTTCATGGATCCAAATGGGATTAATCGCACTGTCCACAACAGAAATTCTCTCACCAACATGCCCTTCTGAAGCTTCTTTCATTTCTCTACCTCATTTTTTCCCACTTTCTCACTTGTATATCCTAGAACTATTAATAGTTCCCAAATAAACAGTTGTGGCCAAGTGCTCATCTAAGTCTGTTTTTAGGTGAAGGGAAAATAAAACACTAAGATATTCCTGTCTTGGCATTAACTTTCTGGGAAACAACATTAATAAGTCGATTCTATTGATATCAATAATTAAAGCAAAAGGAAGTTGATGTTTTTGAGGGTCATCACTGTCCCACTGGACTCCACAGGTGGTGCTAGTGGTAAAAAGCCCGCCTGCCAATGCAGGAGACATAAGAGACAGGTTCAATCCCTGGGTCAGGAAGGTCCCCTGGAGGAGGGCATGGCAACCCACTCCAGTATTCTTGCTTGGAGAATCCCATGGACAGAGGAGCCTGGTCAGCTACAGTCACAAACAGTCAGACATGACTGAATGACTAAATACACACACTAAGAGCTGACTCTTGCGAGCTTTACTCCAAGAGGTCTTGTCTGCAAAAGGGTAAAAATTACAACTTTCTATATTATCTAGAAAACAGATCAAAACCTCTGACTTTTCCTTAGTTGCATCCTTAAGCGTACGCCACCACAGGTCACCCGCTCCTGCTTGTTCCCTTCCTCTTTTCCTTTGGTTTTCCTCCCAGTGCACTTTCTTTGTTCTCTTCCCAACTCTGACCTTTCTTTCTGTCCCAAGGCTGGACCCTTTTTCTTCTCAATTGGTTTTAAGACTTTACCCAAACTTTTACACCTTTATTTCTATGAAAGTTTTTAACACTTGATGGTGTAATAGATCACTTTGAGGGTCTGATAAACCTAAAGACCTCCAATATAGGAAAATGCATGTGAGTATGTATGGGGGAGGGGTATTCATTTTACTTTTCTCTTTTTGCCTCACTGAGGACACTAGCCTGCCCCGTCTTCCCTGTCCATGATAGTCAGCTACTGCCAACCAGGAATCTCAGTTTCCCTGCAGGCATCAGCTTCCTTGTGGTCTGGATGCTGAGTTGAGAGCTAGTCACTGAGCCATGTGGCCTGCTGAAGCAGAGTAGGTAACTCTATGGAGACTGTGATGGACCATGCGATCAGAGGCCAGGTGGAGGATGAGGGGTAGAAGCCGAGAGATATGAGAAGTCAAATCATCATGAACAGGATAGTTGCTGCTCCCTGGGACCATATCAGAGCCATCAGATAGGAACATGTGGTTGCCTTCATAGGAATACAGCATCCAAGGCCGGTAGAATATATCACAGTCAGGCCAGGGGACAGGCCTCCAGCAGCCCTGGGTATTTCTGCCAGAACAACCCAAGGATCTATGTGGGGCCAAAGTCCCTTTCCTTGCCCACTGCACATCACCTTTGTGAAAGAAACGAGAAGAGATGGCAGTTCTCTGAAAGCCTGTTTTGTATTCCAAGCAATGCAGAAAGTTTCTGGAAGAAACTGTTTACATTATACAGTTGGACTAAGTTTAAACCAGATTGGATGTTTCAGTAGCTTGTTTTCCCACTTCCTAGCATATGAGCACTCAAGAGAGAAAAAAAAATCATCAGTAATGGACTGAATTAATTTGTGAGATTTTTTTTCCTGGAACAGCCAATTTGGAGTGTGAATTGCATTTTTTTTGTACTGTAACACACAAATTTTCATTTCTTTTCAAAGATTTCATAATATCTCTGAGGGCTAAGATGCCGGCTCTACATTTATGGTGAAATACCATCCACTTACAGCACTTACTTACCACCCCCTTGCAAAATCTTTATTTTCAACCCTTGTGTATGATTTAGATATTGCAACCACCAGCCAGACACCTTAACTTGGATGTTCTAAAGACAACTTGCAACCCAATCAATGTACAACAGAACTTGCCTTCTCTCCCTAAAGTCAGCTCCCGCCTCACCTGGCTCTTGCTGTCATGCACATGGCATTTTTGTGTTCCAATCTCCCTTGTTCACAACATCAACTGCACCTGTCTCCTCCTTTTCTCATTTGTTCCCAACTATTTAATGTCAGGTCCTAATTGTTTTCTTTTGAAGTATGATCTCAGTTTTACCCCTTGTTGCTCCATTTCCACTTTCATGTTATTACTGCACATTAATATGCTGCAGACCCTCCCAGCTTCCCCTCATGACCTCCACATCTGTGCTTCTTTGTCCATCTCCAGTACTTATAGATGCTTCTTCTTGAGGCTATGACTCAGTTATGTCTTTCCCCTGCTCAAGGCTTGTCTTTGTCTTGACCCAGACTTTTCTTGACCTCCAGCTCTACATTCCCAGTTGCTCACTGAGTTCTCTACAAAGATGCTCCCAGAGTCCTCAAAATCCCATTTTTGGAAATCGAGTTCATTATGTTTACTACCTTACCAAACCTCCCCCACTCCTTGCCCCTCCTCCTCCAATCCATATCCCAATCATACCGAGACCTGCCAGGTCATCAGTGAAGAGCTATGATGTCAGTCTTCTCTCTCACTCTACTCTTACACATCTCCAAATTCAACAGGTCACAAAGATCATGTTCATTCTCTCGCCAAAATGTCCTAAGTATTTCACAGACTTTATATTTATACCTTCCACTTCTAGCTCCTGTCATTTCTTCTGCCTTATGTCTTTCAGGTTTCCAATTTATTGCTCACAACCCTACAGAATTCTCTCTAAATGATATGTATTTTCATGTCACTTGTCTGCTCAAAGCCTTTTGTCTTTCCCATCCAGTGAAATCCAATAATACTTAGCATGACATATCAGGCCACCATGATCTTGCCCTTCCCCTACCTGACAGCCTCATCTTCAAGTATATTTCCCTCAACACCCCACGATCTGCTCTTCATTCTAGGGTGGCCAGATTTAGAAAACAAAAAATACAGGATGTTCAGTTAAATGGCAATGTTTAGAACATACTTATATGAAAATGTTATTTGGTGATTATCTGAAATTCACATTTGACTGAATGTCTTTCTCTTATCTGGCAACCTTGCCCACATAGCCTTCTCCAGTTGTGCACCACATTTATTTATGTGATCTTTGTGATCTTATTTGTAATTGTTGTCGCCTTCAAGAGCACTCCTTCCCCCTTCCCTCTCACATGTTGATCTTCCACCCATGAAATATGCCTCCTGAAATATGAACCTTACCTAAAGCCCTGTAGTGAAGTGGATTCCACCTCCCCAGCCCCTCTCCCTAGGTGCTCTTTATTTAAGAGAAAATGCTTAGTGATATAACTAAGGGGATGGGAATGGGAGGCAGAAATGTTTGCTCAGCAAAATAATGCCACTTTATGAGTCTTCAAGAAATGGAGTGATAAGCTTATTAATAAAAGGGAGACTCTCTTGGAGGGGCCTGGCGAAGGGGCATTGCTTCTAGTGGCAAGGTCTGCTTTGTTAGAAGTTTAACAGGGGGATGTTGGAAGCCCTTCATATTTCTCCTCCTTCTCTGGGAGGGGACAGGAAAGAAGCCAACAGACACTGAGACAAAGCCCAGAACTCTTTTTGTGTGTGTATGAAAAGACACAGGTATTCAGTGGATAAGACTGCTAAACTTGCAAGACCGTAGAGGGACCTGAGGAGACTTAAATTTTTTGATTGTTGATTTTTTGTTTTGTTATGTGCATATATGGGACTTTTTGGTCTTTTTTTGATGTATAGTTGATGCACGAGACTATGTAAGTTCCAGGTGTACATCACAACAATTCACAACTTTCAAAGGTTACATTCCACCTACAGTGATCACAAAATGTTGGTTATACACCCCATGCTGCAGAACACATCCCTGTAGCTTATTTATTCCATACATAATAGTCTGCACCTCCCAATCCCCTCTTTCCTGCTCCTCGCTTCTTCCTTCCCCATCTTGACAGCCACTAGTGTGCTCTCCACATTGGTGAGTCTGTTTCTATTTTGATATATTACCATTTTGTTTTACCCTTTAGAGTCCACATATAAGTGATATCCCACAGCATTTGTCTTTCTCTGTCTGACCCATTTCATCCAGCATACTGCCTTCCCAATCGATCCATGTTGCTGCAAAATTTCATTCTTTTTTATAGCTGAGTGTGTGCATGTTCAGTTGCTCAGTTCTGTCTGACTCTTTGTGGCCCCATGGACTATAGTCCACCAGGATCCTCTGTCCATGGGATTTCCTAGGCAAGAATATTGGAGTGAGTTGCCATTTCCTTCTCCAGGGGATCAAACCCACATCTCCTGCATTGGCAGGTGGATTCTTTACCACTGAGCCACCAGGGAAGTCCTTTATAGCCGAGTAGTATTCCGTTATATATTATACATCACATTGTCTTTATCGATTCATCTGTTGATGGACACATGTTGTTCCCATATCTTGACTATTGTAAATAGTGCTGCTATGAACACTGGGATATATGTATCCTCTCAAATTAGCATTCTCATTTTCCTTGCATATATATACCCTGGAGTTGAGCCACTGGGTCACATGGCAGTTCCATTCTTAGTTTTTGAGAAACTTTTATACGCTTTCCCACAGTGGCTGCACCAAGTTACTTTCTCATCAACATTTGTTATTCATGTTCTTTTTGATGATCACTACTCTGACAGGTGTGAAGTGATATCTCATTGTGGTTTAAATTTGCATTTCTCTGATTATTAATGGTGTTGAGCATCTTTTCCCATGCCTATTTCTGCATTTCTTCTTTGGAAAACTGTCTCTTCAGGTCTTCTGCCCATGTTTTAATTGAATTGTTTGTTTTCCTGATGTTGAGCTGTATGAGTTGCTTATAAATTTTGTATATTAACCCTTTATCAGGCATATTATTTATAAGTATTTTCTCCCATTCAGCAGCTTGTTTTTTGTTTTTTCTACGATTTCCTTTATTGTGAAAAGTTTAAGTTTAATTAGGCCTCATTTGTTTATTTTTACTTTTATTTCCTTTGGACGCAAATCAAAAAAATCATTGCTGTAATTAATGTCAAAGATAATTCTGCCTATGTTTTCTTCCAGGAATTTTATAATTTCCAGTTTTACATCTAGGTCTTTAATCCATTTTTTAGTTCATATTTGTATGTGGTTAGAGAATGTTCCAACTTCATCCTTTTGCATGTAGCTACCCAGTTTTCCCAGCATCACTTATTAAAGAGACTGACTTTTCTCCATTGTATATTCTTGCCTCCTTTGTCATAGATTAATTGACCATAAATGTGTGGGTTTATTTCTGGGCTCTCTATTCTGTTCCGTTGATCTATGGGTCTGTTTTTCTGCCAGTACGATGCTTCTTTGATTACTGTATCTTTGTAGCATAGTCCAAAATCAGGGACAATGACTCCCCCAGTTCTGTTCTTCTTTCTCAAGACTGCCTTGGTTATTCAGGGTCCTTTGTGCCTCTATACAAATTTTTAAATCATTTGCTCTAGTTTTGTGAGAAATGCCCTTGGTATTTTGAAAAGAATTACAATGATTTTGTAAATTGCCCTGGGCTTTGATTAGGAAAGAGGAATTATATCCTAGAAAATGGGGAAAAGAGAGGGCACTTGAAAGGAGAATACTGTGAGATGGGGAGGGGGAGTGGAAAGGAAGAATTAGGGGATAGGAGTTCCTCTGAAGGCCCAGCATGACACTGATTGGGTCCAAATTCCTTCCTACCTGTTCTTAAACTGAATAGTTTCAGAATAACCACAGAAATCTCTTCAGAGATGAAATGGGTACACCATAGTGGGTGTTCAACACAGATTGCTTTGAGGAAAAGTGGGTGAGGCAGCACTTGGAACAGGAAGAGAATGAGTAACCCTATATCTCCTGGTCACAGGCTGACTGGTCTCCTCTTCAAGGTGGACTACTGAGGTCACTCCAGAGCATCTCCACACAGACAATGACCCAGAAGGAAAATGGTTAGTTTGATCTCAGCCTGAACCTTTCTACAGGAAACTAAAGACACACTCCAAAGATATAAAAATATTAGAAAATAAGAAATGGCTAAAGGTGGTCAAAGGTAGAAACTTCCAATTATAAGATGAATAAGTCCTGGGAGTGTAATGTTTAGCAAGGTGACTATAGTTAATAATACTGTATTATATTTTTGAAAATTGCTAAGACAGTAGAATTTAAACGTTCTAATCACAAGAAAAATGTTTTTGTAACTACGTGAGATAATGGATGTTAACTTATTGTGGTAATCATTTTGCAATATAGAGATAAATCATTTTAAAAACCTTCCACATAATAGCTCTTTACACTGTACTTAATGTCCTCTGCCTCATCTATGGGGAAGAATGACTTATTGAGGATGGCACTGAGTGATCCATTGGGAAATAAAATTACATTGTTAACCCAGAGTGAATGAATATGCTGCTAGAGATTGTTCAAATATATTTCTCTTCCCTCCCAGGAATAGGCAGGACTTTGTGATCCTAAACCTTTGGACTTTTTGGCTCAGAAGATTATCAGCTTTTGTTTGGCCACTGAAAAAAGTTGCTACAGGAATGAGGGATCAAACCAATGAAATCATCAGCCAGACTTTGTGTCTAGATTCCATTCAATTTTATTGCTTAATAAAAATAAAAAAAGAAACAGACCTTTCATATTAAGGTGTTGAAATGGTGAAAGCAGCCCAGTGCTGGGAAAAGTTTATGGAAGAGGGGATAATCGTGAAACATGACCCCCTTGGTGATTCAGATACTCCAAAAGATGCTGACGAATGGATACCTTAAGGACAGGACATGATCTGAGAGCTATAGAAGGTTGTCCATGACTGAGGCATGCAGGTGCTGAAGGAGATACTTGTCTTAGAGTAGACCAGTTTAACATGAGCAGGAAAGACCCTGCTTCTAATGGATGGTAATATAACTCTGAGGGACTGGGGACCTCCTTCCTGGACTGGGTATATCTCCAGCACTGGGACAATTCAAAAAGAAGGAAGGAAGTTTGTTTTCCCCAAAGTAGAATTGCATTTAAAATCACCATCAGTGAAACCTCCCAATTGTCTCTTGTATCCTTCCATTCCATTCTGGTTTTCCTAAACAGGAGATAAAGGCCATAACTAACAATTTTTTTTTTCTTTAAACCAACATATCCTCATGGGCTAAGCACAGGGCAAGAATCATTAAATATGTGTGTGTGCACAAATCAGGGCTTCCCTGATGGCTCAACAGGTAAAGAATCCTCCTGCAATGCAGGAGGTAGGGAGGTTCAATACCTGGGTAGAGAAGATACCCTGGAGAAGGAAATGGCAATCCACTCCAGTATTCTTGCCTGGGAAATCCCATAGACAGGGGAGCCTGGCAAGCTACAATCTGTGGGGTGGCAAAGGGTCAGACATGACTGAGCACACACACATGTCCACAAATCAACTGCATTATAACAAGATCCATCATGGTTTTATGAGTGCCTACTCTGCCGTGACTATGACCAGCTACATAATTTGTGGGTTCTGGTGCCCAATGAAAGTACCAAGCACTTGTGTGGAGCCATTCTTAGAACAAGGTCCAGTGTGTTACACAGGTCAAATGCCCACACAGCGAGCTCTGGCCAGGAGTTTTCATGAGCAGTGTTTCAATTATGCTTGCCACCAACATGTGATGCAATGAGTATTACTGTATCAAATTTACAGATTAAGAACTGTGTGAGCTCACGTGCTCAGTTGCTCAGCCGTGTCTGACTCTTTGCGACCCCGTGGACTGCAGCCCACCAGGCTCCTCTGCCCGTGGGATTTCCAAGACATGAATACTAGAGTGAGTTTCCATTTCCTCCTCCAGGGGATCTTCCCCAACCTGGGGACTAAACCCAAGTCTCCTATGTCTCCTGCATTCCAAGTATGTTCTTTACTACTGAGCCACGGGGGAAGCCCAGGAAATGTATATGATTTGTCCAAAGACTTTTCACTAGCAAGGAATAGAGTTCACATTTAAACTCAATCTAAAGACCTTATTAAATCTCTAGAATGATATTGGGAATAATAAAATGTAAAATTCATTAAGTTGTCCTGGAGATTTTGTAGTTGTTTGTTTATGGAAAGTTGCATGGAGAACCTGCTGCATTTAGTTTCTTCTTCTTCCTTTTGTCAATAACCAGCTATGGGATTAGGATGAGGGGAGTGAGCCTGACACTTGCTCTAGACCAAAATTAAAGGAGGTGCCAATAAACAGAGGATTGAGGATAAATAATGTGCAATATGATTTTTTTAAAATCAAAATTCACGCAAAAAAAATCCATGATGAATAAACTATCTAAATTAGAATTAAAGACCCACCAACCAATAACCAGTGGTTATTTATTTTACAACCTTGCATTATTATGCAACAGAAACACTCTGCCTTCAGACAGCCTGCAGTTCCAGGCCTGCTGCCATCAGGTCCCCAGCAGGACAAATTCTTGAGCACTGAGGAGGGCCTGTGAACAGAGCGGGCAATGCAGACCTTTATCGATTAGTCATGTGTATTCACATGTACAGTCATGCTTTGTTATTACAGAGTTTTCATTATATGTTTTTTTCTTGATTCAAAATGTAAAAGGATGTTTTGATAAGTGTATACAGGGACTCACGTTTTTCTTTTTGCCCCAGGCCTAAATATGTCACTGTCAATAATCTAGTATATCACTGCTGAACACTCATTGTACTTTTGACAATTTACACAGTGCCTCTGATTTATGGTATACTCCATATGGTATGAAATGGGTACCACACACCCATTGACCATAGACATCCTAAAGAACACTTGGCCCATTGGGAAGCATACATTCCATTTGGAAGCAGACATTCCTTTTGGTTGGATGTACACTTGTCCTGTTCACCACCATCATCCATACAAACATTATGTCAGAGCATTTAAAGAAGCATATTCTCCCCTCCTTAATCAATCATGGATTCCCCAACGCTCTCATCTGCACTAAGCCAGGCACTCGAATTTCTGTCTTCTGCATCCCACTCACTCTTCCAGCCCTAGATAAATACCACCTCTTCTGAGAAGTCTTCCATAATCCCTAAATCCCTAGTCCATACTGGCAAGGCATTATTTGTATGTATAAAACTTTCATCTTCGCTGCTAGAGAGTAAAATTCTGTGGGACAGGGCTAAGTCTAGTTCATTCTTTTATCCTGATCTCTTGGCACCATGCTATGCATAGAGATGTGCTGAATATTCACTGGATGAATAAATAGAACTTATTTGGCTTTTTATTGTAACTTTGTGAATATGTCTTTTCTCCTATTTGAAAGAAATACACTGTATGTTGTTCTCCTTTCTTTTTTTTTTTTATTCAATTTTAATTAA
Organism: Bos taurus; assembly: GCF_002263795.3. NCBI lineage: Eukaryota > Metazoa > Chordata > Mammalia > Artiodactyla > Bovidae > Bos > Bos taurus. Next base: position 89,676,467 of record NC_037333.1, read on the forward strand.
AAAAAAATTATACATGTGTTCCCCATCCTGAACCCTCCTCCCTCCTCCCTCCCCATACCATCCCTCTGGGTCATCCCAGTGCACCAGCCCCAAGCGTCCAGCATCGTGCATTGAACCTGGACTGGCATTCTCCCTGCACTTAACAACACTTTTATGCACATTCCTGTTGTCAGCTTCTGGTAATATTTAACCAGTTGGATTAGGATCTGAAGGTAGTTTATAAAAATGACAAGTCTGATTTTAAACATGTACTGATGTCACATGAGGTGATGATTTACTATGAAAAAAAGTTTTGCTGCTGAAATAACATTTTCAATGTACTGGAAGGGTTTATAACATTGACATTTACTGAATGTTGTTTTAAAAATACTATTTCTTCATTTTCATGAAGGTAAATATCTGCCCAGTCCATGCCTAAGTAGTGACAAATTCTAGATGGGTGAGGTTTAAACTAATTAAGTTCCATTGATTCAATGCACTCGAGCAATGTGGAGTCAATTTGGGGTATCAGAAAAATGTTTTTAAATTAAAACTATTTGTATTATACTTCATTATTTGCAAAAGCTTCTGGAATAGGCAAATACTTTACAGGCTGTTTATTTCCTCATATCTTTTGTGGCTCAAATAATTATTTTATCCTATCAAAGTAAGTACTCTCCAGGAAGAGTCTTATGTGCGTGCCTTGAGTTAGTATGCATGCCCTGTTGCTAAATCTATCTGTGTTTTAGTCAGTGTCCTTTCTTATTTCCAGATATTTTAACAGGTTTAAGAAAAGTCAGCTAAGCCTATTCAACCTGGCTGAGATGCTGAATTTTAAAAACAAATAAAAACATATTCAGCTGGTTGTTACAGAACGCTCTTATTTTATTCCTGTTCAGTTTTCACTTTTTAAAATGTCTCAAAGTTTTGTCGGCCACATAGTCTTAGGGGGAATTTATTGAGCTAATTGGCAGACTCTAGAACAAATTTCTGTTTCTTTCCTTTTGGAAGGTAGATAATTTCAGTTGTACTTTTATTGCAAATTCTGAGGTACCAAGATAGTGCCAGCAAAATGTTTAGTCTAGTGACTGGAATATTTTAAGCATTCTCTAGGTAAAGGTTCATATTTCCCTGGTGGCTCGGTGATAAAGAATCCTCCTGCAGGAGGCTTGGGTTGCAGGAGCCGCAGGAGACATGGGTTCAGTGACTGGATTGGGAAGATCCCCTGGAGGAGGGCATGGCAACCCACTTCAGTATTCTTGCCTGGAGAATTTCATGGACAGAGAAGCCTGTCAGGCTATAGTCCATAGAGTCTCAAGAGCTGGACATGACTGAAGCAATTTCGCACACATACATGCAGGTAAAATTTCAAGTAATATCAGTTATTATTAGTAAGATCAATAATATTAAGGGTGATAGTGGTGATGATTCTGGTGTTTTCTGACCACTCTTATGGAAATCAAGGAATATACCTAAGAGGCAAGTGACAATGATTTACTAACAATGTGGTCTGGGAGGGGACTAAAGCTTCCTGAGCCTTAAGTTCATACTTGTATAAATGTGAACGATAATTCTAACTATGCAAGAACATGGTGAATAATCAATAGGAGAGGTTATTCCCAGGCCCGGAGTCAAACTATACTCAATTCAAGTAATGTTGAGCTTACAAGTGGTAAAAGTCCAACCCCACTTTCAAAAATAACAAGCTGAACTTAGCATAGTTTAAAAATTAATAGCCCTTCCATTACTTTCAATAGCATTGTAATAATTCTTCCTTAATTCTTCTCATTGGGTACTTTCAAGGAAGAAACGGAGAAGGGAGAGAGGAAGAATACAGGGAGAGAAATGAGCAGTTGCGTAGGGCCAGTCACTGAGTTGGAATCTCTACCTAAACATGGCTTGTTCAGACAAGAGTAGATTGACATTCCTGGGGATCATGAACTCTTGAAAATACAGAGAGCTTTTACTGTATCAGTGCAGCAATTTAAGTTCAGAAAAGAATTCCTTGTTTTCCATAAGGGTGATCAGAGAACATCAGTATCATCACCACCATCATCCTTAGTGTTATTGATCTTTCTAATAATAACTAATATTACTTGAACCTTTACCTAGAGAATACTAAAAATATTCCAGGTGCTAGGCTAAGCATGTTACTGGCATGGTCTCATCTAATCCTCTCAGCCCACCCTATTTATTATTTATTTTCACTTTGCTGATGAAAACATTAGTAAGGTTAAGTAACTTGCCCAGGGGTTCATAGTAAGTTACCTGGGATTGAAGCCCAAATCTGTCTGAATTATGATCTTGTGCTCAGAACCTTTATGTTATAATAGTTAAGAAGCAAGTTTCTCCCAACCCTATGCCATTTACAGAAGGATCAGATTAGAGTTCAGATACTTTGGTGTGCAGTTGAAGCTATGAGACAGAGGGGTGACTGTACACAATGCAAGACCAGGTTATCTTCAGGAGTAAATCAAGACCAACCAACAAACAAAAAGCACTGTGCAAATTATTTTTTTAGAGTTGCTAGTTCTGGATCATTGAGTAAACAAATGTTCCTAGGGTAGTAAAAAAAAAAAGAATATGCTAGAAACAGCTTTATTAAAATGAGTTTACGCATGGCAGTAATATAAAAATTGTTTTATAGAGCAAGTCAGAAAAAGATTCTCTCTCACTTCTTTCTAAAACCAGCATATGACAAAGTTGTCATCCAGCTTGGATCACAGAGCTTCAAAATATTTTATTATTCTGCACACATCATACAAGAATAATTACACTTTCTGCAGCAAGTAACACTGAGTTCTGTATCTGTGAAGTTCTGTTTTTTTGTTTTGTTTTGTTTTTTATTTAAATAAGCTGAAAAAGGAGAAAAGGGAAAACACCTACTGAAGTACTTCTGTTGCACTTCTTTCCTGGTAACTGAAACTCGAGTAAGAATAAGAAAAAGTGAAGGAGAATGTCCTTGGAAACACATTTAACATTTCCTTTATAATACAAGTACTAGCTGTAATTGTTGCATAAATGTTCCTAGATACCCACATTTTGAAATTTCCAATAGCACAAACATAATTTATCTCTTGAAAAATAATTGCTGATTTTGTTTTTAGAGTTATATCATTGACTTAGTTTTCTAATACAGAATTTCAGACTACTTCAGACACCAAAAGCTGACAGGTCCCAAGGCTGAATGAACTTGCAAAAGTGCAAACTAGATGTTATTATAAGATACACAGTCTCAGGATCAAGTCACATTAGCAGAGAGACAGGAATAGACTATTCGCACGTTATGTTCCAGTGTCAGTGCTCAAATGCCGAAGCAGGTCACATGGGAACAGGTTTCTTTGCAGAAAAATACTTTGAGGCATAGAAGAGTCTTTGAAGAACAGATGTCCGAATGTAGCGCCCATATTCATCAACCATAACAAAAAAGATTGTATAAACCAAGATTCTTGCAGCGAAGAAACAAACTTTCTTTTTTTTTTTTTTTGTTCCTGACAGTTATTATTAAAATACGTAAATTACTTGGGGGTAAAAAGAAAACTGTTTCTCTCACCATATACTGAGTTCTGGGAATGCTCATCTTGAGCTTCACGCTCCAAGACAGTGGTATAGGTTGAAAGTCTGACAGTGTCCTCTGGATACCATAAGTTCTTGGATAAGCCCTGTTTTAACTTCAGTGCTGTGAAGGATTATATCCACTACAACATAAGCTAGTGACCTTGAGGTCACTATTTGTCCACTGATGAGGTCCCAGGACCCAAGGTACTTGGCACTTAGTAGGTACTTAACAAATATTTTTGAATGAAAGAATGACAGCAATGCCCCAATATATTTAGGTTCTCATAATGTAGTGTATACAGACTATATTAAAATGAAGGTTTCATTAAGGCAATAGCTTGGTCTTAAAACCATGGGCACTAAAATGTGTCCTAGACTTCCTTCATAAAATTTGGCAGAAACCAGGGCCTTTTCCACATAGCAGGTTATTTGACCCAGAACATTTTACTCTACTCTCTATGTAACACCGTGGTCAATAATATAGAGTGGAAATAATCCACTCCAGGAAGTAATCAAAAGCTCTCTATCTCAGCTCATTGCTGTAACAGTATTGGAAGCAGAAACATCTCACCTCTCAGCTCACATGCCCATATACTTTACCCTGTCATGTACAGGACATTCTGAAACAAGGCATGAAGCCTTCATTCTTTCTCTTCTCATATTCTCTCATAGCAACACCCACTAGTCCTTCTATTGATAAGGCTTTTCAAGAAATTCTGTAGAATTTGTTAAGGATCCAAGAACTATCTGGCCTTACCTGGGATATGGGGTAAAGAGGTAAAGACCTTTATTCTCAGAGCCAGTCATCAGTTCAGATGTAACTTCCCTCCAGAATCTTCCATGATTCCTTCTCAACTGGCTAAGTCATCCTCCTCTCTGAACCCATAGTACCTGAGTCTCTCTTAGACTGCGAAACTATATTGAAATTATCACTGAGTAGCTGTTTCCTCCAGTAAATTGTAGACTGTCCAAGGGACCATGTCCTATTTCTCCTTATCATTTGTCACAGTGGGTGGTACGGTGCCTAGAATTACAGGAGATGCCCAATCAGTGCTCGCTGGACTGTCTACTTAGTCTCCATGCTCCCCTGAAATCATTATCCTGAATGACTATACAGTGATAAATGGAATATTATTGCTAGAAATGCTCCTCTAATTGAAGGCATTATTTGATAGTACTGTTTCGTAAAGGATGTCATGTCTGCTTTAAGAAACTGTCATCCATGATCTCATGATACACTGGAGTTAGTCAAGATCTTGGTTCCAAGTCATAGAAATCCAAATAGAACTAGCTTAAGCCAAAGAAGGAATTCATTACAAAGATACTGACAGGTCTCATGGAGGCTACACACAGGAACTGAATGAAGCTAAACTCTGAGATTGCATGGGACAGGAATTCAGACTGTCAGGAAATTCACCTTTCACCTCGGTTCCTCTTTCACAAGTTTCTTTACTTTTCTGGCCCTCGTGGAACAAAACATGACTGTCAATAGCTTTGAACTGCACATCTGTATACTCCAAGAACCCAAAGAAGGATAACTTTATTTCAAGTTCCCAATTCCCAGGAAATGACTCCAGTTGGCCCAATTTCATTAATCACCTACCTTAGACCAACCAAATACAGCTGGTGCTCATGCTCAGTTGTGGGGTTCCAACTCTTTGCAACCCCATGGATGGTAGCCTACCAGGCTGCCCTGTCCATGAGATTCTCCAGGCAGGGATACTGGAGTGGGTTGCCATTCCCTTCTCCAGGGGATTTCCCAACCCAGGGATCAAACCCACGTCTCTTGTGTCTCCTGCTTATCACTAGCACCACAGAGTGAGGTTAAAAAATATGTCCAGGCTGCTGAGTAACCAGTCTCATAAGTATCTACTACATTTTCAAATTATTTAGTTTCCAAGGAAAACTTATGGTCAGAGTAAACTACTTCAACGGTATTCATGATAGTTGCTATAAAACACAAGGTTTTGTAAGGCAATAATGTTCACATTTATTTCTACTAATAATGTGTGGTAACAATAGAAAATTCCTAAGCAAATATATATTTGCTTTGTTTTAAAAATAAATTTATTTTATTACATGGTAATACTGACAGTTTACATAAATGAGGTCATTCAGTATAGGCAAAAAAAAAAAATTATAAAATGCATTTCAAAAACATAGGAAAATCTTTGAAGTTCTTTATTGGTAGTTCAGATCTACCAAATTTCAAGAGACACATTTTAGCATCAGAACATAATTTCCAAGCTTGAATTGCCTTGAGAGATTCCATTGGTCAACCAACCTTGATTAAGGAAAGAAGAAACAGTTATAGCATTTTTTAAAAATTTAAATGCTCTAACGAACATTTGTTTCAAGCACTCTTAGTATCAGTAAAGACTGAGAAAGAGAAAGCATGAAGAAACTCAGAGGAAGCTTTTGAAAAGAGTGTATACAAAATGAATCAGGTGAAATTGACCCTATTCAAGGATGGTCATTGTTTGATTTGCTGCTGCTGCTGCTGCTAAGTCTCTTCAGTTGTGTCCGACTCTGTCCAACCCCATAGACGGCAGCCCACCAGGCTCCACCATCCCTGGGATTCTCCAGGCAAGAGTACTGGAGTGGGGTGCCATTTCCTTCTCCAGTGCATGAAAGTGAAAAGTGACAGTGAAGTCGCTTAGTCGTGTCTGACTCTTTGCGACCCCGTGGACTGCAGCCTACCAGGCTCCTCCGTACATGGGATTTTCCAGGCAAGAGTACTGGAGTGGGGTGCCATTGCCTTCTCCATTGTTTGACTTAGTTCTTACTAATATTTGAGCTATTTCTGTGTTATACTTAAGCACAGCCTCATTCTCACTTGAAATACGGTATGTGATAAAAAGTAATACACAACTTCACCTTTTCTCTGAATTCTCTGCTTCATTTCAGGCATGGAGTCTACACTGCAAATTAGAATTTACAAAGATTCTGGAAAAGCTGTTTTGCTGATAGGCACAATAGCAAAATTGTAGTAATTTGAGGATATCTGCCATCAGTTTTTATAAATGATACACCCAGCCAATGTAGGAAATTCCATATTCTATGGAATTTTGGCTAAATGTACATTCTGCTTTTTCAGATTTAAAAAGAATCTTCATTAAATGTAATATGGAGTTGAAGGAGCATTGGCAAGATGGTCCCAAGTAACAGGTGACTATGGTCATAATTTGATTGCACTAAAATTCATCTGAGAGCAATCACAGGTACTGTTTTCTTGTGTGCTAAGTCACTTCAGTTGTGTCAGACTCCTTGTGACCCTATGGACCATAGCCCACAAGGCTCCTCTGTCCATGGGACTCTCTAGGCAAGAGTGCTAGAATAGGTTGCCATGCCCTCCTCCAGGGCATCTTCCCAACCCAGGGATTGAACTTGTGTCTCTTAAGTATCCTGCATTAGCAGGTGGGTTCTTTACCACTAGTGTCACCTGGGAAGCACCAGAAGAACAAAAATCAGGATATGCCTTATACATCCTGCCTGGGCTCTGTTGTGATGTCCCTGACCATTTACTCCAGGATAAACAGCCTCTTCCAGCGCTTCATCTATCCTTTAGCAAGCATAAACATTTACTTGGAGCTTAAAGATGGTCATGCAATTACTTTCCATCTCTGTCATTTTCCTAAACTGTGGGACAAATCTGCTTTAGAAATGTAAAAATGTATCTATATCACTGAGAATTTACAAAGGAGCAAAGAAACATAATGAAAGTCAAGCCTATAGAAAGCATGATGGTAACAGTTAACATGTATCCAGGACTCTGCAATCTGAGTTTCTGCAGGAAAATGTACCAGTGCCTCAGTCATTGCAAACACACTTTAGTGTAAAGTCTTGGGTTATATTGTGCATTAGGTTGCAACAACTCCAGTGAACAAAAATGATGGTTAACAGCAAACCTTGAACTTGGCTAAATATTGGTTCCAATTTCAGCTCCACCAATTCCTAACTCTATAAATCTGGGTTAGATCATTTAACTTCTTGTGTTGTATCTGCCTCTTTGCAATCCCATGGACTGTAGCCTGCTAGGCTTTTCTGTCCATGGGATTCTCCAGGTAAGAATACTGGAGTGGGTTGCCATTTCCTTCTCCAGGATATCTGCAAGACCCAGGGATCAAATCCAGGTCTCCTGCATTGCAGGCAGATTCTTAACCATCTGAGCCACCAGGGAATGTCCTTTAGCTTCTTAGGGCCTGTTTCTATACACGAGAAATGAGAATCATAGGTTTTTGAAGTAATTACAGGAAATAATGTATTTCAAACTCTTAGCACATAGTAAGTGTTGGATAAATGGTAGTTTTATTATTAATGCAATTCCTAAGATCTAAACTCCTTCCTACTCTTCTTTTTTGTTTGACTAGTAATTTTGGTGACAAAACTGAATTGGAAGTTTATTAAAATGTCCCTGCTTAACTGGGTGCTTTTCCCAAACACTATATAATAATAAAATTACTTAGTATTACAAAAACAATAGTAAACAACACAAATCAACATTACAGACAAAAAGTAAATACATTATTTAAAATTCATTTTGCTAGCTGTTTCCTGAGACACATTCTGTCCATTTTCAAATGAGTAAGAAGATACTTTGTAACTTGCCATCAACCTGGAGTAATCTTCATCAACTATAGGAAAAAGGAAAGAAAAAAAAGAAAAGAGCAAGCCATTAAAACGAAATTTATTATGTAGTTACAAAAAAAAACCAAAACACAAATCCCAAGCAGGAAACTGTGGGTACTCTGTGGGTACCTCTGTCAAGTTTATTAATTAACCTCTCTATCTGAACCTTTATTCCTTTTCTTCTTCAAAACTCGTTCTCCTCAAGATTGAGGAATATATAAGAAAAGGGGGGAATTGTAACTGAGCCAGACCCTATGGGGACTTCCTGAGACCTGCCTTCACCCGTATCCTCTGCTTTATGTACTCTCTCAAGTACCTAATTAATAGTATTTGATGCAAATTTCCTGACTTATTTTGCCAATGGGAAAACCTCCCACCAAATAGAAGAAGTTACCTACCTGATGACCCTGAACATGTAGCCCCAAGTTTCTACTGGAGCCTAAAAACCGATAATGTTAATCCCTATGACACCACCATGCTGCCTCATTATCAGCCATTCAGAGAACTGTGCACAAGCTGATCATGTACCCAGCCATCCCACCTCCCACCTGCCCTTTAAAAAGGCTTTGCCAAAACCCTTGGGGAGCTCCAAGTTTTTCAGGACATGAGCCACCTATTCTCCTTGCAATCTCATAAAACACACACACACACACACCAAAAACAAAACCCTCCAGAGTCAGCATTTTTGTTTTCGATTCATTCATATCATTCTGATAATAAGCTAGAAGAACATTATAATTTCTTGATAATCATTTACTGTATTCTATTGTTCAGTTGAGCATTTCTGGAAAAGGAGATTTTGCTGGGTAAGCTATGGAAAGCCACCACTTTCTCCTGCTGGATGAACAAGGCCGTGTGTGGCCATGGTTGCTGCTAGCTTCCTCTATGACCTAAGAGGACTTAGCCAAGGATGAAGCCAGCTCTGGGAATGGTAAGCAGAAAGGCAGAAATAATAGTTCTCTGCATAAGAACTCTGGTACAAGCAAATGTGGATGCTCTCTTTCCTCTGGGTTTGGCTAGTGAAAGGTACCTGCTGCAGATCTGAAGGCAAGAGGACAGAGGTTTGGGGATATTCTTCTCCCGCTCCTGCCTCCTTCCTTATTCAGGTGCTGACTATGGCTACTCCCATCCATAGCTACAGCTTCTGCCTGGTGGGCCCTAGAGCACAGCCAGCTTCTCAATGGCAAGTAAGTGTTTTTCTGCCCTTTCAGGCACAGGTAGGGGACAGCCTCCAGCAGTTGCTAGACTCTGGGAGCCTCAATATTCCTATAGGTTCCCTCAACCCTGCCCTCCCAGCCCCTTCATCAAAATGTCTTTGTTGGATCATCTGAGAGAATTTGTTATTCCTGCTGGGATCTCAAATGATGGAACATTTAAAAGAGCCTTGAGCAGTGCTTGGAATGTGGTAAATGCTCCATAAACATGGTTATTATCAAAACACTGCTTTTGCTATTTCCTTTCAATGTGAGATGTCTAAACTAAAATCTTTCTTATTTGTGTCCCCAAGTGAAAAATATATCAAATATCTTATAATATTTTATAAGAATATAAAATAACCACCACAACCACACAGAACAAGAAACCAGACTGATCTAAGTGCATCAGAAAAACTGTGTAAAAGTCTATATTCTATCTCTGTGGTACCATGCAAAAGAAAGACATGATAAAGTCTTTTATCTGGCTTCAGATTCAATGAAAAAATTGTCAATTTATTTTTAGATGTTTTTAAACACAATCAAATTCCAATCGATTTACTGAATGCAATTAAACCCCACTTCACCAGGCAAATATCACCTGAAGAGCTCCCCATCTACTAAGTTTATCACACTTACCATTAAGCAATACTAGTCTCTTGAATATCATCATTTATAGGAGTTATATCTTTACCCAGAGTTTCCATTTCTTCTTCCTTCTTTCTTCTTTTCCGACGTTTCCGAAGAGGACTTGGAAAACAAAGTGTTAGAAATTAGAGTGGTCCTTTTAGTTACTGCAGTCACAAAATTAAACATCAATAAAGCCTAAGATCTTATTTCCAGACTGGTAAAAATGTACAGGTTCATGAAAAAAAATTTGTTTTAGGTTCTCTCTTAACCATCCCTTTCTCTAGGCTCAAATAGCAACAATAGCGAAAGTACAGAGAGAATGTAGCTTTAGCTACATAGAAGGAACGTAGTACTCGATTGTGGATAGAGCTTGTTGAGCACAAGAAAACCTTTCAGGCCAAGTCATTTTACAAAATAGACTGATAAGCATTATTTAGTATGTAAATAAAAGATAGTACAAAATGGAAACCAACATAAGACTAAGAGAATGAGGGTAATCTCTGAATATGTTAATTAAGTTTCCAGATAAATTAATTAAGAAACGTATTAGATATTCTGTAGCGCAGTCCAGTTTTCTTAAAATATGATACAAAATGAATGTAATAAAATAGAGCATTTCCCAGCTCTGCCCCAAACTTGGCATTCTAAAATTCCTTTTTGCCATAAAGGAAGTAAAACGTTACAAATATCTATCAATTTTATAGCTAGAAGGAATCCTACAGATTATTTGTAAATGAGAGTTTAATCCTCTCATTTTACAGAAAATAAAATTAAAGTTTAAAGAGATTAAGAAGTTTGTCCAAGTTCTCAAAAGTGTTTGATGGCACAGCTGGGACAAACATCTCTCTAGACAGCTGGTAGCTGTGTTAAGGCTTTTCTACCAAGAATGCTATAAAGAAAGGACTCATGTAACACCTTCCTGTAATGAGAACCACAGTCCAAAGTACAGTTCAGGAGGCTTCTCAAGACATGAAGGTAGCATTTTAAGAAAATGCTTTTTTAGCATGCTGTGTGGGAGTTCTGGCCTGATCAAAAATTTGATGAGTTTCCAAAACTAAAGCATTGTACTAAGCCATTCTATCTCAGAGAAAAAACAAGGATTTTCTTGATTAACAAAGTTGAGGTATATAAAAAATAAAGACAGGAGAAACAGTGCAGGCATCTTTTGTAAATAAAATTCATTATTTTAATGTGACTAATAAAAAATACTTTTGTTTCTATCTTTCAAAGTTTTTGTGTCACGGTATAGTTTAAGAAAAGTATTGTTTAAGCTATTAACAAACTTACATAAAACGTGATGGACTCTAGGGCTAAATAATTGACTTTTTTTGATTTCCTTGGACCACAAGGAGATTACACCTGTCAATCCCAAAGGAAATCAATCCTGAATATTCATTGGAAGGACTGATGCTGAAGCTGAAGCTCCAGTCCTTTGGCCACCTGGTGTGAAGAGCTGATTCACTGGAAAAGACCCTGATGCTGGAAAAGATGGAAGGTGGGAGGAGAAGGGGATGAAAGCTCAAACTCAAGGAGGCAGTGGAGGACAGGAGGCCTGGTGTGCTGCGGTTCATGGGATTGGACACGACTTAGCAACTGAACAACAAAACTGACTTTTTAAATTGATATGTAATTGATGTGTAACATTTTATTCATTTCAGGTATGATTTGATATATGTTTATATTGAAAATGATCGCCACAATAAGTTTAGTATTTAATAGCCATCTCCACATTTACAAAAATTTTCATTCTTGTGATGAGAACTTTCCAGATCTCCTAAGAAACTTTCAAATATTCAAGACTGTTTTATTAACTATAATCACTATGTGTACATTACATCCCATGACCTGTTTATCTTATAACTAGAAGTTTATACATTTGGGTCGCCTTCATCCATTTTGCCCACTTCCTCTTTCTCAGAGGATTTATATAAATTTTATTTGATAATAATGTCATGTGTTTATTATAAATGCTTCAGAATAAATGATGGTGAACTGTAAAAGGTAATTTAAATTAAAAAAAGGGGGGAAGAGAAAAGGCAGGAAGGAGGGAAGGAAGGAAAGAAGATAGGAAAGGAAAGATAAAAGTTTTTAGACTTCCTTAAAATTAAATTTAAAAATACTTACTGACAGCATGTGCAGATACTGACCACCAAAATGATAAAAATTACCATAACTGCTATCAAACAAATCACCAAAATCTGCCCTCTGTCTCCTCTTAGGTAAAACAAGTCAACTCTCTCACATCTGGCCCCAGCATAGCCTTCATCACAGCTATAAAAATAGAACAAAAACAGGGCAACAAGGTCAAAAAGTAAAAGACTCTTAAGAATCTCTACTATTTCTTTGTTGAAGAAATTAACACTTTTTTCATTACTTGGAATTAACAAAGGGTACAATTCCTTTAAACAAAATGTGTTTAAGCTGTACAATCACTGTGTTTACGAGAAATTTCATTCTTTGCTAAAAACCTGTCATCCTTTGAACATCATTAACAATATGTCTGGAGAAGGCAATGGCACCCCACTCCAGTACTCTTGCCTGGAAAATCCCATGGACGGAGGAGCCTTGAAGGCCGCAGTCCATGGGGTCACTGAAAGCTGGGCATGACAGAATGACTTCACTTTCACTTTTCACTTTCATGCACAGGAGAAGGAAATGGCAACCCACTCCAGTGTTCTTGCCTGGAGAATCCCAGGGACGGCGGAGCCTGGTGAGCTGCCATCTATTGGGTCACACAGAGTTGGACACGACTGAAGTGACTTAGCAGCAACAATATGTCTAAGATAAATAAACGGGGAGGGTAACACTAAAATCTACCCTGAAATTTTAGATTCTGAGTTTGAAAGGGAGGGGGTGATAAAATCCCCTATACAGCACTCTCAAGTGCTTAAATATCCCCGGACAGGGAATTCAAAAATCCCCAGGATTTCCCATTTCATCAGAGGGCGATACAAAGAGTTTCAGTGTGCCTGAGTTCTCCTATTATAAATTATATTCAAAGTATATGGTTTTATATGATCAAACATGGAACATACACAAAGCTCTGTAAATGTTATTTTATAGGATTCCTCTCCACACACCTTCCCCCACCCCCTGGCCTCTCTTTTCATCTTCCACCCATCAGTTCTGGTTCTAATGCTTGCAGGAGTCAGACTAGGTAAGTCTCTTCCATTCCAGCACCTCCCCAACTGCATCCCCTCAAAACACAATAGATGTCCTCTCCAGTTCCTTTATCTGATCCTCTAAAGCCATTTTCAGATCTGTGCACCATTCATTCCCTGTGTGCTTATTAGCTTGGTCGTGTTTGACTCTTTTGGGATGCCATGGACTGTAGCCCACCAGGCTCCTCTGTCCATAGGATTTTTCAGGCAAGAATATTGGTGTGGGTTGCCATTTCCTCCTCCAGGGGATCTTCCCCACCCAAGGATCAAACCTGTGCCTACTGCATTGCAGGGAGATTCTTTACCCTCTGAGTCACTGGGGAGCCCCACCTATCCCTCTGCTCTCTAAAGGCCCCTTTGCTGCATGGTCATGGTAAAGTGAAGTAATCCGAAATCAGCAAGCTCTCCAAATGCCCCAATTCCCCTCTCATTCTCTCATCAACTTCATCAATACAGTCCTGAGTTGACCTCAACTTAGCAGATGCTCCCCTGTCTGAAGTTATAGTTACAGAGCCATTTGACCAAGCAGCATTCAACCACCTAAAATTCAGTAATCTGAGGACTGTTCATTGCAGTCCCTGACTTGTGTCAGATGCCTAAAGGATGCATAAAAAGTTTGTCTGAAGATATTTGAAAACCAAAATGATATGTTGTAACATCACTACTTTTGGCTAACAAATATCTTCTCTTTTTTTCTCCTCAGACTCATGCCAAACACAAAGAGATACTGGTCGTATACATAATTATTTAAATTTCAGAAAGATGAAGCTCTGCTTCTTAGAAAGATGACTGTGTAATTTCATTTTTTGTTGTTATTGTTTGTTAAGAAGATACCTATTGCCAGGCCACTCTAGAGTCTATGTCTGATAAAAAGCCAAGGCAGTTAGTTCCCACAAAGCCTTATTTCTCAAGTAAGGAGGTCCCTGACTGATTATATTGTAGCTGCTACAATGATTAAAAAAAAAAAAAGAAAAACTAGCTTGGTCACAGCCATCAATTGAAAGATGAGGCTCTATGCAAGCAAAGGAGAAAAAAACCACCTAAGGCCATCTATTGCAAAATGACCCCAGGATGTATGAGGGAAAATTGCTTCCTGCAAGATAGCTAGACTCTTCATCGCAAGGTCAAAATAACAGGAAGAGAGCTTAGAAATATCTGAAATATCAAAAAATCTCTTGCACATAGAACTGGAAATGGGGGGAGAATCACTTTTGATCGCAAGTGTGGGAGGGAGGTTTTAATGGGGTTTTTTTTAAGGTTATAATTAAAATCTACAAATATAGTCTCTTCTAATTAGCTGGAATGTTTCTGTAACAAATTTACTAAATACAGCATTTTTAAACAATAACTTTGCCCATAAAGTACACGGCAATTACTTGCTACTCTTTTAGAATGTTTTCCTAATTATAAGCTCTGGGTTCAGTTACTCACCCATGCTTTAAATGAATTTCTCAGTAAGCAGTCCTTCCTATTAGCTATAACCCAGTGAAGCTATGTAGAAGGTCAAACCCTTACACAGCTAGTTACAATGACTCATGTTATTTCACTGCTCATCTAATTAATAAAGTATCAGCTAACGGTCATTTCAGAAGGGAAAGGAAGAGGAAAGGGTGAAAGATGCTAGCAAATGTTTAATAAATGCTGAGCAAATGAATGAGTTTTTATTTAATAAATATCTGATAAATTAAAAATAACATTTAAAGATGCTATGACCCTTGAATGTGGTCCACTGGAGAAGGGAATGGCAAACCACCTCAGTATTCTTGCCTTGAGAACCCCATGAACAGTATGAAAAGGCAAAATGATAGGATACTGAAAGAGGAACTCCCCAGGTCAGTAGGTACCCAATATGCTACTGGAGATCAGTGGAGAAATAACTCCAGAAAGAATGAAGGGATGGAGCCAAAGCAAAAAGAATACCCAGCTGTGGATGTGACTGGTGATAGAAGCAAGGTCCGATGCTGTAAAGAGCAATACTGCATAGGAACCTGGAATGTCAGGTCCATGAATCAAGGCAAATTGGAAGTGGTCAAACAAGAGATGGCAAGAGTGAACATCTACATTCTAGGAATCAGCAAACTGAAATGGACTGGAATGGGTGAATTTAACTCAGATGACCATTATATCTACTACTGCGGGCAGGAATCTCTGACAAGAAATGGAGTAGCCATCATGGTCAACAAAAGAGTCCAAAATGCAGTACTTGGATGCAATCTCAAAAATGACAGAATGATCTCTGTTCATTTCCAGGGCAAACCATTCAATATCATGGTGATCCAACCTATGCCCCACCAGTAACGCTGAGGAAGCTGAAGTTGAACAGTTCTATGAAGACCTACAAGACCTTTTAGAACTAACACCCAAAAAAGATGTCCTTTTCATTATAGGGGACTGGAATGCAAAAGTAGGAAGTCAAGAAACACCTGGAGTAACAGGCAAATTTGGCCTTGGAATACAGAATGAAGCAGGGCAAAGAGAGTTTTGCCAAGAAAATACACTGGTCATAACAAACACCCTCTTCCAACAACACAAGAGAAGACTCTACACATGGACATCACCAGATGGTCAACACTGAAATCAGATTGATTATATTCTTTGCAGCCAAAGATGGAGAAGCTCTATACAATCAGCAAAAACAAGACCAGAAGCTGACTGTGGCTAAGACCATGAACTCCTATTACCAAATTCAGACTTAAATTGAAGAAAGTAGGGAAAACCACTAGACCATTCAGGTATGACCTAAATCAAATCCCTTATAATTATACAGTGGAAGTGAGAAATAGATTTAAGGGCCTAGATCTGATTGATAGAGTGCCTGATGAACTATGGACTGAGGTTCATGACATTGTACAGGAGACAGGGATCAAGACCATCCCCATGGAAAAGAACTGCAAAAAAGCAAAATGGCTGTCTGGGGAGGCCTTACAAATAGCTGTGAAAAGAAGAGAAGCGAAAAGCAAAGGAGAAAAGGAAAGATATAAACATCTGAATGCAGAGTTCCAAAGAATAGCAAGAAGAGATAAGAAAGCCTTCTTCAGCGACCAATGCAAAGAAATAGAGGAAAACAACAGAATGGGAAAGACTAGGGATCTCTTCAAGAAAATCAGATACCAAAGGAACATTTCATGCAAAGATGGGCTCGATAAAGGTCAGAAATGGTATGGACCTAAGAGAAGTAGAAGATATTAGGAAGAGATGCCAGGAATACACAGAAGAACGGTACAAAAAAGATCTTCACGACCCAGATAATCACGAGGGTGTGATCACTCACCTAGAGCCAGACATCTTGGAATGTGAAGTCAAGTGGGCCTTAGAAAGCATCACTACGAACAAAGCTAGTGGAGGTGATAGAATTCCAGTTGAGCTATTCCAAATCCTGAAAGATGATTCTGTGAAAGTGCTGTACTCAATATGCCAGCAAATTTGGAAAATCAGCAGTGACCACAGGATGGGAAAGGGTCAGTTTTCATTCCAATCCCAAAGAAAGGCAATGCCAAAGAATGCTCAAACTACCACACAATTGCACTCATCTCACACACTAGTAAAGTAATGCTCAAAATTCTCCAAGCCAGGCTTCAACAATATGTGAACCGTGAACTTCCTGATATTCAAGCTGGTTTTAGAAAAGGCAGAGGAACCAGAGATCAAATTGCCAGCATCCGCTGGATCATGGAAAAAGCAAGAGAGTTCCAGAAAAACATCTATTTCTGCTTTATTGACTATACCAAAGCCTTTGACTGTGTGGATCACAATAAACTGTGGACAATTCTGAAAGAGATGGGAATACCAGACCACCTGATCTGCCTCTTGAGAAATCTGTATGCAAGTCAGGAAGCACCAGTTAGAACTGGACATGGCACAACAGACTGGTTCCAAATAGGAAAAGGAGTATGTCAAGGCTGTATATTGTCACCCTGTTTATTTAACTTATATGCAGAGTACATCATGAGAAATGCTGGACTGGAAGAAACACAAGCTGGAATCAAGATTGCCGGGAGAAATATCAATAACCTCAGATGTGTAGATGACACCACCCTTATGGCAGAAAGGGAAGAGGAACTAAAAAGCCTCTTGATGAAAGTGAAAGTGGAGAGTGAAAAAGTTGGCTTCAAGCTCAACATTCAGAAAACGAAGATCATGGCATCCGGTCCCATCACTTCATGGGAAATAGATGGGGAAACAGTGGAAACAGTGTCAGACTTTATTTTTGGGGCTCCAAAATCACTGCAGATGGTGACTGCAGCCATGAAATTAAAAGACGCTTACTCCTTGGAAGGAAAGTTATGACCAACCTAGATAGCATATTCAAAAGCAGAGACATTACTTTGCCAACAAAGGTTCGTCTAGTCAAGGCTATGGTTTTCCCTGTGGTCATGTATGGATGTGAGAGTTGGACTGTGAAGAAGGCTGAGTGCCGAAGAATTGATGCTTTTGCACTGTGGTGTTGGAGAAGACTCTTGAGAGTCCCTTGGACTGCAAGGAGATCCAACCAGTCCATTCTGAAGGAGATCAGCCCTGGGATTTCTTTGGAAGGAATGATGCTAAAGCTGAAACTCCAGTACTTTGGCCCCCTCATGCGAAGTGTTGACTCATTGGAAAAGACTCTGATGCTGGGAGGGATTGGGGGCAGGAGGAGAAGGGGACGACAGAGGATGAGATGGCTGGATGGCATCACTGATTCGATGGACATGAGTCTCAGTGAACTCCGGGAGTTGGTGATGGACAGGGAGGCCTGGCGTGCTGGGATTCATGGGGTCGCAAAGAGTTGGACACGACGGAGCGACTGATCTGATCTGATCTGATGTCCTTTGAGGACTCTGGGATCTCTGTTCTGAAATAATCACTAGGCACTATTGTAAGAACTTTGTAAGTATTAACTAACCGATCCTTATAACAACCTTTGAAGTAGTATTATTGACCCCTTTTGGAAGATGGAGAAACTGAGATATAAAGAAAGTAGGTGAGTGGGGGCTAGGATTCAAATGCAGGAAGTCTGGCTCCCAAGTTGTACAACCACATGTAATACTGCCCAGGGAATAAACCCTCATCTCCTGAGGCTCCTTCCTGGCAGGCAGAATCTTTACCGGATGAGCCATTGGGTTTCCAGGATGGCTCAGGAATACAGAATTCGCCTGTCTCCTGCAAGAGACTTGGATTCGAGGGTTCAGTCCCAGGGTTGGGAAGGTCCCCTGGAGAAGGAAATGGCAATCCACTCCAGTATTCTTATCTAGGAAATCCCATGGACAGAGGAGCCTGGCTGGCTACAGTCCATGGGGTGGCAAAGAATCGGACATGACTTAATGACTAAACAGTAACAAGTGAGCTGTGCCATCTGAAATAAAAGCTATGTATCTGGAAACAAATCATCCCTGTTCCCCACCCCCCCAAAAAATACTGAGAAGATTAAGAAGGGATTGAGTTATTTGAAACACACACTTTGGTTTTTTATATAAAGACTGCTGCTGCTGCTACTGCTAAGTCACTTCAGTCGTGTCCAACTCTGTGCGACCCCATAGACAGCAGCCCACCAGGCTCCTCCATCCCTGGGATTCTCCAGGCAAGAACACTGGAGTGGGTTGCCATAAAGACAGGAGTCCACAAACTCCTATGATCCCAAGCAAAAGGAGAAATTTCTGGTTTCCCAAGATGGCATAATCGCCCATGGCAAGACGGTTTTGCCTGAATCTGTGCTACAAAAAATCTCCTAAAAGGTGAGACCTAGTTGAATAGTTCCCATTCAATTCAATAGTACATTTATGGAACATTTACTCTGTGCTGGGTACCACAATAAATATTTTTGCTTGATGTACTATTTTGCTTAATTTTCAACACATGAAAGAAGGATATTATTATCTTCTTTTAGAGATAATTAAACACCCAGGAAAGGTAACCAACTCATTGTTAACACTGCTCATAGTTGGTTGAAACAAAATCTTAGGTGTATTTTACTCCAAAGACTCCAATGTTCTTCCTCCATCAGCCCACTGCCCTCCTTGGTCTTATACCGGATCACCACTAAGAAGGTGTTCCTGGTTCAGATTAAAGCCTTGGATTTGACATTCAGCACAGCACTAGACCAAACCCAGATCTCTTGCTTTGCAGGCAAATTCTTTACCTCTTTATTGTCTGAGCCACCAGGGAAGCCCTCAGTGGTAAAGAATCCGTCTGCCAATGCAGGAGACATAAGAGACACCATTTCGATCCCTGGGTCTGGAAGATCCCCTGGAAGAGGAAATGGCAACCCAACTCAGTATTCTTGCTGGGAGAATCCCATGGACAGAAGAGCCTGGCAGACTGCAATCTATAGGGTCTCACAGAGTGGGACACAACTGAAGGGACTTAGCATGCATGCAGGCACAGCACTATATGAACTGTGACAGAGGGACTTGTTCATTTATTCATCAGACATTTCTTGAGCACCTAGTAAATTCTAGGCACTGTGCTTGGCACTGGAATATGAGAACGAATAAGCCATCATCCCTGCCTTCTAGGAGCTCACAGTCACAGAAGGGAGGGTCAGAGAAACCAACAGTGATACTCCAGGGGGAAAGAGCTTTTCATTGAAATGTGACTAGATCACTAAGGACAGACATCCAACTCAAGTCAGTGCAGGGATCCAGGACGAGCTGCTGTTTGAGCTGTATCTTAAAGCTTCAATAAGAATAAACTTTCCAGACTATGAGAATAGCTTGTCTAATAAACCCTGCAAACGAATGTAGGATTTCATAAGGACATTTGAGAATGTGGTGACAGATATGGCTGGAAAGTCAAGCCATTCAACTATACTTCAGTGAATATATATATATATATATATATATATATATATATATACACACACACACATATATATAACCAAAAAGGTCAGTGAGAGGAGTGACTCAAGATGATATTAGAGAGGAGTCTAGAGAGCAGATCTGCTGAGAAGCTATGATTATTCTGGAAACAAGTAAGAAGAGACATTTATGGTTCAAAGTATGACCATGACTTCCTTTACATATAGAGATGTCAGCTCGCCCTGAATTAGTTTGTAAATTCAACATAATCCTAATAAAAGAAAAACAAAATAAAACAACTGAAAAAGAAAGTTAAGGCAGCATCAGAGGAGCTCTGGAGGAAATGGGTTTTAACCTCTGACTGAAGGAGACAGGCTGGGTAATTTTGTTGTTGTTTAGTTGCTAAGCCATGTCCAACTCTTTGTAACCCATAGGCTGCCGGGCTCCTCTGTCCATGGAATTTTCCAGGCAAGAATACTGGAATGGGTTGCCATTTCCTCCTCTAGGGAATCTTCCCAATCCAGGGATTGAACCCTAGTCACTTGCACTGCAGGTAGATTCTATACCACTGAGCCACCTGGGAAGACCAGGCAGGTAGATTACAGCTGTGGTTTTCATTCTAGAAGGCAGCGATATTAAAGAACAATACACGTACAGACATAGGGACCAGTAAGAGAAATGTACTGAGCTAAGAAGCATTAATCTTTTAAAAATTCATTATATTCTCCCAAGCCAGTAAGCAATTAAATGAAATTTTAAAAAATCAGCTCTATCTTTCCCAAAAATTTAAGCACATCTTCCTTATTTCCTTACAGTAGGCTTTTTTCTTATTCCCCTCTACGTATTACCTCTTTATATATTTTTAATTAAATTAAATTATAATCTAACTTTGAAGAAGTCCTCAGCTCTTCAATTTTCCACTATATCAGGGCTTGGAATCACTGTCCTGAGATACTTGTGGGGGAGGTGGGGGTGGGGAGAAGAATACTGGGGCGACTACACAGAAGAACATAAATATTCTATGAACTTTAGGTTAAAATTATATTTTAAAAAAATCACCTTGCTCCTCTATGAGGTAAGGTCTCAGCACTTTAGCAAGACATCTTTAGCAGAAAATAAATATTTAAGATATGCAAAAAATTTGTTTGTTCCTGAGTAAAATTAAACTTGGACTCAATCTACCAAGAGTTGGAACGAGAACTCTCCTCCCAGTTCCCTGCTGCACTAAACAGGCTTTATGAATCTCTAAAAATAGGACTGATTTCCATGCACTTAATTGACACCTGCAAAAGTAGCTTTGAATTTGGCAGAAATTTCCTTCATATTTACATTCACAATGAACCACCTAACAAATGCCAGAAGAATGTGTTCGAGTTTGAACCACACCAGAGTTTATTTGAGCTGAAAAGCATCCTTAACACTAGACAGAAACAGTTTTGCTTGCTCAAGACAGCGGAGGAACACGGCCCCCACCCCCCTCCGAAGGCGATCTGGACTCTCGCATGCTCAGATTTCAGCAAGAAAGTGTGCGTCAGTTTCTCCGTAAGTCACTGCCCCTAAACAAGTTGGGGGGTTGGGGTGGGTAGGACCAGGGAAAACTGTAACCCGACAGATGGCTGGGTGAGCTCAGACTTTCCACTCCTGTCACCGCCCCCCCCACCCCAAGCCAGAACCAGTCTGCACCCCTTGGCTTGTAGGCTCCATGCTCCACTTACACGCAGGAGGGCGTCTGCTCGGCCACCACGAAGCGACATCTCCCTTTAATGCAGTAATGCTTGTACTGCTTGGGGCACCGAGAGAAGTGGCCTCTTCGCTTTGGTTGTGTGGTGGTAGCTGAAGAAGGAGAAATGACTCAGTAAATCAACTCACTTTAAATGCATGTTTGTAAATGTAATAGAATTATATTCCTACCAGTGTCGCCAGTGTTTCTGTAGAATATACTCCAATTTCTCATCGCTCCTTCTCTCCACACTGGGATATGTCAGACTTTGGGGACCAGAAACTGGCCCTAGAGACTGGCTATTGGGGAATGTGATGGAAACGTTTCAGATTTTAACTAAGATTCCTGTTTAAACGACCTCTGAGAAAAGTCAGCACTGTTTAAAGGGTAAACATAATTGTGATAAAAGAGGAAGATTGGGAAGATTGTCAGAGGTGTGGGGCTGATGGCATTGAAAAGAGAGGAGGGTTTTTTGTTTGTTTGTTTGTTTTTGCTTTCTTCTTTTCCTTTTTTTAAACTTAAACACAGCACTTACTAAGTGCCAGATGCTGGTCAATATGCTCTATATAGAGTCATCCCTTGGTATCTGAGGAGACTGATTTCAGGACCCCAGCTGATACCAAAATCCACAGATGCTGAGGACCCTTATATAATGGTGTTTACAGTCAGCCTTTGGTATTGCCTGGTTGGATCTTTGGTTGCCTGAATCTAAAGATGCTAACAGGAACCCGCAGATTGGGAGGGAGGGCTGTATTAGCTCATTTAATACTCATAACAGCCTTGTGAGGGAAGCACCATTCTAACTCCTATCTATGGATGAGCGCGGCACAACACTGGGCAAGACTGAAGGCAGGAGGAGAAGGGGACAACAGAGGACAAGAGGGTTGGATGGACTCGATGGACATGAGTTTGACCAAACTCCAGGAGATGGTGAAGGACAGCGAGGCCTGGCATGCTGCAGTCCGCAGAGTCGCAGAGTCGGACACGACTGAGTGACTGAACAACAGCAAAGCACAACACATCGAGGCTAAGTTACTTTCCCACATCCCGCAGCTCGTATGTGGCAGGGCTGGGACTCAGACCCAGGCAGTCCTTGCGTTTGACTGCTCCACTCTGTTGGGCAGGTAGCAGTCATCTGCTCCCTGCCTGAGGCACCCACAAGTCCTGCTTCTCTGAATCGAGATTATCCCACTCATTGGACCCCTGGGGGGCTTTTCCTGCTCTGAACGAGGAAGACTGGGAGCTTCATATCCAGGATTTCATTCCCTATACTGACTTTTTTCTTACCTTTTAGAATCTTAATTGCCTAATTTTTCAATTAGGGGAATAGGGGGGATAATATGGAGCAATTTCTCCATCGTTTACCTGTAAAAAGTTTCAATAAATAAGGACTGTCAAGAGAAACAGTAAAAAAAAAAAAAAAATGCTAACTAGTTGTTTCATGGGTTGATTCACAATAAACGCCTACCCACACCCAGAGAAAACAGCTAACTAGCCAGCTGACCCAGGGTCGGACTTTCCATTGTCATGGTATGACCAACAGCTTGCAGGACTCAGACACCTGTGAAATCAGAAAGCCCACGGTGGTCACCACAGAAGGGCATTTCACACTAGGTTTGGCATGGCACCTGGCACTCCAATGACATTAAACAATCCTTTTAGAGAGAGCAATGACCACTGAACTTTTAATTAATATTATGAAATGAGTAAATATATAGCTGCCCAGGGTCACCACAAAGGACACTCACAAAGAACTCTGGATGATCGGTACAGAGGAAATTCCTGGGATGCCAGGTCACAGAGTTTCAGAGGGTGGGAGACGTTGGAACTGGCTGACCTGGTTTTGGTCGGGGACTTGATTACCAGTCCTGCTGACTGCTCGTACGTGCCAGACATTTGCTCCCATGCCTACCAGTCAATGGGACTCTGGTTGAAATTTCTCCCATAAATAACTGCAAAATGTCTCAAAGGCAAAGATCTGTGTATTTTGGCAAATAGATTGATCGAATGAAAATCAACTTCCATTCATTGAGTATCTCCTCTTTCCAGAGGCCTGTAGTAAGCATGAGAAAACATCAAAGAAATAAGAGATACCCTATCTAACTAGCGACATTGGCATGATAGAACAAATGTAATTCAATAATAAGCAACAAACCAGTAAAAACAACCATAGTAACCACGTAAACAGTGTGGTCCACTGGAAACAGTGGAAAAAACACTGGCTTAGGAGGAAGGAAATCAGCGTTTCATTTTCCGCTCTGCCTTACATGAGCCATATGGGTCCAGGCAAGCTAATTAAGCTGTCTGAGCCTCAGTTCCATCATCTGGAAACTGAAGATGCTAACATCTACCTTAAAGGGCTGTTGAGAGGCTCAAGTGAAAAAATGCATGTGGAAATTCTTAACTTCCCAGGTGGCGCTATTGGTAAAGAAGCTGCCTGCAATGCAGGAGACCCAGGTTCAACCCCTGGGTCGGGAAGATCCCCTGGAGAAGGAAATGACAACCCACTCCAGTATTCTTGCCTGGAGAATTCCATGGACAGAGGAGGCTTGTGGGCTACAGATCATGGGGTCGCAAAGAGTCAGACGTGACTGAGCAACTTTCACTTCACTTCGTATGCAAATTCCTAGCAAAGTGCATGAGACAATAAAGTCCTTAGTAAATGAGTTGATTCTAGAATCTTGAAAATCTTGACAATTCTAAGAGAAGTCTTGCAGCAGTACAAAGAGGGCTTATCTAATTTTTTAAAAAATTCTGGAAAATGCAGAGTTTTTTTAAGAGATGCAAGCATGAGTGCTCAGTCATGTCAGACTTTTTGTGACCCATGGGCTACAGCCAGGCTCCTCTGCTGATGGGATTCTCCAGGCAAGAATACTGGAGTGGGTTGCCATTTCCTCCTCAAGGGCCTCTTCCTGACCCAGGGATCGAGCCAGAGTCTCTTGCATCTTCTGCATTGGCAGGCAGATTCTTTACCATTGACCCACCTGAGAAACACTTTTAGGAGATGGTGAGCAAGCAACAGAGTTGTGGAGAATTTCAAGAGAGACAATTCAGTCTTCAGGAATATGCCAGCCTTATGCAGGAGGAGGGAGGCAGATTTAATGGACATGGAAGAGACCTGAAGGAGAGCAGCCAAGGATGGCTGTGAATGGAAGTCAGAGACCTCAAATGTCAGCAGGCTGAAGTTTTACCCTTGAATGAGGTGGGAGAGAGTTGAAGAAGGTTCTTATGGGTTAAATTAAATGGTATGTGTGAAAGCTAAACTGTGAAGCATTTTACCAATGTATTAGACAATAAAGCACAGAATGGATTAAAGTAAGAAGATGCCAAGGGGAAAGGAGGAAACTAAGTCACATCTGAGCCACGCAGACATACATGACACAGACCTGGGGCAGGGGAATGGAGGGCAAGGAGATGAATAAAAGAATAGAGAATCATCAGTACCATTTCCATCATAAAATACAGAGAATTTAAAACATGATTAATACAATAATCAGGTAAGAACAGGTAAGAACAGGGACCTACTGTATAGCTCAGGGAACTCTACTCAATACTGCATAATAACCTATATGGGAAATGAATCTGAAAAAGAATATGTATAAATTCATCACTTTGCTGTACAACTAAAACTAATACAGCACTGTAAATCAACTGCACTCCAATAAAGAAGCAGTGAGACTTCCTGACGGATCTGCTGGGCTCCAGAAAGGTCTTTTCTACTTTGTAAAGCACACCTGACTTTAAATATAAGCTATATGGCTCTGTATCCTGAACTTCACTAATTCCTCTGGCTGCCATGCCCTGCTAAACATAGCCAGCCTTTTTAATAAACACCACATAGAGCAAGATACCAGAGAGCGCCTTAACCAGCAGCTGCTGGATGCAGTGATTTGATCAGCCTCGGTTCATCCAAGCAACACAAATCCATGCCAGGGAAAGGGTTGCCAGGTCCTGTTTTGATTGCTCACAGAGTTCCCTCCTTTGCCAAATAAGCATGCCCTTAAATATTCCCAGCATTATTTGGATTTGAAAACACTTCCATGTCACCAAGCAGAAAATGTCCTGTGATTTCTCTATGGAACTTTAAAACCTGGAAGAAAAATTAATCACACATATTGCCCTTCCCACTCCACACTCCCCCCCAAAAAAAGCTAAATGGGAGCCTCTCCCTCTCTCTCTTGCATGGAAATGAGAAGGCTTATCAGCATTTCCTCCTTTGAAATGCACCTAAAATTCCAGTTGCTTTCATCTAATATTCATCAAGGTCACATTATCTGAAAACTGAACAGCTATGAAATCCAACATTTTCTGCCTATCATGAGACCTGATGACATAGGGAAGGGGATGGTAAAGTCTATCCTTCCATTCCAGAGATATTTATCAAGAAAAAGAAAAGTTAATCTTATGACAAAAGAATGATTAGTCCTACGTATTGCGTTTCTCTGTTGACAAGTGAATGGCCTGGTCTTAAAAATGTAACAGCCATGAAGATTCCTCTGATACTGAGGTTTGTTTGCTGTTATTTAGTCACCAAGTTGTGTCTGATTCTTTTTCAACTCCATGGACTGTAGCCTGCCAGGTTCCTCTGTCCATGGGATTTCCCAGGCAAGAATACTGGAGTGGGGTGCCATTTCCTATTCCAAATACTAGGGGTGGTGGAACTTAATTACTCTTTTTCCCTCCTACTTGCTCTTTTCCAACTCACACTCCCCAAACCAAATCATTTCTCTGGGAATGAGTTTGTTCCGCAAAACTACATGGAAAAATTGCATGTACCAGATCACAGCACAATCTTTTAAGTGGATGGGCACTGCAGGTAACATATCACAAACTCTTCATGAGACACTATATTCCAAAGATTCTACAGCCAATTAAATGAGAAACCACCAGGGCTACTGGAGGTCAATGATGTCAAAATTTGATTCCAAGAGTTAGTAGAAGGGATCAGAAGTAAGAATATCTTTCTTTGATAGTATGGGCAGGTAGATAAGAAGTGGTCACATTTTGGGGGTCATTAGAATCATTAGATGAGATGTGATGGGTTCTCTTGAGCCAAACTAAAGTGGAGAAATACAGCAGACACCCAGATAACCTAGTTTAAATATAGAATTTTCCTCATTTTGATGGATGCTTTGATCAAACAGTGTGGTTCTTTAGTCTTTCTGTGTGTATGTGCTAAGTTGCTTCAGTCGTGTCTAACTCCTTGTGACGCTATGGACTGTAGCCTCCCAGGATCCTCTGTCCACGGAATTCTTCAGGCAAGAATACTGAAATGGATTGCCATGCCCTTCTCCAGGGGATCTTCCAAACCCAGGGATCGAACCCGTGTCTCTTACGTCTCCTGCATTGGCAAGCAGGTTCTTTTCTACTAGCCCCGCCTGGGAAGCCCTAGTCTTTCTGTACTTGATTCTTATTCTCCAGCCAAGCAGGCTTTGCCATGCCTTTGTGATTAAAACTCTTCACAATTAATACATTAGGCTTATTTTCATAAAATCGTCTCTTACCTATTCTGATAATGCTCATGAAAAATCTATTTTGCAAATGGTATCAATATCAGCAACTCTTCTGAAATCAATTACTGGGATAATGCTTTTTTGGTAAATCTCATTACAGTATTTATAACCTCTTGTATCTCTAAATCTTTAGTTAAATACATAGTTAAATCTCTATGTAAGAGATTTAAAAGAGGGGAACTAAATTCAGGCTTCCCTGGTGGCTCAGATGGTAAAGAATCTGCCTGCAATGCAGGGACCCAGATTCGATCGCTGTGTCAGGAAGATATCCTGGAGGAGAGAATGGCTACCTACTCCTGTATTCTTGCCTGAAGAATTCCATGGACAGAGAACCCTAGCAAGCCACAGTCCATGGGGTCGCAAAGAGTCGAACATGACTGAACAACTAACACTTTAAACTTCTCAACTTTATAAATTTTGAGATAGAAGTCCTACAAATGTTAACAAAGAGAGAGAGGAAGGGAAAAAAATCCTTATTAATTGACCTTCACACACAGATATCTGACCTAAAAAGAGTGGAAAACAACCAGTGCACCGAAGAGTTCAAATGGTCACAGCAGAATCTGGAGAAAATTTCCTCCTAGACTATGAAGTACAGCCTGAGACTTTAATATTTTAGACCTCTTCCCAGTAGGGACTTCATTTTACAACCTTCTTAAACCAAGAAGGGAGGAAGAAGGTTTTATATTTTTTAAGTTAATTTTTCTTCTTACCTTGCCAACTATCTCCGTGGGACAGGGGAATGTAAATTCAGGATGCTCTTGAAAAAGTGCAACATCAGAAAATTTATTGTAATTGAGGATTCCCATTTGTCTTACATTCAATGCCATTTTTTGTCAAAATGTGAATTGGTCTATTTCTCCAGGAAAAGAAAAATAAATCTCACAGATGTATTTGTTACCCTCCTGAGCTTCTAGGATATGTTTATACAGAGGGCCAATCAGGCCTCATCAGCAAGTCTTTTACCCAGAAGGACTGTGTCAACCATCTGTGAGCTTACAGGACTGGACATTCACTTATAGCTGCTCTTTTCATTCTAGCCCTTTTAAAGGAAGAAGAAAGAATTCAGTGTTGAGATTTGCGTGTACTTCATATATTTAAAATTATTCTTGGCTAGGAGATAAATAAGAATGGACAGGGAAAAAATTGCATTTCTTTTTGTTTTTCAAGAGTGCATGTGATGCCTCCTTTGCTCATTCTCCCTGGCTGGTTTGACTTCAACTCCCTCAGCTCCTAAATTTTGCAATGCATTGAGGCGCAACACTTACTCAGCTTTTCTCCTTGCTCCTCTTCCTCTCTGGGTGTTTCCTGGCTTCAAACAGCTTAATGATAACAATGCCCAAATTTGTTTCCATCCCAGATCTCTTCCTCCCATGCTAACCGCCTCATTAACATATATCTCACTGGCATTTCAACTTAACACTTCCAAAATGGAACCTAGGATTTCCACCCTCCTCAAATCTTGTCCTTCCTCATCTCAGTAAATGGCATCTGCCTCTTTTTTCCTATTACCTTTGTGACCTCATCTTTGACTATTTTGTTCATTGCTGCATCCTTGGCACTTGGAACAGGGCCTCCTGTATAGTAGGTAGCTCATAAGTACTGACAAACTGAATAAATGTTTCATTCAAGATAGAAAACGACGGACTAAAAATGGAATGCTTAAAGACTGGGGCTGTTGGCAAGTAAAATCCTGAAATCATTTAGAAACAAGAAGGACCCTTAAAAATCATTTAATTCAGGGGTCCCCAACCTCCAGGGTGTAGACCGGTACTTTCTGTCAGATCAGCAGCATTTGAATAGAAATAAAGCGCACGATGGGCTTCCCTGGTGGCTCAAACAGTAAAGAATCTGCCTACAAAGCTGGAGACCTGAGTTCCGCCCCTGGGTCGGGAAGATCCCCTGGAAAAGGGAATGGCAACCCACTCCAGTATTCTTGCCTGGAGAATTTCAAGGACAGAGGACCCTGGCAGGCTACAGTCCATGGGGTCACAAGAGTCAGACATGACTGACTGACTAACACTTTCACTTTTTCACTTTCAAAGTGCACAATACAAGTAATGCAATTGAATCATCCCCAAACAACACCCCCATCCCCAGTCTGTGGAAAAATTGTCTTCCATGAAATCAATCCCTAGTGCCAAAAAGGTTGGGGACCACTGAAAGTCACTTCTTTATTTTACAGGTTCCAAATTAAGTCTTTGAAAGCTTGAGCAATGTGCTCAAGGTCACACAGTTACTCAACAGAGACAATCTGCTCCTGTTTTACATTAATTTCTCTTTCAAGAAACTACTGTCATTTGCACTTTCAAGGAATTGTTTTTTTCAGAATTTTTCTCATGTATTGAACATTCCAGTCTTCTAAAGTGATTCTAGAATATTACCATGGGAATTAACAATACACATTCTAGAGCCAGTCTTTCCAAGTTCATGTCAGGCTACTCTGCTTACCTGTGACCTTAAACAAACTAGGAAACAATTTATAGACTGAAAGTGCAATCTACAGCCTCTATAGAAAATAGCAAGGAGTTTATTCAAAAATTTTAAGTGGAACAGCCATATGATCCAACAATACCACTCCTGGATATTTATCCAAAAATCAGGATCTCAAAAAAGAAGCTGCATTCCCATGTTAATTGTAGCATTATTCACAATAGCCAAGATGTGGAAACAACCAAAATATTTATCAAGAGATGAATTGATAAAGGAAATACAGTATATACAGACAATGGAATATTAATCAATCTTGACAAAGAAGAAAATTTTGCAATATGCAGCAACATGGATGAACCTGGAGGGCATTATGCTAAAAGAAATAAACCAGTCACCAAAGGACAAGTAATACATGATTCAACTTATATGAGTATCTAAATAGCCAAATGCACAGAAACAGAGTAGAATGGTGGTTGCCACAGGTTGCGGGGAGAGGCCTTGTTTGTTATTCAAGGGCTATAAAGCTTCAGTTCTGTAAGATAAATAATTACTAGAGATCTGCTATCCAACATCACATGCTATAGTTAATAATATATGCTAAGTCACTTCAGTTGTCTTTGACTCTTTACAACGCTATGGACTGTAGCCTTCTAGGCTTCTCTGTCCATAGGATTTCCTAGGCAAGAATACTGGGGTGGGTTCCCATGCCCTCCGCCAGGGATCTCCCCGACTCAGGGATCAAACCGAGGCCTCTTAGTCTCCCGCATTGGCAGGTGGGGTCTGGGAAGCCCCAGTAATATTGTATCATGCACTTAAAATGTTGTTAAAAGTTCTCATGACAATAACAAAATTTAAAACTACATTTAGGAGAATGATAAGTAATAGTTTTTAACCCTGTCAATCATGAGATTACAGAATAATCTCCCAAAGGAAATGTGAAAGTGTCATTTAAGACATTCGAAACCAGACTGAAGGAAAACACACATATAAAGTAGGCTTTGTCCTTCTCACTACACAGGTGACAAGACTCACACCGTCAGGATCTAAGACAGCATGGACTCCACAGCCCATGGGCACTCTCCAGGCCACCCACTAAGGGGAGGGAGGAAAGAGGAAAGTCGGGCTAGAACTGATGACTCACATCAGGACGACTTGCTCAGCGTGCTCCTGGCTCAGTTACAACATCCCCAGGACACTAGGAAAGGAGCACTTGCACCAGGTCACCATACTGCAGCTCAGAGAAGTTTCCAGAGGTTCTTCTCCACTCTGCCCTACTTTCAGAACTGGCCTATGTTGTATTGTGTTTTGTTTTGAAACAAGAAACAGCCTCTGTAGAAGATCAGACCATACAGTGTATAAATGACAGACAGACCTTAGACCAGAAGTCAGTCAGCTGTGACCCAAAAACCAAATCTTGTTCACAGCTTCTTTCTCTAAAAAAAAAAGTCTTATTGGAAGACATCCAAAGCCATTCATTTGCATACTGTCTATGGCTGCTTTCAATGGCAGAGCAGAGTAGTTCCAAAAAAGACCACAAACCCCACAAAATCTCAGTTTTTACTATCTGACTCTACTAAAGTTGACCCCTGCCTCAGACTAATAACTTTGAGAATACTAATTCAAGCATCTGTAAGGTAAAATATGTTTTAAAAATTGATGCCTTCTTCCCTTCTTTTAAGTTATAAAATAGAAAATAAAATTTTGAATTTGAATAGAATGTGCCAACTTTCTATGAATCTAGTCTAAGATATCACATGATGCTAGAGGCTGGAAGTCACATCTATGATGGAATGAGAAAGACCTGAGTGTGAATCCCAGATTTGCAGTATACCAGCAGTGTGACCTTTGGCAATTACATATTCTTTCTAGCTTCACCTTGAAATAAAGTAAAAAATGTTACTAGCTCATAGAGTTCTTGCAAGGAGTGAATGCACTACTGTATGTAAAGCCCAGTGCCTGGTACATTAGCAAGTGCTCAAAAAACTATCTGGTTTTATGATTACTGTATTATCAACTTAAAATTTAGAGAAGTCAGCTTTCTGAGATTGAATACAAAACTGATGAAATACAAAGACATCAGTAGTTATGCATTACCTGGGCAGTTTTCTGCGTGATCTCCACAAAGAAGGCCATCATCTTCAGGACTTCTGGTTGAATTCCCATCTGCCAGAACACAGTGGAGGATCACTAGACCTTCAAGTTCGAAACAGAACCAAAATAAACATGAAACCTTGAAAACGTGCTCAAGACAAAAGATTCTATCAAAGTCTCAACCATTTATGAAAATAACAAGCCTGTGGCTCCCATTTCCAAGTTATTTTCTTGCAGCATGGAAGGGGCACCCAGGCCAGCATGTCTCATTTTTCAAGCTCAAGGCTCAAGACAGAATTTTCAAACCAGTATCACTTTCTGGGCTTCCTTGGTGGCTCAGACATTAAAGAATCTGCCCACAATGTGGGAGACCTGGGTTCGATCCCTGGGTTTGGGAAGATCCTCTGGAGAAAGGAATGGCAACCCACTCCAGTATTCTTGCCTGGGAAATCCCATAGACAGAGGAGCCTGGAGGGCTACAGTCCGTGGAGTTGCAAAGAGTCAGACACGACTGAACAAACAACACACACACATCACTTATATCTGATGAGACCTGGCCCCGTAAGTGAGAAGACTTAGCCATAGCTGTGATGGAGCCTTATCCTATGAGCAGAAGCACAAAGGGAGTTCTCAGCCACCTGATGGATATATATACACTGGTGAGCTTCAGGGAAGAGGGATAATGAACCCATGTGGCAATGTATTTTCTCCACTGGTCTTCACATGCCCAGTGCTTCTCAAGTTTTAACTACCCAGTGTGCTTCCATCTGGGGAGATGCAAACTAGATATTCAATTCATAGGAACTGTTTTAAAATTTGAAGTTCCTCCAGCTTAGTAACTCTGTCTCTGAGAAGGACAGGCCTCATGGAAAAGCAGGCGGAGGAAAGGAACATGGTGCTGAGGTTAGGAAAGTTTAGAATACAAAGGGTAGTCCTTGCAGGGATTCTGATTCAAACAAACCAACAGTAAAAATCACAGTAAATATAATCAGGGGAATCTGACAATCTTAAGAAATTGTTAGAGTGTCAAGTGTGATAGGAGAAGGAAATGGCAACCCACTCCGGTATTCTTACCTAGAGAATCCTGTGTACAGAGGATCCTGGTGGGCTGCTAGCCATACGGTCTCATAGAGTCGGACACGACTGAAGCGACTTAGCATGCATGCATGCATTGGAGTAGGAAATGGCAACCCACTCCAGTATTCTTGCCTGGAGAATCCCAGGGATGGAGGAGCTTGGTGGGCTGCCGCCTATGGGGTCGCACAGAGTCAGACACGACTGAAGCGACAGCAGCAGCAACAAGTGTGATAATGATATTGTGGTTTAGATTTTAAAAACAGAATTATATCTCTTAGAGATATGTATTTAAATACTTATTAAGGAAATTAATGTATCTCTGATTTGCTTTAAAATAATCCAAAAAGGGAAGACAGGTGTGCAGCAGTGAGGGAAAGGCATAGATGAAACAAGATGGTCCCTATATTGCTCATTGTTGAAGCTGGGTGGTATGTATGTCAAGGTTCACTCTGCTGTTGTCTCTACTTTTACATATACTTTAAAATATCTATAATAAGAAGCTGGAGAGGAGAGGGCAGAGGAGGAATGATAAAACGGCTTGGGAGCTGGATGATCCTGAGTTCATAATCTGTTTTTGCCACTTTAGAGCCATGTACCATGGGCGAATTTCATAACCTCTCGGTTTCCTCATTGGCAAGATGGAGATAATTATTATCCCTTCTTCAGAGTGCTGTCGTGAGGCTCCAACCAGCAAAGTATGCAAGGCACTTAATGCAGTGTTAACGCTTAATCAGTACTGTTAAATTACTCATTATTATGTAACTAGTAGGAACAGAGTAACTTGCAAGAACAGAGTAACTTGCCCACTGGTTGTGTTGACAAGGTTATAAGCTGCACATGTCCTTCAAGTACAATTAAGCTCAACAAACATCCACAAGCACCCCCAAAACACACCTGTGGACAGGAAATGCTCTACCCTCAAACTCCTCCAAAGCTGCTAAGGCAGGTAATCAGCCAACCAAGTAACCAAAACACAGTGATAGTATTGTACCAGATAACAATAGAATCTAGAAAGTTCAAAGGCGGGAAGAGTTTCAAAAACAGTTTTTTCAAAACAGAGAGTTTTTTCTCTCTCTATTGAATTGGGGGGAAAAAAAATTTTTTTTTTAAAGAGGTGGTACCTAGCATTGAAAACAGTGAAGAAAAAAAGAAACTCATATCCATTGATAATAGGTAAATTATTACTACTCTTCCGCAGGACAATTTATCAGGACTTTTAGCTAAAAGCTTAAAAATTGTCCAAGTGCTTAAATCCAGTAATCTCATTTCTAGCAAGTTTTCCCAAGGAAATAAATTAAAATACATAAAAAGATTTCACTACAAAATTTCTACATGTGACATGGCTTATAAAAAAATTAGAAATTGGCCTAAATATCTAACAATAGAGAGCTGATTAAAGATATAGGAAATACTTCTGGGTAATATAATGCTCTTCAGTCATAAAAATTTATTTTCAAACATTTAAAAATATCCCTCAGTAAGAGAAGCAAGTTATAGACTAGTAATTAGTGAGATCTGAGTGTTTTTTTCTGCATGTGTTTGTGATAAATATAAAAATATCCATATAGATAAATAGTTTAAAAAAAAGATGGGTAAGTAAGTAGATAGAGTTGCCCACATGGTTAGAAGAATTTTTTGTTAATTATCCTAATTTGCACTTTCTAATTTTTCTACTTGACTATTCTGTTTGTTGAAACAATAAAAAAGGAGCAGCTCAAATTTAAAAAAAAAAAAACAAACACAATTTGGCACAATTTGGATACCAAATTTCTATATATTTTTCTGCCTTTAACCCTGTTACCTGGCTCCTCCTTTCACACTTAGAACAAACCAGAAACAGTCATTTAAGACTTCTCAAGTACAGGAGCTATATATTTCCCAGCTCTGAAATCCTGTTATTTAACACAGAACACAAGGGATATTCAACAAATGTTGATAGAAGAGTGATCTTAGATTAATCTATGAACATACAAAACAAACATTAAGTTCAAAGATCCCAATGTCAATGTCCAGTGGAAAATTTTATGCTTTTTTATTATAAAACAGGTTTAAAGCATTTTTAAAACCCCACATATGGGCTTTCTTCATGGGCACAATCAGAGGCATTAATTCTTCGGTTAATCTGTTCTGATGATGGAAACTGAAAAAAAAAAAACCATTAAATCTCATAGAGATTTAACATCTGCAAACTAAGGATGGCAATATCTTCATCTTAAGACTATTGTAAAATGTAAATTAACATAAGAAAAGATACACACACGGCTTGACAGATAGTGTACAACTTTTAATCTTCTTGAGTTCCTTCCCTTATCAGTTTATAATTTAACACAACATTCTTTATTCCCACATGACAGAGGAAGTCCTGATTCCATGGAAATCCTGCCTGGGCCTCCGAACACTCTGGCAGGCTGTGCCCAGGCTGTCTTCTGCTAAGGCTCACTCCACATGCTGGCATCAGCTGGCAAAGAAATTCCACTAGGGAGAGCCCCTGGGAGGACCCCTTGGGTTAGACATTCTCGGGCCAATTAGACACCAAGTTCAAGGGTCTGTGATGAGGTACATAGCTCCTCCTACTCCCATGCAATAATCTTCATTAGCTGGTGGTCATGAACCAAATCAAGCTTGATTTTAAAGAACAATTTACTTGGTCTGCATAGTTTTTTTAAAACTGAATCATGATGGTTTATATCAAGCCTGGATTTTTCTGCTTCTACTTAAAAAGTGGAAGTCTGAAACACCTTCATAGCAACAACTAGCTGGAACCTAGTAGCACATGACCTCTTTAAATGCCACAGACTCCATCAGGCTTGCTGAGTTCATTTATTTTAACTTCCTAGACCCTGACAGGAATCTGAGTGTGTGATCCATATGGAGAGACTCAGAAATCAGAGAAGTGCTCACAAAAGCATCTACTCAATATTGAAGGCTGCTTCAAAGAGAAAGGACGCTCCTGTTTCATCCATAATTCAACAGATATTTATTAAACATTTTGGATTTGGCACTGATGCAAGACACTGAATGTTCAAAGATAACAAATATCATCACTACCTTCAAGGAACTCATATTCTTATAAGGAAGATCGATACACAAATCCATAAGATATAATGTGATAAGCAGAACAGGTAGCATGGGACTAACACAGGGTGGAGAATCAACTTGCATAGCAGCAAAAACTTCACAGAGAAGGTGGGAATTACAGTGACTTTTTAATAGGTAATAAATGCTTTTTTAAAACATCAAAACTTCTAGAAAACAAATACTGAGTTATCAAGATAACGTGATTATATCATATTGTTTCAGCAGTTGACAATATTTATGTGGTAATGATAATATAAATACTGATGAAAGTGAAAGTCACTCAGTCATGTCTGACTCTTTGCAACCCCATGGACTATACAGTCCATGGAATTCTCCAGGCCAGAATACTAGAGTGGGTAGTCTTTCCCTTCTCCAGGGGACCCAGGGATTGAACCCAGGTCTTCTGCATTGCAGGCAGATTCATTATCAGCCGAACCACAAGGGAAGCCCAAGAATACTGGAGTAGGTAGCCTATCCCTTCTCCAGCAGATCTTCCTGACCCAGGAATCGAACTGTGGTCTCCTGCATTGCAGATACATTCTTTACCAACTGGGCTATCAAATGTGTCATAAAATTAAGACCATTAATTAGCCAACATAGACCATGTAGAGTAACTAGTTGTGATTAATCATTATCTATGCAGTGCTCATCTATGCAGTGCTCATCATCAAAGTGTTTTGAGTATTACCCTTATAGTCACTATACTGGAATGAGAAGAGAAACTCAACAAGTCTAAACTTGACAACTCATGAAATAGTATTACAAATGGTTTAGCAATACAGAGGTAAATACAGACGCAGCACCTTAAAGAGTCAAAAGTGGTTGATTCTAGCAAGGTGAAGAGCCAGGAAGGCAGGAACAAAGATCTGCTATTCAATATTATGATCCTTTTAGCACTATTTGATTTTTAAAAATCTGTGTATGTGTATTACTTTATTAAAAACAAAATTAATTTTTAAGAAAAAGACAACTAAAATTGTAACTAACCAGGGCATTCTAAATGAAAGAGACAACTTATAAAAAGGCATGGCATGAATAATACAACTTGTCCAGTTCTTTGGAGGGCTGGTGGGGATTGTGATGGAAGAAAAGATTGGGGGGCCCGTGGGTCACAAATGGCTGCTGCTGCTGCTAAGTCACTTCAGTCGTGTCCGACTCTATGCAACCCCATAGACAGCAGCCCACCAGGCTCCCCAGTCCCTGGGATTCTCCAGGCAAGAACACTGGAGTGGGTTGCCATTTCCTTCTCCAATGCATGAAAGTGAAAAGTGAAAGTGAAGTCGCTCAGTCGTGTCCGACTGCAGCCTACCAGGCTCCTCCATCCATGGGATTTTCCAGGCAAGCGTACTGGAGTGGAGTGCCATCACCTTCTCTGCACAAATGGCCAAGAGCCATGTTAATTACTTTGGATCTGCTTCCCTGGTGGCTCAGACAGTAAAAAAAAATCTGCCTGCAATGCGGGAGACCCAGATTCCATCCCTGGGTCAGGAAGATCCCCTGAAGAAGGAAATGGCAACCCATTCCAGGATTCTTGCCTGGAAAATCCCATGGACAGAGGAGCCTGGAGGGCTACAGTCCAAGAAGTCACAAAGAGTTGGATGTGGCTAAGCAACTAACACTTTCACTTTCGTGTAGTTAAAATGGGGTCATTGGAAAGTTTTAAGTGAGAACCATTGTGATCGTCTGTTTTTCCACTTTGAAAAGGTTCCTTTAATACCAGTACAGGTGATTCAGATACACCTAAATGACGGTGGTGGCAACACAACCCTATGGAGAAGAAGAAATTAACATGAGAGACATGCACAAAGTGAAATATAAACAAAAAAGACTTGGTGACTAATAAGCTAGAGTAGGAGGTGGGGTAAAAGGAGTCTAGGATGACTCCACAGTTTGTGACTAGAGTTACTGGCTGGATTGCGGTACCAACCACCTGTATAAGGTATACAAGAAAACAAACAGGTTGAGGATTGCTACAGACTGTTTTGTTGAAACCTAATCTCGAATGTGATGTGACTAGGTCGTGAGGGTGGAGCCCTCATGTTTGGGATCAGACCTTATGAAAGACACCTCACAGAGCTCCCTTGCTTCTTCTGCCATGTGAGGACACAGTAGAAAGATGGCTGGCTATGAACCAGGAAGCAGGCTCTCTCCAGACACTGAATCTGCTAGAGATCTTCATCTGGGACTTAGCAGCCTCCAGAACTGTGGAAAATAAATGTTTGTTGTTTACAAGCCACCAAGGCTATGTTATGTTATTACAGCAGCCCAAACTGAATAAAATAGGCATGGAGAAAAATTCAGTTTTAGACATTCTGAATCTGACATGACTGTGTCTCATTTACAAATAGTAGATAGATATTAGATCTGGAACCCTGGAGTGAAGTCAAAGCTACAGGTTCTGAATTTTGGAGTCATGAAAAATAAACTGGTATTTAACACCATTGATATGGATCTGTTAGAAAGAACTATGTGAAAAGAAAAAAAAAGCTGACTAAGCATACAATCCTGAAAAAAAAAAAAAAAAAACCCAGTATCATAGAGGAGCAGAAAGAGAAGAGACCTCAAGGGATCAAGAAGGAACAGCCACAGAACTAAGAAGAGAAGTTTCCTAGAAGAATTTGATCAACTGTATATGGTGACTCAGCAGTAAAGAACCACCTGCAGTGCAGGAGACTTTGGTTAGATCCCTGGGTCGGGAAGATTCCCTATAGGAG
This sequence comes from Bos taurus, assembly GCF_002263795.3. NCBI lineage: Eukaryota > Metazoa > Chordata > Mammalia > Artiodactyla > Bovidae > Bos > Bos taurus. Next base: position 89,715,016 of record NC_037333.1, read on the forward strand.
GAAATGGTGACCCACTCCAGTATTCTTGCCTTGAAAATCCCATGGACAGAGGAGCCTGGCAGGATATAGTCCCTAGGGTTGCAAAGAGTTGGACATGACTGAGCAAAAGCAGGGATAAGGGCTGATGGAGAATTAAAAATAAAAACTGAAATATATGCATTAGATTTGAAAACCAAAAAGCACTAACAATATCTTGCTAGATAGAAATGGCATGAAACATGTGCAAATAACTGTAGATTATTCTTCAAAGATTAGAAAGGGAAGGGTACCATTAGTCAATATGTACAGAAAAGAGAATTATTTTGCTTTCATCCTTATTATGAAAGATAATTGACAGGAAGATGCCAAAGGTACAAGGGAGAGGCAAAGGATGAATGAATGACAGAGGCAGAGAGTTTGGAAAGTTTAGCCCAAAAGGCAGGGCCACTGCAATTGCAAGGCAGTCCTTGGCTGTCAAAGTTAGTAGTTCTGGCAGATATAACTTTATTTCAAGTGAATGAAAAGTCCTTGGTGAATAAAAGCTTAAAGACATCTTATATTCAATATATCTTACCTCATTGATCACAGAAACACACGTTCTGGTTAAAATGAGTGGGAAATATCTAATGGGTTTCTCCACTTTCACACTACTAGCATTTTGGGGCTGGATAATTCTTTCTTTCAGGATGCTATGTGCTGTACTATGACTAGCAGTATACCTGGCTTTTGCCCACAAAATGCCAGTGTCATCCCCCTCCCTTCCTCCATCCAACCCTAACGTCACAATCAAAACTATCTCCAGACCTTGCCAAATGTTTCCTTGGGTGAGAAATTACATTGGTTGAGAACCACTGAAATTCTCTTCAAACCATTTTAATTTTTTTTTTATCCAAAACACAGCTTTCATTTTTTAAATATATTCCTTTAATCTAATTCAATTGCATAGCTTCAAAGGCTCAAATTTTGACTTAAAAAATTTCTTAGGGAAAATGCCATTATCTTATAGAAAGATCACCAGACTCAGCCATTAATTCACCACTTGACCTTGAGTTAATTAACACACTCTCCTGAACTTTTTCCTCAAGAAAAAGTACAATCAAAGGCTCTCTGCCTATCCCATGATCTAGTTCACAAAAATCAAGTGCAATAATTTAGCAAAAGAATTTTTAAAAGAAGACACATTATTAAAATTATGTTTATCAGAGAACCTATGGATTTTATTTTAGAGAAAATGAAAGAAAGTATGATCCTAGATGTGGAAAACATAAGATTTTCATTCAAGAGTCACAAATTATATTAAATTTCAGAATTAGTAAGAACCTCAGAGGTATTCAAATCTCCTACCAACCAACTCTCATGGCTAAATTGCCTCAGTCATGTGCAACTCTTGCAATCCTATGGACTGTAGCCTGCCAGGCTTCCCCATCTGTGAGAGAGGCAGGCAATACTCCAGGCAGGAATACTGGAGTGGGTTGCCATGGCCTCCTCTCTGGGATCTTCCCAATCCAGGGATTGAACCCATGTCTCTTATGTCTCCTGCATTGGCAGGTGGGTTCCCACTAGCTCTACCTGGAAAGCCCCCAACCAACTCTCAGCTTCTCTATAAAACATCCCCTGAGACAGTTCATTAAGCCCACCTTTAAAATTTTGGCACAGAGACTTCACTGTCTTATAAGGCATCCCATTTCAATGAGACCATTCACCCATTCTTTCGATCACAGTCATTCATTCGAAATAAATATTAAGCATCTATTTCTAAGCCTCTATAAATGCTTCTTTATGTTGAACTAGTTTTTTCCTTTTCATAATTTTACTCTGCTAATTGGAATCACATAGAATAAGTCTAATCTCTCTTTCTCATGACAGATCCTCATATATTTGAAGCCAGAAATCAGGCCTTCCTGAAAGAATTTCTCTTTCTCAAGTTAAACGTCCTGGTGACTTCAATCACATTTTACCTGAAATCACCAAGACCTCTCATAAACCTTACATCCTCCTTAAATACAAGGTTCAAATAAAGCAGTATTTTACATGGTTTGGCAAAGACGGAGTGGGGCTCTCAACCACCACAGTAAAGGCACCATATGCAGCCCCATAGCATATCAGCCCTTTTAAATTATTCCATTAATTTCAGGGGTTTTATGCTGCTTAGAATAAAAAGAAACTCCTAAGTTTCTTATATGCTAGAAGGCAGTGAATTGATGGATTTTTTTGTTCCTTTGTTTTGTTTTGTTTCGTTTCAGTTTTCACCTAAACATGAATTTGCAGTTGTCCCTTTATATTGCATTAAATTTTAGCTACCATCCAAATATTTCACAATCTCTTTGTTTTCTTATTCTTTCATTCAGTCTATTATCCATGTCTCCCTGCTGCACATGACCTGCAGAATTCTCAGATGCATTCAAGCAATAAAAATAACACACAAAAAAGTTAAATTAGCTGCGCTTACTAAGTGACTGGATATTGAGTCTGTATTTCTGGGGTTGGTTTTTAAATGGCGAATCTACTCATAAAGACAAAAAGGAAAAGAAACCTAATTCTACTTTAGTGAGTCAAAGCTCCATTTACTTTTCTGCACTTTGAGGTTCTCAAATTAAAAATTATGGAACGTATTAAAAGTATTATCCCCATCAGCCAGCATAGAGAATGAAGTCATTGGGAACAATACAAGCATTCAAAGAGACACAGTTGACAAGGAGCATGACCCGTCGTCTTAAAGTTACTGCTAATGTTGAGGTAAGTCATACACCAGCTGGGTCAACTATTTAAAAAGATCAAACGTGACCAAGCCAAACAGTCACATATGTTGTATTTGCCTCATCTCTGAGCTGAACTTTCCGTTTTTAGACCCAAGTGCATTTTATATTTTTAAAATAATATAACAGTATCACAAAATGTCCGTATGTCCTAGTTTAGGACATCTACTCGTGTCTACTAAATCCAGTGATTTCCTGTGATATCATATCAATCTTATTTTAGGATTCAAATCACACTCCATGTCCCATTAGGCAATCCAACTGTAAATCAACAGAGAATATATCAATTTACAAATATAAGCAGAAATCAGAAGAATATTTCATAGTCAAATTCCCAAAAGTTCATTTATATTAGAGGGATTAATAAGAAAAGGATATGTTTGGAGACAAATGGAGCTGTATTTGAATCCTGAATGTACCTTTTAATTTACCAGCTTTGTGATATGATCAAGTTACTCAACATTGAACTACAGGGTGTCCATCTACAAATGGAGGCCTATAATACATGACTTACAAGGTAACAATTTAGCTAGCTGCTTAAAGAAACTGGAAAAAGTAAACTATGATTATTAACCTTGACAATACCTGTCACAATATAGGACTCAACAGAATAGCAGCTATGGGACTAAAAGCAAAAAAATTCTTATTTCTCTAGTAAAATATAGATTCTCATTCTCATTAATGGGACATTTCTACATTTATGGTGTGATTTGCCTCTTGTATAAAGTATTCCTATGAAACAACCTACAAAAGATAAATAAATGTACATATACCTATTACACTTCTAAAGTGCAAGATGAAATGTGTTCAGTGAGAAAAACCTGTATGTTGGTCTTTTCACATGCTGTTTTTCTCCAGTGTTTTTTAAAAAATAATTAACATGAACACACTTCAACCAATTAATAGAAATACATCATCTTCTACATTTATGTTTCTTTGTATTTTCAGTACAGTCTGTCAGCAACTCAGCATGGTGTTTATGTCAGATGGGTGGTACTGATTCAGTTGGTTTGTTAAATAAGTCAATGATACAAATATAACAGATAAATTCAGATCTTAGATGATACTATTTAGCAATCAAATGTATTATATATCTAATTTTTAATTTCTGAAAAATAAAATTAATAAAGTTTTAAAATTTAAATCAATGTTAGAATTTAAGCAGCTGGGAAATTTCCCCAATGTATCTCTATTGTTAAAAAGAAAAACAGAATCCTAAGCATGCATACTATACACAAAAAGTATTTTCTACATCCAAAAAGAGGACATATCTAAAATGAATTTGAAAAAAATATTCAGGAGTAGAAATCCTTTTTAACATTGAGCTTGTGGGTGGCTGAGTAAAAAACTGTGAAATAGATTAAGTTTGACATTGATGTTCTCCTCCATCTTTTGGTGACTCCTTTCCTATCCTTTTTCATTGTTGTCTTTTCCTCTCCTATAAACCAGTATCCTCCTATTGCTTTAACATTTCCCCTAATAGAACATAATTTCTTCCTAGATTTCCCTTTCCAAATGCATTTGCTTTCAAAGCATACCTGCAAAGAAAGAAATTGTTTAACTCAACAGAAATACTCTAGAATAGAGTGCCTCAACTGGGTTTTCTAGGAGCCTGAGATACAGATTAAGGGATTATCACTTTGTAGGGGATGTACAAGCTCTGGGTCGTGAGAATGAGAAAAAAGGAAAGGAAGCCGAGAAGGAGACAATGCAACGTCGTGAGTGTACCCGTCACTCTGGGTGCAGCTCCAGAGTGAGTCACAAAGACAGAAATGAGTGACACGTCCACTCATCCATGGTCTATGTAAAAAGTCTGTAAAGGAACTACATCTTGAAGTAGCACAACAGGAGAAAGAATGCAGGAGGGATTTCTCTTCCCCAGTCACTTCCATCACCCATTTCCCACTGGATGAAATTTACCCCTCTGGGTGCTGCCTGCCCCTCTCTTTGGCCCCGTGGTGAGTGAGAGGCTGGAATGCCTGCCCTGGGACATGGCCTTGTATCTAAGTCCCGAAAGACGGGCAACCTGGTATGAGCAGAGAGCAGACCAAGGGACAACGGAGGTAGTTGAAGGGCCCTTAAGAAATGCCTGACTTTGTGTCCCAATATAGTGGAGTATTTGGTGGCATCAGAACACCTCAGAGGGAGCCTTGTTCCAGGACAAGGAGAGATTTTTCTAATATCTCTCAAATCACACCACCAGAAGGACTATGTATTCTTAAAAAAATGAAAGACCGGTTCCAGATTTTCAGGGCTAGGAGAGGAGACCTAGAAAAGGGTAGAGAAAAAAATGAGAGTCTTCACAAATAATTTATGTCCATTCAAAATAAGGGAAGTAGAATATGAACTCCTTCCTCCTTCAAACACAAAATTTTATTCAAAATGGTAAAAACAATATCTTAGTGTTTAAGAAGGACTTAGGATGATGGATCACATATATTTAACTCATAAAAGAACACCACAATAATATTTTTAAAGCTCAGAAAGGGAAGCAATGTAACAACCTGTCATACATAAACTAACTCATATATCTGAAAGCTGTCAACACAATAATGCCTTTGCCAGTAAATCAACCTTTTTATTTTGGCCATTGACCATTATTAAATCTATGACAACAATGACTAAATTGAATAAGAACCCTATAGTAACCTAGAGCTAGTTTCTTAGAAATCATCAGTTGTCAAAACCTGACTTTTTTAATCCTATTCCTTTATGATAAGGCCAGACAAGACAGTCAGACGTTGTAGCACTTTAAATGAAAAGCTCTGGGCTCACTGAATTTCTGTAATAGTTCAACGAGAGGAAGCAAAAGGAACCAAGGAAAAAGAAAATTTGTTATCAAGGAGGATTATCCAAGTGCAAAGTGAGGAGGAATAGCAAAGTTGGCCTCTCGATCCAGCGATAACACAGCCTCTGACCCATGAGGAAACAGTCATCAAACTTTAATAATGGTAAAGAAAAGAAAACCCTATGTTTTAGAGTAGATAGGGTTTTAGAGTAGATGCTCACCCAACCTAAAAAAGTCCCAGAATTTAGGCCCTTAAAATAATTTAACCCAACTTAACATTAACCCATTATTATCTTTATTGATCAAACCATTTGCAGAGACAAGAAATATCAATCAATATCAGATAGTATATTTATAAGTGCCAGGGCTTCCCTGGTGGCTCAGATGGTAAAGAATCTGCCTACAATGCAGGAGTCCTGGGTTCGATCCCTGGGTCAAGAAGATCTCTTGGAGAAGGGAATGGATACCTACTCCTGTAGACTTGCCTGGAGAATTCCATGGACTGAAGACACGTAGACGACAGTCCACGTTGTCACAAAAAGCTGGACACAACTGAGTGACTAATGGTAAATAACTATAAAGAAAATAAATTCTAGTAGAATTCCAAAAAGAGGCAAGGTGTTGAGCTGAAGAAACCACTGGGAAAAGTTTCACAAAAGAAGTTGGAAACCAAACTGAACCAAAGGTAATGACATAGAAAGGAGCTGAGTATGCTCTGGGGGCCAATGAGTAAAGATGTCCAATCAGAGTGAAGAATTATACACAGAACTATTAGACAACAAGGGCCTTCTTGATGTGTGCGGTGTGACTATGAAATTATTCAATTGATTTTCTTGTGTGACCTATGAAAATAAGACTCATTAAGAAATAGTCACACCACATAGTTCTAATTGAAACTTTGCAACCTCTGTTCACCACATCCTGAATAAAGCATCTGACTAATCTAGAAAACCACTCAAGAAGTATTTAATAGGGGTGGATGCTGTTGGTTAGAAATCAGTAAGAAAGAACAGAGTGCATTTTGTTTGTTATGCTTCTGTCAAGGCCAATGAAAAGTGTATTCATTTCATCTGGCATCTAAGTCACATTTTTGTACTTCTTGCCCTCTCTTCCAGGGTAATTTTCATTTATCTAAAAGTGAGTAGAGAATCTTCTCATGGAAGTTTCCTATCACAGGATGGCAATTTTATAAATGTGTCTCCTGAAATAATAACATTTGAAATTTTAGTCAACAGAACTTATCAATTATAGTTATATCAGGGATTTTTCCCTTCACAATAGGATCCCAAGTGATAATTATCATCCCAACAGATGGTAAAATATAGAGTGCAGAGTCTTTAAGGCAAAAACTGAGGCTACAGCATGGGATTGATACTATATCCCAGGATATACTCTCATCACATCATATGAGGGGTACATGATACTGTATTGGCATTGTTGGTTGTGTTAACCTTGATAATTCTAGTCATGGAAAGACATGGTTACTGAATACAGTTTGGGGCAGGGAGAGTGGGGGAATAAGTGATTTTTTTTTTCAAATTCTTTACCGTTGGCCCCCAAGGTCTCCAAATGTCCTGCCTCTTCTCCTCTCAGGGAAGTCAGCCGACAGTTTCTTAGTTTGAAACTCTATCTACCTACCTCCAAAGTATCCCCAAAGTGAAGTAGCATCATAGTAACATCCATCATTCATAGAGACATAAGCTCCCTCAGTGGTCATTTGGTCCAACTCCTACCTCACCTGGGAATCACCTCTATACAACCTTCCTAAATGCCACCCAACTACAGACATATCCAGGCTCACGAAGCTCACCACATCCCAAGGCAGCTGATTCTATTTTTTTCAGAGCCTTATTGGGAGAAATTTTCCTAAATTAAGGTGAGAGTATCTGCTATGTACAAGAATCCTCAATTCTATATTCCCTCTGTACTGGGAATATAGCCGCGAACAAATCAGATAAAAACCCCTGACATCATGAGTCCCATTTACATTCTAATGGAACTGTGGAAAACATGGTTATAATGAGGCAGACTTCTGCTTCATTTTTTTCCTTTGCATGCTTCCAGTGGTGAATATGATAGCAATTTCCTTTGATCAAAGTACAAACAACACTCCAATAGGCTTAATGAACACAATGATTCTATTTTTCCCTTTTAGACACACCTATGAAATAATTTAAAGGTTATCTACATATTCATAAAGTTAAGAATATTAATAAATTTTGAGCAATTTTTAGCCAATTATCTGCTAAAATCTTTTCCTGCATTATCCTATTTTATCCTCAATACACTTCCATGTCTCTAGATGATAAGTACTACTATCATTATTGTCATTCTATAGATAAGAAAATGCAGCACAGAGAGCCTAAGTAACTTTCTCAACCTTATAAGACAATTATTATGGAACAACTTAATATTTATGCAGGGCTCTTGGCTCTTTAAAATCTGGAGAAGTTGTTTTGTCAAAAGAAAGCTTTTCTGAAACAACCAGGTTATTTTCCATCTGTCTGACATCTAGAAATGAATTTTGACATTGCATCATCATTCATTCTTCAAAAATGACAGTTTATTCTCTTTATATAAGGTAATTATTTGCATAACTCCCAATAAATGAGACAACCTCATTTTGATGAGATTAAAAGTATCAAAATTATCTTGTAAATATTTTATTTTTCTCTGCTACTGAAGAATGACTATTTATCTGATTCACCTTAAGATGCTGGGTTTGGGGGTCAATGTCAGGCAAGTGCTGGAAAGCTCTTCATTGCACAAAACTAGGATCAAAATTGGCGGTTGAAGAAGAATCCATTGAGACTTTTTATTTTTAGAAAGCAGATAAGCATTTTGCAGCACCATTTCTTACATTTGTTCCTTCCTACCAAAACCAGCCAAAATAGAACTCTTGTTGAGAATTTGTATCTATTGCCTATTTCATAACTAGTGGGAGGAGGAATTTGAGAAATAAAGGCAAGGGAAAGTTTTCCCACCAGTTGGTAGGTGCTGATTGTATTTTAGAAATACCCAGAATCAAAATATCTACAATTTTTAAAATTAATAATTTCATCTGTGCTTTCCAGTTATCCATTATAACAGCCTGTGTTAATCTAGAACTAACTATATTGCAGGCACAGCTGAAGTGCTTTATGCAGTAACTCACTCAGTCCACATAACAGTCTCAGTTCTGTTACTGTCAGCTTTTACAGATGAAGAAACTGATGCCAAGAGGGTTTAAGAGATTTGTCCAAGAGGAAGGAGTTGTTAAACCACAGCGCCAGGGGAATCATGCCTAGATGGTCCAGCCCAGAATCTATACTTTTGCCCACATTACTCAGGATATGCTCTTTTTACTCCTTCTCAGTAATAGGCCTACGGATGCAATCAGGGGGAATCTAAAGCGAGATCACCCTTCTCCATCTGCACTAAGGAGTGTTCCCCAAGTGTCACAGTGTTGCAAGCATTCCAGGAAAGTGCAGGAGTCACCCCACAGGTTCAGATTTGTTTAAGGACAGGATCAGACTAGGATGGTCAAAGTGATTTTAGGCACAGACCAAAGGAAAACACCTGGCCTGATCAATGCCAACTGTTCAGTACCAGCTGGAATGGCCTGGGCCTGGGACATGAGTGGCCAGGTTTCCTGGCTGGGAGGAAGAGCCAAGAGTCCAAGAACCTGAGGCATAGCCCGAGCCAAGGATGCCACAGATGTGCGGGTAGGCAGCAGGGAAAGCAAAGATGATAGGAAAACAGACTTAAATGCTTTTTAAATAAGAAGAACTGAGTTCCTCTTAAATACAGTGATACGTATTGAGCTTTAGTGTTCTATTCTCTGCTGTCTTTCTCATTCAGCCACAAATACTTATCTACTGTGATCCAGGCATTGTCACTTCATCATCATTGTTCAGGCTCATAAAGCCAGAACAAGTTACTTAACGCCTCTATGCCTCATATCCTTCAACATAAATGAGAATCATCATTATGTCTAGCTTGTGTGTTCAGGGGATAGTGTTACATGGATGAAACCAGATATTACACACTTAGAATAGTGCCCAAAATGCATACTACATAATTGCTCTGCTATTATTTTTGGTGTAAAGATCAGTGAGGTAATGGTATTAATATGAAAACACTTTATCAATTGTGAAGGTGTCCAGAGTGTAAAGAGTTATTATGCTGAGATTTCATACCCAAGGTTAAGCAGATATCTGAGTACATAGCAATGTCTTGTGTCAGTCACTCTACGAGACTGGACTAGTCAAATGCCAGAAACCCCATAGGAAGGTGGTCATGAACAAGTCAAGTCTTGCTGGGTCACTTCAGTCATTTCTGACTCTTTGTGATCCTATGGACTGTAGCCCACCAGTCTCCTCCATCCATGGGATTCTCCAGGCAAGAATACAGGAGTAGGTTGCCATTCCCTTCTCCAGAGAATCTTCCTGAGCCAGGGATTGAACCAGTGTCTCTTACATCTCCTGCGTTGACAGGCAGGTTCTTTACCATTAGCACCACCTGGGAACCCCCAAGTCAAGTCTGCTACTGCTGCTGCTGCTGCTAAGTTGCTTCAGTCATGTCTGACTCTGTGCGACCCCCCTCAAATGGCCTCATTTGGCTCTGATGAGAATTCCCTGTCCTTTCTACTAGGCTGTTTGTATTAGAGGAAGAAATAAGCCTTCCTCTCCTACTCTGGACAGGCCTGTGCCATTGGCTCACAATGCTAACATCTAACCATCAAGGAATCCATACAGTGGATAGTTATGAAATACTTCGACGTAACATTAGATAAGCCAGAGATTCCCTCAATACAAACAAGTCAGACTGCATTCAGCCTCCACAGCAAATCTATCTCAACTTCTATGGGAACCATCAAAAGTTTTCATATATTTAATACTAAGCAGAAACCCATAAATAACCAAGTTGTTACTCCCAGCTAATGAAACACACATGTGTTAGGAAAAGTTCTAATCATATACGAGAGCAAGTCACCTCACACCTCACAAAATCCAAAGGGCATTTTCTTTAATGAACCAATGGAGAATGCCCTGAATCCAGTGCATTTCCCTCCCTGCTTTAAACACCTGCTCTAAAAGCCTATATTTTGACTGATGAGATCTGCCCTTGAACCAAATATGTGAGACACAAGTAGCAGTTCTGAACCTAAAACAGAAGTAAACTTACTATTTGCCAAATAAAGTCCTTTTGTGAATGCATCTCTAGCACCACCAGAGGCAAGTCCCAAGTAAGAAGAGATGAATAAATGTGTCCTTCTACATCATCTCTAAGTTGTGAGCATGTTTTGGCAACAAGAAACAGCTGTTTTCTTTACTGAACATACTCTTCCCTTCATACCTGGGCACTGTCACCAATAGCCACTTGCACTCATTCATTCATTCATTCAATTAACTAGTATGTTTTCAGCTCCTACTATGTGCCATGCACTTTTTATACATCTCAAAGATAAGGCTAAATGAATGAATAAATCCATGATTTTGCAGAACTGTTGTTTAGTCACAAAGTCATGTCCAATTCCTTTGGGACCGCATGGCCTACAACCCACCAGGTTCCTCTGTTCATGGGCTTTCCCAGGCAAGAATACGGGGGTGAGTTGCCATTTCCTTCTCCAGGGGATATTTTTGACTCAGGAATTGAACCTGCATCTCTGCACTGTAGGCAGATTCTTTACCACTGACCCACTGGGGAAGCTCTTTGCAAAGAGAAATGCTATATTAATAACTCATCCTGTTATACAACCAATTGGGGCACTTTGAAATAAGAAGCCTGGACACAAACTCGGTCATACTTTCTGTCACTGTTTTGGAATCCGTGATTCTGGTCTAGAGGTCAGGTAAATACTATACTGTGTGTGCTCAGTTGCTTCAATCGTGTCCAACTCTTTGCAACCCTAATGACTATAGCCCACCCAGCTCCTCTGTCCATGGGATTCTCCAGGCAAGAATATTGGAGTAGGTTTCCATGCTTTCCTCGAGGGGATCTTCCACACCCAGGGATTGAACCAGCATTTCCTGTGGCTCTTGTATTGCAGATTGATTCTTTACCACTGAGCCACTGGGGAAGCCCAAATACTATACTACATATCCCTTAAAAACAAACATAAAGAATGAATAAAAGTACTTCTTGGCTATTTGACTTGGTGTTGCTGATAATCAATATAGGTTATTGCCTAACCGATACTAGTAAAGATGGAATACCCCATCTCTCTCCAACCATCTAAAAAATCTTCTGTAAAAAAGTATAGCAAGTACAGATTCATGTGAGCTACCAAGATTCCTTTTTTAAGATACAAATATGCCTGAGCAAGTTAGAAATCATTAGCAGCACAAAGTATAGCCATTTTAATCAGATTGCTTTCCTCTTAAATTTTATTTTGGGAGACTCTTGACCAACTAGAATATGGATTCTTTGTGGATCCAAGGGTTGTCTACAAATTTGGAAGTGTATCAAGATTATGGATTAAGCCTAAACTGCCTGCAGCTCAGATTCTGGCTAATCTATTTGGACCACCCTGGGAAGACACTAATTGTAGCAGCCTGCTATGCCCCTTTGCTCAGTTAAGTCTGACTCTCTAGGATCCCATGGACTGTAGCCCAGCCAGGCTCCTCTGTCCATGGAATTTTCCAGGCAAGAATACTGGAGTGGGTTTCCATTTCCTATTCCAGGGGATCTTCCCAGCCCAGGAGTTGAACCTGTGTCTCTTGAGTCTCCTGCACTAGCAGGCAGATTCCTTACCACTGTGCCAAAGCTGATAATCATGGTTTAGATGGCTGACTCCGGCTTCAGTGTGGTACCTGTTTCACTGACTCACCCCTAACCTAGGCTCCTAGTAGTATTCATGCCTGTGTCCTGACATGAGCTGACTGTATGTGTGATAGTCGCTTTGTTATGTCCAACTCTTTGCGACCCCATGGACTGTAGCCTGCCAGGCTCCTCTGTCCATGGGGATTCTTCAGGCAAGAATACTGGAGGGGGTTGCCATTTCCTTTTCCAGGGGATCTTCCTGACCCAGGAATTGAACCCCCATCTCCTGCATTGCAGGCAGATTCTTTACCATCTGAGCTACAGGGAGGGTGAGAAAAAACAAGAGGAGGCTTTCCCACTGGGCTCTCCACAGATTTCAAGAGCACACGGAACTGGGGCAAGCACTTTCAGCAGAGATGGAGTGATGCCAGGGGTGTGGACAGACACAGGTACTCTCTTTCCTGGGCGCCTTTGACTTTAGCACAGATATTTGCAGGCCAAGCTTTGGCAGAGCCACCTTCAGTGGGCACAACAAGGCCTGTCTGCAATACTGGGGTCTTTCTTGCAGAATTATTTGGGAGTTTCCACACAACAACTGAGAATGGAGCAAGAGCAAAATTTGATTTGTAACACTTGTTAATATGCAAGTGTGGCCTATGAAACCTGGAATTTTTGAAAAGGAAAAAAAAAAAAAAACCTCCCAAGGCTTTTCTAAGCCAAAAAGCATAACTGAAGAGGCAAATCCTAAAATCCTCACTGTGTGGGCCCCCAGCTACTTCCTTTCTGTAATGAGAATTTTACTTGCTGCCACCTACCTGCTTTACAACTTGAAAGTCAGATATTACATCATGAATACATTCATACCTTCGAGAAGAAAAAAACAACTTACATATATTAATGGTGCAGATGTTTATAAGGAGCAGAACATATTTTTGACCTTAAAACTCATTCATTGTTTTTTATAAAGCATTTTTTCCCTTTTTCACTGGTTAGGATTTTAGCTTTAGTTTGTTACAGCAATGGATGAGAAGGAGACATTTATAAGGAATCCAACTTCTTCAAAATTAAAAAAAACACTTTAAACAAAGTTATTGCCCTTTTACCATATTTATCAAAGAAGGGAGCATGTATGATTCTTTTTGTAAAGATAAAGTTTATAGGAAACAAAGATCCATTACAAGTAAATGGAAATTAAATGTTATTGTACAAAGATTTTTCTCTTAAATTCCCAGGAGAAATGTTGGTTAAAGATGAGGAGAGTGTTGGAACATCCCTGGTGGTCCAGTGGCTAAGATTTCACACTCCCATTGCAGGAGGCCCGGGTTTGAACCCTAGTCAGGGAACTAGTTCCCACATGCCTCAACTAAGAAGAGTCCACATGCCATGACTAAAGATCCTACGTATCTAACAAAGATCAAAGATCCCAAGTGCTGCAGCTAAGACCCAGTGCAACCAAATAAATAAATATTTTTTTAAAAGATCAGCAAAGTGTCAAGTTGATAAGGACCTTAGTCTCATCTAAAGCAATCCCTTTACTTAAGAAAAACAATGACCAGGAAATTGTGATTTACAGACATCTCAGAGTCATGGAATGGCAGAGCTGGAACCAGGTCTCATGTCTGTTCACTGACAGCTCTCAAGGTACTTTTGCTATCACACACACACACACACACACACACACACACACACACACCCTAGAACATCACACAAGCCATTGCTCACATTCTTTTCAAGAAGTAAATAAAATAACATGTGACTTAAATTAGGAATGAGACTTAAAAATTAAGTATGTGTGAGAGAAATAGGACCACTTAATGGAAACATTGAGGTCAACAAATTACATCCTTTGGCATTCTGCAAGGAGTGGAGCCTCTTAGGGAATCTAGAGACTGAATTCAATTCGCTAAGCCAAACATTCAACACGGCAGTTGCACACTTAGCTTACCCTCAGTTACAACAGCACTGGATTAGAGCTCTGTTTGGTTTTGCTTTTTCATTTCTGCCTTTTGACAAGTTTTGAGAAAAAATTAAAAAGCACCATGTGATAGTTAATAGTGAAGAATGCCTATCAACCTGGAATAGTCATTTCTACTATAGCCATTTCTGCAGACACCACCCTAATCTTGTCCCAAATCAGCTCTTGCCTGGATTATATCTATGAGACAATCACATACCCTGGCCCCCTTTCCTTTCACACTGCACTCCACTGCCAGGCTTGTCTCCTTAAATCATTGTTTGTATTATATCACTCTGTATTCAAGACCTATGATGGTGTATGTTTAACTGTTTATTGACTCATCAAAATATTTTAATCTGGCTTCTTTTGGCTCTTCATAATCTGTCTGCCTCTCATCAATTCTACTTTCTGGCAAGCAGACTCCAGGAAATTAATTTCATTCCCATCACCAACACTTTGGTAAATACTTTTCCCCCTTCTCCTTCCCCTCTCTCCACTATTTCAAATCATGTGTCTGTGTGTGTCTGTGTGTGTGTCTGTGTCTGTGTTTGTGTGCATGCACGCTCAGTCATGTCCAACTCTTTGCAACCCCATGGACTGTAGCCCACCAGGCTCCTCTGTCCATGGGATTTTCCAGGCAAGAATACGAGGACAGGTTGCCATTTCCTTCTTCAGGGGATCCTCCTGACCCAAAGACCAAACCTGTCTCTTGGGTCTCCTACATTGGCAGGCGGATCCTTCACCAGCTGAGCCATCAGGAGGCCCTCCCTCTCTCTTTACTGTTTCAAACCCAGCCAAGCTCCAATCCAACCCACTCAAGTCCTCTATGCAGCGTCCCCACTGTTCCATTCCTCCCTGTTGAGTTCTCCTTTCTCTGGTTTCATGACATTTTCTCCTATTGTTTCATATCTGTTAGTGCTGCATTCCTAAATTTAACACATATCTTTTAGGTCAAGAATCATGTTTTAAGACTCTCTTGAGCCCTCTTCCCACCCCCATCCTAATATGCTCTAGCCTCTTGCTCACTGTAGCAGATTCTCAATAAACAATTTGACAGCAGGACAGAGCAGATATAACAGAGGAAGAGAATGCTAGTTTCACCCAAGTGACGCTGGTAAATGCATAGTACTGTCTCTAGCCCTACCTCTCAGGCTCACTGCCCTTCTTCAGGCTCCACATCACTCCATTTCTAAATTGTTTCTGACTTCTCCCTCTGCAGGCTCTGTAAATCGGTTCTTTCTCTCTAACCATGGTGTAAGTCTGATCTACTTCCAACTAAGGCCATGACACCTTTTAGGCACCAATCCTACTCCAAGAACACTGCCAAATGGAAGTTTTCATTTAGACCCCACCTCTTTTCCTCCATAAGAGAAAGCCCAGTCCTTTCCAGACTGGAAGATAGTGTCCTCTTCACATAGACACTTCAGCTGTCACATTGGTGCCCCAAGTCCAGATGTCCCTCCCCCTCATCCCAGCCAGGACTACAGAATATTGCCAGTTGCCCATCCCTCTGCCACTCCCCCTACCTCCAATGATCAAGATGCAGAGGGGACACCTTGAAGTAGTAGGATCTTCCCACCTGAGTATCTTCCTGCTACTTTCCTATACTGGAGGGCGAGGGGAGCCTTGCTTCCAGCTGTATAAAGTCGCCAGCATCCGAAGTTGCAGCACCCTGCCACTCCTTCCATTAACCACTCTTCCCTCCTAGCAGGTGACCACACCCAGTAGCCCCTAACCTACCCACTCAGGTTTCACCTTCGAGGTGAAGGAAAGTCTTCTCTCTGCAATTTCTCCTTAAAATAGGAAATCATATGTTCTAAGTGGAGCACCAATGTGTTTCATCAGTAGTACTAGCCCTCAGCAAAATACCTCATCTCCCTTTCCTTTGCTTCCCTATCAGCAACAGAAGACCCAGATGATCTCAAAAGTTGAGTCTTTTTTTCTCCCCTTCTCCTGTTCCCCCTAACTTGGCCAGCAAGAAGGGAGTGTAATAATTCTTCTCCGGGCCCTCTTCAGCTCCCTCTGCCTCCCAGGTCCTCCCCCTCCTACCTCTAGTACCCGCCCAGGGCGCACACACAGGCAAATAGCTCTCCACCAGGCTCCACACTCCTTAAGGCCTGCATCGCCAGCCAGCCAAGGAGTTCCTTTTCCTTTTCCTCCTCCTCCCCGGGATGTCTTCTCGGTCTAGTCTCCCAGGCTCCCACTTCAGTGGATTTCCCTGCCACCACTCCTCGCTCGCGGGCACCTGCGCCCCTGCCCTCCGCTCGGCGCCCGCCAGCGGGATCCTTACTGCCCTCGGGTCGCCCCCTGGGCCCAGGGCCGCCGCAGCAGGTGCAGCCCCAGGTGCCCAATTGCCGGATCCTCGAGCTACCCAAAATCACGCAAGTTCTTCCACCCTCCCCTGCCAGCCCCAGGGCGCCCTCGGAGTCCAAACGCCAGCGCGGAAGATTTGCCCTTATTGCGACTCCACCCGAGCCTCTCCTCCCGGGTCTCCCGTGCCCACTGCGGCCACTTACCCAGGGCGAGGGCCGGGAGCAGGGGCAGGGGGCTGGCGCCGCTGCCAGGGGCGGCCCGTGCCATCAACCGCGCTGCGGGGCCGCGCAGCCCCCAGACGAGCCTCCCGCCTCCTCCTGCGCCCCCTTCCCGAGCCGCGAGCGCCCGACCGGGTGCCTGGAAACGAATGCCCGGAGCCAGCAGGAAGCGAAACTACTCCCCAGGCTGGCACCCGGGCTACCGCGCGGGCAAACACCCAGGGCAGGCGGCCTGAAGGTTCGGCGAGTGTCGCCGGGAGGAGGGAGCCTCCTATTTATCCTCGCTCCCGTGGCACACACCCCACCGACCGGGCGCAGGACTTCGCTGCGGTGACCTCCACGCCGTTCCCACCCAAGTTACCCCACACCCACACCCACACTCCGGGACACTTTCGGGCTGCCCTGGGGCCGGCTCACCCACTCCCCCTACTGGGTCGCACCTGGCGGTTCATTTCCCTCCCCCAGGGAAGTCGAAGAGGTTGGGAGGGCACCTGGAGAGGTCCGAGATGTGGGGCCTGCGGGCGGCCCTGGGGGAGGCCGGCTGTGAACTCTTGGAGCCCACTGGGCGAGAATCAGAGCCCCGGACCGCTCTGGAATTCCAGCTTCTCTTATTTCAGCCGATTGTTGGCGTCTTGGACGGACCAGAGCCAACACTAACTGTGGTTAACCTCAGGCATTTGCCAATTTACAAGCTTCTCTTTTCCGTATATAATTAGTTGAATATCTGGGAGTTTGGCCTCACCAGGAGCTACTTTAAGAATGTCACATTTATTTATATATATATATATATATATATATATATCCATTTACTCGTCTATTCATTGCATTTTCATTTATTTATTTAATTCACGAACTCTCCTGGATCCCTGGGTCTGGACGATCCCCTGGAGAAGGAAATGGCAACCCACTCAGGTATTCTTGCCTGGGAAATCCCATGGACAGAGGAACCTGGCAAGCTCCATGAACTGTAGTTCATGGGAGTTGCAAAAGAGTCCAACACAACTTAGTGGCTGAACAACAAACAACAGCAAAATGGATCTATTAGAATAAGGAGAAAGTCTCCGGCTTGCCAAGCACTATCTCTATCTCAACACCCCTATTCTTGAAGGAGAGGTGGGATCTGATGGCTCAGCATCAAGCATCTTCTGGAACACAAAGGCACCCTCACAACTTTCAAAGACAAAAGCAGCGTTCAAGTTTACCTTACATGATTAATATGTTCATCTCCAAAATAACTAAAGGGTACAGCAGTTTTCATACTGATCTATGCTCCTCCTGTAAGATCAATATGTGTAATCACGCCCCTTCAATACAGAAGTTTATTTCTATAGCATCCAAAAGTCCAATAAACATTCATTTACATAAAATATGCAGTTCAGATATCTTTCCCTTCCTCCCCACTGTTTAAATTAAATAAATTATTATGTGCTTTTCTTCCATAAGTGACATTTCATTTCAAAACCAATTCACGTTGTTTTAGTGCAGCAGGCAACCAATATATCCAGAGGAATAAAAATCAGTTGTTCATTTCCAAAATCCTATTCTAGCCCCCACACGACAGCTCATAAAGCATCTTTGGGAGGACAGGCACGAGGTTCAGAAAATTCAAGGTTGTGAGACAGACGGTTACTGCACTCCAGATCAAAAGGGCAAGAGCACAGGAAGCTCAGGGTTCACATCATCTCCCTTCTTTCCATCTCCATCCTTCCCTTTTCCTATCTAATATTCTCTCCTTCCCTCTGGATCAGGACCCTAGATTAAGGCACCTTTCAGTCCAAGATGGCACCTTAGCCAACAATTGTCATGGTATCCTCAATGGAACCTTACTGTTTCATTTTCCTTCTCCATAGATACTAATAAAAAATAAAACAAACCTAAGCAAAAAATACCAAATGTTTGTTAACTGTTGTAAAGTGCCAAGACTTGGCATAGTTTCATACCATCTGAATGGCAATTCGTGCCATTCAGATGGTATGAAATTAACATTTTCAGGCCAGTGGAGTATGAAATAGTGTACTTTAGTATATTAACTAGACCAGATACTTTAATAACCTTTCCTAATAACCTCAAATATGCAGATGTCACCACCCTTATGGCAGAAAGTGAAGAGGAACTCAAAAGCCTCTTGATGAAAGTGAAAGTGGAGAGTGAAAAAGTTGGCTTAAAGCTCAACATTCAGAAAACGAAGATCATGGCATGCGGTCCCACCACTTCATGGGAAATAGATGGGGAAACAGTGGAAACAGTGTCAGACTTTATTTTTGGGGCTCCAGAATCACTGCAGATGGTGACTGCAGCCATGAAATTAAAAGACGCTTACTCCTTGGAAGGAAAGTTATGACCAACCTAGATAGCATATTGAAAAGCAGAGACATTACTTTGCCAACAAAGGTTCGTCTAGTCAAGGCTATGGTTTTTCCTGTGGTCATGTATGGATGTGAGAGTTGGACTGTGAAGAAGGCTGAGTGCCGAAGAATTGATGCTTTTGAACTGTGGTGTTGGAGAAGACTCTTGAGAGTCCCTTGGACTGCAAGGAGATCCAACCAGTCCATTCTGAAGGAGATCAGCCCTGGGATTTCTTTGGAAGGAATGATGCTAAAGCTGAAACTGCAGTACTTTGGCCACCTCATGCAAAGAGTTGACTCATTGGAAAAGACTCTGATGCTGGGAGGGATTGGGGGCAGGAGAAGGGGATGACAGAGAATGAGATGGCTGGATGGCATCACTGACTCGATGGACGTGAGTCTGAGTGAACTCCAGGAGTTGGTGATGGACAGGGAGGCCTGGTGTGCTGCGATTCATGGGGTTGCAAAGAGTCGGACACGACTGAGCGACTGATCTGATCTGAAGGGCTTTATTTACTGCCAGAAGTAAAATAAGTACTCCAGAAAGTAGGCCTTTCAAATTTCCTGGCACCAAAGATTCAATCTCTTCAGGACCAAGGAACTTTCTCTTTCTTTTCATTCCTCTTGCCTGCCTTCCTTTTGGACTTCCTTCCTCCTTTCTCTCCCTTCTTCTCCTTCCCTTCCTCTTTCTCCTTCTTTTTCTCTCTCTTCTCTCCTTCTCTCTCTCAATTCACCCACCATGGGGGAAGGTAAATCTAGGCTCCAACCACTAACTCTGGAAGAGTAGGAGATAGGAATTGACCTTCATGAGGCCTCATTTGTGTAACTGAGGTGTGTCTCAATGCTTTAGATTATAAACTGAGCTGTTACTAAGAGAAGTGAGAGGCTAACAGGCAGGAAGGCCAGGGGTCTCCAAATGGAGGAAATAGGCTGAAAGAATCAAACATTTTTTTATCTCTCTCATAAGCAGCAGGAGGAAACAAACTAGTGATACATTTTTTTTTCTTTCCCTTCTCTATACCAATTTAAAAGGAGGTTTCTCTTAAAATACTGTATTGCCATAATGACACCTGATTCCACCTGAAGTTAACTATTCTCAAACCTTGAGTTAACCAATGCATTCTTCTTACGGAAATATTTTTCTTAGTTATGTTAATGTACTATGCATTTACCCCAAACTCTGTCTTCAAGTTGGTATGGCTCAGAACCGACTTGACAAACCAGTATGTTATACTCAGACATTGTTCCCCTAATCTATGTAAACGAAACTCTTTGTATGGTAATCTGCCTTTCTACAAGATTCAAGTCAATCATGTTATGGCCCAGGATGACTCATCTGGTGCCAAGATTACCCCAAAATACATCTTTTGGATCAGGGGGCCTGGTGCCATTCTGAATTTTAAGACATTCCTTTCTTTCATTAACAGAAGGCAATGGCACCCCACTCCAGTACTCTTGCCTGGAAAATCCCATGGACGGAGGGGCCTGGAAGGCTGCAGTCCATGGGGTCACTAAGAGTCGGACACAACTGAGCGACTTCACTTTCACTTTTCACTTTCATGCATTGGAGAAGGCAATGGCACCCCACTCCAGTGTTCTTGCCTGGAGAATCCCAGGGACGGGGGAGCCTGGTGGGCTACCATCTATGGGGTCGCACAGAGTCGGACACGACTGAAGTGACTTAGCAGCAGCAGCAGCAGTGACTATATAGTGTAAGTAAGTGTGTTAGTTGCTCAGTCGTGCCTGACTCTTTTCGACCCCATGGACTGCAGCCCAGCAGGCTTCTCTGTCCATGAGATTTTCCAGGCAAGGATACTGGAGTGGGTTGCCATTTCCCTCTCCAGGGGATCTTCCCAACCCAGGGATCGAACCTGGGTTTCCTGCACTGCGGGCAGATTCTTTACCAACTGAGCTACAAGGGAAGCCCATATAGTGACTATATGCTGCTGCTGCTGCTAAGTCACTTCAGTCGTGTCCAACTCTATGCAACCCCATAGACGGCAGCCCACCAGGCTCCCCGGTCCCTGGGATTCTCCAGGCAAGAACACTGGAGCGGGTTGCCATTTCCTTCTCCAATGCATGAAAGTGAAAAAATAAAGTGAAGTCGCTCAGTCGTGTCCGACTCCTAGCGACCCCATGGACTGCAGCCCACCAGGCCCCTCCGTCCATGGGATTTTTCAGGCAAGAGTACTGGAGTGGGTTGCCATTGCCTTCTCCGAGTGACTATATAACATCCAGCTAAAAATTAGCAGGGGGGTATTCTTTCTGCCCCCTTCTGATGCCTGTGTCAGAAGCTTTCTCTAGCTCCTTTATACTTTAACAAAACTTTATTACACAAAAGCTCTGAGCGATCAAGCCTCTTCTCCGGCCCCGGATTGAATTCTTATCCTTCGGAGGCCAAGAATCTCAGTGTCTTTTCGTAGTTCAGCAACAACCTTTCAGAAGAATGGGTCAAATCTACAACAGAGTTATAAGGTAGAACTTGTGTCCTCAGAATCCTCAAGCCAGGGATTTATTGAAAGGTGTCTTTCCTCTGCCAGCTTTAAGCTGGTCTAACCAGCCCTCCAGAATCTTAGCTGGGTGCCTTTGAATTTCTTTAAGCATCAATTTTTCTCTTCCCACACAGAGTGGCCTCCAGTGGGGACACTCCTCTCTCTCCTCTGGACAGTACAAAATAAGCTTGTAGCTATTTTGGGCATTTGTGGTTATTGTGGTTATTATGGGACACAGCACCTAAATAGACACAGCAGTGGTGGTAGACAGGAAAATTCTGGAACATATCCATTCAAGATCAGCATGTATCCTCCAAATTATAACTTTAAGGTATTCAAGGTATAGGAAGATTTCCCAGTGGTCATTAACATTGTTTAACTCAATAAGAGTAGGTAAATAAAAAGAAATATTAATGGTGAATACAATGTTTTTATAGTAATGATAAACATTATGCATTGTAGATTATTAAAAATTAGTAGTATAATCTATGTGCTCAGTCGTGTCCAACTCTTTGTAAACCTATGGACTGTATTCCACCAGGCTCCTCTGTCCATGGCTTCCCTGGCAAGAAATACTGGAGTGGGTTACCATTTCCTCTTTCAGGGGATCTTCCTGACCCAGAAATAGAAGCTACATCTCCTGCATTAGCAGGTGGATTCTTTACTACTACGACTACAAGTGTGCTAGTGCTAAGTCGCTTCAATCGAGTCTGACTGTTTGTGATCCTATGGGCCATAGCCTGCCAGGCTCCTCTGTCCATGGAGTTCTCCAGGAAAGAATACTGGAGTGGGTTGCCATTTCTCCAGGGATCTTCCTGACCCAGGGATCAAATCTGTGTCTCTTAGACTCCTGCAATGGTAGGCAGGTTCTTTACCACTAACTCCACCTAGGAAGCCAAGGTTTTCAAATATTCTTGAAACTATTGAATAAGTCTCTAAGGAAAACCAGTGAATAATCATGCCTAAAAGCTGTCTTCAGGTGATCTTGTTTTACAACCTAGTTTTTTTCTGGGGAAAGGAGATTATTACTTTTTTCTATTATTTTCTATTTTCGATTATTCTTATTTTTTCTATTTTCTCAACCTTCTTCAGTCCTCAGGCATTCAGTGTTTATACGTATGCCTCAATCTGACTTGCTCTCTTTTTAAAATGGCAGTTTTAAAAAGTTCAGTTCAGTCGCTCAGTTGTGTCTGACTCTTTGCAACCCCATGGACTGCAGTATGCCATCCAACCATCACATCCTCTATCTTCCCCTTCTCCTCCTGCCTTTAATCTTTCCCAACATCAGGGTCTTTTCAAATGAGTCAGTTCTCCTCATTAGGTGGCCAAAGTATTGAAGTTTCAGCTTCAACATCAGTCCTTCCAATGAACACCCAGGACTGATCTCCTTCAGAATGGACTGGTTGGACCTCCTTGCAGTCCAAGGGACTCAGTCCAAGGGACTCTCAAGAGTCTTCTCCAACACTACATAAATCTCAAAGATAATCATCTCTGTGATATCAGTTTCAGCTCTCCATTACAACCTTTTCCTCTGACCATATTCATAAACACTT
Organism: Bos taurus; assembly: GCF_002263795.3. Classification (NCBI taxonomy): domain Eukaryota; kingdom Metazoa; phylum Chordata; class Mammalia; order Artiodactyla; family Bovidae; genus Bos; species Bos taurus. The sequence goes on from NC_037333.1 coordinate 89,738,161, forward strand.
GAAAAATATACTTCTGCTTAAAAAAAAATCTATGCTTTTGTACAGGCCCTAGTTGTAGACTAAGTAGGCAAGCACCTAAGCGGCATAATTTTAATGCTGTAATATGGCCAGGTCTTAAACTACACTCCCTGACACACCTGGCACAGTGGCTTCATCCCTTCCTACATAGTTATATTTTCCCGTTAGTGTTGACACTCCTCTATGTGGGACAAAAGAGTGGAATACTCTGTACAATTGGTTTTGGAGTTTGTTTAGTCTGTTCATATGGGAGTCTGTCACTGAATGCCTGGATCACAGATTACTCATTTCTCTGAGCTTAAGTTTTGTACTCTACATGAAATGTGATGGTAATGATTGACATAGTTTTTATGAGGTCACAATGATATATATCGCTAAGGCAAAAATCTGGCATATTAGAAATTATTCAGTGTGTTAGAGTTATATTATTTTGCAATCTATGTATTGGTTACATAGGGGAGAAGAGTAAGAACTGGCTTCCTTCACTAACCCTCTCTAACATAGTCCTAGGGGAGGGAAGCAAAGAGCACTGAGCCTAAAATTACTCACTGGGAAAGTAACAGTGAGCCTAAAATTCCGTGAATTGGGGGACTATTTGTGCTTCTGAAGCTCCCTTAGTCCCCTCTGACCTTCTTTCATTTGGTAGCTTCAAACTTACCCCAGGATTTGGTGCCATTGTAGCAATCATTGGAACAGAATATTAGAAGCAGAGTTATTAGAAGAGAACGTGGAAGCACATCTGTGGGAATCTCAAGCCCTAAAGGCAGACATTATGAGGCATAGTGGAAACTATTAGGGGTAAAAAAGAAGGACGTGGGATAAAGAAATAGAAGTAACATTATTGTGGGAAAGCTTACAAATAACTGGCCAGATAGAGAACATTCTCCTGACCCATACAGTGGCAGCACTGTCCCCCTAGACACATACAATTTTTTTCCACTCTTGTTCCTATCTTCTAGTTCATCAAACATTGAATACCTTACCTTGCACCATGCATTGTATTAGGAGGTGCTGCTGCTGCTGCTGCTGCTGCTGCTGAGTCACTTCAGTCGTGTCCGACTCTGTGAGACCCCATAGACGACAGCCCACCAGGATGCCCCATCCCTGGGATTCTCCAGGCAAGAACACTGGAGTGGGTTGCCATTTCCTTCTCCAATACATGAAAATGAAAAGTGAAAGTGAAGTGGCTCAGTCATTTCTGACCCTCAGCGACCCAATGGACTGCAGTCTTCCAGGCTCCTCCGTCCATGGGATTTTCCAGGCAAGAGTACTGGAGTGGGGTGCCATTGCCTTCTCCAATTAGGAGGTGGTGGTATTATCCAAATGAACACAACTAATGTGAGGACCTTTTTCTTGTAGCACATTTCACCCTATGGTGGACACACTTATTGTGGACAAAGTGGATATTCTTGAATCCTGCCTGCTATAAGTCCCCCTCACAGGGAGGGGAGGAATTTTTTCAGCTAAGTATACATGAGTTTATCAACCCACTGCCAGAATAATAATAACAAAAAACACTTATTGATGCTTAATGTGTGGCAGGTACCATTTTCAGCACTTTACATGCACCAACTTTTTAAATGACAGGTGAGGTTGTCTAGTGGTAAAGAAACCACCTGCCAATGCAAGAGGAATAGTAAACATGGGTTTGATCCCTGGGTCAGGAATATGCCCTAGAGGAGGGCAAGGCAATCCATTCCAGTATTCTTGCCTAGATAATCCCATGGACAGAGGAGCCTAGTGGGCTACAATCCATAGGGTACTAAAATAGGGGAAGGAGTGTGTCAAGACTGTATATTGTCACCCTGTTTATTTAACTTATATTCAGAGTACATCATGCAAAATGCTGGACTAGGTGAATCACAAGCTGGAATCAAGATTGCCAGGAGAAATATCAAAACCCTCAGGTATGCAGATGCTGCTGCTGCTGCTAAGTCACTTCAGTTGTGTCCGACTCTGTGTGACCCCATAGATGGCAGCCCACCAGGCTCCCCCGTCCCTGGGATTCTATAGGCAAGAACACTGGAGTGGGTTGCCATTTCCTTCTCCAATGCATGAAAGTGAAAGTGAAAGTGAAAGTGAAAGTGAAGTCGCTCAGTCATGTCTGACCCTCAGCAACCCCATGGACTGCAGCCTTCCAGGCTCCTCCATCCATGGGATTTTCCAGGCAAGAGTACTGGAGTATCGGTATGCAGATGATACCACTCTAATTTGGAGAAGGGAATGGCAACCCACCCCAATATTCTTGCCTGGAGAATTCCATGGACAGAGGAGCCTGTCAGGGTACAGTCCATGGGTCACAAAGAGTCAGACATGACTGAGAGACTAACACACAACTCTAATAGAAGAAAGCAGAGAGGAACTAAAGAACTTCTTTGATGATGTTGAAAGAGGAAAGTGAAAAAGCTGACTTAAAATTCAACATTCAAAAAACTAAAACATCCTGTCCCATCACTTCATAGCAAAGGGGGAAAAGTAGAAGCAGTAACAAATTTTCTTTTCTTGGGCTCCAAAGTGACTGTGGATGGTGACTGCAGCCATGAAATCCAAAGACACTTGCTCCTTGGAAGAAAAGTTATGACAATATTAGACAGGGTATTAAAAAGCAGAAACATCACTTTGTTGACAAAGGTCCATATAGTCAAAGCTATGGTTTTTCCAGTAGTCATGTACAGATGTGAGAGTTGAACGATAAAGAAGGAAGTGTGCCAAAGAGTTGACACTTTTAAATTGTGGTACTGGAAAAGATTCCTGAGAGTCCCTTAGACAGCAAGGAGATCAAACCAATCAATTCTAAAGGAAATCAACCCTGAATATACCTTGGAAGGACTGATGCTGAAGCCTCAGTACTTTGGCCACCTGATGGGAAGAGCCAACTCATTGAAAAAGACCCTGATGCTAGGAAAGATTGAGGGCAGGAGGAAAAGGGGGCTACAGAGGATGAGGGGGTTAGATGGCATCATCGACTCAATGGACATGAGTTTGGTCAAACTCCAAGAGATAATGAAGGACAGGGAAGCCTGGAGTGTTGCAGTCCAGGGGCTTGCAAAGAGCTGGACATGACTGAACAACAACTTTTCAAATGCTTGTCAAGTATACTGTGAATTATGTACTTTTGTTATTCTCATTTCACAGTGAGAACATTAAAACACCAAAGTTAAATAAGTTGCCCAAAGTCATGTAGCTGATACAAGGCAGAGCTATGCTGTATAAGCTCAGGTTCTGAATCCTGAATATACTCTTCACACCCAGTGACCTAGTAGTAGTAAATCATTGCCTCTGACTTTGAGTAGCTCAAATACTTGTGGAGAGTGAGGTCAATCCTCTAGCTACCTGCTGGAAGTCTCATTTGGGAAAAACAGTATGTCTGATGAGTTCTTCACTTGACTTCCTGAAAAATTGCATCTTTTCAAAATATAGAGAAAAAGATGGGGAATTTGCTGAATTGGATGTAATTCTAACTCACAAGGTAAGATTGGCTGTGAAGTTAAGAGCAAAATAAAACATAAGAGAAAAATGACTATGCAACCCTAGAATTAGTTATGGCCACTTAAGGGAAGATGAGCGTCAGCTACATGACATCAGTTGAAAGAAGGCAGGCTTCCAAATGCAACCCAGAGGAAAACAGTCATGGGAAGAGGGCTTGAGAAGCTAAAAAGGATGAATGTTTCAACAGTTAAAAGCTCTCAAAAAAGCGATTCCTATTATGCAATTATTAACAATTTCAGTTAAAATTAATCTAAAATCTGGAGGGGAAGGCACATATTCATGTGCAGACAAGAGTGACTGTCATAGAGCTATGAAAATAGCCTCTGAAGAGGCTGAGATATATGAAAGTGACTTGGGACCACAGAGCTCTCATTATATTCATAATGAAAATTTCAAAGAGGGGCATGGCCAATTGTTCAATATGGTGCAACATACATGAATCTCTCACACATTTGTGTGTGCACACACACACACATGGGTTTTTTGTCACTTTTATTGGGAGTTAATTTTCTTCTGCCAAGCAGATTTTTTTTTAAAGAGCATCTGAAGAGATGTCAACATTCACAATTTCCTTTTTCTTTTTTAAGGCTGACTAGTATTTTGTTGTATGTACATACCACATTTTCTTTATCCATCCATTTGTGTATGGACATTTAGGTTGCTTCCACATCTCGGCTACTGTGAATAGTTAAGCAATGAATATGATAGGAGTGCCAATGTCTCTTCAAGATCCTGATTTCAGATTTGGGAGATAAATACCTAAAGCAGGATTGCTAATTCATATAGTAGTTCTATTTTTAACTTTTCGAAGAAACTTTGTATTGTCTTCCATAGTAACTGCCCTATTTTACATTCCATCGGCAATGAGCAAGAAGTTCTAATCTCTCCTCATCCTCACAAAAACTATTATCTTTTTTGGTATAACAGCCATTTAGCAGGTGAATCCTGCAACATGCCTCACCAGGGATGAATCTGGAAGACATTATACTAAGTGAAATAAGCCAGTCCCAGGAGGAAAAACATTGCATGATTTCATTTACATAAGGTACCTAAAGTAGCCAGATTCATAGAGTCAAAGTGTGGAGCAGTGGTTTCCAGGAGCTAGGCAGACAGAGAAAAAAGGAGTTACTAATCAACTGGCATGAAGTGTCAGTTGAACAAGATGAATAAATGCTACAGACCTGCTGTCCATTGAACCCATAGTCAACAATAACATCATGGACACTAACAATTGTGTTAAGATGAGGCTGGACTTCAAGTTGTGTTCTTGCTACAATAAAATAAAATATAAAACTGAGAAGCCCCAGATGAATGTAGACATTCTGAGAGAGTTTGCAAATCCTTTGATGAATTCAAGTGTTTTGATTCATATGAGTTATATTCCAAGACACTGGGGAGGAAGAGGAGCTACTAGAATTCTAGGTGAAATCAATTCCAAAAGAATGAAGATAAGGAAATATATTTTTAGTGTTCCCCAAAGGGAAGAATGTGTATCTCCTTAATGATAAGTTGCTAAACTTAATCAGACTGGTGAGGGTTCTTGCCTCTATTTCACAAATAACAGTTCTTTCTGTGTTGTTTAGCTTTAAGCAGAGAGGACAGAGGCAAGAAGGGAGGGTGGGAAGGTGGCTTGCATGATAGATTTTTTCAAATATTTGAAGAGTTGTCACATGGAAAATGAATTCTATTCATACGGCTTAGTCCCAGGGGTTGCAACAAGGACCTAAGGGTTAGAGGGAGATGAATTTGGATTCAATATAAAGAATATCTGTCTAAAATTCTAAAGAGAGAATAGATTCCCTCAGGAAGTAATAAGTTCCTTGGCACTGGAAATACACGTACTGTGAATTGTAGAGGCAATTCAAATAATTTCATCTCATCCTAACCTGGAGATGCTCAGATGCTAAGGCCAGATGACTTTAAATGGGCCTTTTCAACCATAAAATGCTAATACAACATTGCAAGTTTTCTTCCTTCAATACTCTTTTGAAGTGACCAGATGGACACTAAGAAACCATTTCTGCTCAAATCTGCCATGAAACTAGACACTTAAAAAATAATTTTGAATCCTAATTAACATACAAATGGCTATGAATTCTACATATGCTAGACTATCTTCTAAATTTAAATTGCAACTTAATTTAAAATTTAATTTAAAACTAGTACTTTTAGTTTATGGCCCATAATATTTGTGTGATCACCAGCTGCCAAAGAAATAAGAAATAAGTAGTAAAATGTACTTATTACAAATCACGGTCGATTGGTCTCACAGATGATATAGCTTATCAATTTCTGCTTTCTTAGCCTATCAACAAGTACAAGATGATGCCGTTATCAAATAGTTTAAATGTAAGTTTCAGAGGGTTACATTTTGACATAGTTCAGACCACCATCTTTAAGCTATCTAGATTATATTTTTTTAATGTACTCCCAGAGGCACAAAATGGAGATTTAATTTAGGGGTATAACATAAAATTGCATTTAAATAGAGTAAATATTCCCATGAACAAAGAAATCTAAAGGAAGGATTCCTTTTAACTACAGTTGATGCCCAAGAAGATGAAGACTAAGACCTGCAATGTAGTCTAGACTGAAATGCTGTTATGGAGACTTCCCGCTGTGATGACAAGCGACATTTGTAAATCATAATAACTTCTAACTGCTATATCCCTTTCTTTGGGCAAAGTGTCAGAATGGCAAATTCAAAAGAAACATTCCCTAGAGTGAGTAAATAACCTTAACTTTCTCCCTTCAAATGTTCCTAATTTGAGATTTTAGATTTTTATGAAGTGTCTTTCATCAGGTACCTCCTTCATCCTCAAAAAGCCTTGGAAGCATCCATTCTAAGCTGTCTCCCATGGCCTTTGTTTTATAAATAAGATATAAAGAAGTTTTATAAAGCAAGCTTCAGCATTAGAACTAGAATCAAGGTCTTTTACAACTGAATCCAATAGATAATCTAGTACACTGGCTCCTTCTGCCACCCTAATGCTGACAGCTTCATTAATAAAACCTATTTCAAGTAATTCCAAATTTGCAAATATCATTGCCTGTCACCCCACAGGTAAGATCGAAATTATGCCCCTACTTTAGAAATTTACCTAGCAGAAGATGGTGAGGCAAAGAAGCTAAAACATTTGTTATACAAACCCGCCCTCAACCCTCTCAATTTTTATATTTTCACCATCTCTCTTGGTTTAAGGATATATTTTCATGGCAGTTATTTTCAACTATATCCTTTATTATCGTCTAAAAGACTTTCCTCCATGAATCAAAATGATAGCTCTGAAAAAAAAAAAAAAAAAAAACTGTCTCTTGGAGCTTTATAAAGAAAACGTTATCAAAAACACTTCTGCCTGGAGAAGAGACTCAAGCTCCCTGCACCATCTTAATGGCCACTTATGCAATGCCCGGCTCAGAAAGAAAGAAATAAAATAACTAAAGATGGAAAATATTATCTTCTCTGCCCCGCCACTTCACCGCCTGATTTTCTGCTTCATTTCCAATACTATTGCATTAACTCGGACCCTTATCATCTCATGCCTGGAATAAGCTTCTGATTTTCCCAACTCCAATATTATTTCTCTGCTTCAGTTCCCTCATGTGTAAAGTAGAGAATAATAATGATTCCTCTTTAAATTGGATTGTTGTGGGAAATAAATGAGTAGATACATAGAAAGTGTTTGGACTACTATCTGGCACACAGTTAACCACTCAGTAAATGTTAAGTAAAAATTTACCCTCTATACAGCAAGACTGGCAATTCCACAATGAAACTCTGAATATATCCAGAATCTATGTTTCTTATTTCTTCTATTGCTACAACTCTGGTTCAAACCACCATCATTTCTTGCTTAGATTATTATAAGAACCTCGTCACTGGCTTTTCTGCTTTTTCTCTGGACAGGCTGTGCTGAGCTCAGTAGCTGAATGACTCTATTTTTAAAGTGATGTGTCAGATCGATTAGTCCTCTGTTTCTCTCTCTTTATCTCTCTCTCCCTAATGGCTGTTCATCTCTTTACAATATAAACCAAAGTCCTTAAAAGGTCTGTAGAGCCCTGCTCAGCCCCAAGTCCCATTTCCATTACTTTCTTGACCTCATCCAGCCCTCCTACTTGATTTAACTCCAGCCCTCCGGCCTCTTCCAGATTCTGCATACTGACCTTGCCTGCTCCCACCTTCTGGTCTTCAGACCAGAGCTTCCTTCTGCCTGAGGCATTTTCCTTTTCCCCACACAATGCATTATTCACTCCCTGGTTCCTTCAGATCTCTGATCACCTTCTTTCAAACTGTATCTCTTCCTCCTCCTCCCAGTTCAGTTCAGTTCAGTCGCTCAGTTGTGTCCGACTTTTTGAGAGCCCATTGAATTGCAGCATGCCAAGCCTCCCTGTCCAACACCAACTCCCAGAGTTCACTCAGACTCACGTCCATCGAGTCAGTGATGCCATCCAGCCATCTCATCCTCTGTTGCCCTCTTCTCCTCCTGCCCCCAATCCTTCCCAGCATTAGGGTCTTTTCCAAGGAGTCAACTAGTTGCATGAGGTGGCCAAAGTATTGGAGTTTCAGCTTCAACATCAGTCCTTCCAATGAACACCCAGGGCTGATCTCCTTGAGGATGGACTGGATCTTCTTGCAGTCCAAGGGACTCTCAAGAGTTTTCTCCAACACCACAGTTCAAACGAATCAATTCTTAGGCGCTCACCTTTCTTCATCGTCCAACTCTCACATCCATACATGACTACTGTTAAAACCATAGCCTGATATGACCCTAATTCCTGGAAGTATGCCTGGCGTGAAATACCTTATTCGGTAAAAGTGAAAGTTGCTCAGTCGTGTCCAACTCTTTGCGACTTCATGGACTGTTTAGTCCATGGAATTCTCCAGGCCAGAAAACTGGAGTGGTTAGCCATTCCCTTCTCCAGGGGATCTCCCCAACCCAGGGATCAAACCCAGGTCTCCTGCACTTCAGGTAGATTCTTCACCAGCTGAGCCACTAGGGAAGCACAGACTGAATACATGGATAAATGTGTTGCCACCCTGCTGGATACCCTTCAATACTTCCCCATGGCTGGGGGTCAGTCCAGACTCCTCGGCCAGCATATAAATAGCTGGCCATCTGACTGTCTGGCCTCTTCCTATTCTTTCAACCCTGCTCTCTGATGGGTGCCTCCCCATGCTACATTCCAATGAAGTATTTGAATAAATGCAGCTTCCTGGCCAAAAGCTTGTCAACCTAAAAAAAAAAAAAAGCACAATGTGAGAGTTGCAAGTTAAGTTTTATTGGGGGCAATATGAGGACTGCAGCCCAGGAGACAGCACTTCAGATAGCTCCGAGAGACTGCTCCAAAGAGGTAGTAGGGAAGGGAAGTTATATATGTGATTTTGATAAAGAGGGAGCACATGCAATCAAGCACATATTTTTTTTGTAGAAAATTTCTGCTGTTCCCATGAAGCTTCTGCTAGTCACAGGAACAATCATCAACATGAAGGATGTTAGTGTTTTTCAAGATGTGAGGAGATACAGGAATTGGGCTCTAAAATCAGCTCCTGAGAATATCTATCTAAAGATCTGTCCTGCCAGTTTCCCAGAGCACAGAGCACCTCTGTGCTGCTCTCCACATTGAACTCCTTCAGAGGGTGTTGGAGGTCACCAGCTTCAGCAGCACATTAATCCTTGTAGAGGTAGATGGCAAGCATCCGTGGCAAGTGCCAATTTGTGGTTGACAAGTTGAACCTGGCAAATACTTCTTGCTTTTCAGGATGTCAACCTTGACTATGAGGCTCTTTTTTTACCTTCCTGTCCCTGGTAGAATATATCTGCCTCTCTTTTGTGCCCCTAGTCTATCCTGAAGAGAGTTCTAGCTCAACAGGAAAGTCACCATAATGGCTTTCTTTTTTTCCATACCTGTCTTCTTTGACCACATCATAGGCCTCCTGAGGGCAGAGGCCCTATTCAGATACCCAGCATCTTACACAGTACCAACTAGTTCATGTGGGTCACAGAAACTCAATATATATTGTTGCATGTTCACAGGAATGAGTGAAAGGTGTCAAGCAGATTCAGCTAGTTCCAATTCTAATACCAGTGGTTACGTTAGGCAGTAAATCTCCTCCAAGTCAAAGATTCTGCCCCTGTCATTCAAAGGAACTCGAGACACATGCTAATGCCATCGAGGAAGATAACAGAGGTGAAACAGGGACCACTGAACATGGAGAAAGGGCCGAGGTCTGACCACAAGCACACAGAGATCTGGGGTTCTGTCTTCACACGTGTTGGTGGAGGCACGTCTGTTAAGGGAGGATCCTACCTGGACTACCTGGATCTCTGGATCTTTCCTAAATGACATTAACTCAAAAGGAGACTCTACTGAGGTGTGGAGACCAGGGGAAGGGCAACCACATACAGGATGATGACTTCAAGGAGATTCCAGTAATAGAAGGTAATTAAAATGTTGAGGCAGGAACAAGCAGAGAAACTGAAGAGAAGAAGATAAAGGAGAGAGAGAGAGAAGGAAGGAAGGAGGGGAGAAAGAGAAAAAGAAATTGCTACCTTTTTTCCTCCAACAAAATTGCCCTTGCAATGCCCTGTTTGTCATTAGCCCAAATTTCAACCCACTTCACTTCTATGGGGATAGTCTCTGAGGACCAGTCTCATAAAGCTTTTATTTATCACTGTCCTTGAAGCATGGCTTTCAAGTATCCTCTCCTTTTCCCACTGATCATAAACCTGCTTCTCAGTCCAGGCATTTTTCCTTGTTTTGTTATCAGTTCTTTGGGGCAGGGTCACATAGCATGCTGACTAAGGTTAATTACTTCATTAATTCATCCACTTTCCTGATGTGCAGTATTATTTTTATCACCTTCTGTTCAAAAATGAGTTGAATTCATTACTAGGATTTTGTGCATGAAGGTCAGTTGAACTTCAAATTGTAGGCCAAGACATGAGGAATTAGCCTGCCATACTAGTGCTGAAAGTTGTCCCCAAATGTACAGCTGTGCCCTCAGTCCTCTGGAGATATCACGACACAGCCTGGGCTCAGCTCCGTTTCCTCCACAAACTTTCCAGCAGGATACACATCTATGGCTTCCCTGGTGGCTGCTAAAGAATCAGCTGGCAAAAAATCCTCCTACAATGTGGGAAACCCCTGTTTGATCCCTGGGTTGGGAAGATCCCCTGGAGAAGGGAACAGGCTACCCACTCCAGTATTCTGCCTTGGAGAATTCTACGGACTGTATAGTCCATAGCGTGGCAAAGAATGGCACACGACTGAGTGACTTTCACTTCACTTCACACATCTATGGCATAAAGAGGCCAGAGAGTCTCTGTCATCTCTTCCCAAAATACCTCCTTCACGCTTACATCCATTCAATTCATTCATGTAATAATCAGGGGGGAAGCCCCACTCTGTGTTAGGTACATTGAAAGCCTTAAGGCATATCAGATCCCGTAAGACTAGTCTATGCTTTCAGTATGTGCAGTGCAATTAAAGAACAGAAAACCAAATCAAAAGTTGTTGTAAAGTATGATAAATCAAGTAACAGTGACAATAACAAGAGTAATAATAGTTGCTGAAATTTACTGAATTTTTACTGTGTGCTGGCTGCACATTACTTTTCATGTACTAATTCATGTAGTTAATTCATTCACTTATTAAGTCAAACAATCCCATAAAGGCAGATGCTGTTATTAGTCTCTAGTTTGTAGGTGAGAAAAATGCAAGATGGAGAGGTTAAGTAATTTGTCCAACTGGTTGATAAAGGGCCAAGCCCTGGTTTTACCCCAGACATATGCCCTGAAGCATTTATAATTTTAAGCATCCTTCCCCACACAAAAAAGGCTTTTAAAAGTGTATTGAAGGACTTGCCAGGTGGCTCAGTGAATAAGAATCTACCCTCCAGTGCAGGGGAGAGAGTTTCAACTCCTCGTTCGGGAAGGTTCCCTAAGCTGTGGAGCAACTAAGCCCATGCCCCCAACTGAAGTCTGCACGCTCCAAGGCCTGAGAGCCACAGTTAATGAGCCCCTGTGGCGCAGCTACTGAAGCCAGCGCACCTAAAGCCTGTGCTCAGCAACAAGGGAAGTCACGGCAATGAGAAGCCCATGCGCCACAACTAGAGAATAGCCCCCACTCTCTGGGACTTCCTTCGTGGTTCAGTGGTTAAGACTTGGCTTCCCTGGGGGCTCAGACAGTAAAGTGTCTGCCTGCAATGCAGGGGACCCAGGTTCAATCTCTGGGTGGGGAAGATCCTCTGGAGAAGGAAATGACAACCCACTCCAGTACTCTTGCCTGGGAAATCCCATGGACGGAGGAACCTGGTAGGCTACAGTCCACGGGGTCGCAAAGAGCTGGACACAACTGAGCGACTTCAGTTTAGTTCAGTTCTGTGACTAAAGTCCACACACAGCAACGAAGACCCAGCGCAGCCAAAAATAAACAAACGAAAAATTTTTAAAAGGCTACCTTTAAAAAAAGTGCATTGAAAATGTTTCATTATATTGTATTCTAAGACAGTGATTTACACGTAAATGACCAGGTAGGTAAGTAAGTAAGTGAAAGTGGCTCAGTCATGTCTGACTCTTTGTGATTCCATGGACTATATAGTCCATAGAATTCTCTAGGCCAGAATACTGGAGTGGGTATTCTTTCCTTTATCCAGGGCATCTTCCCAACCCAGTGATTGAACCCAGGTCTTCCTCATTGTGGGAGGATTCTTTACCAGCTGAGTCACAAAGGAAGCCCAAGAATACTGGAGAGGTTAGCCTGTCCCTTCTCCAGTGGATCTTCCCGACCCAGATCTTCCTGACTCAGAAATTGAACCAGGGTGTCCTGCATTGCAGGTGGATTCTTTACCAACTGAGCTATCAGGGAAACCCAAATGACCAGGTAGGTACCCAGAAATATAAATACCGTTTTGGTACAATTTAAATGGTTTAAAACTACATATATATTTAAATTTGCAACATTAGGCAGTGTAATTTTAACACCACTTAGAATATGGTGAAGCAAGAGATAAAGTAAATATATAAGTAATAGCACATCTAATTAAAATATCTTTTCTCCACTAATACCCTGAAGCATTCAAATCAAACCAACTGACCCAAGACCCCATGCCTTAACTCTACCCTAGCTATGCATACCTGTCTGTAATGTTTGTACCTGACTTGTCTGTTAGAAACACTATCACTTTCACAACAGTGATAACTTCCCACAGAGATACTCCCGCATCCTACCATCTGCATACTTCATGTGCTGAAACAAAGACATACCTACACCAAGGAAATATAGGAGAAAAAGGTGATCAGAATAAAATTGTCAGTGTCTGGCTTCTCCAGAGACACAGAACCAATAGTATTTACTATCAGCAGTGGCCTCACCTGATTACACAATTGTTCAAATTCCCAATTAGGTAAGATTAAGTCAGTCCACATGTCGAACCAACCCTCCACACTGGCAGCTGGCTCATTCAGTGACACACAAAGAAAGCAAGCTTCTGTTTGACAGAGATTTTCTGAGTTGGCCCTGGAATTGTGCAGGGTCACTTCACTTCCCATCAGTCAAAACACAAGTTAAGACAATGGATAAAGAGAAAGTATCTTCTCAGCCTCTAAGCCAGTGATTCTCAAACTTCATTGTGTATATGAACCTCTTGTGAAGTTTTTCTTTTTTTTTCTTTTTCTTTTTAAATGTGTATCCTCAGGCTCTAACCTCAGAGCTTCTGCTTCAGTAAATTTCAGGTGAGATCCAGGAATCAAGGATATGACAAGCAAGCACATGATTCTAATACGAGTGTTTGATTTTCAGATCATCTTAGGCAAAAGATTTTAATTCACTCTCATCTTCTCCTTTCCTAGGCAGGAACTGCAAATTATGATTTGATTATGCCTTGTAGCACAATCATCCTATCACATTTTCTCCAGACTCAGGAATGGTCTCCCCTGTGTTCCAAATGGCCCTTCACCAGAATCACCACCTCTAGGGGGACAATGTAATGAGGCTCTCCCAACCCTCTGCTTTGTAGTTCATTTCTCATTTCTGTTATTCTCCTGAACTCTTTTTCTTACCTTACTTTATCTCCCTCCTGCCTATTTCTTCTTATGAAGTAATCAGGACTGCATCTATTAAGGAGGGGGCATAGAGATTTCCTTTTATCTTTAACTGTCTTTCATTCCTATTGATACATTTCTGAACACTTGAGCCATTTCCCAGAACTGCCTGTTAGCAGTTACCAAAGGACATTCAGACCTCATGAGGCCAAAGCTAGCTTGACCAATTGATCTAGAGGGTTTCACCTCATCAGGAAGTTTAGCCTGAAGTAGACAGAAGAGAGAGCCAAATGCGGTCAGAGTTTCATAAAGCAGTGAAAAATCCTCATAATGAATCTGACTAAGCTTTGGCTAAAAAAATAAGTAAAATGCTGATTTGTCCATTGAAGTTAATTGGCTCACATTTACCCCAAGTTAAAGAAATTCTGACTCTGAACATCTGCAGTTTTCAAAGTGAACTTCCCACAACTATTGAGGAACAGATGGTTCTCTTTTATTATCCTCGGAACCCTATGCCCACCATTATTTGTCTCTCGTTGAAATTTTAAGATCAACACCCATCAATTGTCATTTATGGGGTAACAAAGATTTAGACATGACTTAGCGACTGACAAGAACAAGAATCCCTTCGGCAGCAAAGAGATTAAACCAGTCAATCCTAAAGGAAACCAACCCTGACTTCATTGGAAGAACTGATGCTGAAGCTAAAGCTCTAATACTTCGGCCATCTGATGTGAAGAGCCAACTTGTTGGAAAAGACCCTGATGCTGGGAAAGACTGAGGGCAGGAGGAGAAGAGGGTGACAGAGAATGAGATAGTTGGATGGCATCATCAACTCAATGGCCATGAGTCTGAGCAAACTCCAGGAGATGGTGAAGGACAGGGAAGCCCAGCGTGCTCCATTCCATAGGGTCACAAAGAGTCAGACATGACTGGGCAACTGAACAGCAATCACAAGAACAACTGTTTATCTTATTTCCACTTATTCCTTCAAGATATCTCTCTTCATTTTCCTTTCTTTATTCCTACCATTTTTTGCACACTCATCCATCCCAACACAAACACACACATACACACACACACACATACACAGTGACCCCAACACAATCCTCTTGGGTCTCAGCCCTCTGAAATGAAGCCTTACACTTCTGCAGCAGGCAGCAGTGCTCATGTGTATTTAACAGTTAATTTTAATTTTTAAAAAAAGAATATATAACATAAGTTTAATTTGTGACTTTTGTAAGTAAGAGTTATAAGATTTATAGTTTGACCAGAATAATTATATCATTGGGCTTCCATTGTAGCTCAACTGGTAAAGAATCTTCCTGCAATGCAGGAGACCCCGGTTCGATTCCTGGATCAGAAAGATGCCCTGGAGAAGGGATCGGCTACCCACTTCAGCATTCTTGAGCTTCCCTTGTGGCTCAGCTGGTAAAGAATCTGCCTGCAAGGTGGGAGACCTGGGTTTGATCCTTGGATTGGGAAGAGCCCCTGAAAAATGGAATGGCTACTCACTCCAGTGTTCTTGCCTGAAGAATCCCATGAACAGAGGAGTCTAGCAGGCCACAGTCCATGGGGTCACAAAGAGTTGGACACAACTGAGCAACTTTCTTTCTGTTTCACTTTTGTAGGAGGGATTCAGAAAGCATTTTCTTTGCCTTTTGCCTTCTTTGTAGCTGCTAGAACCTGCCCTGATTCCACGAATAAAGCTGAAATTGAGTCAGACAGTAATGCCATAACCTGCTGCCCAGCAGTCTTATCACTGCCCATGGCAGTTTGTGTGCCATGGACATAGGAAGAGAGAACTCACAGAGCTCTTCCTGCCGATACCCCTGTGAATGCGTGCTATACATAAACCAGTCCACAATCTCTGATGCTTCTAACCTGCACTGTGATAGTATTTGGAAATGGGGCTTTAGAGGTATTTAAGGTTAGATGAGATCATAAGAATAACCACTCGTGATGGAATTAGTGCCCTTTTAAGAAGAGACACAAAACCTCTCCATCTCCTTCTCTCTCCCTCTTTCTCTCTTTTCCTCTCTCGCTCCCATGTGAAGGCATAACCAGGAAGAGCTCTTGCTGTTGTTGTTGTTTAGCCACTAAGTCATATCCAACACTTTTGTGACCTCATAGACTGTAGCCTGCCAGGCTCCTTGGTCCATGGGATTTCTCAGGCAAGAAAACTGGAGTGGGTTGCCATTTCTTTCTCTAGCGAATGTACCAAATCAGCCAGATCTTCACCTTGAACTTTCTCTAGGACTGCAAAAAAATGAATTTCTGCTGTGTAAGCCTTGCAGTCTGTGATATTTTGTTAAGGCAGCTCAAGCTGACTGGTACATTATAAAACCATTATTTACTAAACAGAAAGGGAATGTGTAGCAGTAAGTTATATCACAAGATTCATAGTCCTGGACATATATGTAAATCCTCCCTCAATAAAAAAGATAGCTTTTAGCAATAAATTTGTGATAGCATTTTTGTTATATTTCATATGTCAGTCAGTCATTCAGTTCAGTTGCTCAGTCGTGTCCAACTCTTTGCGACCCCATGAATCGCAGCACGCCAGGCCTCCCTGTCCATCACCAACTCCCAGAGTTCACCCAGACTCATGTCCATCAAGTCAGTGATGCCATCCAGCCATCTCATCCTCTGTCATCCCCTTCTCCTCCTGCCCCCAATCCCTCCCAGCATCAGGGTCTTCTCCAATGAGTCAGCTCTTCACATCAGGTGGCCAAAGTATTGGAGTTTCAGCTTCAGCATCAGTCCTTCCAATGAACACCCAGGACTGGTCTCCTTTAGGATGGACTGGCTGGATCTCCTTCCAGTCCAAGGGGCTCTCAAGAGTCTTCTCCAACACCACAGTTCAAAAGCATCAATTCTTTGGCGCTCAGCTTTCTTCACAGTCCAACTCTCACATCCATACATGACCACTGGGAAAACCATAGCCTTGACTAGACGGACCTTTGTTGGCAAGCCAACCTCATTTGGAGTAAAATGAGGCAGTTAAATGCATGGCATTATTTCTGAAATCTCAGCCTCTCCTCCAGCTTTGACATAGTGCCTAAAGTTCTCTCCCCTTTAGGCTCACTCTTAAGGAACATCAGGAAAATAGGGATTTTTAACTGGGCCATTTTCAAGGAATATTAATTAAAAAAAAAAACTTGTAACGTATTCAGAGGCATGACCAGATGTTTCCATTTTCACATCTAATTGTCACAGCAGAAATATGAAATACTATTACTTTTGTTGGAGAAACAAGTGTCATGGAGAATGGATAAGGGGCTTGCCCTTATGTTGTGTAGACAATGTGGCAGATCCAAAATAGTAGAAATACATCACCATCCCTCAGTGTTCTTGGAATCAGGGAATAAATTAGGAAGTTACTTACTAAGCTGGGATCAGAGCAAGGGGGCTGAAGAGTCCATGGTATTTGGTCCAAACCATGAGACCTGATGCCATGAACCCTCCCCCTGTCCACTACAGCAGACAGCTCACTCAGGGAAAGTGTTTCTCTACCTGAATGATGCAGAATTACCACATGTTCATCCCTGGCCCTGATCTCCAGGCTGGCCCGGGTCAAACGCCTTCTTTTTGCTCTAATAACACCTGTTTCTGTGATCAGAGCTCTACATAATAGATATGCATATTAAAAAAAAAAGACCAATAGTTAATTTACAAAGGCAACGGTAGGTTTTGAGTTAGGATGTATAGGTGATCTTTCTACAAGGCCATTATAACAATTTTATAAATTTAAAATACAGTAAAGTACTATCCAAAACATTTTTTCCTGGGAATTCCTATCTTACACTAATAGATTTAACTAATGCTTTTATTTTTGTTGTACCACGTATGCTGTGCTGCTGCCGCTGCTTAGTTGCTTCAGTCGTGTCCAACTCTGTTTGACCCTATGGCTTGTAGCCCGCCAGGCCCCTCTGTCCATGGAACTCTCCAGGCAAGAATATTGGAGTGGGTTGCCATGCCCTCCTCCAGGGGATTTTCCCAACCCAGGGATCAAACACAGGTCTCCTGCATTGCAGGCAGATTCTTTACCACTGAGCCACCAGGGAAGCCCCCTGTACGAAGTATACTCTCTCTTTTTATAGCTCATCAAAAAGAAAGAGTATGAGGGCTTTGTAGCTATGGAGTCATCCTTCTGATGCTCTCCAGCTATGTTTATTTAACATCTCTGAGCCTGAGTTTTCTCATCTACAGAACTGCAATAATAATCCTTACCTCGGGAGACTGATTAAGGTCAAGAGGCAATCTGTGTAAAGCAGTTAGTACAGTGCCTGACACAGAGACAGCATGTGACAATGCTAGTTCTCATTTCACCAGGAGCATTTTCACAGCCAGAAGCACACAATCCATCTCAAACCCTGTGGTGCCCAGCAGGGGCCCCAGCACAAAGCAGGTCTTCAAAAAATGTTTGTAGAACGAATAAATCACAGCCAATGAACAAACACAGGATACACAGTAATTGCAAGTTACTGGTAAGTTATTTGCTGAATTACCAGGATCAGTGTCCTCTAGCTAAAGACGCACTTGTAGCTGAACAAATTAAATTTATTATCTTCACAGCCAGGAAGAAATTACACCATGGTAACTATGGGGCATCTCAGTGAGACTGTTAAAAAAAGACTTACTGGATTCAGGCTTCATGTTAAAAGACTTTGGGAGGAGGGTTTAAGGGAAACAAGGCTTGATCTTGATTGAGTGCAGTCAGGAAGTGGATTTAAATCTATGATTGGGTCTTTTCATAAATCTTATCTAGAGAGAGGACAAACAAGAGTGAGCTTAATGCTGTACTTGGTAAAGAGTCAGCAGCCACTCATTTTAGGCAGGACAGCATGAAGTTACATGTTGCTGTGGTTTGGACAATGTTCATGATGTTGAGAGTGTTCAGACATGATAATGGAGTGGTCTGGTTGTCTTCTCACCCTCTGCCTCCCTCTTCTCCTTTTGCTTTCAATCAATGACATGGTTGGATAGCACCACCAACTCAAGACACACGAACTTAAACTCCGGGAGATAGTGAGGGGCAGGGAGGCCTGGTGTGCTGCAGTTCATGGAGTTGCAGAGTCAGACATGACTTAGCAACTGAAAAACAACTGGTCGTCTTGGTCCATCACATCACAGAGTGACCTTGTCTGATGCTGGTGTGCTATGAAATTATCCAGCAGGAGAACACCAAAGCCTAGTTGTGAGTTCCAGACCTTTCCTCGATACTGGGGCAGTGTTTCTTTTTCTCACTCTGAAGCAGCTTCTTGGTAACAGGATATAATTCTTGAAAATATATCTCTTAGGATGAGGATCTATTTCTCTATAGGACATTTCTCTACTTTTCATTGGTTATAAACCAAATCTATATTTAATCTGGTGAGTGTTGGTTTAATTTTCACCAAAAAACTACACTTGATAATTCCTGTGGCTCCTGCATTACAGGCAGATTAGTAATAGACATATATATTACTTTTTAAATCTCTCACATTATAATTATATTACCCTCATTTTACAGATGATGGAAACGGAGGCTCAAAGATGTAAGTAACTCTCCAATACTAGGTGATAAAGCTGGGATCAGAACTCACGACTGCACCACTGCCAGGACCACAACACTACTTCCCTCTCCTTCCTGGAGTGACTATTCACAAGTCATTGATAATATTAACAAGAGAGCAAGATGAATGGGAAAAAAGCAATGTAAAATTATAAGTAAAAAACACATAATTTTGAGAATTGTCACTTATTATAAAACTATATTAAAATGAAGATAATGTTGTCAAGACAATTGCAAAAATAAAGTATGGAACAAGATGGAACTGAATGGGAAAAGCATTTGAGTTTGTTTTTGGTTGTTTCAGCTGTTTTTTGTTTGTTTGCTTGTTTTAGGTGATGGTGCTAAGGCAGCATAGAACCGTGGAGAGAGACATGAAATCCAGTAGATGTGCCAGTTAGTAACTAGAAAGGAATGTCAGCCGACTCTGAGATAGATTTAGATATGCAAGAGGTTTATTGGAAAGATGTCTTAGCCCACTGGGGCTGCAATAGCAAAACCACTATAAACTGGCTTATTAAAAACAGAAATGTTTTTCTCACAGTTGCGGAGGCTGAGGAGGAGTCAATGGCATTCTCCCCCTCCCCTACCTTTCTGATTACCCACTACAAAAGACAAAGAGGAAAGAAGACTCTGGTTGGGCAGGAAGAGCTTTTCAACCACAAGGTTGACTTGCCACCTGTACAAGGAAAAGGAGACGGAAGCAGATTGGACAGGGAAAGCCTCCAGCTGCAATGTGGCTCTAACAGGCCTCTGCCAACTCAGTGAGTCATTCCAAACCCATTGGGTACAAATGACAAGGCCCTAGGAATCCCAGCCTCCCCACTTGCTGACTGGGAGTTGCCCAGAAAGAGCCTGGCTTTAGCTTGCAAGCTTTGGTAGGTGCTGAGGGGGTTTCAGCTAGAGGTTGTCAGCTAATTAATTACCCTCCCTGCAGCTAGAAGGCAAATTCTGTCCTGAAGAGAGGTCAGAGTAGTCCATCTCCATGGCTATCACAGGATGTACATTCTATTAAGAAGTAGGGGGTCGTCCTCAAGATCTGCTGAAGCCAAGGTGAAATATCTCCAAGTATGTTCTTTTCTTTAGTCTTGGGTTCATGCTCATCAAGCAGCATTCAGCCACTTGGATTAGTAGGTATTCCAATCCCAGGAAAGAAGTAATTGAGAAAGCCAACTCAAAGTATGAAAACTACTAGGAAGAGAAGTTACCCATTAAAATGAATGCACAGACCATCAAAACAGCATGGCTACTGGCCCACTTCTTGATTTTACAGATGAGGAAACCAGCCCACAGCAAGGTTAACTCATCTGCCTATAATCCTAGAAGGATGGAACGAAGGAGAACTCAGGTCCTCTCCACACACTCACTTTTGTTAAGAAGCATCATTACACATTAGACCCATCACTTCTGCATACCAGGTAGAACTTCTGTGTCTAAACATGAAAAGCTAAGTACCTGGTTTGGATACTGTTAATCGTATCAACGCTTAACAACCCGTGGGATTTCTTCAGAAACAGTCTGGTAAATATTATTCTCACACATCACATATTGTGTTGTAGCAGGCATTTTTAATATCTTTGGATTTTCAGTCCATTAATGCTGCTGGCAGCTAAAACAATCACATGTACCAAGATAAAATTCTTTCAGGGTCTTCTTGATGAAGTTTCCTAACTTTCACGGGCTTTTTATTTTTGAAACTTAGTAGACAATTCTGTACTCCTAAGTGAAATATTAGTGTCTTACATGTCTTAGTACCTGACTCTATTTTGAGATCATAGCCAAAGATCATGTGTATTTTACAGCAAAATAAATACAAGCAAAATATATACAAGGATATAGCGTATATAGTATCAAGAAGAGATAGGAAAATATTTAACTTTTAAATCAGTCCTCATGTGTAATATTTTATAGAAACTTCTAAGTTCTCAAACTTGCTTTTATATGAATAGTAATCCATATTTAATATTATCAAATAGTTGTTAAATTTATTGGAAACTCCTGATTATTTTTGATGAAGTGTCCCCTTAGCAATTTTTAAACAGTTCACTGTGTTTATCAGGCTTAACCATGAGACAAAGGAGAGATAATCTTCACTTAAATAAAATGGTATTTTCTATTTCTTCCTGGCTCAGTTTTGGAAGATTATACCTTTCTAACAATTTGTCCTTTTCTTCTAGACTGTCCATTTTATTGGCATATAGTTATTTGTAGTAGTCTCTTATGATCCTTTCCCCCTTCATGGATCACAGTCTTGTCATTAAGAAGGGGCTTGCATAATTCAATAAAGCTATGAGCCATGCCATGCAGGGCCACCCAAGATGGACAGGTCATAGTGGAGAGTTCTGACAAAACAGCAGAAAGTGAAGAGAAACTAAAGAGCCTCTTGATGAAGGTGAAAGAGGAGAGTGAAAAAGCTGGCTTAAAACTCAAGAAACTAAGATCATGGCATCCGGTCCCATCACTTCATGGCAAATTGAAGGGTAAAAAGTGGAAACAGTGACAGATTTTATTTTCTTGGGCTCCAAAATCACTGCAGATGGTGACTGAAGCCATGAAATTAAAAGACACCAGCTTCTTGGAAGAAAAACAAACCTAGACAGTATATTAAAAAGTAGGGACATTACTTTGCCTATAAAGGTCCATATAATCAAAGTTATGGTTTCTCCAGTAGTCACGTACAGATATGAGAGCTGGACCATAAAAAAAGTCTGAGGGCCGAAGAATTGATGCCTTTAAACTATGGTGCTGGAGAAGGTTCTTCAGAGTCCCTTGGACAGCAAGGAGATCAAACCAGTCAATTCTAAAGGAAATCAACCTTGACTACTTATTGGAAGGACTGATGCTGAAGCTGAAGCTCCAATACTTTGGCCACCTGATGCTAAGAGCCTACTCTTTGGAAAAGACCCTGTTTCTGGGAAAGATTGAAGGCAGGAGGAGAGGGGATGATAAAGGATAAAATGGTTGGATGGCATCACCGACTCAATGGATGTGAGTTTGAGCAAACTCTGGAGATGGTGAAGGATGGCAAAGGCTGGTGTGCTGTAGTCCAGGGGGTGACAAAGAGTCGGACATGACTGGATGACTGAACAGCAACAACAAATTGTTTCATTCTATCACAGCAAACCCAGGACCTGCACCCTGCCCAAAGCATATATTCAATAAATATAGATTGAATGAATGAATGAGGTTTCTGATTAGCTGACTATCTGTAACTAAGAACCAATTTATTGTCAACCAGAGAAAGAATTTTCTTAATTTGAGGACTTTATAAATTGACTTATATTGTTTCTACATATCCATATTACTAAATCAGGCTCTGATTTTTCAAGGCAGGGATTTTAAATGATGAAACCATATAAGGAAACACTAGATATCATAGCTTTGGTTAAAATTAATTTTTCTTCTTCTTCCATTTCATTTTTTCATATA
This sequence comes from Bos taurus, assembly GCF_002263795.3. NCBI lineage: Eukaryota > Metazoa > Chordata > Mammalia > Artiodactyla > Bovidae > Bos > Bos taurus. The sequence continues at coordinate 89,760,694 of NC_037333.1, forward strand.
TAAGATTCAACCAAAAAGCAAAACTCTGTACAGAAAGTATTTGATAATTCTTATTAAGCAAGCCAATTAAATTATAATTAAAATCTGGACACTAAAGGTAAGATTGTTGCAAGGACGTAACAACAGAGCAAAAAAAATAAAACACTTTGGACTTCCGATAATTAACTAGATACCAAGGAAACTGTTATGACTCTAGGAAATGTAGATGAGATAGAATGCATGGGTTATGTTCTGCCTTGTGAGACATTAATGCAAATATTATAAAAGTTCTATCACATTTTTATAACACACAGATATATACCTTTGTACTCATACCTGCAAAAGCTCTCCCATTAACCTTCACATAGTTGTTGCATGTATATACTAGGGGACAAGACTTTTAGAGATCTTAATTAGTACAACTTATATTCAAAAGCCTGTGAATGCCAGGTTACAAGGGTCTGGTGAAAGGAACTGCAGAGTTCCCCTGAGAATCCCTAAATTCCCACACCCTCTGAGTTATGGAGGTCACCATAGCAATATCTGTGTACATCACTGCTTCCATGTGAATGGGCCACAGCTGCTAAGGCCTACTGGGGATCCATCACACCCTGTCTGGCTGCATATTAAGTCACAGTCTCATTCCAAGATTTCTGAGCCTCTCTGAGCCCTTGAGCTCATCCCAGGAGAAATAATTAAAGTCACATGGACTTGAGTAGCATGTGGGATAACAGTATGTCATAAGCTATTTTACAGTTCCAGGGTGACAGTCCTTTCAGAAGTCAGCTGACTGCACCTGAGAGGTGTGGCCCCTCTGAGTGGCTCAAAGAAAAATGCACTCAGCAGTGGTGTCCCAGACTCAGTTATCTCAGTCAACAAGGCTGCACAAAGCTCTGTGGTGCTGGATCCCTAACCACAATGTCTCTTAAGGGCTATAGGTCTTTTCTGATTGTTGTGACTTCAGTTAAGAATGGACTATTCCTCAGGTGCCTGGGTAAATATCTCTGGGATTGTCAAGTTCTGAAAATGTCTAAACACAACTAGGAGATCTTCAGTATAAAGATATCCAAGTGGGGGGAAAGAACCTCAGATATGCTTTTCACAGGCTGCCAGATCTAATCCACCAATGATCTGCTGTCACTAAAGAGATAGATAGTATGTAAGTTTGTATTTCTTAGGTATGGCCCTCTAAGCATCAGGCCTAGTGTATGCAAAGGCTTACTTGTTAAGACCCCTGGCTGAATGTGTTGAAAAACCAGCCACTCCTTCCGGTCCTTGTGTTTAGTCTGTGTGCTACACAATTATGACTCATCTAAGAGGCCACAGTTCACATTACATACACATATTTGAGAGCACATGGGTCAATGTAGAGATCCAGTCTATCAAGACCCCCATTCATATAAACCTACACTGGAACCCATGGTCATGCATACACTTGGGAAAGCGTGGGTTACCCAGTCCATGATTGCACTACTCACTGCACAAAACTGAGAGATGTGTTGTTGGGACAAGGAAAATTGACTTCATTCAGAAAGCCAGCAGACCAAGAAAACGGTGGACTAGTGTCCCAAAGAACCATCTTGTCCAGATTTGTATGCTAGTTTCTTTTATAGAACAAGGTGGAGGGAGGTAAAGTAGAAAAGAATGTAAGATGTTGCAAATGTTTCCTGGTGCTAACCAGACCCCAGAGGGGATGTGTTAATTTCTTCTTTCCTGCAGCTGTTCACAAGTCAACCTGGTCAGATGTTTCGTGTGAGCTAAACAGAGGTATTTTAGCTTAACACTCAGACATGGAAGACAAGGCTCCCAGAAATGAGCCATTGTGTATACTTTAAGCTATAGACAACATGCCTTTAGTGATTAACCTGTAGCAAAAGCAACAGAATACAAAGGTTAAAATAAAACAGATCAAATATGGAATTATATTTGTTCTCCTCTATTACATTTGCATGTACACACTCATCATCACACATATATGTGCACAGCTGTGCCCTACCACGAGGGTATTCCCTAAAGTCACATTTGGATATTCCCTGAAGTCTCATTTCTTGTCCCTCTTGCCCACTGCTCTCAGAGACTTTGTCCCCTGCCATACACCATCCCAACCTGCCCTAGCCATCTCGCCTGTGGTGAAGAAGAAGCAAGCAAGCTGCTAGCGCCTACCAGTGTCCACGGACACATGAGCATTCCAGAGAGTGGGAACATGTGCATGCAGCCAGGACTGCAGGTTTATGGGATTTTAGAGAGCACATATCAACAAGGTCAAAAAAATGAAAGAACAGAGACCAGATATTCTAGAGTGCATCATCAGAAAGGAAACTTAACAATGCAGTTCTGAGGATTTATTACAATAAATAATTACAAAGAATCCTTATGAAGAAAGAAAGGGAAAGCTTCGTAATAAACCCACATGACGGACAGCATGTCAGTGAGTCTTGATTTAAATAAAGGAGAGGTGTGATGGGTGCTCAGGATGGGGGAGAATATGGAACAACAGCAAGAGCTTGTACCAACAGCATCAGGAATGCAGATCAAGGCTGGTAAAGACCAGGAAAGGAAACAAGGAAATGACACTCCATAGAGAAGAAAAACGGAGAAGGCAATGGCACCCCACTCCAGTACTCTTGCCTGGAGAATCCCATGGACGGAGGAGCCTGGTAGGCTGCAATCCATGGGGTCACGAAGAGTCGGACACGACTGAGCGACTTCACTTTCACTTTTCACTTTCATGCATTGGAGAAGAAAATGGCAACCCACTCCAGTGTTCTTGCCTGGAGAATCCCAAGGACGGGGGAGCCTGGTGGGCTGCCATCTATGGGGTCACATAGAGTCAGACACGACTGAAGTGACTTAGCAGCAGCAGCAGCAGAGAAGTATAAAGGTAAGTTAATTGCCTAAGGTTGCATAGACCCAGGTAGTAAGCGGCAGAGCCGGGATTTGAAACCAAGTCCACAACACACTGTTGCAATACTGCTCTTCACATGCAGGGAGTCATCAAGTTCTCCTCATGGTTTGATCTCTGCTTTTGCTCAGAGATCAAAATTTCTCCCAACCCATCTCTGCTCCTCATTTTGCCCAACTGAAATGCACTCCCTAGGATTCACCTAGATTAAAGCCATCCTCTTAAAATCTGACCATGTCGTTCTTGTTCCAAAACCCTTCCAGGGACTTCTTTTCACTCTGGAAATGGCATCCATGGGGACACGACTGAGCAACTGAACTGACTGAATTGACTGGGTCTCCTTGATTTGACCCCCACAGCTTCTGGAGCCACATCTCATGACCCGTCTCCATGACAGAAGGGAAGCACAAGTACCAAACATGTCAAGAGTCTTCAAGTCTATCATGTTTTCTGCTCTTTGTTCACACTGTTCCCTCTGCCCAGCACCTAGGACACTGTCCTTCAGAACGGAGCGCAGGCTCCACCTTCCCACCTCAGGATCCTTCTCAGACCTCCCAGCAAGCCCTGCTCAGAGTGGCCGGGTGCCTTGTCCTCTCACCACACTTACGCTGTGTGGAAACTTCCTCAGCTGTTTGTGAGCCTGTCTCCCTAGAGTTTGAGCTTCTTATAAGAGGGAACATGGCTGACCTGTTTTTTTCTCCCCAATATCTATATATTGCCTGCTCCAGATATGTCTGCTGAACTCTAAATTGCATCAAGTATAAATTCTTCAGATGGGCTATAGGGCCTTCCATTATGTGGTCATCGAATCTATGCAAACTTATCCTCTCCCCACACCTTCCTAGGGGATGCAGTCTTCATAGCAAGACTAACTAGTCTCCTCGTTGTCCCAAATGCACACCTTTTCAAATATATGGTCCCCTCTCCCTGAAACACCGTCTATTATTGGTTATGGAGATATTGGCTCTCCTTGGTAATCCAGTTCAAGGATAAACATTTGCATGAAGTCATTCCTCATGGCCCTGGTCCTCTTTGTCCTGCCGATGCAGCAAAGCCACTAAGTACACACCAGGTAGAAACTCACGGTGCAGGCAGGGCTTCGTGACCACTCACTTCACTCTCGGACATTTAGACAGTGGGCCAGCTTGTTTGTCAGGACCCACCAGCAACACTATTTATAGGTCTTTTTCTTGGACAGTGGAGGTTCTTCCTGACACTAATCCTTCACACTTCATGTTGGGGATATACCTCTGACTGTAGCTTTTCGAGAGCAAGTTTGGATAAAGAATATTATGAGATTCACCCTTTACCATGTAGATATTCATTTAATTTCTAGTTTTCACTTCTGCTTTCTGTTGTGTCCAATGTCCTTAGTCTCTTTCATGCATAGTTTCTCTAAGGAGTAAACCCATGCTTTCTTCTGAGAGTGAAGAAAGGATGCAGGCATCCATCTGCCCCATATAGTCTTTCAGGCAGCATCCACTCTTTTCAACCTTCCTTTCCATAACCTTCTGAAGTACCTGGTCCCTCCAACTTGTGAGCCCCTCTGGGGTTCTATATAGAGTGAGCAGGCTTCCTAGTATTTATCCTCCTCAAAAGATGATACATTTCAAGATCTGTATTAAATTGCAATATCTTTTTTTATAAAAGATCACTTTAAAAATTTATTTTCCAGCTTTCATCAAAGTATAAGTTGATGAAAGCACGAACTCCGTTGTGTTCACTTTAAAGAACAAAGCCTGGCAGCACTGTAGGTCTGCTACACACACACACACACACACACACACACACACATATCTAGACAGCTGAAATGGTCTCTCTCCTTTTCTCTCTCTTTCTTTATGAATTCAAAATTGTTTTACTTAAAAAAAATTGTTTTATTTGTATACTGCAATTTTAGTTGAATTTTAGGAGAAATATGAGATAAATGCACATATTTAACCCACTGGGTTTAAAGAGAAGTCCTATATATATATCTTTATATATATGTATACACACACACACACACACACACACACATGTGTGCATGCATGCTAAGTCGTTTCAGTCATGTCCAGCCCTTTGTGACTTTTTAGGCTGTAACTCTCCAGGCTCCTATGTCCATGGGATTCCCCAGGCAAGAATACTGGAGTGGGATGCCATGCCCTCCTCCAGGGAATCTTCCCGACCCAGGGATTGAACCCCTTTCTCTTATGTCTCCTGCATAGGTAGGTGGGTTCTTCACCACTAGGGCCACCTGGGGTGCAGGTGGCATTAGTGGTAAAGAGAATGTATATATATTATCCTATTACAGTCTATTGTGTCCTGTTGTATATATATATGTATATATATATATATATATATATATATGTATATATATTATCCTATTACAGTCTATTGTGTCCTGTTGTATATATATATATGTATTATATATATATATATGTATATATATTATCCTATTACAGTCTATTGTGTCCTGTTGTATATATATATATGTATTGTGTATATATATATATATATATGTATGTATATGTATGTATGTATGTATATTATCCTATTACAGTCTATTGTGGTCCTGTTGAAATTTAAGACTAATTATATTTTTTCTGTGCTCAGATCCCTCCAGTGACTTCCCCATCCACTGTAAGCAACATCTAAAATCCTTCTGTGCTTGCATAGTCCTACAGCCTGGCTCCCTAGGACCTCCCCACAACCTCTTAACTCTCCTGTCCCACTTCCCACCCCTCTTCTCACTCTGTTCCAGCCACCCAGCCTCCTTGCTCTTCCCAGATCACACAAAGCACATTCACATCACAAGGCAAATATTTTCTCTGTTCCCCTCTGCCTGGAATGCCCTTTCCCCAGAAGTTGCAATACTAACTTCCTTCACCCCTCCGGCTTTTCACAAACTGTGTCCTCAACAAGTCCTCACTGACAACTCTATAAAATAACAATTACCTCGAAACCCCCATCTCTTGCTCCATCACCGCCTTATTATTCTCCATAGAATTATGACAATCTGGCATTCTATGCATTCACTATTCTATTTAGTTTCCACCTTTGTTTCAAAACATAAGTCAATGAAGACAGAGACTTTATTTTGTTCACTGATAAGAACAGCACTAAGCACAAAGTAGGGGCACGATAAATACCTGTTGCCTGGATGAAAGAACAACCCCACTCCCTGAGAATTCAAGTTAGGAAAAATCTGTCATGTAGCAAAGGGTGACCCTGACCAAGGCCTCCTGGTAGCTGGAGATCCAGTGAGATGTGCGGAGAACTTGTCAGGATGGAGGGGTCGAGACCGACCTGGTGATCCAGCATCAACAAAACGCCCTAAGGCTTTGTTGCAGGGGCTGCCTCTAGCATGGCACGTGGCTGGTTCAGGATGCCTCTCCAAATCTAGCTTTCCTGGCATGGTACTGTTAACCTAAAAAACATGGGCCAACTATGTGAGTGTGGGCAGAGCCCTCTAGACCAAGCGTGGGCAAGACCACAGGCTGACCATACTCTGAGTCAACAAGAGCTTGGCCACAGGATGGATGCCTACGCGTGCGCCCACTCAAAGCCTATGGTCAACAAGGTAGGCAGCACAGGGTTTGAATGAAAACAAGGCTTGGCAATTTCCTCTTTCTGCTTGACCTATTGTTACCGAACCAAACTTGGGTCCACTTGCCCACATGCAGTAAAGCCAATCTACTGATATGAGGTTGTGGTGAAGGAAAGTGCAGCATTTATTGCAGGGCACCAAGCAAGGAGTCCAGGGAAGCTAGTGCTTAAAAGACCCTGAACTCCCAATGGCTTTCAGGGAAAGGTTTTTAAAGACAGGGTGAGGCAGGGGAGTTGTGAGGTGTATGATCAGCTTGTGGACAGTCTTCTGACTGGTTGATGATGAAGTAACTGGGAGTCAACATCATCAATCTTCTGGTCCCAAGGATCTGATGTCTTCGTGCTTGTGGGCCTCGTACAGTTAACTTTTTTCACCTGGTGGGGGTTTCAGTATCTGCAAAATAGCTCAAAGTATGTGGCTCAGAATATCATCTATAGCCCTCGAGGAGGAACTAAAGGTCCTTGGCTTTGTTTAATGGTTAAACTATTACTATTTTCTCTTGCTTGACTGTTTTCCTTTCTTTATGCGTTTTCTCACTTCTTTGATTAAATTTACTCTTTGGAACTCAGGAAAGTCTTAGGAGGTTAGTTTTCTCTACAGACAAGAGACAGGAGAGGGCATGTTGGAGGGGGGTGGTCTCTTCCAGAAAGGCCCCATAGAGTCCTGCTTGGTTTCATTATGATGACTGGACCGGCCTTTTTCACTTAAATAAGCCCTCGGGATTCTGGAACAATTGTAAGGAGGAGTGGGAATAGAGAACAGGGCCATGGGGACAGAGTATAAAAGGAGCAAAAGTGAGCTTCTCAAAGCCTGGGTGCTACAGTGATTAATTTGGGAAATAAGAGATGATTTACTTATTATTTCTATGAAGCTGGTGAAATGACCATACTGGCTAAAGTACCAAGCATTTAATGGGACAGTGATAAGTATTACCTGTCCTTTAGACTTAATCTGATTATTCCTTATAAAGCACCCAGCAGCATCTAGCACAAGAAAGTGCTCAAAAAATGGGTACCAATGCCGTTACTGGACAAGTAGGAGAGCACCCCAAAAATTTACTTCCATTTGAATGTCCATACTGCTAAAAATTAGGTCAGTACAATTTTCTCAGTTACTCCTCATTGGCAAATTTAAAAGTTGGACATCTTCCTTCTAGGCGCTGAAGCTGTGTCACTAGCATTCTACAGGGGAAAGGTTACATCAACTTCAAGGAAATTAATATTCGTCACTTAATTGCCTTGCCTTGCAAAATAATGTAGGCTTTTATTCCAGTGACTTTTTAACTGCATTTCTCCCATTTTGATTTCAATTCCCTCCCCTGTAAAAAGGAAGTAATGCCTACCTCAAAAGCATTTTATGAGGATCAAATGAGATCATGTTTGTCAGCAGCATAGACGCGTAAGGCTTTGTCATCATTGTCGTTGTCACCCATGCCCTTCTGAGCACACACTTTATGCTTTGAAAGGTACCCTTTACACAGGCCCTGAAGCAATGTGCTTGGAAGCTCCTGAGGGCATAGCTCAGGCCAAATGTCTACGCTCCCCTCTGACACCCTGGGCCCTCTGCCACATGCAGAATAGGAATGATTTATGTGAATGTTCCATGTGATGGCATTAGGACACTTTACTTATTTTACTTCTTCTTGGAATTAAGGGTTTCCCAGGTGGCACAGTAGTAAAGAACCCTCTGCCAATGCAGGAGATGTAAGAGATGCGGGTTTGATCCCTGGGTCAGGAAGATCCCCTGGAGAAAGAAATGGCAATCAACCCCAGTATTCTTGCCTGGAAAATTTCATGGACAGAGGAGCCTGGTGGGCTACAGTCCATGGAGTCATGAAGAGCCAGACACGACTGAGTGACTGAGCACACATTACTAAATCTGATGCCATTCTACAAAGTTGACAGTGCTGACAATACAGCCACCAATATTTCCATAGTATGTTACTCAGATGTATAGCAACCAAAATTTGCTATGTATGTAATTCCATTGGGTGAATGTGAAGGCCATGATAGATAATTCAGAAATCAAACAATCTTGGGCCCTCAGAGGTAGGATTTTTATGATAGATTTGAATGGATTCTTTTGTTATTCTAGTGTATTTGCTTTTTTATTTTTTTATTTTTTATTTTTTTGCAAATTCTTAAAGGGTTTCCCACTCTGGCCTTCAAGGTAGAATTGCCAGATATTACAAACAAAAAATTACAGAACAAACCCAGTTAAATTTGAATTGCAGACAAATAATAAGTAATCCGTAGCTTTTTTGAAATGTTACCACTTATTTTTGTTTTAATCCAAAGCAAATAATTTTTTAAAGTCATTTAGGGGGAAAAGGAATGACATATTTTAAAGCAGCAAGAAACTTACATTTTCATCTTAGAATTTTTTCTTAATATAGCCTGTGACTAGAAGAAACTGAATGTTTTTAAAGGCATCAGATAATCAGAACTTCACTTTAGGATGAGAGTTCTAGCATGTAATATATACAACAGATGGAGATCAGTAAAATCAGTCAAGATCTTGTTGTTCAGGGAGGGAGTGAGGTCTGAAACTTAGAGGCGGAAATACAAATAGAAAAGAAGGAAACTGTGTGGGAGATACTGGGGCAGTGAGGTATTAATTAAATGAGAGGAAAAGAGAAAATCAAATGTCAAATGTAATTCTTGAGGTCTAAGTGTAATAGAATAGGTCTCACTCAAGGAAAATAGGGAAATCAACAGCATAGGCTGCTTTTGAGGACAAAGATTGTAAAATATCTTTAGGACTTGCATAATTGTAAATGTTCTATTAATCAGGCATATCTAGAGCTGAGGAGGGACTTCCCAGGTGGCTCAGTGGTAAAGAATCCACCTGCCAATGCAGGAGCCTCAGGAGACATGGGTTCAATCCCTGGATATCAGGGATTGGATACCCTGGATATCAATCCCAGTGTATCAGAAGATCCCCTGGAAGAGGAAATGGCAACGCACTCCAGTATTCTTGCCTGGAGAATCCCATGGACTGCGGAGCCTGGAGAGCTATAAGTTCATGGGGTTGCAAAGAGTCAGATGTGACTGAGCACACACGCATGCACACAGAGCTAAAATATTTAAGTCTAAATAAAATGCACTAAAGTAACCTTCCAATAAAAGTAGAAAACAAACATGCTCACACGCACATGCACACACACACAGCCTTAAACATAAAAAAATTATATAATCTTCCTGGTGTGACAAGTTCTGATTGTAATTTTATCCATTTGATCAGTCTTCCTTCCAAGAAAAGAAAAGCAGTCACTACTATTATTATGTAATTTGCTTAATCTAACCACTAACAAGCACTGACAGGTTCTGCATTGGTCCACCCACTGGGCAAACAGAGATGGAGCTGGACAAGGCTCCTGCCTTCATGGAGAAGGGCAAGTACAGGAGATGCATAATACAGTTTATCATGTCAAGGAGAGATGAGTGCTGAGAATGAAAATGAAGCAAGTGTTCGAGCGTGACTGGACTCTTGGGTCTCTATCTCAGGGGAAAACAAGAAAACTCCCTCTGATGGGGTAACCATTGAACAAGGACCTGGACAAAGTGAAGAAATGAAATCTGATGGAAAAGCAGGCTGGATAGAAGTAACAGCAGCAGCACAAAGTCCCTGAGGCCAGCAGGTAGAGAGTATTGCTTGTTACCCGTCTCCTTCCCACCCAGACCCACCATGGTCCCTGTGCCGTTCCTCCCCTTACCAACCTCAGGCTTGGGTGTGCGTGGTGCTTTGGGTCCAGCGGTATGGGGGGGTATGTCATAAAGTTACACCTGCCCTAAAGTTTTGAGTGTTTTCATGTGGTTTGGCTCGGTCACCAGACTTCCTGGCATCTGTCTTCTTAAGCACATGCTTCAATGACCACGGCCTGCAGGATGAGAGACACAGGTGGGGCACACCTCCACCTAACCCCAAGCTGAAGCAGAGGAGTCCCCATAGTGCCCACACAGCCATGAGCAAGAGAAAAGTTTTCATTTTAAGCCACTAAGATTGGGAGTGGATACTGAATAGCAGAATTACAGCAGAAATATGACTGATGCAACAGAAAGGACCTTGAATATTGGTGGAATAAGGAAAAGCAAGAATAGCTGGAGTAGAATACAGGGCAGGGAGGAGTCTTGGACACAAGGTAAGAAAGAAAAGTGTTTTAAAAGGTGTCAAATTATAGAAGGCCGTGGGGCCCTTCCTAACCCCCAGGACCGCTTATTTATACTAACATTCCCTGTTTTCAAAAAAGAAAAATTTTTAACTTAGAAAACAGGCCACTCCAAAGGGTTCAAGTTTGAAATGTCCTCTAAGTATGATCAGATCAGATCAGATGAGATCAGTCACTCAGTCGTGTCCAACCCTCTGCGACCTCATGAATTGCAGCACGCCAGGCCTCCCTGTCCATCAGTTAGGACTTTAAGGCTTATGTTTTTAACAGATCTTTCTGGAAAGCTTGAAGAATAGACTGAAAGGTGACAAAAGTGGGAAGTGCTGCTGAGAAGAGATGTTTCAAGTCATCTAGGCAAGAGACAGCGGTGGTTAGACCCTGAGTGAAAGTGAAAGTCGCTCAGTCATGTCCAACTCTTTGCTACCCCATGGACAGTCCATGGAATTCTCCAGGCCAGTAGCCTTTTCCTTCTCCAGGGAATCTTCCCAACCCAGGGATTGAACCCAGGTCTCCCGCATTGCAGGCAGATTATTTACCAGCTGAGCCACCAGGGAAGCCCTGGGTACAGCATTAAAAAAACTAAGATGATGGCATCTGGTCTCATCACTTCATGGCAAATAGATGGGGAAACAGTGAGATTTTATTTTCTTGGGCTTCAAAATCACTGTGCACTATCACTGCAGCCAGGATATCAAGATGCTTGGTCCTAGGAAGAAAAGCTATGGCAAACCTCAGTTCAGTTCAGTTCAGTCACTCAGTCATGTCCGACTCTTTGCAACCCCATGAATTGCAGCACGCCAGGCCTCCCTGTCCATCACCAACTCCCGGAGTTCACTCAAACTCACGTCCATAGAGTTGGTGATGCCATCCAGCCATCTCATTCTCTGTCGTCCCCTTCTCCTCCTGCCCCAATCCCTCCCAGCATCAGAGTCTTTTCCAATGAGTCAACTCTTTGCATGAGGTGGCCAAAGTACTGCAGTTTCAGCTTTAGCATCATTCCTTCCAAAGAAATCCCAGGGCTGATTTCCTTTAGAATGGACTGGTTGGATCTCCTTGCAGTCCAAGGGACTCTCAAGAGTCTTCTCCAACACCACAGTTCAAAAGCATCAATTCTAGACATATTCAAAAGCAGAGACATCACTTTGCTGACAAAAGTCCGTCTAGTCAAAGCTATGGTTTTTCCAGTAGCCATGTATGCATGTAAGAGTTGGACCATAAAGAAGGCTGAGTGCCCAAGAATTGACGCTTTCGAATTGCGGTGTTGGAGAAGACTCTTCAAAGTCCCTTGGACAGCAGGGAGTTCAAACCAGTCAATTCTAAAGGGAATCAACCCTGAATATTCATTCAAAGGACTGATGCTGAAGCTGAAGCTCTAAGACTTTGGCCATCTGGTGCAAAGAGCTGACTCATTGGAAAAGCCCTGGGGATGCTGGGAAAGATTGAAGGCAGGAGGGGGAGGGGGCAACAGAGGATGAGACGGTTGAATGGCACCACCCACTCAATGGACATGAGTCTAAGCAAACTCTGGGATACAGTGAAGGACAGAGAAGCTGTTGTGCTGCAGTTCTTGGGGTCTCAAAGAGTTGGACACAACTTAGCAACTGAACACCAGAACAACAGTACAGAGTAGAGACATTGACACATCTCTGAAGGGTGAGCTGGCAGAACTTGTTGTGTTTTGGAGGTGCGGTTGCTGGTCCAGAGACCTGGAGGGTAATTGATTCCCTAGAGTTTGGGCATGAGTAACACCCCAAAATATTCCCAGCACTGCGATGTGCTCCATGGGAGACAAGAAACATAAGACATACTTCCCATCTATTGAAACCTTATAAAATATTGTATAATTTTTAAATTTAAATAGCCTTTGCTTTAAGACAAAAGAAAATTGAACTGTTATAATACATATTGAAGATTTCCAAAAAGAAAATTAGAATCTTGTAATACATATTGAAGATTTCCAGGAACAAGTTGCATCAGAAATAGCACTGTTTATATATACAGTACACACACAGATTGTATACCTGTATTCACACGTCCACATTCACACACAGGTGCATGATTTTAACCATGATTTATAATGACCTTATAAGGAGTACAGACACTCTGAGTCCTGTGTGAATTGCCAGTGACATTCTAATTTGAATTAGGTTATGTAGTAGCAGAAACTAAAAGGAAAGGACCAGTGGGAAAGACTTACAGGGAATTCGCTGATATATTCAGATGAGCAGGAAGTTAAGCATGGCTTTAAAGTTTTAAGTAAGGTTGCTGGGAAAAGCTGCACTCTGAGGAAAAGAGAGAGAGAGGCCAGTTTGTGGAGGGAGGACATGTTGGGTTTTAGAAGTGTCATGTTCAAGGTGATAGCAGAGTGGAAATGAGTAGCAGTGCCTGGAGAGAAAAGACTGGAATAATAATAATCACCCATTAACACTGAGCACTTACTGGTTGCTGGGCACTGTCTAAGCACTTCATATGTATTATCTTATTTGACCCAACCCTTAAAAACCAGATTCCAGTGAGGAAACTGGCTGAGAGAGTCACTCAGATTTGTGGGGAGCAGAACCAGGCTAATGGAGCCAGCCAATCTGGTTCCACAGCAGATTCTGTGCTCTGGATGCCAGAAAGAGGGGACGGGTGTAGGGAACTTAATGAATTAAATATATCCTCAGCATCTCCTTGAGTCACACTTAGACTGGTTCTCATTAGCATTGCTGCAAGATACCTGCTCCAGGTTTGTCTTCCCTCCCCATCCAGCCTTTTAAGCTCCTGGAGAAGCCCCATGGCTTTATTCTTGCCCTTCACTGACTAGCACAGTGTTGGACATCTTCATTCCTTCATTCATTCCTTGATACTGCAAATTTTTATTGGACATCAGGGATGGACCAGGCACTGTGCTGGGATAGGGGCCAGATTATGAGGACCACCAGGATCTCTACCCTTGAGGAGACACCCTTGCGTAGAAATGAGGGAGATGTGGATTTCCCTGGTGGTCCAGTGGTTAAGATGCCATGCTTCCACTGCAGAGGGCGTGGGTTCATCCCTGGTCAGGAAGCTAAGATCCTGCGTGCTATGAAGATCCCACATGTTATAAAGATCCTGCATGTTGCGCGGCTGTCCCCTTGTCATCTAAGCAGAAGGACTTTCCCCACGGTTGCCCCTGTGCTTCCTACCTGGACCAGTATAGAGACAATCACAAACCCACCTATGGCATCTACTAGGTGACCAGCTGTGTCATCCACCTCAGAGAGTGAACTTGGCCTTTAAGGACACACTGGCAGGCTCCACAGGCAGGAACAATGGAGACACAGCACACTGCCCTGCCTGAGGCAGCCCCTCTGCCACTGCCACCCTCCCAGGAGCCCCAGGGCTTAGGAGTGAAGAAGTCTGGGGATGGGGGGAGATATAAAGAAAGATTAGACGTGAGCTTATCACTACAGAGCAGTGTGATGATAGCTATAATCCAGGTGAAGTGCTACAGCCTCCCTTGTGTTAATTTCTTAATCGTGACCAAATCTTTGCGACCCCATGGACTGTATTCCACCATGCTCCGCCATCCATGGGATTTCCTAGGTAAGAATATTGGAGTGGGTAGCTATTTCCTTCTCCAGGGGATCTTCCCGGCCCAGGGATTAAACTCAGGTCTCCTGCATTGCAAGCAGCTTCTTTACTGTCTGAACCACTATGGCCTCCCTTAGGTACTCAAAAAGCAAGAGATGCTTTTGTTGTCTTTGATCAGACACTAGAAGAGTCATTAACTTCTGAGGACTCTGATCATAAATTACCACAAATTGGGTGGCTTAAAAAAGCAGGAATTCTTTCCCTCTAGTTCAGGAGGCCAGAAGTCTGAAATCAAGGTGTAAGCAAGGCCATCAAAGGCCCCACACATCCTTCCTTGCTTCTTCCAGCTTCTGAATTCCCTGGCTTGTGGCAGCAGAACTGCAGTCTCTGCCTCCATCTTCACACGGCCCTCTATGTGTGTCTCTCTGTGTCCTCCAAGGAGAAGACATCTTATAAATACAGCAGTCATTGGGTTTAGAGCCCACTCAAAATCCTGGATGATTTCTTCTCCAGATTCTTTTTTAAAATGTAATTTTATTTATTTATTGCCTGTTCTGGGTCTGGGTTGCTACACAGGCTTCTCTCTCGTTGCAGCAAGGGATGGGGCTACTCCAGTTGCGGTGTACGGACTTCTCATTGAGTGGCTTCTCTTGTTGCAGAGTGCTGACTCTAGGGTATGTGGGCTCAGTAGTTGCAGTTCCCAGGCTCTAGGGCACAGACTCAATAATTGTGGTGAATGGACTTAGCTGCTCCATGGCGTGTGGGATCTTCCTGGACCAGGGATCAAACCTGCGTCTCCTGCACTGGCAGGCAGATTCTCTACCACTGAGCCACTAGGGAAGCCCCTTCAGATTCTTAATGAATTACATTTGTAAAGGCCCTATTGCCAAATAAGGTCACATCCCAAAGTTCTATGGTTCATACTCAGAGAAAAATGAATCATCTTCCTAGCCAAAAACCTCCGGCTGCAACCCATTTCAGCCAATCTGGGAAAAGGGGAAAATCGGGGCTCATGCAAGCAGAAAAGGCCAAAAGCAGAGTCTCGATACTGCCAACTTGTTTCTCCCTCTTTGTTACATGTTATTCTGGTACCCCTATGCCAGCTTCCTTCTCTACACTTTTTGTAAACCTGGAGACCTATGGAGCAGTGATAGCACCAGCACGCATATCTTTCTGTCTTCATGGTCAGAAAAGAAAAGCAAGTTACCCAGCTCCAGAACTGAAAATCCCAGGACACAACCAGTTATGCTGGCTTTTCCCAGAAAAAGAGAGCTATGCTGTCTGATTCATGAATAAAAGAAAAAAATATGTTCTCAGGTGGCCAAAAAGGAATAGAAAAGGCTGAGACCATCACCAATCTAAGGAATCAAACAGAAATTGTATGACTTCGAATTTTATAACCATGCACAAAAATGACTACTGTTCTTCTGATAAAGTAACAGTTGAGAGCTTTTTGCAGTGCCAATTAAAAAGCCAAAGGAATGATTAACTTTACTCATGGGAAAATATAAGACCATAATCCACCTTGAAAAGAAGGGTGGAGTAAACCTTTCTTTGGTAATTAAAGATCACCACAAGGATTTCCATTTTAACTTTCTATGTAGGATGTGAATAATACAGGAGTTGGCAAACTTTAACTGTAATGGGCCAGATAGCAGATATTCTAGGCTTTGCAACCAAGAGGTGAAATTGAGGAGATTATGTAGGTACTTATATAACTATTTAAAATATAATCTGAAGTTCTTAAAAAAAAAAAAAAAACCCTCCTCAGCCCACATATCACACAAAAGCAGGTGGCAATCTGAATTTGTTCTTCAGCCATGCTAATCCCAGATATAAGCTTTCAGGCAGCAAAACTTCAAATTCTACCAGTTTGATTTAATATTAGTTTTCTGTAAATTCATAATCAAATACCCTTAGAGATACTTAGGATGGTAGCAATTAGCTAGTGTGATTTTTCCATTTGTGCACAAGGAATTGGCCCAGAACTATGAAACAACCTACTCACACCTTCAGCTCTAGTCTGTAGCAGCACCGAAGCAAGAATTCGGGTCTTGAAATTCCTAATCTAGGACCTTCCCTCTAAACCAAGGTGCTCGTACAGATTCATTCTTCTTCAATAACCAACAGCAAAAGACTCAAGTTTAAATTCGCAAGCCTTACTGCCTAAGCTAGGCCTGATCTCATATTTGGTGGCAATTCAGAGATTGATGGAATGGCAGGGCAAACTTGAACAAAGAAGTATGACAGGTTGGGGTAATTGTTGTCCCATTTGAGGTGAGCTTTGCTGAATCCCCAAGGCATCAAGTGCAACTATAGTCTAGGCCACCAACCTCTCAACATGTGCATGAATGGCAACAACAATACCATGAACAATGAGAGTTATTAACATTTTTGAATACTTATTCTAAACCAAGCACTCTTGTAACATTTTATAAGCATTCACTCATTGTTTTAAGATTCTATAAAAGGGAGATAAAATCACCTTTGTAGGTTTCTTTGCACACCATCAGGAGACAGACACAGCCTGAACATGGTAATAAGGCACATTACATGACCCGATTCATTTGTCATTATTGAGACTGGTGTTTTAAGCTTATAATTTATGGCTCTGTCATGCCATTATAAATTAAAACAGGGTGGGTGTCCAATATAGCTCACAGGAATAACGTTCCACCCATGAAGCACATATTCTCCAAGGTGGGAAGCAGCCACGGTGAGTGACATGTTACAACCTTATGTATGATAACTTCGTGTGTTCCTTGGCATGCCATGCACTTATTTCCCAAGACAGACACCTCCCCTACCAGTGGGTTATTCACTGTTGTCATGAATTTTCACAGCATTTCATCAAGAACCCACACCTGGAACCAGAGAGGCTGACAGTGAGACCACCATGGAAATAGAAAGAGCTGCAAAGTTCCAATTTTGAAAATTGGAATCTGTTTACTGCCAGAAGGCAGAAGAACAGAAATGTAGAAAAGACCAGTTTAAAGTATGTAAAGAAACAAAGAAAAGTATTCTAGTGACCAAAAAAAAAAAAAGGCATCTGAAGTTCTAAAACTTCCTCGCCAAGCTTACTCTTCAGTCAATCCAGGCTATTTTCTATTTTCCTTAGGCCCATTTGAGCCCCAGACTTTGTTTCTTTCTCCAAGCTGAGCACCTAGCACTCCCTTTCCCTATCTGTCCTTGCAATCAGTGGTTCTCAGATTCTCCTATACAGATACAACTAGGGCCTCCACCCACTCCTGGTGGATGATGACGGCTCCCATTAACTATGTGAAGCAATGGAGACATGTCTCCAAAGAACCACTGGCCATTTGAAAACACTGTTCAGATTAAAGGAAGGGGTATGCCACCTCCCAACTGAGAATCGTTACCCTATGTCATTGGTTCCCTGTGGCTACACAGTAGTAAAACCTAGAAAGTCTTAAAAAAAAATCTGATACCCAGGCCAGAACCCAGATCAACTGAATCAGAATCTCTGGAGGAAGCACCAGGGCACTGCTAGGTTTTAAAAACTCTACAGGTGATTCTCAGTCTTGAGGACCACTGGCTTAAATTCTAAATACTATCTAATCCCCCCAAATCTCAGTTTTCTTAAATCTCAAGTGAAACATCAATAAATACTGCTCTATAATATCTTCCCTGAAACCCTGGGGTCAGAAGTGTTTCCCAATTCAGAGGTATTTTTGGGTACCCAGTGGTGTGTGTGTGTGTGTGTGTGTGTGTGTGTGTGTTAATGTGTGTGTTTGTATGTGCACACACACACAGCAATGTAATAAAATATGAAATGCCCTCAGTAATCTAGGGCAGCACCCAATAATTAAATACATTAACATTCTGCAGTGAAACAAATAAACATCGATAAATAGACTATAAATATATTTATGTTAGTTGAGGTCATATTTTGTTCCCAAATGAGTTAAGAAACATTTTTCCATTTGTGGAGCTTTGAGATTTTGAAATCATGGGTAATACGTTGTAGACCTGTGTTCATCAAGGAGCTCTGTTTCCCAAAGGACATGCATGAATCACAAAGATGAGCCAGACTCAAATCCCTCTTTCGACAAGCTTGCAAGCTTGCCATCTAACTGGGGAACAGGGTAAGAGTCAGGCTAGCTTTTCTCAAAGCACACTTAGCACCATGGCTCTCAATCCTGCCTACACATAAATGTCACCCAGGAACTTGTGATTAACGTCATGGCCATACTTTAGAAATAATTAAATCAAAATTGGGGCAGATACTAATTTTAAGTGAGAAAAGTAAGTTTAAAAATCATTACAAAGAAGAAAATATGTTAGAAGAAAGTTGTTTGGTATTCTATTGCTGAATGTAAGTAAACATGATTTTGAAACATGGTCTTGGGGTTTGGACAGTTGGGAAAAGAACCAGGGTGCAGGGGGAGGTTGTGGAGGGATGGAGAGGAGTGATAAGACTTCATTCAGGAAGAGTAATTTGACTTCAGTTAAAAAAAAAACTGGGGAGTGGGGCGGGTACTTGATGTGCTCTTCTTTCAAGCAGAGCTTCTTGATTAGTCTGGGGAAGAGGGTGGGTGGATGAAGAGTTTGGAAGATGCTTCTCAGCTTATTCTCACCCTCTGTCTGCAGCCCCCATCCCGACACCAGGTAAAGATGGTTCTCTGAATCTTCTGCTTTCATGTGGCAATTCACTATATAGTATTCTGTGACATCTCATCAATTTTTTGAGCTGTAATTTAAGTCTTTTGTTATGAATTAGGTTTTTACATATTTATGCCTATGTTCCTAAACAGTTGATAAACTAGAAAATAGAGGTTATTTCTTACAGTTTCTTACATTTTCCCCCACAATACCAATTACTGTGCCATACATAATTCAGATTTTCAATCATTTTATTTTAATTTATTTTGCATCCAAACCATGGAACTCCACGGCGGCTGACAGAACTGGAAACAATATAAATCAAACTGAGAAATATATGAATTTTTTTTGCTGGTCTAAAATTGCGAATGCTCACCCTTGACCTTAAAAAGTTCTATAAATCACTAAGCAAAAAGAGAATAACAGGTAGATGGATGAGTTTTTTCACCCTTATTCTGAGTCTACATGACCTATGTTATTCAGTGGTTCCAGAAATAACTCCATCACTCAAGCAATGGAGGGGAAACTTTAAGTTATGAACAGAAAACCTTAATTAGATTAATTGCTAACAAGAAAGAGAATGATCACTGTAAGCTCAGCAAGTGAAACTGGGAGATAGAAGTCTAGCTTGATAGCAATAAAATGACACTTCAAGAGCCATGGCTTAAGTAGTCTGAGCCTCCATTCTTCTTTCTAAATCACATGGAAACCCCTGGCACAGTGAGAAACATGCAGGGTATGATCCATGATGTCTAGGTACATATATAGAAAAACTCTAAGTTATGGCATAGCATTAGCAACAGTGGGTGTCTCTGCAGGGAAGCCTAGGATGGGCATGAAGAAATCAGTCAGGGCTCAATAGGAGAATCAGAGCACTAGGGAAAAAAGGAAAAAGCAGATAGATATGGATATGGCTAGAGATAGAGATTGATTTCTCTGGTGGCTCAGACAGTAAAGAATCTGTCTGCAATGCAGGAGATCCAGGTTTTATCCCTGGGTAAGGGAAGATATCCTTCAGAAGGGATTGGCAACCCACTCCAGTATTCTTGCCTGGAAAATCCCAAGGACAGAGGATCCTTGTGGACTACAGTCCATGGGGTAACAGAGTCAGACAAGACTGATCACAGAGATAAAGATAGAGACACAGATGTAGATATAGGTATATAGAGAATGGCTTCCTTAGTGACTTGGTGGTAAAGAATCTACCTATAAATGCAGGAGACAAAGATTTGATCCCTGGGTGAGGAAGATCACCAGGAGGAGAAAGTGCAGCCCACTCTAGCATTCTTGCCTGGGAAATCCCATGGAGGAGGAGGAGACTAGCGGGCTATGGTCCGTGGGGCTGTAAAAGAATCAGACATGACTTAGTGACTAAACAACAACAAATAGATATATGTGTGTATATTTATATATGTATGTATATGTGGATACATAACTATGTATGTATATGTACATATATATAAGTACATATGTGTATTCTCCATACATATATAATTATATGACAAACCACTTCAGTATTCTTGCCTTGAGAACCCTATGAATAGTATGAAAAAGCAAAAAGATATGACACTGAAAGATGAACTCCCCATGTCAGTAGGTCCCCAATATGCTACTGGAGATCAGTGAAGAAATAACTCCAGAAAGAATGAAGAGATGGAGCCAAGGCAAAAACAATGTGCAGTTGTGGATATGACTGGTGATGGAAGTAAAGATAAATGCTGTAAAGAACAACATTGCATGGGAACCTGTAATGTTAGGTCCATGAATCGAGGTAAATTGGAAGTGGTCAAACAGGAGATGGCAAGAATGAATATGGACATTTTAGGAATCAGTGAACTAAAATGGACTGGAATGGGTGAATTTAATTCAGATGACCATTATATCTACTACTCTGGGCAAGAATTCCTTAGAAGAAATGGAGTATCCCTCATAATCAATAAAAGAATCCAAAATGCAGTGCTTGGATGCAATCTCAAAAGGGACAGAATGACGTCTGTTCATTTCCAAGGCAAACCATTCAATATCACAGTAATCCAAGTCTATGACCCAAAAACTAACTAAGAAGCTGATGTTGAATTGTTCTCTGATGACCTACAAGACTTTCTAGAACTAACACCCAAAAAAGATGTCCTCTTCATTATAGGGGACTAGAATGCAAAAGAAGGAAGTGAAGAGATATCTGGAGTAACAGGTAAATTTGGCCTTGGAGTATAAAAGGAAGCAAAAGCTAACAGAGTTTTGCCAAGAGAATGCACTGGTCATAGCAAACACCCTCTTCCAACAACACAAGAGATGACTCATCACATTGACATCACCAGATGGCCAATATCAAAATCAGATTGATTACATCCTTTGCAGCCAAAGATGGAGAAGCTCATCAAAAATAGACTGGGATCTGATTGTGGCTCATATCATGAACTCAAAAATTGCAAAATTCAGACTTTAATTGAAGAAAGTAGGGAAAACCACTAGACCATTCAAGTTTGACCTAAATCAAATCCCTTATGATTACACAGTGGAAGTGACAAATAGATACAAGGGATTATATCTGATAGACAGAGTGTCTGAAGAACTATGGACAGAGGTTTATGACATTGTACAGAAGGAAGTGATCAAGATCATCCCCAAGAAAAACAAATGCAAAAAGGCAAAATGGTTGTCTGAGGAGGCATTACAATAGCTGAGAAAAGACGAGAAACTAAAGGCAAAGGAGAAAAGGGAAGATATACCCATCTGGATCCAGAGCTCCAAAGAATAGCAAGCAGAGATAAGAAAGCCTTCCTCAGTGATCTTCCCTGGTGGCTTAGAGGTTAAAGCATCTGCCTGCAATGCGGGAGACCCGGGTTTGATCCCTGGGTTGGGAAGATCTCCTGGAGAAGGAAATGGCAACCCACTCCAATACTCTTGCCTGGAGAATCCCACGGACGGAGGAGCCTGGTGGGCTACAGTCCATGGGGTCACAAAGAGTTGGACACGACTGAGCGACTTCACTTTCCTCAGTGATCAATGCAAAGAAATAGAGGAAAACAATAGAATGGGAAAGACTAGAGAGCTCTTCAGGAAAATTAGAGATACCAAGGTAACACTTCATGCAAAGATGGGCTCAATAAAGGACAGAAACGATATGGACCTAACAGAAGCAGAAGATATTAAGAAAAGGTGACAAGAATACACAAAAGAACTATGCAAAAAAGATTTTCATGAGCCAGATAACTATGATGGTATGATCACTCACCTAGAGCCAGACATCCTGCAGTCCAGAGTCAAATGGACCTTAGGAAGCATCACTACAAACAAAGCTAGTGGAGGTGATGGAATTCCAACTGAGGTATTTCAAGTCCTAAAAGATGATGCTATTAAAGTGCTGTACTCAATATGCCAGCAAATTTGGAAAACTCAGCAGTGGCCATGGGACTGGAAAAGGCCAGTTTTCATTCCAATCCCAAAGAAAGGCAATGACAAAGAGTGTTCAAACTACCGCACAATTGTATTCATCTCGCATGCTAGCAAAGTAATGCTCAAAATTCTACAAGCTAGGTTTCAATAGTACATGAACTGAGAACTTCCAGATGTTCAAGTTGGATTTAGAAAAGGCAGAGGAATCATATATCAAATTGCCAATATCTTTTGGATCATCGAAAAAGCAAGAGAGTTCCAGGAAAACATCTACTTCTGCTTTATTGACTAGGCCAATTGTCAGCTTTGACTGTGTGGATCACAACAAACTGTAGAAAATTCCTCAAGACATGGAAATATCAGACCACCTTCCCTGCCTCTTGAGAAATCTGTATGCAGGTCAAGAAGCAACAGTTAGAACCAGACATGGAAAAATGGACTGATTCAAAATTGGGAAAGGAGTATGTCGAGGCTGTATATTGTCACCTGCTTATTTCACTTATATGCAGAGTACATCATGCAAAATGCTGGGCTGGATGAAGCATAAGCTAGAATCAAGATTGCGGAGAGAAATATCAATAACCTCAGATATGCAGAAGACACCACCCTTATGGCATAAGTGAAGAGGAACTGAAGAGCTTTTTGGTGAAAGTGAAAGAGGAGAGTAGAAAATCTGGCTTAAAACTCAACATTCAAAAAACTAAGATCATGGAATGTGGTCCCATCACTCATAGCAAATAGATGGGGAAACAAAGGAAACAGTGTCAGGCTTTATTTTCCTGGACTCCAAAATCACTGCAGATGGTGACTGCAGCCAGGAAATTAAAAGACCCTCACTCCTTGGAAGAAAAACTATGACCAACCTAGACAGCATATGAAAAAGCAAAAATACTACTTTGCCCACAAGGTCCATCTAGTCAAAGCTATGGTTTTTCCAGTAGTCATGTATGGATGTGAGAGTTGGACTATAAAGAAAGCCAAGCACCAAAGAATTGATGCTTTTGAACTGCAGTGTTGGAGAAGACTCTTGAGAGTCCCTTGGACTGCAAGGAGATCCAACCAGTCCATCCTAAAGGAAATCAGTCTTGAATATTCATTGGAAGGATTGATGCTGAAGCTGAAGCTACAATACTTTGGCCAATACTAATGCTAAGAGCTGACTCATTGGAAAAGACCCTGATGCTGGGAAAGATTGAAGGCAGGAAGAGGAGACGACAGAGGATGAGATGGTTGGATGGCATCACCAACTCGATGGACATAACTTTGATCAAGCTCCAGGAATTGGTGATGGATAGGGAAACCTGGCATGCAACAGTCCATGGGGTCTCAGCGAGTCAGACATGACTAAGCAACTGAACTGAACTGACTGATTCTCCATATATATAATTATATATGTATATTCTCCATATTTATAATTATGTGCATATATTCTCCATATATGTAATTATACACACACACAGATTGGTCACCAATATTTAACTTGGCAGTCAGAATTGAAGATGGAAGTAAGGTTTTGAGGAGTAAGAACAAGCTGGAATCTACAGGCACAATTTTGCTGGACAGACTGAAACTCTTTACCTCTGACATTTGTGCAAGGGCGTCCTGTAGAATTCAGAGCCCTGTGTCCCACATTTAAGCTCATACACATATATGTGCTTATGTACCTAGCTCAAAAGTCTAAAGAGCCATTGGCAGATATGGGGAATGGGGGAGCAGTTAGAGGCCCAGGCACTGTCCCTACCAAGGATGGACATCCTCAGATCAGCAACACCCAGCACCTTGTATGAGCTGCAAAAATGCCAGACTTTCTTCTTCCTTCCATACCTCACACAGCGTTTCTCCTGGGGCCGCCCTCAGCAACAGCATGAAGAAAAGCAGATTGTGGGAAATGCAATTCAGCCTAGTCAAGTCGACAGGTTAGAAAGTCACCAAAGTTCTTTAATTTAGATTGTTTTTAAAAAATATTTTGCCGGGGGGAGGGGAGAGAGGGATGGTTAAGTTACTTAATTAAAGATTATTTTTTTATTTTTAGAAGAAATAAATCTAAATCAGTAAACTATGTCACATGAACAAGAAATGAGTCATTCTTTGCTTCCTGATATAATAAGCTAGTTTATATACAGCACTGTCCAGGTTTAAGGTGTTCAACCTAATGATTTGACATCAACTCATCATGAAGTGATTACCTCAAGTTCAGTGAATATCCACAATTTCATAGAGATGCAACATAAAGGAAATTTTTTTTTCCTTGTGGTGAGAACTCAGGATTTACACTCTTCACAGCTTCCATATACAGCATATAGCTGTGTTAATCATGTCATACATATCATGTTGTACATGGCATACCTAGTAGTTATTTATACTGTAACTGGAAGTCTATACCTTTTGACTACAGTTTAAGGCTGTCATGATATTGGTAACATTCAAGGCAATGATTTAGGTAAATAGGCAAAAAAAAAAAAAAACAGCAATGATATGAAGGCTGGATATTTGAAAACCTCTGAAGGATCAGCTAACGGGTTGACACACCCTTTATAACTGTCCACATCTTGCGTACTCAGAGGTGGGGTTCTGTGATCTTCCACCGATGCAGAATTTCTAAAGTTTCATGTCTGATATGTCTTTTACCTTTTTCACCACCAAGACTTTTATCTCCAGTAAACTGCTCATCACAGTTTTACATGATTCCTTTCCCACTAATTCTGCCTTTTTAAGTCATGAACTGCCTGAAATAAATGAAAAGATCCTATATCCAAAACAAAGAGACCCTATGTCTCTACCAACTGTTTTTTTAAATAAAAAATCAGCCTTTTGTAGAACTTAAAATAATGACACTTCTGTAAAGCCTCCCTACGTTCTGCCCTTGATAGTACGTGTTGCTGTCACTGTTGTTTTTGTGCAGCCCAAGTAAGTCTGAAGACTGACTCAAGGTGGGGCAGTAAGAAATACAAGCCTAATGATGAGAGGTAATTGCATCCTCAGTGGTCATAAGTATCTGATACATTTGTATAGCACTGACATATTGGTATAAAGAACTTTGAAAATCAGAGTTTCCAAGCCATGGGTCAACAGTGTTGGCCTTTAACCAAAGTTGTAAATGTTGATCTAATCCTTTACATTTACTCCAGTCCATTCTATGGCCAATAGCCAATGAAATCAGGCTCCAGGTCCTTCATTTACATATCATTAACCTTGTAACAGAAGCTTCCCCAGTGGCTCAACCATAAAGAATCCACCTGCAATGCAGATGTCATAGGAGACACAGGTTTGATCCCTGGGTCAGGAAGATCCCCTGGAGGAGGGCATGGCAACCCACTCCAGTATTCTTGCCTGGAGAATACCTATGGATGGAGGAGACTGGTAGGCTACAGTCCATAGGGTTGCTAAGAGTTGGACACAACTGAAGTGATTTAGCACACAAGCATGCAACCAACCTCTTGACAGGCAGCAAAGTGCTAAGCACTTATATACACTATTTAACTTTACCTCACACCAACCAGTGAGGTACTGATAGTTATTATCTCTGTTCCACTAACGAAGAGAGGGCTTGAATAACTTGCCAAAGACCTGTCTGATTCCCAAGCACAAATATAACTACATCCTATAGCATCCAATCCTCATCTAGCTCCATTCATGATCACAACCTAGGACCTTCTTTGACCCAATAATAACAGCCCATATTTACAAAGCACTGACCTGTAACAGACGTGCATCTAAATGATTTAGGACATTATAATCATTTAATCTTTGCAGTCATCACATGAGATATAGACTAGCAGCATTATATGCAGCTATACCATGAGATATAGATTTAACAGCATTATATACAAAAAGAGACTGAAACCAAATGAAGTTCCTTTAGTGAGAAAAAAGAGAAAGGATTCGAGCCCTGTTCTGTGACAAGAAGGAAGAATTCAGATTCTGAGGTTGGTTCAAATTCCAATACTGCCACCTTCTACCTCTTGAGTTCAAGGTAAAATAAGACTCCAAGCCCACCCACTTACCCACTGAGCTTCAAGAGGCTTTATTTCTTTAAACATTTACTTATTTATTTTGTTGTGCCGGGCCTTGATTGTGGTAACACTGGATCTTTGTTGGGGCTTGTGGGCTCTCTAGTTACAGCGAGCAGGCTTAGATGCCCTGCATCGTGTGGGATATTATTTCTTGATCAGAGATAAAAACCCACCCCCTGCATTGCAAATCAGATGTTAACCACTGGACTGCCAAGGAAGTCCCAAGCTGCATTATTCCTTGCTCTCATTACATTGAATTACCTCACACTTTTGGTTTTCTCTAATTTGGTGGTCTGCTCTCGCCTTTGTTCTTATCAAATTTTCTTGGTTTTTCTTATTTGACCCATTACACACTCTAAGAACTTTGACTGGCAGCCAGTCTCCAGCTTTAAAGACATTCCTGATAACTATGGACAATATACTCCACTTTAGAACCCAAGGACCCCAAGCCTGGATCTGGTCCCTGCAGCTTCATAAGGGGGTTTACGACATAGGCCAGGGCAAACTTCTCTCTCTAACTCTTCTCCAAGCACCCTCATGCTGCCCCCTAGGATCCCAGGACCCCACTGGGAAACGTCCCCAAGGCCAAATCCCTCTTATCAGAACTTACAAGTCAATTTTCTCTGACTCTTACTACAAATAGATTCGTCCTGGTGTGTAGAGTCATGCTGTCTGAAAAGTTAAAGCTAGCCAAAATACAAATCTGGGTTGCTGAATTTCCAGGAGTTAAAGGACTAAAGTTAGAACCAAACATGGAACAATAGACTGATTCAAAATTGGGAAAGGAGTATGTCAAGGCTGTATATTGTCACCCTGCTTATTTAACTTATATGCAGAGTACATCATGTGAAATTCTAGGCTGGATGAAGCACAAGCTGGAATCAAGATTGCAGGGAAAAATATCAATAACTTCAGAAATGCAGATGACACCACCCTTATGGCAGAAAGTGAAGAGGAACTAAAGAGCTTCTTGATGAAAGTGGAAGAAGAGAGTGAAAAAGCTGACTTAAAACTCAACATTCAGAAAACTAAGATCATGGCATTTGGTCCCATTACTTCATGGCAAATAGATGGGAAAAGAATGGAAATAGCAACAGACTTTATTTTCCTGGACTCCAAAATCACTGCAGATGGTGACTGCAGCCAAGACCCTTGATCCTTGAAAGAAAAGCTATGACCAACCTAAACAGCATATGAAAAAGCAGAGACATTACTTTGCTAACAAAGGTCTTTATAGTCAAAGCTATAGATTTTCCAGTAGTCGTGTATGGATGTGAGAGCTGGACTATAAAGAAAGCTAAGCACCAAAGAATTGATGCCTTTGAACTGTGGTGTTGGAGAAGACTCTTGAGAGTCCCTTGGACTGCAAGGAGATCCAACCAGTCCATCCTAAAGGAAATCAGTCTTGAATATTCATTGGAAGGATTGATGCTGAAGCTGAAACTCCAATACTTTGGCCACCTGATGCAAAGAGCTGACATTAGAAAAGCCCCTGATGCTTGGAAAGAATGAAGGCAGGAGAAGGAAATGACAGAGGATGAGATGGTTGGATGGCATCACCGACTTAATGGATGTGAGTTTGAGCAAGCTCCGGGAGTTGGTGATGGACAGGGAAGCCTGGTGTGCTGCAGTCCACGGGATTGCAGAGTGGGACACGACTGAGTGACTGAACAGCAAAAGGGCAAAAGTAGTTTCTTAAATGTATTTAACTATAAGGCACTTTAAAACTTTTAATATATAAACACCCAAAGGAGTTTGTAAGACGTAATGTAAACTAAATTTTAAAAGATTGGCAAAAAGTGGTCAAAAGCTCTCATTATTTCCCTTGGGAAATGAGTAAAATTAGTTCATGTGCATTTCTTTACATTTTGTAACAGAACAAACTACACCACTGAAATATATATAATAAGTGGTAATGATTCTCTTAACAAAAAAAGACAGTATGTGAAGGTCGCTCAGTCATGTCTGACTCTTTGCGATTCCATAGACTATACAGTCCATGGAATTCTCCAGGCCAGAATACTGGAGTGAGTAGCCTTTCCCTTCTCCAGGTGATCTTCCCAACCCAGGGATCGAACCCTGGTCTCCCGAGTTGCAAGCAGATTTTTTACCAGCTGAGCCACAAGGGAAGCCCAATACATATAGTAAGTGGTATTGATTCTCTTAACAAAAAAACACAGTATATGTGAGGTTAAAATATCATGAACTTTACATTTTGTCATATTTCTAAGTGAAAATAGTATTTAGTGTCCGTTATTGCTTAATATTAGGTATGTTGTTGCCTTGTCAGAGTGTGTATCAGAGGTAGTCTTAAGTTTATTCCTTTACTTTGTTTCCATTATAAGATCCTATGAAAATCTTGTTTTGCATAGACATATGGTAGAAAAGATAAGAACATAAAACTGAGACTTTCTCAGTATTCAAGTGGGCTCACATTTGGCCATTGAAAAAGTCTATTTCATCTTAAAAAATATGCTTCTTGATTGTTAAGAATGAGGAGGCTATGATGGTTCACTTTCTTTGCAAGAGTTGATTTGTTTATTTAAATCAGTTTGAATGCTCTTTATTTAAAGCTTCTCTCTTCCAGACACAGATATATAAGAATACATAAAAATTTTGTGTAGTATGAGTGTTTAACAAAAAGTAAACAAAATCATATCAAAAATGTGTTGCTGTGAGTTTACATATCAGACAACATAGAGAGTAAGCAGTACCTTGACAGCCTTATGGGTTACTCTGAAGATATTTGTAATAAGTCCTTAGTGTGTATCAGTGTGTAGACCAGCCTCTTGGGTTCCTACATGTGGCTTCTTAAGGACTTTTGACTCACTTTATTCTTAAGCAGATTATCTCAAAACATTAAGTGCAGCTGTGAAAAATGAATTTTATTTATCATCTCTTACATATATATTGCAAATACATTTTATGAAAAAAGCATTTCCAGAACCTCTGCCCCCATACACACACACAATAGAGTAATTCATAACAACTCAAAGAGTGCTAAAATTCTACTTCTGGCACAGTGCCTTGACCTGAATGCCTGATAGATTTCTTAGCCAGAATACCAACAACCAAAGCAGATGATGGACCACTCACCCAGCTTTTTGTGTTAATTCAACCAAAACAGTTTCCTTGCTTGGGGCTTGTCTATCATGATTCATCAGTTAGTGAAAGGGACGGATTCTGAAGTTGAGTCAGAGAGTCCAGAGCTCAAAGCCCTGCCGCCTTTCACAAAGTGTGTTCCCGCTTTGCTCCTGACCATGTGTAGACTGTGCACAGGAAATAACATCCTTGAACATTTTTAGTAAACAATTTGAGTACTTACTACATACCACAGTCTATTCTTGGCAATAAAGTTACAGCTGAGAAAGAGACAGACCACATCTCTTAGGGAGCTTACAACCTAGTGAAGAGAAGATAGATGACTCAGTTCAGTTCAGTTCAGTCGCTCAGTCGTGTCCGACTCTTTGCGACCCCATGATCGCAGCACGCCAGGCCTCCCTGTCCCTCACCAACTCCCAGAGTTCACTCAGACTCACGTCCATCAAGTCAGTGATGCCATCCAGCCATCTCATCCTCTGTCGTCCCCTTCTCCTCCTGCCCCCAATCCCTCCCAGCCTTAGACTCTTTTCCAATGAGTCAACTCTTCGCATGAGATGACTAGCAAGGAAATAAATAAAATATAAAAAGATAATTTCTCCCTGCATCATACAGCAAATTTCCACTGCTCTGTGATAACCTAGAGGGGCGGGATGGGCGGGGGAGTTGGGAAGGAGGTTCAAGAAGCAGGGGACATACATATATACCTACGGCTGATTCATGCTGATGTATGGCAGAAACCAACAACATTGTAAAGCAATTATCCTTTATTTTTTTAATTTTTATTTATTTATAAAAAATTATTTATAAATATTTATTTATTTATAAAAATTAATTTTTATTTATTTATAATTTTTTTAAGATGTACTATGAGGATGATAAAACTAGTTATGGACTAGAGCTGTGCTATCAGATATAGTAATCACATGTGGTTATTCAAATTGAAATGGGTTAAAATGAAATAAAACAAAAAATTCTATTTCTTGATCACAGCAACCACATTTCAAGTCCTCCAAAGTCATATGAAGTTAGTGGCTACCATACTGAACAGCTCAGATATAGAATTCCAACATCATCACAGAAAGCTCTATTTAAAAGCATTGTGAACTAGAGTGATAAGGAGGAGTTGGAGCAAGGGAGCTCTTTAGATGCCATGGTTATTGTTCAGTCACTCAGTTGTGTCCGACTCTTTGTGACCCCATGAACTGCAGCACACCAGGCTCCCCTGTCCCTCACAACCATCAGTTGGAGCTTGCTCAAAATCATGTCCATTGAGTCGGTGATGCCATCCAACCATCTCATCCTCTGTCATCCCCTTCTCCCCCTACCTTCAATCTTTCCCAGCATCAGGGTCTTTTCCAAGGAGTCAGTTCTTTGCATCAGGTGGCCAAAGTATTGGAGCTTCAGCATCAGTCCTTCCAATGAATATTCAGGATTGATTTCCTCTAGGATTGACTGGTTGGATCTTCTTGCAGTCCAAGGGACTCTCAAGAGTCTTTTCCAACACCACAGTTTGAAAGCATCAATTCTTCAGTGCTTAGCCTTCTTTGTGGTTCCAACTCTCACATCTATACATAACTACTGAATGCCGTAAGTATATATAAATGACCTTGAGATGAGAAAAACAAATTGTAGCAGGGACTCCATAAATTAGAACTAATCTGTTGCTGTTGTTCAGTCACTCAGTCATGTCTGACTCTTTGCGACCCCATGGGCCGCAGCAACCCAGGCTTCTCTGTCCTTCACTGTCTCTTGAAGTCTGCTCAAACTCATGTCCATTGAGTCAATGGTGCCATCCAACCATATTACCATATTTCATTGATTTGTATCTATTTATTCCTCAACTTATAAAGTCTAGGAATCAATTTATTCAAATGTATTTTGGGGACTTCCCTGGGGGTCCAGTGGTTGGGAATTTGCTTGCCAAAGCAAGGGACAGGGGTTCAATCCCTGCTCCAGGAAGATTCCACATCCCGAGGGCAGCTGAGCCAGGCACACCACAGCAACTGAAGCCTGTGCGCCTTACAGCCTGTGCTCTGCAACAAGAGAAGCCATCACATTTGAGAAGCCTGTGCAGCACAACTAGGAAGTAGCCCCCATGCCTGGCAATGAGGGAAAGCCTATGTGCAACAACAAAGACCCAGGGCAGCCAAATAAATAAATAAAAATTTAAAAATTGTAAGAATAAATGTAGTTTTCTCTTTACTTCTAAATCATGGACTTGTAATAACCTGAAATTCTAAGTTAACTGTTCAGGCTCAGCACACTGAAGTAAAGGATCAATTTTTTTTCTTTTCTGCATAGCTTTCTTGATCAAAAAGAGAAAGTAGTCAAGTGCTTTAAGCAGAAAGAATAATGGGGACAGTTTCTTAAAGGTTAAAATTTTATTTGAAGTTAGAATACATGACACTTTAGAAAGGTCTAACTTTGAAAAGTGAATTCTCTGTCCTTGGTTTTCTGTAATCTAACACTAAATACTCCATCCACCACATCTTAAAGATCTTTAGAGCAATAGAACATGACCTTGTTTTATATACAAAAGGCTATGTATAAAGTTAATTATTTGTGCATTGAATCCTATCTCCTAGTGAATGTTGTTTTGAGAATGTTTTACTGAGATTAAAATAGCGCAAATACATAAATACAGCCAATGAGTATTTGTTATATTCCATCCTAAAAGTAACCAACAGGAGAGGAAGAAAGCTCTCCTTAATTAATTAATTAAAAAATTAATATTCACTTAACTTTCATCAGCTGTGCACTTTCATATGTAAAGTCAGGTAAGGTAATAGATGAATAAGTCAATTTGTCTTTGCACATGTGTTTAAGAAGCACACACAGGTTAATATATGCCAGTTATATTTTATTTCTGTTTCTTTGAAAATGACTAAGTAGCAACATTGGTTATGCCTCAGCGAGGAATTTAGCAGAATTAATGCAGTAAAAGGGCTTCCCTGATGGCTCAGATGGTAAAGTGTCTGCTTTGCAATGTGGGAAACCCAGGTTTGATCCTGGGTCAGGAAGATCCCGTGGAGAAGGAAATGGCAACCCAGTCCGGTACTCTTGCTTGTAAATTCCCATAGACAGCAGAGACGGGTAGGTCACAGTCCATGGGATCACAAAGAGTCAGACATGGCTGAGCAACTGCACATGGTCACATGGTCAATGCAGTAAAAGATACATGTGTGTGTTAATCGTTCAGTCGTGTCAACTCTTTGCCACCCCATGAACTGTAGCCTGCAGGCTCCTCTGTCCATGGAATTCTCCAGGCAAGAACACTGGAGTGGATAACCATTTCCTTCTCTAGGGGATCTTCCTGACCCAGGGATTGAACCTGGGTCCCTCACATTGCAGGAAGATTCTTTACCATTTGAGCTACCACGGAAGCCCAAAAGATCCATAAGGGAATATATTTCCAACTAGAATTAGAGGATTAGTTGAATTCTTGTTTGTCAATCTAACAGCCATGGTGTTAATATTTGTATTAGTGAAAATCATAAACAACTCCTGTAACAGCCATCAAAGTTTTGTTGATCAAATGGTTAAATGAAAAAAAAAGGTTAGCTGTCTCTTTAGAACTGAAAAGTGTTGATTGAGCCAGCAGGAGCTCTGGAAATGATTTTCCTCCTCTTGAAACTACCACCTGGTGCCCTTAGAGTAGACAAAAGTGGCATGTTAGCCATGTATTTGGAAATTGTGTCCAAATTTATAAAGAAAACAACTATGATATGTAAAGCCTTCCCAGGTGGCACAGTGGTAAAGAATCCACCTGCCAATGCAAAAGACACAGGAGATACGGGTTCTATTCATGGGTTCAGAAGATCCAGCTGGAGGAGGAAATGGCAACCCACTTCAGTAGTCTTGCCTGGAGAATCCCATTGACAGAGGAGCCTGGAAGGCTACAGTTCATAGGGCCGCATAGAGTCAGATAGGACTGAAGCAATTTAGCGTGCATGCACACATGAGATCGCTTTAACCTTCTCTTCCTGGGAAAATCACCCAGTGAAACAAGCAAAGCAGTCTATTTATACCTGTTTGGTGTTAAAGAAAAATCTCAAAACTATGTCTTTAAAAATGCTTTAACAAATGGACTGTGTCCAATTATAAAATAGAGCCCTGATTGTGGCACATACTTCACAGTGGTTTAAATTGCATCTTCTTCCACAGCCCCACTACCAACTCTTAGAAGCAAAATATAAGCCTTAGAACAAATTAATGAGTCTTTATGGTCGTGCAAGAAATAACTTGCTTTTTGTCTCAGCCACAAGACCCATTAGCAGACTTAGAGTGGCAGCCACATGCTCAAGCTTCCTGATTATTACTGATCCTGAGAACAGTGAAGCAATTGTTCATGACCTTTTGCACCGATATTCTATAGGAATGTGTTTACTGAACAAAGTTTCAGAAGAGATATCTTAAAGGACTTGTTACTTTGAAAAAAGTCGAATACGCTACTATACATATACCCATATTTGCATATTTATGATGTTGGGATTTTTTTTTTGCCTTCTACTTCCAAAAATATTAACATATTCAAGTCTTTGAAAGGAAGAAATATACAGAAAACCAAAAGCAGGATCATGGAGCTTTACTTGTTATTTTAATTGGTTTTGCTCACTTTGTAATGCATCATAAACATTTTCCCATGTCATTAGATGTTCCTCTAAAGTATGAGCACACCATGTAATGGAACACTCTAATTTTAACAATCCTTATTTTTGAACATTTGGGTTGGTTCCAAATTTGCTATTATAAATTACACTTTGACTTTGGGGAACATGCTTATACATAAATCTGTCTGCATGCCTTTCTTTGAGATATATTTTTTAAAGTGGTGGTCAAAATACTTTAAGTCTTTTTAAAGAGTTTGATAAGTGTGGTCAAATTCAGACAGTCCCTCTGATTTATGTACAAGAGAAAATGAAAATAAATAATCCTGTGGAGTATTTCCTGGCAAGAGCAGACCACAAAATGGCCATGTCTTTGCTTGGACAGAATTCTTCACTGCAAGTGTGATTGGCTGATCCTTCACGACCACCAGATGTCAGTCTAAAACAGGGCAAGCTGAACCTAGACTGACTGGGGAAAGGGGAATCCACTCTTGGCCTGAAGTACTCGACTGCCTTGCTAGGGAGACTGGGCTTTGTCAAACAAAGAAGCAAAAACAATGAACATCATCCATTAGATCAAGCAAAAAGACCCTGAAAGACCAGATATCTTTCAATGGAATTCAGGTTTAGAGGCTCTTATCTGGCTTGTTTAGTAGTTCCCTAAAACTCTTCACACACTCGTCTCAAGCTGAATCTTTTCAGTATTAGTTTAGTATCAGGTGGCTCAGTGGCAAAGAATCAGCCTGCCCATGCAGGAGACACAGGAGACGTGGGTTCGATCCCTTGGTTGGGAAGATCCTCTGGAGGAGGAAATGGCAGCCTACTCCAGTATTCTTGGCTGGGAAATCCCAGGGACAGAGGAGCCTGGCAGCTGGCAGTTCACGGGGTCACAAAGGAGTGGGGCACAACTCGGTAACTAAATAACAGCAGCATAGTTTAGTGTTAGTCTCAATATTAGTTTGGTATTAGTTTCCTTGGAAGCTGTCAAACATTTCATGTCAACCCATCAACTTGTTCACTAGTTCTCAATAGGACATGTCTCCTGGGGTAAAATGAAATGCTTTAATGAGGTGTTTTTGAGTTTTTCTGTTTCGTCGCTAAACAGGGAGTGTCATCAAGCAAGGTAGAGTGGCCACTATGAGATGCCCCTCCACGTGGACTCTGGACATCCATTTCAATGGATGCTTCCTTTCCCTGTCTCTGAGAAAAGGATGCACCACACAGTAATGCATTAGCTGTTTCCAAAGATATGGGAAAGCTATTCTCAAGATGCTTGGTTAGTGCAGAAAGCTGTGCTGCAGCCAACACACTGATGCCACCACCATCACCAACCAAACGCAATGGGAAGTTCTAGTGGCTGGGTGAGTGCAGCTGAGCAAAAGGTACATTAAAAAAGCAAAAACACAAGGGAGCCTCAGAGTGTGCTCACACTATAATAACGAACCAAGGGGCTTTGTGGTGGCTCAGTGGTGAAGAATCCACCTGCTAATGCAGGAGACACCGGTACGGTTTGATCCATGGTCTGGGAGGATCCCACATACCATGGGGCAACTAAGCCCATCAACTTCTGAGCCTGTGCTCTAAAGCTTACTGAGCTCATGTGCTGCAGCTACTGAAGCCCGTGCGCTAGAGCCTATGCTCACAACAAAAGAAGCCACCGCAACACACAGCTCCTGCACTGCAACTAGAGAACAGCCCTGCTCACCGCAACTGGAGAAAAGTTTGCACAGCAGTGAGACCCAGCATAGCCAAAAATATATAAACATTTTTTAAAAATATACAGAGGCTTTACTCTAAATTATGTGAAAAAAATTAAAAGGATTTATTATCAATATGGTGCTTTAATCATAAAATCATTAAAAATATGCACAAAGAATAGTTGGCCCACTATTTGAAAATAAGAATGCTAATATCTGTTGAATAACAAACACTTCATAGAAGCAAAAGTGGTATTAAAAAAAAAAGCAGGGATAAAGGAAAGGTTCTGAATCTATATTCAAATAAGTAAATTGTACAAAACGAGCTGTGTATTAAGCCTGAGTATTTTAGATGACAATCGGGTAGTGCAACCCACAGGAAAAAAATAAATGCACGATCTCTTAGCCTACATTCATAGAGATGCAGTGGCTGTGTTGTTAAAGAAAATGTCTGCCTCACTAACCAGAATACACATGGAGTGTTTGCTCAGATCAGAGGGGAGATAACAAACCAGATTCCATCTTCAGGGGAGAGATCACAGTCAGAGTCTCAAACCCATGTCCTTTCAACGAAGAATGAAAGTTTCCTTGAAGAGAAGTCCGAGGTGACAATGTGACAGCTCTTTTCAAATAGTGAATGACTGTCAAAAAAAAGACAATGGAATTTAGCTCATCCTCTCAAGTTCACAGAACTAGAATCGATGTGTGGAAGTCACAGGGAGATTGATTTGGAGACAAAACCAGGGCTCACAGCTCTGTATTCTATGTACTCGTACGGATGTTGATTGAGAGGACGAGGTGGGGGCCACAGTCTCACTCAATTCACTCTTATCTTCACACAAAGATGCCAGCCCCGCCCCCACCATATGAACATCTGAGAAGGGACTTCCTGATAACAGTGCCTTGGGTGGGTACCTCCAGCCACTGTACTCTCCCCAGCTTCATTGCTTCTAGCCTGGACTATAGCAACAGCATCCTGTCTGTGATGGGGATACAATGTGTCCATAAATTCTTCACATTTCTTCCTTCAAAAAATGGAACCCAGTTCTACTGCCTTCCAATGTAGACTGGACTCAGTGACAGTCTCATTTCTGTCGAATAGAAAACAGTGGACGCGAGTGTGTGACCAGGTCATTAAGTCATCCTTATGACTTATGAGTCTTCTTGAAAATGGATCCTCCAGCCCCAGTAAAGTTTTCAGGACAGAGATCCTCAGCCTTTTTGGCACCAGGGACCAGTTTCGTGGAAGACAATTTTTCCATGGACTGGGGTTGGGGGGTGGTTTCAGGATTGTGTATTTTGTTGTTGCTGTTCAGTCACCAAGTCATGTCTGACTCTTTGAGACCCCATGGACTGCAGCGCTCCAGGCCTCTCTGTCCCTTTCTATGTGTACTTTATTTCTATTATTGTGCTTTTTTATTTCTATTATTACTCCATAAGTTCCACCTCAGAGCATTAGGTATTAGACCCCGGGGTAGGGCACCTCTTTTAGCTGACTGTGGCCCCAGTCAACATTTGACTGCAACCTCATGAGTGACTCTGAATTAGACCCATTTGACTAAGCAGCTCAGGAATTTCTGCCCCACAAAAACTATGAGATAAGAAATGTTTACCACTTTAAGTTACTAAGTTTGGGCGGCAATTGGCTATAAAGCAAAAATGACTAATACATGGTCTATCTCCCTCGCACATCTCAAATTTACCCTTTTTTTTCTAGGTCAAACCACAATCTCCACCAAGACAGCAGTAAGCCCAGCCCCGAGCTGGTCTC
This sequence comes from Bos taurus, assembly GCF_002263795.3. Taxonomy (NCBI): domain Eukaryota; kingdom Metazoa; phylum Chordata; class Mammalia; order Artiodactyla; family Bovidae; genus Bos; species Bos taurus. The sequence continues at coordinate 89,798,096 of NC_037333.1, forward strand.
CTCATATATTTACCCACCTCTATCCAATCCATTAATGCCTAAATGATCATTTTAAGGCATAAAGCCAGTCAAACTAGTTCCCTGTTGACTCTGAGAGTGGCTCTCCATTCCTTGTAACATACGGTTCAAAGTGCAGAACAAGGGCCCGTATGACCTGACTCTTACCTTCTTCTCCAGCTTCCTCAGCTCTCACTCTCCAAGCACATGTGATGCCAGGTGTGTCCTACTTCCTTGCTATATTAGCTTACTGGGGCTGCTATAACAAAGTACCACAGATAGGATGATTCAAATAACAGAACTTAGAGTTGTGGAGGCTAGAACCACAGATAGGATGATTCAAATAACAGAACTTACAGTTGTGGAGGCCATAACCACAGATAAGATGATTCAAATAACAGAACTTAGAGTTGTGGAGGCTAGAACCACAGATAGGATGATTCAAATAACAGAACTTAGAGTTGTGGAGGCTAGAAGTCCAAGACCAAGGCATCGGCAAGGTTGGCTTGTCCTGAGGCCTCTCTCCTTGGCTGACAGACAGCCATCTCCTCTCTGTGTGCTCACACAGCGTTCTCTGTGCAGCCATGTCACCGGTGTTTCTGTTTGTCCCAATTTTATCCTCTTATAAAGACTCCAGGGACTAGATTAGGACTCACTCTAAGGGTCTCACTTTAACTCAGTCCCTCTAAATGCCTTACCTCCAAATATAGTCACATTCTGAGGCACTGGACGTTGCGGCTTCAACATATGGATTTAGGGGGAACACAGTTGAACTCATAACAATGACTTTTGCTCTGTCTCCTCTGTTGGAAATGGTTTTGTATTAGGGGGGGGAGTTTGAATCTGGATAAAGAGCACACATTGAAAGCAGGGGATGAGTGGAGGCAAATCAGAAGAGGAGAAAACACAGACAGAAGGAGAAATGGAGATAAGCAGGCTTCAGGTAGATACTGCCTACCTCACTAATTTGCTAAAAAGAATTTATTCAAGCATGGATAGTTTCTACTGTCAATTACAGAAAAGGGTTTGAAGAAATCATATCACAATCTCATGGGCAAATGAAATCATAGAACAGAAAACATACAGGGAGCATAAAACATGCAAGGAAGCAACTTCTTCTACCAGAAGGGGATTACAGCACAGGGGTCAGACAGAATGTTAGGCCATTAGCCTGAGAAATGAAACACAAAATACCAAATGAAATATATAAATACATATGTTCATGGTCAGTGTCAAAGTCAAACTGGCTTTGATGAAGTACATCTGCAGAAATGAGTTAAGAAGACAGAAAGGAGAATTCTGCACACTTCCAAAGAGAAAATCAAAATGTAAGTGGATATTAACTATTAATACATAGGCAGACAAATAAATGTAATTTCATGTTTCAGGGATATTTCTCACCTCTTTGAATCAATTGATATTCTGGAAAGAAAACTAATTCAAATATGCCTCCCTGCTCAGGCATAAACAAAAACAAGTTCTTATATTTATTAAACTTGAATTACAAACACTACTCAACCAATGAAAATAAATGCATGCCATTATTCTCACTAGTAGCAAATGCCTATTTCTGTCCAAAAGTTACTCTTCGGTGCTCTTATTTTCATAAACGTTTGCTAGTATCTAAGCATTGATCACAACAATTATACTACCTGATGTTAGAATAAATCTTAATAGCCTACAAGATGCTCTCACATACATTTTACCTGTAAAAGCTCAAAATAAGTGGGAAAAACTCTGCAGTTTATATGTACAGATTAGCACAAGATAAGGGCTCACAAATATAAAACTGAGGGTCAGAGGAACTTCCCTGGTGGTCCAGTGGTTAAGACTCTGCACTGCTAATACAGGAGGTCTGGGTTCAATACCCAGTTGGGAAATGAAGACCCAGCACACTGTGTTATTCACTTTGCTGTACACCTGAAACTAATACAGCACTGAAATTCAACTATCCTCCAATAAAATTTTTTAGATAATGAAATCTTATTTTAAAAATGGAACAAAAAACTGGGAGTCAGAAAATTTAAATAACTTGCCTAAAGTCACACAGATGATAATTAGTGTAGTCAATACATGAGTCTCAGGCTTTAAATTTTAAACTCGTTGTGGTTTTCTACTCCACTAAACAGTTGTTCATTCATACATTCCTACAACTGCATGCAGGCTTCATAGGTGCTGTGGACACACGGATGCACAAGGGTCAATCCCTGCCCTCAATTTCATTAGCATCTAGAAGGGAAAGGAAGATATGTAATAAGAAAGTGTAACCAAGTGTCAAGAAGTTTTGACATAAAGGACACAGAGGGACCACCAAAGACAGTAGGCATTTCTCCCTGAAGAACCTGAAGAATTGTGAAAGGGTGAGGAAGGTTTTCATAAAAAGAAAGAGCTTCACATAAATAGATAATCATCAAATGATTACATGGGTTATTTCTGGCCAAGGGGCTATATTACCAAAGGTATACATGTGTGAAACAGATTGAATATTCTTTTACTGAAGACTGTAAATAATTGGAAACACCTGGAGCATAGAGGCTGTATATTGTCACCCTGCTTATTTAACTTACATGCAGAGTACATCATGAGAAACGCTGGGCTTGAAGAAGCACAAGCTGGAGTCAAGATTGCCGGGAGAAATATTGATAACCTCAGATATGCAGATGACACCACCCTTATGGCAGAAAGTGAAGAAGAATTAAAGAGCCTCTTCATAAAAGTGAAAGAGGAGAGTGAAAAAGTTGGCTTAAAGCTCAACATTCAGAAAATTAAGATCATGGCATCCGGTCCCCCCACTTCATGGGAAATAGATGGGGAAACAGTGGAAACAGTGGCTGACTTTATTTTGGGGGCCCCAAAATCACTGCAGACGGTGATTGCAGCCATGAAATTAAAAGACACTTACTCCTTGGAAGCAAAGTTATGACCAACCTAGACAGAATATTAAAATGCAGAGACATTACTTTGCCAACAAAGATCCGTCTAGTCAAGGCTATGGTTTTTCCAGTAGTCATGTATGGATGTGAGAGTTGGACTATAAAGAAAGCTGAGAGCTGAAGAATTGATGCTTTTTGCACTGTGGTGTTGGAGAAGACTCTTGAGAGTCCCTTGGACTGCAAGGAGATCCAACCAGTCCATCCTAAAGGAGATCAGTCCTGGGTGCCCTTTGGAAGGACTGACATTGAAGCTGAAACTCCAATACTTTGGCCACCTGTTGCAAAGAGATGACTCATTTGAACAGACCCTGATGCTGGGAAAGACTGAGGGCAGGAGGAGAAGGGGATGACAGAGGATGAGACAGTTGGATGGCATCACCAACTCAATGGACATGAGTTTGGGTAGGCTCCAGGAGTTGGTGATGGACAGGGAGGCCTGGCATGCTGCGGCTTGTGGGGTCACAAAGAGTAGGACACGACTGAGTGACTGAACTGAACTGAACTGAACTGAGAGCATAGAGTATGCAGAGATGGGCGGGACAGCAAGAGGTATGACCTAAGAAGCAGCCTAGGACTTGACTATGTAGAGCCTTCACAGCAAAGCAAAAATTGCAGACTGTGTCCTGTTGATAGGCATTATTCCAAGCATCAGCGTAGTTTGAATTGATAGGTACTATAACAGTTGGTAGGCTTCCCAGTTAGAGCTAGTGGTAAAGAACTGCCTGCCAGTGTAGCAGACATAAGAGATACAGGTTCAATCCCTGGGTTGGAAAGGTCCTCTGGAGGAAGGTATGGCAACCCACTCCAGTATTCTTGCCTATAGAATCCCATGGATAGAGGAGCCTGGTGGCCTATAGTCCATAGGGTTGCCAGAGTCGGCCATGACTGAAGTGACTTAGCATGCGTGTAAAAGCGGTCACCGGGCTGCGAGACAGGAGGAAAGTACATTGAATGAGTGAAGTCGCTCAGTCGTGTCCGACTCTTTTCGACCCCATGGACTGTAGGAGCCTACCAGGCTCCTCCATCCATGGGATTTTCCAAGCAAGAGTACTGCAGTGGGTTGCCATTTCCTTCTCCAGAGGATCTTCCCGACCCAGGGATTGAACCCAGGTCTTCCACATTATAGGCAAACACTTTACCGTCTGAGCCACCAGGGAAGTCCAGGAGGAAAGTACATTAGTTAGGCCTATTTCTCTAGAGGAGGCAAAAGATAATGACCTGAACAGTGGATAAAAGGAAGGAAATTCAGGTATAGGAACTCCTTAAAATGTGGCAATCCTTCACTGGTGAGAAGAAAAAGAATAGAAGCTAGAATGACACAGGACCAATTTTCATCAAGGTAGAAAGAAAAGTAAGGAGGAAAAGCAGGTGATAAATTTAATTTTGAACATGCTAATATTTAACATGTCTGTGACATGCTATAATAGTAATCAACTTCCAGTAGGTGGTTTGACATAAAATCCAGAACTTAAAGGAGGGATGGGTAGAGATTTGAGTCATTTTGAAAATGTGGGAGCAGACAAGACTGCTCAGAGAGGCACTGTGGACCAGTGGTACTGTTTACCATAGCCAAGACATGGAAGTAACTTAATATACACTGAAGACGAATGGATAAAGCAGATGAGATACTTATATACAATGGATTATTACTCAGTCATATAAAAGGATGAAACAGTGCCATTTGCAGCGACATGGATGGACCTGAAGATTATCATACTAAGTGAAGAAAGTCAGACAGAGAAAGACAAATATATTATATGACTTATATGGGGACTCTAAAAGAAATGACACAATGAACTTATTTACAAAAGAGAAACAGCCTCACAGACTTAGAGAATGAACTTATGGATACCACGGGGAAAAAGAGGGGATGGAGGAATAGATTGAGAGTTTGGGATTGACAGGTACACACTGCTATACTTAGATAGACAACAAGGACCTACTGTAAAAATAAATAAATAAATTTCAATGAGGTCAAAGAGAGAGTGTGTATTTGGAGGTTAGAGTAAAAATGGACTTTAGAATTCCAGAAGTGGAACTGCTGCTGCTGCTGCTGCTAAGTCGCTTCAGTCGTGTTCGACTCTGTGAGACTCCATAGATGGCAGCCCACCAGGCTTCCCCGTCCCTGGGATTCTCCAGGCAAGAACACTGGAGTGGGTTGCCATTTCCTTCTCCAATGCATGAAAGTGAAAAGTGAAAAGTGAAAGTGAAGTCGCTCAGTCATGTCCAACTCCTAGCGACTCCATGGACTGCAGCCTCTCAGGCCCCTCTGTCCATGGGATTTTCCAGGCAAGAGTACTGGAGTGGGGTGCCATTGCCTTCTCTGAGAAGTGGAACAGTTGTATGAAATAAGATCATAAGTGTGCCCATGGATATATTGATAGATTTATCAATATAGATGATGATAGATTTATTAGTCTAGATGGTAATTATTCAAGGTAAGTATACCAGGGAACTGTGAAGCCAGGTTGGTTGGTTATTAATGACGCCAGGGATGCTGAAGTCATTCATTATGTGACTTGAAGAGATAACATAGAAAGACAGAGACCATGAAGAAAAACCAAGAGTTAAGCAGACTTGAATGAAACCAAGGAAAGTGATAAAATCTGATGATAGGAAGGTCAAGAGGGGAAGAAGATTTTGCTGGGAGGATGAAAATTAATGGTTTAGAGTTATGATAACTGGTAGAATTCCAGCATCATCTTCAGACTCCACTGCCACTGAAATATGTGAAATAGTATTCATCCAGCACAGGAAAGCTACAAATGAAACATGAGATTGAACTTGGATGATACATACACCTTAAAATGTTATCACCTGAATTACTCAAATAATTACTGCCAAATAAAATATAAGAGCTTAAACTATCTGAGTAAGCGAGTTTCAGACTTGGAAGTGGTTTTTATAGGTGTTTAGTTCAATCTCATAACAGTGTAAGGGTTCTCATCCTCACCTCAAGTTGGAGGTGTATCCCTGGCCTCACAGTCGGCCTTGAGCATGTGCCTGATGGTAAAGAATCCACCTGTGATGCAGGAGACCTGGGTTCGATCCCAAGGTTGGCAAGATCCCCTGGAGGAGGGCATGGAAATCCACTCCAATATTCTTGCCTGGAGAATTCCCATGGACAGAGGAGCCTGGCAGGCTACAGTCCTTGGGGTCGAAAAGAGTCGGACACGACTGAGCGACTAAGCACAAAGCGCAGGTGCCTGAATGTGAGAGAATAGAGAGAAAGAATATTTGGTGACACATTGTTCTAAATATGTTGATTCAGGAGATTATTTTTAAATACAACCAATTTAAACTCTTTTTCTCCTTTAGATTCCAGAACAAAGGGGCTTTTTCCCAAAGAAAGAGCACTTGTAACTATAAATATACACTGACAAATTGCATCCTGAAAGCCTCAGAAAATAGGTTAGAACATCAGAGCACTAGCATCCCACAGTTTGCAAAAGATGCTAATAAATATGTTTAAAAGTGAAAGCGTTAGTCAGTGGCTTCTGACTCTTTGCGACCCCACGGACTGTAGGCCCCCAGGCTCCTCTGTGCATGGAATTCTCCAGGCAAGAATACTGGAGTGGGTCGCCATTTCTCTCTCCAGAGGATCTTCCTGACCCAGGGATCAAACCCAGGTCTCCTGAATTGCAGGTGGATTTTTTACCATCTGAGTCGCCAGCGAAGCCCAATATGCTAAATATGTTTACTACATAGTTACATAGATATGTTTAATACATGTCACTTCATTCTAAATTTTTGAAATACTAAAGTTACACCTCCAAAGTGAGGTGAAATTCCTTGATGTGCTTCTTCCCTGACCTTTCAGAAATTTACCAGACCCAGAGCTGTGAAGGGAATAATGTTCTCTTAGCATGAGAGAAAGCTATTGACTTATAACTAAATCAGTCTGAGTAAAGTACATTACTATCTTTTCTCCACTTTCCCTCTTCTATTGAAAACAAAGGGGGAAAAAAGGCAAAACGATCTGAAAAGTGCTTACTGCTGGGAGGAGAGGCCTCTCTAGATTTAGCAATTTGTCAGGCTGACATTTACCGCCTGATAAATATCAGCTCGGGAAACTTTGTAGAGAGCTAGACTGTGAGACAGACCTCTCTGGCTATTAGTTGGAGAGCTCATAAACACAGGTATGCGTTTGGATTGGATTTGCGAAGAATGAAGAATAAGTACTGATTAAGCGCATGCAAATTATATGATGGAGAAGCATAGCATACCTGAGGCTGTAAATATCTCAATTTTTAATAAGTGAGAAATGCTCACTGTAAAGGATACCCAGAAATAACTAAGTTTAGAAGCCCCCCTGACTCCCCTTGAAGTACAGAAAGTTAAGGTGAGAAGGCAAACAGCTCTGTTCATAGACAGGAATTAGTCGCTACAAAAAATACATTTTATATAGTCTGGAGTCAAAAAATTAAATTATTCCTAGAGGAATAATTAAAAAAACATTAGGAAAACCTAATAATTTTAAAATTAATTAAATTTTAATTAATTAATTAATTTTAATAATTATTAAAACCTAATAATTAAGAAAAATTAGGAAAACCTGTGTTTCTTAAATGAAATGAAGCTCCTAAGATATTGATACAAGACTATACATCTTTCTTTCCTTTTCCATACTTCCACTTGGCTTAACAGCCCCAATTTTCATTGCAAATAGAAATACTTGATGGTACTCAGTTCAGTTCAGTCACTCAGTCGTGTCCAACTCTTTGTGATCCCATGAATTGCAGCATGCCAGGCCTGCCTGTCCATCACCAACTCCTGGAGTTTACTCAAACTCATGTCCATTGAGTCGGTAATGCCATCCAGCCATCTCATCCTCTGTCGTCCCCTTCTCCTCCTGCCCCCAATCCCTCCCAGCATCAGGGTCTTTTCCAATGAGTCAACTCTTTCAACTTAATTCTTAGGGCTCACAAGTTAGGCTCTTTGGGTTCATTTCTTTTCAATTCAAAGGGAGGGTTTACTCCCTCCCTTACTCCCAGTTTCATCTGGAGTTAGGGAAATTGATGGAGCATCTATCTACCCTTCACTAGTTGGTGGGTTGATGAGGTGCACTGAGTCTGCGAACTTACCTCTTTTCTATTAAACAGGCACAAAAAATAACACTGATTCTGACACTTGTTAAAATGTCAAGGAAGATTTAATTCAAGACTGTTGAAGTAGAGGTTTGCAAAAGAAAAAGAGAAAGAGGAGTGTACTGCAAATGCAGCCAAGACAAGTGGAGATTTATAGTCAAGGAGCAGATTGAGGGGGGTCAGTGATGGAAAACTACTCAGAGAAGATATCAAGGGGAGGCAAATGCTTCTTAAACTGACCTAATAAGAGTCTTGCTAAGGATGGGCCAAGGATTTACCCATAAAAGTGCAGGATGAGGAACTTGATCAGATGTCATAGGTGGGAGATGATTTAGTAGAACTCTTTGCTAAGACTGGGTTGGGCAGGTACAGGACAGGATCAAGATTGAGGCCAACTTGAAAAGTGGAGAGGGGTTCAGGATGGGGAACACAAGTACATTCATGGCGGATTCAAGTCATGTAAGGCAAAACCAATACAATATTGTAAAGTAAAATTAATTAATTAATTAATTGAAAAAAAAATAGAGTACCAGTCAAACATGTGATCCTTCAAAAAAAAAAAAAAAAAACAGAAAAGCGGGCTCAAAGAAGCCAGAGTAATGTTTGGGTCATGGAGGGAGTCTTTGTAGTCCTTGTCAAAGTCCAAGGAAGCCCAGATCACGCTAGTTCTGGACCTCCATCCCTGTCCTCTTAGCATTTGCTATGGAGGCCCTCATTCTCTGTCCACTTATCCATTATCTTTCTAATTTCACTGCTAATGTCTTTCCTGATCAGCGGCTCTGCACCTTCTTAGTGGCTCAGGGACTCCACTCGGCATTCCCACATCATATTACAGTGTCCAAGAAGAGCCCTGTGCGAATGCCTTCAGTATCCTCCACCCAGACATCTGACATAGTCATTGTTATTCTAACATGTGAGTGTTCAGAAGCTAATCAAGACTAGCATTCTCTTTGGCTATTTTTTGAAAGTCGGAGCTGTCCCCTTTATTCAGAAAAACCCCATAATTCACCAAGGGTTTCTGCTCACAGGGACTAATAATGAAGGAAATAACCATTCCGAATCTGCCAACCTTTAAGTTCAGATCTGGAGAGAACCATGGAGAAAGCCCATATGAACATGAAAATGAGCAAACAAAAAAAAGGAGGAAGACAGAGCAAATATTTTCTTCGCTTATGCAATTTTTCCCAACTGGCTATATTGCCATCTAGGACTGGCAGACATTCCACATATATAGGATTCTGAATTCAATTCTGTGGACGTAGGTATGAGGTATATAATGTTACTCGCAGTTTTCTGAACATATCATCTTTTCCATGTAATTTCAGTATATCACCACCTGCTAAGGACAGGCAGAAACCTGAAGTGGAAAGAGTACTTGTCAAGATGTCAGGAGGTCTGGAATAGTCTTCATTTTGTCACTAACAAACTAGATGATCTCAGCCAATTGCTTTTCCTCTCTCAACCTTGGCTGCTACATATGCCAAATGAGATCTGAATATGTAAACTTCTGTTTTTTGTTATGATACTTGAAGGCTGCTTTACTGGAAGCTGGGCATCCCAGCTTGAGGCCAAAGAATGTGTGGACATGTCTGGGCATGTTTAGCAGACTTCTGTAGACACCAGCTTGCTAGCCATTGCAGGAGGACTCAGATCCGACTTCGAGAACTCATCCCTACAGAAGAAAATGCCAGTCTCCAGGAGCCTGACAGGAAACAAAGCTTTAATTGGCAGAAAACTGGTTATTTTCAATGTGTAGCCGTGTTTATTATTATTTGTCTCCTAGCTTCATGTCTAAATTCAGTGGAAAGTAAAGTAAAAAGTGAAAGAATTACTCACTCAGTCATGTCTGACCCTTTGTGATCCCATGGACTGTAGCCCTCCAGGGTCCTCTGTCCATGGGATTCTCCAGGCAAGAATACTGAAGTGGGTTGCCATTTCCTTCTCCAGGGGATCTTCCAGACCCAGGGATCGAACATGGGTCTCCTGCATAGCAGGCTGATACTTTACCATCTGAGCCACCAGGGAAGCCCAAGCGGAGAGCTAAATAATAATAAACTGATAAAAACTGAAAGACTGGGTTCACTAAAAAAACTCTTAAAGTATGGCGTTGAGACACAGTGTTTTGTGACCCTTCTAACAAACTGTCACAAAGGAAATGGGCATTTCTTCACCTGATCAAAGCCAAGGTAGAATTCTGGCACCTAGAAGCCTCCAGTGATGTTGCATTGTTGAGACCCAGCTGCAAACAGAGAGGCTGGGATGACCACCGGGCAATGGTAGAACCTCCCAGCATTACCCAGAACTTGGCAGTTCCTGGCATGAATAGCAAGTGGTTCATAATTGTTATGAGTTATCTCCAAGGATTTCCATTAACTTCTGAAAGACTTGGACAAAAGCTGGGGGACCTGAGTGAGCACAAATATAACACACAAATACTGCTTTTGATATACTGTGTGGCTGTTGTTCAGTTCCCCAGTCGTGTCCAACTTTTCGAGACCCTAAGGACTACAGCACGGCAGGCCTCCCTATCCCTCACCATCTCCCAGAATTTGCCCAAGTTCATGTCCATTGATGGGCTTCCCCAATAGCTTAGTTGGTAAAGAATCCACCTGCAATGCAGGAGACCCTGATTGGATTCCTGGGTTGGGAAGATCCGCTGGAGAAGGGATAGGCTACCCACTTAGGTACTCTTGGGCTTCCCTCGTGGCTCAACTGGTAAAGAATCTGCCTGCAATGTGGAAGACCTGGTTCGATCTCTCAGTTGGGAAGATCCTCTAGAGAAGGGAAAGGCTACCCATCCCAGTATTCTGGCCTGGTGAATTCCATGGACTGTATAGTCCATGGGATGGCAAAGAGTTGGACATGACTGAGCGACTTTCAGTTTCAAGTCCATTAATAGACTATACAACACACATTTGCCCTTCTTCAAGTAACAGAAGCACGGCGGCGGCTGTGACAGGCGCACTAAGCGCGGCCGAAAGGAGCTACCCCACGCCCGAGGTCAGAGGCAGAAGCCAGGAGGACCCCATGCCCGAAGGCCGGCGGCCAAGAGGAGTTACCCCACGTCCGAGGTCAGGGGCAGTGGCCTAGAGTGCCAGGCTGCGATGGCTCAGAAACGGCTGAGAACAGCTACAGAAGTCCGAGGTCAGCTGGGAGGAGCTACCCCACACCGGAGGAGCAGTGGCTGCACGGGCGCAGGAGGGCCTAGAGGAGCTATCCCACATTGAAGGTCAGGAAGGGCAGCGGTGAGGAGATACCCCTCATCCAAGGTAAGGAGCAGCAGCTGTGCTTTGCCAGAGCAGCCGTGACGAGATACCCCATGCCCAAGGTAAGAGAAACCCAAGTAAGATGGTGTTGCATATTGGGTGTTGCAAGAGGGCATCAGAGGGCAAACACACTGAAACCATACTCACAGAAAACTAGTCAATCTAATCACACTATGACCACAGCCTTGTCTAACTCAATGAAACTAAGCCATGCCCGTGGGGCAACCCAAGACGGGCGGGTCATGGTGGAGAGGTCTGACAGAATGTGGTCCACTGGAGAAGGGAATGGCAAACCACTTCAGTATTCTTGCCTTGAGAACCCCATGAAGAGCGCTGCTGCTAAGTCGCTTCAGTCGTGTCTGACTCGGTACGATCCCTTAGATGGCAGCCCACCAGGCTCCCCCGTCCCTGGGATTCTCCAGGCAAGAGTACTGGAGTGGGTTGCCATTTCCTTCTCCGTGAACAGTATGAAAGGGCAAAATGATAGGATACTGAAAGAGGAACTCCCCAGGTCAGTAGGTGCCCAATATGCTACTGGAGATCAGTGGAGAAATAACTCCAGAAAGAATGAAGGGATGGAGCCAAAGCAAAAACAATACCCAGCTGTGGATGTGACTGGGGATAGAAGCAAGGTCCGATGCTGTAAACAGCAAAACTGCATAGGAACCTGGAATGTCAGGTTCATGAATCAAGGCAAATTGGAAGTGATCAAACAAGAGATGGCAAGAGTGAATGTAGACATTCTAGAAATCAGCGAACTAAAATGGACTGGAATGGGTGAATTTAACTCAGATGACCATTATATCTACTACTGCAGGCAGGAATCCCTCAGAAGAAATGGAGTGGCCATCATGGTCAACAAAAGAGTCCAAAATGCAGTACTTGGATGCAATCTCAAAAACGACAGAATGATCTCTGTTCATTTCCAAGGCAAACCATTCAATATCACGGTAATCCAAGTCTAAACCCCAACCAGTAATGCTGAAGAAGCTGAATGGTTCTATGAAGACCTACAAGACCTTTTAGAACTAACACCCAAAAAAGATGTCCTTTTCATTACAGGGGACTGGAATGCAAAAGTAGGAAGTCAAGAAACACCTGGAGTAACAGGCAAATTTGGCCTTGGAATACGGAATGAAGCAGGGCAAAGGCTAACAGAGTTTTGCCAAGAAAATGCACTGCTCATAGCAAACACCGTCTTCCAACAACACAAGAGAAGACTCTACACATGGATATCACCAGATGGTCAACACTGAAATCAGGTTGACTATATTCTTTGCAGCCAAAGATGGAGAAGCTCTATACAGTCAGCAAAAACAAGACCAGGAGCTGACTATGGCTCAGATCATGAACTCCTTATTGCCAAATTCAGACTTAAATTGATCTAGGGAAAACCAGTAGACCATTCAGGTATGACCTAAATCAAATCCCTTATGATTATACAGTGGAAGTGAGAAATAGATTTAAGGGCCTAGATCTGATAGATAGAGTGCCAGATGAACTATGGAACGAGCTTCGTGACATTGTACAGGAGACGGGGATCAAGACCATCCCCATGGAAAAGAAATGCAAAAAAGCAAAATGGCTGTCAGGGGAGGCCTTACAAATAGCTGTGAAAAGAAAAGAAGCAAAAAGCAAAGGAGAAAAGGAAAGATATAAGCATCTGAATGCAGAGTTCCAAAGAATAGCAAGAAGAGATAAGAAAGCCTTCTTCAGTGATCAATGCAAAGAAATAGAGGAAAACAACAGAATGGGAAAACTAGAGATCTCTTCAAGAAAATTAGAGATACCAAGGGAACATTTCATGCAAAGATGGGCTCAATAAAGGACAAAAATGGTATGGACCTAACAGAAGCAGAAAATATTAAGAAGAGGTGGCAAGAATACACAGAAGAACTGTACAAAAATGATCTTCACGACCCAGATAATCACGATGCTGTGATCACTCACCTAGAGCCAGACATCCTGGAATGTGAAGTCAAGTGGGCCTTAGAAAGCATCACTATGAACAAAGCTAGTGGAGGTGATGGAATTCCAGTTGAGCTATTCCAAATCCTGGAAGATGATGCTGTGAAAGTGATGCACTCAATATGCCAGCAAATTTGGAAAACTCAGCAGTGGCCACAGGACTGGAAAAGGTCAGTTTTCATTCCAATTCCAAAGAAAGGCAATGCCAAAGAATGCTCAAACTACCGCACAATTGCACTCATCTCACATACTAATGAAGTAATGCTCAAAATTCTCCAAGCCAGGCTTCAGCAATACGTGAACTGTGAACTTCCTGATGTTCAAGCTGGTTTTAGAAAAGGCAGAGGAACCAGAGATCAAATTGCCAATATCCGCTGGATTATGGAAAAAGCAAGAGAGTTCCAGAAAAACATCTATTTCTGCCTTATTGACTATGCCAAAGCCTTTGACTGTGTGGATCACAAGAAACTGTGGAAAATTCTGAAAGAGATGGGAATACCAGACCACCTGACCTGCCTCTTGAGAAACCTATATGCAGGTCAAGAAGCAACAGTTAGAACTGGACATGGAACAACAGACTGGTTCCAAATAGGAAAAGGAGTATGTCAATGCTGTATATTGTCACCCTGCTTATTTAACTTATATGCAGAGTACATCATGAGAAACGCTGGGCTGGAAGAAACACAAGCTGGAATCAAGATTTCTGGGAGAAATATCAATAACCTCAGATATGCAGATGACACCACCCTTATGGCAGAAAGTGAAGAGGAACTAAAAAGCCTCTTGATGAAAGTGAAAGAGGAGAGTGAAAATGTTGGCTTAAAGCTCAACATTCAGAAAACGAAGATCATGGCATCTGGTCCCATCACTTCATGGGAAATAGATGGGGAAACAGTGGGAACAGTGTCAGACTTTATTTTGGGGGGCTCCAAAATCACTGCAGATGGTGATTGCAGCCATGAAATTAAAAGACGCTGACTCCTTGGAAGGAAAGTTATGACCAACCTAGATAGTATATTCAAAAGCATAGACATTACTTTGCCAACAAAGGTCCGTCTAGTCAAGGCTATGGTTTTTCCTGTGGTCATGTATGGATGTGAGAGTTGGACTGTGAAGAAGGCTGAGCGCCGAAGAATTGATGCTTTTGAAGTGTGGTGTTGGAGAAGACTCTTGAGAGTCCCTTGGACTGCAAGGAGATCCAACCAGTCCATTCTGAAGGAGATCAACCCTGGGATTTCTTTGGAGGGAATGATGCTGAAGCTGAAACTCCAGTACTTTGGCCACCTCATGCGAAGAGTTGATTCATTGGAAAAGACTCTGATGCTGGGAGGGATTGGGGGCAAGAGGAGAAGGGGATGACAGAGGATGAGATGGCTGGTTGGCATCACTGACTCGATGGACATGAGTCTGAGTGAACTCCGGGAGTTTGTGATGGACAGGGAGGCCTGGCGTGCTGCGATTCATGGGGTCGCAAAGAGTGGGACACGACTGAGCGACTGAACTGAACTGAACTGAACAAGTAACAGAACCCTAATTTTGGAACAGCAGGACTCTGTGTGGTTTCCTAGGCACAAAAGCCTTTCTATGTTCCCTATTTTTTGATTACTGAGTTCCAAAGGACAGGTTGGAATAGTTGCTAATTAAAGAATGGAGGGGCTATGGAGACAAGGGAGGAGCAGTCAAGAAACAATAGTTCGGATTTGGGGCAGGGCCCTGGCTACCCTCAATATATATAACAATATATATAACAATGATGTATATAACAATGCCTTTTAGCTGTTTTGAAACCCCCATCTAAAACCCCCATCAGGTGAAAGAAATTAATGGTAGCTGCCAAACTATCACTAGAACTCAAAAACTGGTAAGAACCAGAAGGTTGATGAGGCCTACTCCCACTTACCTCACCACCAACCAATCAGAAAAATGTCCACGAACTGAATGTCATGCCCTCCTTTTGGGACCCTATGATAAGTCTCCTCACTGCCCCCTGCAGGTTGAAACACACAGTTTTGAGGGCATTGACCCACTGTGGCCCCCTTTGTCTGTCAAAGCAATAAAGCTATTCTTTTCTACTTCACCCCAAACTCTATCTTCAAGAGTTAATTCAGGTCAGGGTAAAGAAGCCTGATTTAGTGTCTATTTTGCTTCAGGAAACCACCCTTATCTCATTCTTAGTTTTTGTAGTTTAAATGCAATTGACCTATTTCCCAGCTCCATGGGTGAGCATGAGCCACAGGAAAGGTTAATTGATATATTCCCTCTTTTTGGCCATTGTGATTGTATCATCGGCTGGCACACAACCAAAGTCAGGCCATGAAATGAAAGTTCAGGGCTTTTATGGAATTTTTGGAAAAGAAATATTTTTTCCACTGATACTGTACACAATAAGGAAAATGGATGTCTAGTACTGCTGAAGATTGACACATGGCTAAAGCTTACCTGAGAAAGAAACAAATACAGGAGGAAGTAGAGCCAAGTGTTATGAAAATCTACACAAAATTTTGGGATAAGGCAAAAAAATAAGGCAACACATCCTGTCAGAGATAAAGGCTTCCCAGGGATTAATTAAGGGAAATGAACTTGTTTGAGTCACTTTTCACTATTGATTAAAGATCCAGAGACGGTGAAATCCTACATTAACTGGTAAATATTTGTCTCATAGAGATGCAAATAATGTCTTTCCAGTGGAACACATCATCCTAAAGTTTACAGTCTGTTGCCCTTTTGGCTACTAACCCATTTATATCTCCATCTAGCAATCTTATGTTAGCATGCCTTTTTAAGCTGGAGAGCAAAGAGATCAAACCAGTCAGTCTTAAAAGAAATCGACCCTGAATACTCTTTGGAAGGACTGATGCTGAAGCTCCAATACTTTGGCCACCTGATGCAAACAGCTGACTCATTGGAAAAGACCCTGATGCTGGGAAAGACTGAAGGCAGAAGGAGAAGAGGGTGACAGAGGATTAGATGGTTGGATGGCATGCCTGATTCAATGGACATGAACTTGGGCAAACTCCAGGAGATGGTGAGGGGCAGGGAAACCTGGCATGATGCCGTCCATGGGGTCTCAAAGAGTCAGACACAACTTGGCAACAGACCAACAACAGCAACAACACAAATGCTTAATTTCTCTAATGTTTTTGGACCCATTTTATATCTTTGTTTCTTTTGTTAATAAATTCGATAAAATCTTTGGCATGGGTTAATTTTATATTTTCCAAAGAGTCGTAATTTTACTTTTTCAAAAATTGAAACTTAACACTAATGATGAAGAGGAAAAAAGGATACAGACAACAAGTCCTGACTACTTCAAACAGGACCTGGATCCTGCTACTCCTGTTTATGGACTGTACCATCCTTTGAGCTAATATATTGCATGATTTGGCAAGCCAGTGTGAGGTGGGTTTCTGTCTTTTGTATCCATAACAGTGGTGAAAAATAATGACAAGTGCTATAGCCAGGAAAATACAGCTTGATACCAGTTTGAATATGCAGTTTGATGAGACCTGGGAAATGAAGAATTACATGTTAAAATAGAACTGCTTAGTCTTAATTTCAGCCAAGGTCCCCAAAACTATGAATGCTATGTACCACAGCCACAGTGTAACATCTTTACAGCTTTAAAAAAAAAAAAAAAGGCTATTCTGAAAAACCATTCTTTGACCCTTAGCTGACCATTAGCTCTAATCTATAAAAAAGAGGTTTGAGGGACTTCCTGTTGGTCCAGTGGCTAAGATTCTATGCTCGCAACAGAGGGGGCCTGGGTTCGATCCCTGGTCATGAATCTAGATCCCACATGCTGCAACTGAGAATTCGAAGGTCCCAACTAAAGATCTTACATGCTGCAACAATGGAGAAACAGACATAGAGAACAGACCTATGGACATGGTGGGAGAAGAGGAGGGGGAAGGGGAGATGAATGGAGAGAGTAACATAGTAAAACAGATAGCCAATGGGAATTTGCTGTATGACTCAGGGAACTCAAACAGGGGCTCTGCGAAAGGCGGAAGGGTTGGATGGGGAGGGAGGCAGGAGGGAGGTCCAGTAGGGAAGGGACACGGGTGTACCCATGGCTGATTCTTGTTGATGTATGACAGAAGACCACAAAATTCCGTAAAGCAATTATCCTCCAATTTCAAATGTTTTTTTTAAAAAAATCCATAGGAAAATAAAAATGAATAATGGAAATTTTCTATTGATAAGGACCAATCAATAATTTCATTCAGAAGTTAAAACCTTTGAACAAATGACACAGAAAACCATCTAATACTCTAATCATCTAATAAACTATGAGAGGTAAAGAATATGAGATTTTACATTTCAAAAAATCTAAAAAACATTATAAGGACTTCCCTGGTGGTCCAATGGTTAAGAATCAACTTTGCAAGGTGAGACATGGGTTGGATCCCTGATGAATCCCACATACCACAGCAAAGATCCTTAGAGCCTCAGCTAAGAATTGACACAGACAAATAAATAAACAAATATTAAACAGAAAAAAAGAAGATTCTACATGCTGCAACTAAGACCCAGACAGCCAAATAAATAAACATTAAAAAAAAAATAAACTGTATGTTTAAAAAAGAAAAAAGAAGAGGACTGTCTGAAGGTCCAAGGTAACTTAAGGGGAAAGAATTTAGAAGGGTCCTACTGGCAATGGCACCCCACTCCAGTACTCTTACCTGGAAAATCCCATGGACAGAGGAGCCTGGTGGGCTGCAGTCCATGTGGTCACTAAGAGTCCGAAACGACTGAGCAACTTCACTTTCACTTTTCACTTTCATGCATTGGAGAAGGAAATGGCAACCCACTCCAGTGTGCTTGTCTGGAGAATCCCAGGGACAGGGGAGCCTGGTGAACTGCCGTCTATGGGATCGCAAAGAGTCGGACACAACTGAAGCAACTTAGCAGCAACTAAGTCTGTAGGGGTGAGGGAGGGAGTCATAGCAATCAGATGGAACAGTCACTTTCTCTTGTGCCCAACAGAGGTCAGGTGACAGATCTTAGTTAATGGAAATTCACAATTCTTCTCTCTCCTCGCTTGGTTTGGACCTATTCAGTCCTGAACTGAGATTGCATTTGGGGACAAAAGGGTGACAAAACATTCATGGACTTTGGTTTAAGATTCATTTAAATGGATGGGAAAGAGCTACCCTTAAAATCTTCAAAATGGGCTTGGATGAGCTGTATGGAAAATAAATTTGTTTTCTCAATCACACTCCATGAGTTCAGCTTGGCTAATGTAATCATTACATATCTATGAAATCTCTATATTGCCTTGATTATTAAATAAAGGTTTTCCCTGTCAGTTTAATGCCTCTGAAATCAGGATACACTTTGAAATTAATGTGTTGGAAGGCATCACTGACTCAATGAACATGCATTTGAACCAACTCCAGGAGATGGTGAAGGATGGGGAAGCCTGGCGTGCTGTAGTCCATGGGGTCCCAAAGATGGGGTCGCAAAGAGTCAGACATGACTGAATTACTGAACAACATTATGGAAACAGTGTAACCTTTTTTTTTCCTTTCTAAAAATATGTTATTTAGTTGATAGCGAGATTTAGACCTAAGATACATCTGGTAATAACCGAAAACAGTGCATTCCATTAGCACTCCATTCCCATCACCACATCAGAAGGTACAGAGACCATATTTTTATAATGAAATCTGGCAGCCTGCCAGCAGGGCCTTTTGACTCCTATTTGGGCGAAAACCACATTTCTAAAATCCCAAAACTGTGTTGCCAGGTACCCAATGATAGATGATGTGACAAACTTGTAACTGGCTAAACTGGCCAGCAGAAAAGGCTTTAGAGCCTGGCAGATTCACTAAATTCCACTGATGATTTTGGCAGCATCACTTTCAAGGAACCCAAATGTCAGTGCCAGCTCATATCTCCAGTCTCAGGGAACAGGACAGGACAGGAGAGCTGAGATTGCCTTCCAGCCAAAAATTGGAGGGTCTGTTAGAGATGGCCAGAAAACTACCTGAACAGAACAAAGTGGGTTTATTAGATGCAGAGGGCAACAAACCATTAAATTTTATTTACCTACTTAGACTCCTGAAGAAATGCAATATTCCAGGGAGGTAAACCGTGACAGCAGAGCACAAGCTATTTTGTACCTTTCTTTATACCCTGGGTCAATATCAGTAACCTCACATATGCAGATGACACCACCCTTATGGCAGAAAGTGAAGAGGAACTAAAAAGCTTCTTGATGAAAGTGAAAGACAAGAGTGAAAAAGTTGGCTTAAATCTCAACATTCAGAAAACTAAGATCATGGCATCTGGTCCCATCACTTCATGGGAAATAGATGGGGAAACAGTGGAAACAGTGTCAGACTTTATTTTGGGGGGCTCCAAAATCACTGTAGATGGTGATTGCAGCCATGAAATTACAAGATGCTTACTCCTTGGAAGGAAAGTTATGACCAACCTAGATAGCATATTCAAAAGCAGAGACATTACTTTGCCAACAAATGTCCGTCTAGTCAAGGCTATGGTTTTTCCTGTGGTCATGTATGGATGTGAGAGTTGGACTGTGAAGAAAGCTGAGTGCCAAAGAATTGATGCTTTTGAAGTGTGGTGTTGGAGAAGACTCTTGAGAGTCCCTTGGACTGCAAGGAGATCCAACCAGTCCATTCTAAAGGAGATCAGCCCTGGGTGTTCTTTGGAAGGAATGATGTTAAAGCTGAATCTCCAGTACTTTGGCTACCTCATGCAAAGAGTTGACTCATTGGAAAAGACTCTGATGCTGGGGGGAAGTGGGGGCAGGAGGAGAAGGGGACCACAGAGGATGAGATGGCCTGATGGCATCACCAACTCGATGGACATGAGTTTGAGTGAACTCCGGGAGTTGGTGATGGACAGGGAGGCCTGGCGTGCTGCAATTCATGGGGTCACAAAGAGTAGAACATGACTAAGCAACTGAACTGAACTGAACTGTGTCCACAGTGACTACGAGAAACTGGTGTTGTTTAGTCACTAAATCATGTCTGACTCTTTGAGACCCAAGCCCACAGACTGCAGCACTCTAGAGTTCCCTGTCTTTCACCATCTCCCAGAGTTTACTCAAAGTCATGTCCATTAAGTCGATGATGCCAACTAACCATCTCATCCTCTGTCGCCCCCTTCTCCCAACATTACGGTCTTTTCCAAAGAGTCAGCCCTTCACATCAGGTGGCCAAATATTGGAGCTTCAGCTTCAGCATCAGTCATTCCAATGAATATTCAGGGTTGATTTCCTTCAGGATTGACTGCTTTGATCTCCCTGTAATCCAAGGGACTCTCAAGAATCTTCTCCAGCCATATTTCAAAAGAATGAACCCTGGGCTGAACATGTGCAGTTAGTTCTCTGAAAACCAGGAGAAAGAGGCCAGTGGAGAAAGAGCTGAGAAGCTGGGATAAAGATGCTTCTAGTCAACAATCTCCAGAGAAGGCAATGGTACCCCACTCCAGTACTCTTGCTTGGAAAATCCCATGGGCAGAGGAGCCTGGTTGGCTGCAGTCCATGGGGTCTCGAAGAGTCGGACATGACTGAGCGACTTCACTTTCACTTTTCCCTTTCATGCATTGGAGAAGGAAATGGCAACCCACTCCAGTGTTCTTGCCTGGCAGAATCCCAGGGACGAGGGAGCCTGGTGGCCTGCCGTCTATGGGGTTGCACAGGGTCGGACACGACTGAAGTGACTTAGCAGCAGCAGCAGCAGTCAACAATCTCTGCCTCTTCCTACTCCACCTGTTGAAATGCACAAATGTTCTCACTCAGCTCCAGGGCCCACCTAGTGCTCTGACACTCTCCTAGTCAGAGAATGGCCATCAGGACGATCATGAAGACAGTCATGAACTGAAATAGGAAATGCAAGAAGAAAGAGCAGATGTGGAACAAGAGGAAGCGTTGTGTTGAAACTGAGGTTTGCTCTTCACACAGCTTTATGCTTAAGGTTCAGAGAAGAGGTTAGAGATAAGAAAGCTGATTAGTAACACTATCTGCATTAATATCATTGTGAAGCTACGAAACTAAATGAGATTGGTCTCAAAGAAGACTTTGTGGGACGCTTTGATTTAAGAGGTAAATGGCAAAGGATGAGTTAGAAAGAAAAGAAAGAGCAGCTAGAGAAACCAGTGGAGAAGACAGTTTGGAGAGAGAAAACCACATTGCAACTGTCCTTTGAGTGCATTTCCTGTCTTCTTAGGGACAAAGAAGATGAAATCAGGTCATGTGCTGAAACTGAGAGACAGGGTTGCTATGAACATCTGGGGTGGAAAAAGTTTTTAAAAAGGTAATATATGAATGAAAGAATTGCTGGACAGTGGGTAGGATGGAGCAGCAGTTATAGCAAGGTGCTCTTGTTGTTAAGTTACTAAGTTGTGTCTGACTGTTTGCGGCCCCATAGACTGTAGCCCACCAGGCTCCTCTGTCCATGGAATTCTCCAGGCTAGAATACTTGAGTGGGTTTCCATTTCCTTCTCCAGGGGATCTTCCTGACCCAGGGATCAAACCCACTTCTCCTGCGTTGCAGGCAGATGCTTTACCACTGAGCCACCTGGGAAGCCCACTGCTGCTGCTGCTGCTGCTAAGTCACTTCAGTCGTGTCCGACTCTGTGAGACCCCATAGACGGCAGCCCGCCAGGCTCCGCCATCCCTGGGATTCTCCTGGCAAGAACACTGGAGTGGGTTGCCATTTCCTTCTCCAATGCATGAAAGTGAAAGGTGAAAGTGAAGTCGCTCAGTCATGTCCGACTCTTTGCGACCCCATAGACTGCAGCCCACCAGGCTCCTCCATCCGTGGGATTTTCCAGGCAAGAGTACTGGAGTGGGGTGCCATCACCTTCTCTGGGGAAGCCCACTATAGGACATCAAATGAGAATGCTTCTTACTGATCCTCCTAAAGGTCACCAGGAAAATGTCTTTATCAAGCAAAGCTATGTTTATTAGATTTCAGTAAGAGAGGAAAGCACCTTGATAAAGTCTTAGTAGCATGTTGGAAGAGGGAAGTCAAGTCAGAGGAGTATAGGATTTAGAACTTGCCTGGAAGATTTTCAGGTAGGTCTTGGAAAGCAGGAAGCTGGTTGAGATTATGTGGAGTTATGACACCATAACTTTAGAATGACGTGCACGGGGAGACAAGGGTCTTGAAGGGAATCTTGGTGATCAACCTGTTGGTCTTATTTCTCAGGAGCAAATAGTTTCTGGAGCAAGAGACTAAGTTATTTTGTGCTTGTTCTCAGTATTATTTAACATAGGGACAGGAAAGTCTACCCAGATATTATTTAGCTCAGAGACAAGAAATTGTTTTGGTTTCAGCTCTCATTTCCTAATTTTCTCTGGAAATATCAAGAAGAGAACAGGAGTAAAAGTGAAGTATGGGATTATCCAGAGCTGAGAACTGACAAACTGTGTAAGATCCTAATGAGGGAGGTGATGTAGTCAAGCCTGTTAAAGAGAACATAGCTGAAATAATGAATCATGGGGGAAAATGTAGGTCAGAATAGGAAACGATCCAAAGACCAGTAAAAAGGAAGGAGCAGAGGTTGAAATAAATAGTGGACTCAGTGAGAGTGAAGATTTCAAAAAGGTTAAATAATAAGAGGGTGAATTGACAAAGAATACCAACATAATTTAAATAAGTGGGGTGAAAAAGTGATAGCATGCTGTTACGAATTACAAGTAATATGCTCCCCTACTTGTACTAGCATTTATACAGTAACCTGGAATAAATGGTTCTCTTGTCCTTTTCCCCGTTTTCTGACTGGTACATTCATTCTTACTTTCAATTCAGTTCAGTTCAGTTCAGTCACTCAGTCATGTCTGACTCTTTGCAACCTCTTGAACTGCAGCACACCAGGCCTCCCTGTCTATCATCAACTCCTGGAGTTCACCTAAACTCACGTCCATCAAGTCTGTGATGCCATCCAGCCATCTCATCCTCTGTCATCCCCTTCTCCTCCTTCCCCCAATCCCTCCCAGCATCAGAGTCTTTTCCAATGAGTCAGCTCTTCCCATGGGGTGGCCAAAGTACTACAGTTTCAGCTTCAACATCAGTCCTTCCAAAGAACACCCAGGGCTGATCTCCTTCAGAATGGACTGGTTGGATCTCCTTGTAGTCCAAGGGACTCTCAAGGGTCTTCTCCAACACCACAGGTCAAAAGCATCAATTCTTTGGCACTCAGCTTTCTTCACAGTCCAACTTTCACATCCATACATGACCACTGGAAAAACCATAGCCTTGACTAGATGGACTTTTGTTGGCAAAGTAATGTCTCTGCTTTTGAATATGCTATCTAGGTTGGTCATAACTTTCCTTCCAAGGAGTAAGCGTCTTTTAATTTCATGGCTGCAGTCACCATCTGTAGTGATTTTGGAGCCCCCCAAAATAAAGTCTGACACTGTTTCCACTGTTTCCCCATCTATTTGCCATGAAGTGATGGGACCAGATGCCATGATCTTAGTTTTCTGAATGTTGAGCTTTAAGCCAACTTTTTCACTCTCCACTTTCACTTTCATCAAGAGGCTTTTGAGTTCCTCTTCCCTTTCTGCCATAAGGGTGGTGTCATCTGCATATCTGAGGTTATTGATATTTCTCCCAGAAATCTTGATTCCAGCTTCTGCTTCTTCCAGTCCAGCGTTTCTCATGATGTACTCTGCATATAAGTTAAATAAGCAGGGTGACAATATACAGCCTTGACATACTCCTTTTCCTATTTGGAACCAGTCTGTTGTTCCATGTCCAGTTCTAACTGTTGCTTCTTGACCTGCATATAGGTTTCTCAAGAGGCAGGTCAGGTGGTCTGGTATTCCCATCTCTTTCAGAATTTTCCACAGTTTATTGTGATCCACACAGTCAAAGGCTTACTTTCAAAACCAGTTCAAATCTCTAGGAAGCTTCCCTGCCTTTCCCAAGCCCCTCCTCTGGACCATAATACCACATTCTGCCTCTATCTCCACGTTGATTCTGCTCACAGGATGTTTTTAAGCAAGATAAGGAAGGGAAAACTACATTGCTTTTGTGTTTTGGTTTTTTGTTATTTATTTTAATTAGAGGCCAATTATTTTACAATATTGTGGTGGTTTTTGCCATACATTGACATGAATAAGCCATGGGTGTACATGTGTTCCCCATCCTGACCCTCCCCCCCATCTCCCTCCACATCCCATCCCTCAGGGTCATCCCAGTGCACCAGCCCTGAGCACTCTATCTCGTGCATCAAACCTGGACTGGCATATGTGATCTATTTCACATATGATAATATACATGTTTCAATGCTATTCTCTCAAATCATCCTACCCTTGCCTTCTCCCACAGAGTCCCAAAGTCTGTTCTTTACATCTGTGACTCTTTTGCTATCTCGCATATTGGGTCATCATTACCATCTTTCTAAATTATGTTGCTTTTTAAAACCAAAACTGCCCATAGCCACTTGTGCCCCTAAGGGAGTGGCAGATTTTCTCTGTAGAGGGTCCTCTATTTAAGCAAAATAAGCTCACAATTCATTATGGCTGTGATCTCCAAAGTATGATTTGGAAGGATCCAATGAAACTAAGAAAGAATGAAACGGCTTTGCATTTTAAATGAGCAGAAATTTGAGGACATTGGAGGTAAACAAGAGGAAAATGTAAGGGGATTACAGAGAGAGCAAAGGAACAAGCTGCCTCCATAAATAGGGGATGGTGGAATGAAATTGTCCTATTCTCAGTAGCAAAGGACAGGGGAGCCTGGCATGCTGCAATCTCAGTTCAGTTCAGTTCAGTCACTCAGTCATGTACAACTCTTTGCAACCCCATGGACTGCAGCACACCAGGCTTCCCTGTCCATCATCAACTCCCAGAGCTTTTTCAAACTCATGTCCATCTAGTCAGTGACACCACCCAGCCGTCTCATCCTCTGTCATCCCCTTTTTCTCCTGCCTTCAATCTTTCCCTGCATCACGGTCTTTTCCAGTAAGGCAGTTCTTCTAATCAGGTGGCCAAAGTATTGGAGCTTCAGCTTCAGCATCAGTCCTTCCAATGAATGTTCAGGACTGATTTCCTTTAGGATGGACTGGTTGGATCTCCTTGCAGTCCAAGGGACTCTCAAGAGTCTTCTCCAACACTGCAGTTCGAAAGCATCAATTCTTTGGCACTCAGCTTTTTTGGGGGTCTAACTCTCACATCCAATACATGACTACCGGAAAAACCATAGCTTTGACTAGACAGACCTTTGTCGGCAAAATAATGTCTCTGCTTTTTAAGATACTGTCTAGGTTTGTTATGGCTTTTCTGCATGCTATAGTCTATGGGGTCGCAAAGAGTAAGATACGACTGAGTGACTGAACAACAACAGCAGCAATGAAGGTGTCCTAAGAGATTCTAAAAAGAGAGCAAGGTAATATTCACAT
Organism: Bos taurus; assembly: GCF_002263795.3. Lineage (NCBI taxonomy): Eukaryota > Metazoa > Chordata > Mammalia > Artiodactyla > Bovidae > Bos > Bos taurus. The sequence continues at coordinate 89,823,728 of NC_037333.1, forward strand.
TCAATTACTTACTATTTGGTCCTTAGTCACTACATCACTCCAAACCTTTAATTAAGTCTACTGCATGCAAGAATGCCTTGTTTTTCAGAAAATTAAGAAAAAAGTGCTGAACTCCATATCTGGAGTTCAGATACGAAGTAAAAATAGAATAGCTGTGGAAGAAAGGATACCAAAAAAATCAAATTATTGGAGTCATCAGAAAATTAGAGTGAGGTGAGCATGAGAATATAAGCCCATGGAATCTAAAACAACAACAACAAAACTTTACAAGGGTGATGGGCTTCCTCTGGGATGTTCAGTGAGTGTTTGAACATTTTTTCCTAAATATGCGAGGAAAGAGGATCCCAGTTGCCATCTGGGATACTTTCATGATTATATGTACATTCTACTTTTGACATAGAGTAACTGGTCAAGAAGTACTTGTTATATATACATCAGATCAGTTCAGTTGCTCAGTCGTGTCCATCTCTTTGCAACCCCATGAACTGCAGCACATCAGGCCTCCCTGTCCATCACCAATTCCCAGAGTTTACCAAACTCCTCTCCATTGAGTCGGTGATGCCATCTAATCATCTCATCCTCTGTCATCCCCTTCTCCTCCTGCCCTCAATCTTTCCCAATATCAGGGTCTTTTCCAACGAGTCAGCTCTTCGCATGAGGTGGCCAAAGTACTGGAGTTTCAGCTTCAACATCAGTCCTTCCAATGAACACCCAGGACTGATCTCCTTTAGGATGGACTGGTTGGATCTCCTTGCAGTCCAAGGGACTCTCAAGAGTCTTCTCCAACACCACAGTTCAAAAGCATCAATTCTTCAATACTCAGCTTTCCTTATAGTCCAACTCTCACATCCATACATGACCACTGGAAAAAACATAGCCTTGACTAGATGGACTTTTGTGGACAAAGTAGTGTCTCTGCTTTTTAATATGCTGTCTAGGTTGGTCATAACTTTCCTTCCAAGGAGTAAGCGTGTTTTAACTTCATGGCTGCAGTCACCATCTGCAGTGATTTTGAGCCCCCAAAAATAAAGTCTGACACTGTTTCCACTGTTTCCCCATCTATTTCCCATGAAGTGATGGGACCAGATGCCATGATCTTCATTTTCTGAATGTTTAGCTTTAAGCCAACTTTTTCACTCTCCACTTTCACTTTCATCAAGAGGCTTTTGAGTTCCTCTTCCCTTTCTGCCATAAGGGTGGTGTCATCTGCATATCTGAGGTTATTTATATTTCTCCCTGCAATCTTGATTATGGATGAAAATATAATATGTGGATGAAAAAACAACTCTATTTTATTAGGGCAAGAAGATCAGATCATTTCTTGTTGGTGTGAGAATACATCAAAAGGCAGGAGAACACATCTTAAATTACATGTTTAAAAACCGATAACAGGAAAGTGACTCATATATTTACATGTCATACACTACCCTTAAAAATAGGAATGATAAAGCTGGAGAATAACAAGCAGTTATTGAGAGAAGGTGAAACATAAGGAGAAATGAAATCCTTATGAAAGAATATAAGGATGAGCAAAAACTAACAGAAAGAAATAATAACCAGGTTGAGAGTCTTGGCCTTGACAGTACAGTGCGTTATGTATTTTCCTATCATCTCAGTAAGGCAGACAGCAGCAACAGTTTTACAACAACAGACCAGAGGTATACACACAAAACTGTGCTGGTCTAGAACATTCCACAATCAGTGACAGGGTCCAAGCCCAGTTTCCTACTCTGACACTGACTGTGGAAAACAAAAAACAAACCAAGAGTACAAAGGAAAGACCACTTTGAAAAATCAGAAGACCCTCCACCAACCTTCCTAGAACTGTAGAGCCTTGATGGTATTCCATTTCACTACCCATCTCACTGCAGAAAGACCCACACCTGGCACACATTTACTGTTGTTTTAACAGTTACTTTTTTGGAAAATTTCAGATAACACTGGAGGCATTCTAGGAAGTTAAGAATCACTATGTTAGAAGTAAATTGTGATTTAAAAATAATGTATAGAAGCTTAGAATTTCAGACACCTAAATCATTTTTTTCGTAACATTGTGATGGAGTCTAAAGCAATAAGCCTTGCTTCGAAGAAGTAGATTTACAGCCATATTTATATTATTAAAGCACTTTACAGGCTAAATCAGAAAAGTGAAGATTAAGGCAAGAGTTTTTCTTTCTTTCTTTATAGAATCAAGGCAAGGAGAGTAAATTCAAGATGATAGAAAGTATTGTGAATGGAGCAGAATTGAGGTGTGAGGATTACTTCAAGCCATCAAATGACTCCACATAAATACGTAACACTAGTGCAGGCTTTCTTTACATGGTAGAGAGAAACAGACTAGATTTACAAGCCAAAAGCTGTTGTCTTGTTGTATTGTTAGGAGTTGACCTAGCATACATAATATATAAAAATATAAAAGCCTGCCATACAGGCTAGTTTATGGAATAATATGGCCCTGAAATAATTATTAGACTCTTTAATGGGAAAGTACAAAATCTTTATTCTCCTCTCCTGGAAAAGTCCACAGCACTCTCATTTCTTATTTTTGAAAGAGGATTTCTAACACTTGACACCAGATGATTTTTGTCAAGTGCTTTTAGAATTTGGATAAGACTATTCTGAGTCACAAATCACTGAACATTTTTCTCCTTTCTTTTCTTGTTGTAAAAAATAAGGACTTCATTCAGCCCATCAAATCATTTTATAAAGCCAACCAAATCACTTATTTTCTTCCCCTTCATATTTCCCAGAAGATTTCTAGGCAATTTTTCAGAAACCTCTTTTCCTTCGTTTTAAGGAAAGAACCTTCCCTCACTATCCCCTCATGGTTACCTTTCCTGTTTGTGACTGACTGTAACGTTCCAGTCCTTAGGCCCATTGTTACAGAGATCCTGAAACAAAGCTGAGTCATTGGCCAGAAAGTGCAGAAATAAATGAAAACTGCTGAAATCAGGACAGACAAGGCTGTTTATTCACAGTGTATAATGGCAAGGAAGTCAGCCACTATCACTTTCAATTAGCACAAACTCAAAGATGGACAGTTGGACAGGGAAGTGAGAAAGCTTGATAGTGGAGGCTCCAGGTGGGGTGCAGTGGAAAGGAATCAGAGCTTCAAGTATGATCTTGTTGGAGATTGCTGGCATTGGGAAGCTGGAGAGGGGAAAACCAAAAGCAGAGTGTCACAAGAGGACAAGAAGCACAGTCCCAACCTCATGGAGCCCCATAGAGAATTTCAGCCATCATGTATTTCAGTCATCAAAGGATAATATTATAAAAGTCTTATCTGTATTTTTCACCACAGGGGAAAATCTATGGTTGTTGTCATTGCTCAGATTTTCCAGTGATAACAACAAATGTATGCCCACCATTAAAATAAAATAAAATCAAACAAAAGCAGGGTGTCAAATGTCATTGGTTTGGGGAGCATATTTGACTTTTTCTGGTTGGTCTTGAGGTAGAGGCAGAGGCAGAAAATACAGAAGTTGACAGCGATTGACCATGCCCTTCCCACTGTTGTACAGTTGCTGGAGAAGTTGTAGTTTGACTTTCTGCAATGGTTGCTGCAGAGATTCTACTGTCATATATGAATATGGTTTGGCCACTGTTGTATATGCAGTCTCTCTTCTCCCTTTTTGGAAAACATCTTGTGAAAGGGAAACCAATTTATGGAAGGTTAAAGATCCAACTTCCATTTCTCAGGAATTATTTAGTCACTTTCATAATTAACTGCATAGCAAGACTGTCTTAACCTTTTTATTATATAATCATGGTGATCGTATGATGAGAAAGTGGCTATTCAAGGCAGAAAGCAATTGACCAACTTAATGACCACCATGAGAGAAACAAGAAAAATTAATAGTTCCCATAAAATTCTTGAACCAAGAATTTCAGTGACTCGACCCAGGCCGAGAACAAATTTCATAAACTATGAGAACTGACCTTAGAGAAAAAAGTATCTTTTTCATTATGGTGATGTATAACCTGTTCACCCATGTTCTGTCACTGATACAAGTAGAGCAAGAATTAGCAATGGCAAAAAAAAAAACCCAACACCATGACCAGCCAACAAGAAATCAGAGCAATGTGACTGTGCACCACTATTCATGTGACTGTGTTGAGACTCATCTGTATTCCACCTAAAGCAGAGATGGTATCATTAATACCTCTGTCAAAGCTAGTGATAAGTTTCTAACAGTCTTTTCAATTTGTATGATTCCCACTGTTAGGAACACTGCTCTGATTGTTTGCATAAACAATGAGTCAGTAATTCCCTGAGGTAGAATACCTGAATAATCAAGGGTTGCATTGTTTTGGAGTTTGTGTCTGAATCAGAATTTTCAGCCTTGAGGATTTATAGAATTAGGGTCTCTATGTACAGACAAGTCTCAGAGTACTATAGTCTCAGAGTACTATTCCTAATGTTTATGAGGTTTTGGTCTGAGGCAAAAAGGACCAGGCATTCTGGATGCCAAGGAAGTGGTATCTGGTAGGGGCATATGGACAGCCAGGAAAAAAGTAGTTCATGGAAGAAGGTCAGAACCAAGACCTTACATTAGTCATGTCGATATCTGTAACCTGTTCACCTCATACAGGTAGCAAGTGTTTGGTCCACCACCCTTCATAGGTTGTCGTTCAGTCGCTAAGTCATGTCCAACTCTATGATTCCATGGACTGCAACACTCCAGGCTTTCCTGTCCTTCATTGTCTCCTGGAGTTTGCTCAAATTTATGTCCATTGAATTAGTGATGCCATTCATTATAGGTTATTGAGTTCAAATTTAGAATAACTTTGGTTATCATCAGTAGATTGTGACTTTGTTGTGTCCCTTTCTTCAAGAGAAAAAAAAAATCAATTACTACAGGCTGATTTGTTTAAGTTCATTTGTCCACCCTTTACTTCTGCTTCTTATGACAAGTTACCCCGTTAAGGGCTTCCCTGGTAGCTCAGAGGTTAAAGCATCTGCCTGCAATGCGGGAGACCTGGGTTCAATCCCTGGGTCAGGAAGATCCCCTGGAGAAGGAAATGGCAACCCACTCCAGTATTCTTGCCTGGAGAATCCCATGGATGGAGGAGTCTGGTGGGCTACAGTCCACGGGGTCACAAACAGAAGCTCAAAGAGAGCAGGATAGGATGAAAAGGAATGGCTGTTTTCTACCAAGGATGACAAGTGGACGCCAAGAACAAAATCTGAGTATTAAACTGTGAATAAATAGCTGAGGAATACAAAGAGTGCAAGCAAAGGATTCAAACCAGGTGCTGACTTACCATGTTGGCATGAATCTGACAGGCCATGAGCAATAAGCACAGGCCTCTATGGATACCACACCAAGCTGAAGGCTGGAGTCCACAGCCCTGAGCAGTGCATGATGTATCTTGGTGGGACCTCAAAGAAAACAGAAGTAAACAAAGACCACCCAAATAAGAACAATCATAGACTATTCAAATTTACTGTAGCAAGGGAGTCAACACCACCACTAGTGTTTGGGAGAGACTGAAAGATGCGCAAAGGAATACAAAACTTTTATGGGGGTGGGGGATTGGTGGCAGGAAGGGAGAGCTTCAGGTATGATATGCTTGGACGTTACTGGATGGGAAAACTGGAAAGAGGCTACCTAAAAGCAAGGCATCTAGTATGATTGATTTGGGGAGCTTGCTGGCTTTGGTTGGTCCTGAGTTGGAAACAAGGATAAAAATAGGGAAACTGGTAGTAATTGACTAAGTCTTGACCATTCTGGACTGATTGCTGCAGAGGCTGTGGGTCAGAGTTCTCTTGTCATATATGTTCTCACCATTGTTCATCTGGTCTCTTGGAGCCAAAGTATCTATTTTTCTTTCATTAAAAAATGTATCGTTATACAGTATCTTCATCTGTTCAGTCTGTTACAACAGCATGCCATAGACAGGGGGCTTATACACAGCAGGAATTTCTTTCTCAGAGTTCCAGAGGCTGGGAAGTTCAAATTAAAGCACCAGTAGACTTGGTATCTGGGTGTAGTTAGATTTAAATTAAAGAATATTTCTCAGTATAGTAAAACAGGGTTGACCCTGGTGGCTTCAAAGATCTCTTTTACCCCCATAGTTGGATGACATAGCTCACCTTCATGTGAAGTTTACTATGTGCCAGGTACAGTTCTAAGCATTTTATAAAGGAAATCTCTGTAATGTGATTCTATTAGTAATGCTTACTGAGGGTCTACTGTGTGCTGGATCCAGTTACAATTACTACCTGCTCAATCCTTAAAATAATCTGGTAGAGGGGCTCTATTACTCTTTAAAAGTAACAAGTAAGAGTCTGGAAAAATAAAAGGCAGCTTTAGGGCTTCCCTGGTGGTTCAGATGGTAAAGAATTCACCTACTGTGCAGGAGACTCAGGTGTGATCACTGGGTCAGGAAGATACCCTGGAGAAGGGAATGGCTACCCACTTTAGTATTCTTACCTGGAGAATTCCATGGACAGAGGAGCCTGACGGGCTACAGTCCATGGGGTCACAAAGAATCAGACATGACTGAGCGACTAATACTTAGGAAACAGTGCTGCTGAAGAAAAGAGTAGGGCTTAGGAACAGTCTGGCCTCTGTCACTTAGTTGATGTGTGACATTGGGGAAAGCCTTTTAACTTGTCTGAGCTTTAGTTTCTTCATCTCACAAAATGGAAATACTAAAACCAAGTAGGCTATTTTTCATCTGATATAAAATAATCACCTTGTTAGAAAGTAGAAGTTAGATCAACAAATCTCATCCAGTCGATGATCTTCAACCTATCCCTGACCAGGACTGGAGCAAAATGGTGCAGCCAAAACAATCTGCTTTGTCCAAGAAAACAAATTTACAGAACCTGGAACATAATAGGAATGTAATCACTAGTAGCAATTATAACCATTGCTTTTGTTATACACAATGGACCAGGGGAAATAAAAGAGACCTCTCTAGTGAGTAATTCTCTCTTGGACTGATAGGTATTCAGCTGGTTTCTCCTAATTAACTACACCTAATCCAGTCTGCAGATGGTGATTGCAGCCATGAAATTAAAAGACGCTTACTCCTTGGAAGGAAAGTTATGACCAAACTAGATAGCATATTGAAAAGAAGAGACATTACTTTGCCAACAAAGGTCCATCTAGTCAAGGCTATGGTTTTTCCAGTAGTCATGTATGGATGTGAGAGTTGGACTGTGAAGAAGGCTGAGCACCGAAGAATTGATGCTTTTGAAGTGTGGTGTTGGAGAAGACTCTTGAGAGTCCCTTGGACTGCAAGGAGATCCAACCAGTCCATTCTAAAGGAGATCAGTCCTGGGTGTTCTTTGGAAGGAATGATGCTAAAGCTGAAACTGCAGTACTTTGGCCACCTCATGCAAAGAGTTGACTCATTGGAAAAGACTCTAATGCTGGGAGGGATTGGGGGCAGGAGGAGAAGGGGACGACAGAGGATGAGATGGCTGGATGGCATCACCGACTAGATGGACATGAGTTTGAGTGAACTCCGGGAGTTGGTGATGGACAGGGAGGTCTGGCGTGCTGCAATTCATGGAGTCTCAAAGAGTCAGACATGACTGAGCAACTGAACTGAACTGAACTGAATCCAGTTCTAATGCGGAGAAGGCAATGGCACCCCACTCCAGTACTACTGCCTGGGAAATCCCATGGATGGAGGAGCCTGGTAGGCTGCAGTCCATGGGGTCGCTAAGAGTCGGACACAACTAAGCGACTTCACTTTCACTTTTCACTTTCATGCATTGGAGAAGGAACTGGCAACCCACTCCAGTATTCTTGCCTGGAGAATCCCAGGGACAGAGGAGCATTGTGGGCTGCCTTCTATGGGGTCGCACAGAATCGGACACAACTGACATGACTTAGCACCAGTAGCAGCAATCCAGTTCTAATGAAACTTTTCTCAACTCTTTTTTAAGAGAAGTATTACAGCTGCTTTGTGCTTTTACAGGCTGCAAAAGTATAGTCTGATTCAGCACAAAATTGTTTTGCTTTTCCTTGAGTTCCGTGTCTATATTATACATGAGGAACTCAATGGCCAGAAGAGAGTGGGGGAAGGGAGACCTCAAGGAGTATTTTTGATATGATAAGTATTTCAAAGTACCCAAGTATCCAAGGCTTCTAGATACCAGGTGACATAGGGGCTCCCGTGATTCATTGTTAACTGGTTTTCATTTTTCATGAGTCCTATAGATGTACAACACGGTGCACCCACGTTCAGTCTCTCAGTCATGTCCAACTTTTTGTGACCCCACGGACTTCAGCCCACCAGGCTCCCCTGTCCGTAGGATAGACAGGCAAGAATTTTCAGGCAAGAATACTGGAATGGGTTGCCATTTCCTACTCCTAGGGATCTTCCTGATGCAGGGATCCAACCCACGTCTCTTGGATCTCCTGCACTGGCAGGCAGATTCTTTACCACTGTGCCACCTGGGAAGTCCATCAGTCAATCAGTTCAGTCACTCAGTCATGTCCAACTCTTTGCGCTGCAAAGTTGGAGTTGTGCTCCAACTCCCCATGCACTGCAGCATGCCAGGCTTCCCTGTCCATCACCAACTCCCGGAGCATAGTCAAACTCATGTTCATCGAGTCAGTGATGCCATCCAACCATCTCATCCTTTGTCATTTCCCTTCTCCTCCTACCTTCAATCTTTCCCAGCATCAGGATCTTTTCCAATGAGTCACTTCTTTGCATCAGGTAACCAAAGTATTAGAGTTTCAGCTTCAGCATCAGTCCTTCCAGTGAATATTCAGGACTGATCTCCTTTAGGATTGACATGTGGGATCTCCTTGGAGAGCCTGTTCAGTTCAGTTCAGTTCAGTCACTCAGTCAAGTCTGACTCTTTGTGACCCCATGAATCACAGCACACCAGGCCTCCCTGTCCATCACCAACTCCCGGGGTCCACCCAAACCCATGTCCATTGAGTCAGTGATGCCATCCAACCATCTCATCCTCTGTCATCCCCTTCTCCTCCTGCCTTCAATCTTTCCCAGCATCGGGGTCTTTTCAAATGAGTCAGCTCTTCGCAACAGGTGGACAAAGTATTGGAGTTCAGCTTCAACATCAGTCCTTCCAGTGATTTTCCAGGACTTCCAGTCCTTCCAGGACTGATATCCTTTAGGATGGACTGGTTGGATCTCCTTGCAGTCCAAGGGACTCTCAAGAGTCTTCTCCAACACCACAGTTCAAAAGCATCAATTCTTTGGTGCTCAGCTTTCATTATAGTCCAACTCTCACATCCATACATGACCACCGGAAAAACCATAGCCTTGACTAGATGGACCTTTGTTGGCAAAGTAATGTCTCTGCTTTTTAATATGCTGTATAGGTTGGTCATGATCTCAGTTTTCTGAATGTTGAGCTTTAAGCCAACTTTTTCACTCTCCTCTTTCACTTTCATCAAGAGGCTCTATACCTCTTCTTCACTTTCTGCCATAAGGGTTGTGTCATCTGCATATCTGAGGTTATTGATATTTCTCCCAGCAATCTTGGTTCCAGCTTGTGCTTCCTCCAGCCCAGTGTTTCTCATGATGTACTCTGCATATAAGTTAAATAAGCAGGGTGACAATATACAGCCTTGATGTACTCCTTTTTCTATTTGGAACCAGTCTGTTGTTCCATGTCCAGTTCTAACTGTTGCTCCCTGACCTGCATACAGATTTCTCAAGAGGCAGGTCAGGTGATCTGGTATTCCCATCTCTTTCAGAACTGTCCACAGTTTATTGTGATCCACACAGTCAAAGGCTTTGCCATAGTCAATAAAGCAGAATTAGATGTTTTTCTGGAACTCTCTTGCTTTTTCCATGATCCAGCAGATGTTGGCAATTTGATCTCTGGCTCCTCTGCCTTTTCTAAAACCAGTTTGAACATCTGAAAGTTCACAGTTTACGTATCGCTGAAACCTGGCTTGGAGAATTTTGAGCATTACTTTACTAGCGTGTGAGATGAGTGCAATTGTGCGGTAGTTTGAGCATTCTTTGGCATTGCCTTTCTTTGGGACTGGAATGAAAACTGACCTTTTCCAGTCCTGTGGCCACTGCTGAGTTTTCCAAATTTGCTGGCATATTGAGTGCATCACTTTCACAGCATCATCTTTCCAGGATTTGAAATAGCTCAACTGGAATTCCATCACCTCCACTAGCTTTGTTCATAGTGATGCTTCCTAAGGCCCACTTGACTTCACATTCCAGGATGTCTGGCTCTAGGTGAGTGATCACACCATCGTGATTATCTGGGTTGTGAAGATCTTTTTTGTACAGTTCTGTGTATTCTTGCCACCTCTTCTTACAATATAGTAATCAAAAATATTCTTTGCCTATAGTAATTTTTACCCAAATAAATCTAAGAACTGTCTTTCAGAAGGGGAATGAAGAGAAGGGAAAGGAAACAGGGAAAAAGAATAGAGTGGGATCAACATGACCCTACTAGTTTTGGTTCTAATCAGAGGTGCATCTATGTGAAAAAATAATAGGACAAAATATTTAAACCAGAATCTGCCATAGAATCAGAGATGCATCATTGCCCATACCAGTCAAGGGCAGCTGCTGAAAGTCTGTTCATAATTAGCAGGCTTGTTCCTAGTCTGACACAACAACAGGACAGCTTGCAAAAGAAAGACAGAGCTAATCAGGTCATGCGAACTATCCTCATTAGCTTCACATTCCAGGTAGTGCTGAAACCAATGTTTGACTTGAAAGAACCATCATTTCAAACAACTCTGAAAATATTAGTACTTTAATTTGTTTGCCTACTAAAGAATGCCTGCATGCTCAGTTGCTGAGTCGTGTCTGACCCTTTGTGACCCCATGGACTGTAGCCTGCCAGGCTTCTCTGTCCATGGAATTTTCCAGGCAAGAATACTGGAGTGGCTAGCCATTTTCTACTCCAAGGGGTCTTCCCAACCCTAGGGATCAAACCTGAGTCTCCTGCAGCTCCTGCATTGCCAGGCAGAGTCTCTACCACTGAGCCACCTGGGAAGCCCCTCTACCAAAGAACAACATAAATAAAATGATATATTAGCCATCATCTTCTTTTGGTTACCAAATGTCCTTTGTTTTTATAAGTCAAGGGGATTTCACATATGATGTTGTCTTTGTTTTTTTCTTATTTCTTTAATTTTGTATCTGTATAAGATGATGGATGTTCACTGCACTTACAGTGATAATCATTTCATAATGTATGTAAATCAAATTATTAGCCTGTACACTTTAAACTTATATAGCACTATATGTCGATTATAGCTCAATAAAACTGGAAGGAAAAGAAAATAAAGCAAAACAAAATAAAGTCCCAGACTGGAAGGGGTACAGACACTCCTGGCCACATTCCATTCAAGAGGACTGATCATTTGCACCTCTGAAAGCCAATACCACACATGAAAAAGAGCTCAATTTTTTAGTGAGCAACCAATCCTTGGGTCAGGAAGATCCCCTGGAGGAGGAAATGACAACCCACTCCAGTGTTCTTGCCTGGAAAATTCCATGGACAGAGAAGCCTGGTGGACTACAGTCCGTGGCATCAAAAAGAGTCAGACACAACTGAGCATGTATGCACTCATTAATAACATATAAGCCACCACAAACATAATTAGCCAGTATGAATAATTCAAGCTAAAACAACCCTCCCTGCCAAAACCTAGAAGCCCAAATTCTTTGGTCTGAACTTCTCTAACTATACAACCTACTTCATTTCCAGTGTGAAATCATGGTTCTATTAAGACTTTCCTTATACTGATATTTTAAATTATTGAGTAAAGTCCACAAATTTCGCTTTAGTTTTGCAAAGCTATTGTAGCTTTATTGTGTGATTGTTGTAGCCTTAATATGTTGACATATAGTGGAAATGACTAGCATGTTTCAATGTTGCCTTCACTCTCTCTTCTAATGGTCAAGCTTGTGTGCTTGTGTCCAACTCTTTGCAACCCTGTGGACTGCAGCCTGCCTGGCTCCTCTGTCCATGAGATTCTCCAGGCAAGAATCCTGGAGTGGTCTACACTACACCTGTGTGTGTGTGTGTGTGTGTGTGTGTGTGTGTATGTAAAATTAGCATCAAGGAGAGGAAACAACGAAAGGATCTCTTTTTTCAGTGAACTCTTATCATATCTAAACATGAAAATTACTAGCTAATCACTTTGGATGTTTTATAAGCACAAAACATTAAAATATTAGCAAATACATGCCCAATGTCAAGTGGAATAAACAGAAAAAATATTGCAAGTTATATTCAAAACAAATTTATTGAGGATCATAGTTTTATTTGGATATCATATTGGAAAACAGATCCTTGTCAATAGAATCCTATTTTTACAGAATAATATTCCCGTGACATCCCATTGAGTTAAGAAGAGGGTGCAGTGCTCACCATCAAAAGCAGGTGATGCTGACTGTGTGATGGTCGCTACTATAGTGACTAATTCAGCTCTCCTGAGTAATCTATACGCTCTCATATTGCAATATAGAGGTAGTTGTTCATGTCACCCCTGTTGATCACACGGTGAATGCCTCACAGAGTAGGTTTATCAATGTTTTTCAACTAAAGGAAATTGGGTTGACCTTATCATTTGTGTGGTCTTATTTTCCTTCCAGACAAGTGATTTGTTACTAATGTAAGGATCAAGTAATATGAGAGTCAGTTTTAGTAGAGAAGTATACCGCTGTAAGTTTTCTAGCATGAGCTCTGTTTAGGATGGCAATAATATCAAAATTGGTTAAATAATGAGAGTAGGTTTACAACACTATTGACATTCCTGTGATTACCCAAAGGGTCTATTTTCATTGGCTTGAAAGGACTCAGAACCATCCAAATAATTTCTATCCCCAAACACTGTAGAGTCATCTTCATTAGTCTTCTTCTTTTTTTTTTTTTTTTCATTAGTCTTCTTAGTTTTAGTTTTTTCACTTCTCAGGCAGTAGCATCTGTTTTCCTGGGGGACTTCCTAAGCCAAGGGGTAGAATTTGACTCATTCACCTAAGGGTCTTGTATAGGGTCTTTAACAACTAAAAATGGTTAGAAATCATTCTTGTTGAACCTCCTGGGTGGAGGGTGCTGGCTAGAGAAACAGAGTTCTTTTGTCCCTGCTTCTTGAGGGGATCCTGATTCTGAAAGCCTGATGTTGAAATTTTCCTTTTATTTTGAACTACCTATAGCCTTCAAATAAACTCAGTTTTTTTGCCTAAATTATCTAGAATCAATTTCTGTAAATTGAAACCCAAGAACCTGGCAATACAAGGACTAAAATTTGTGATCAAATAGTCACCCCAAAACAAGATATTTCTAGGATTTGACTGGGTATCATTTTTACATCTTTAAGAGTTGAAGGGTTCTACCAAGTAGACACAGATGAAAGAAGGTCTGTCAAGTTCAAAGGATTTGTAACTATGTTAACAGCCAAAGAAATGCCAAATTCAGTCAAGCCACACAGATGGAAATGAAGATTTCCATAAGCAGGGTAGGGAAATGACTACATAGATTAGCAGACAAAACTCTTTACATTATGAAGTCCTTCCAATAATTGATATTGCAAACCAGATTCCAGTTATAACCTCTACTAATAATTTTGGCTGTTACTATATGTGAGAAAATATCCCTAAAGTGCCTTAGGATTTGGTAAATGTTTATGTAGTAGGTGGGCTTTCCTGGTGGCTCAGTTGGTAAAGAATCCACCTGCAATGCAGGAGACTTGGGTTCGATTCCTGAGTTGGGAAGATCCCCTCTAGAAGGGAATGGCTACCCACTCCAGTATTCTGGCCTGGAGAATTCCATGGATTATATAGTCCATGGGGTCTCAAAGAGTCAAACACGACTGAGCAACTTTCACACAAACACACATTTATGTAGTAGGTAAACATAACCCTAGAAAGATTTAAAATTGAGTTTTAAATATTTCGGAGAATGATATATAAAACAAACCCATTATAATAATAATCGTGGCTTAGGAATCTCTACATATTTTGTATTTTGTGTACTACTACTGTTTCAGAGAATTTGGCCTATTAGTATAATTCATTTCATAATTCTATTTTAAAATACATCAATATGTAATTTAGACTGGTGGTTTTAAATAGAAAATATTTTAGTGTTTGTATTATCAGAATATTTAAAAGAACTTAAGAATCACTGGTATTTGCAAATTTAATTTATTAGATTTAAAAGAATGTTTAAGAACTCAGAGAGGTTTTGTTCATTAAGCCTGACAACAGAAACACCTAAAAGGAAAATAAAAATATCTCATTTATAATTGCAGTTTAAAATATATTAAGATGTTTAACTTGCTTTGTATAGAAGGCTATTACTCAAACTTTAAAAATAACATATAAAATTGACTTATTAATGATAGAATAAAACTTGTAAGCTGAGTACAAAAATTTCAGCATTTGTAACTTCAACAAATACAGTAGTATTTTCATACTCAAAACAACTCCCCCTAAATTACATTGACAGAATCCATAAGGATGGACGGTAAAGGGAGAGATATTAGGACGTTAGTTTCTAAGCCAATTGTGTTAACCATGTTAACAGTGTTACATACAGTGAAAATGTATTATTTACATCCTACGTAATACAAATGATTATTGGATCAAGTCTTCAAATTTCTCCTTGGCTTTCCAAATACATGATTTTTTCCTGTCATCATATAAAACACTTAGAGCTTATATTTATTCTCCTGAAACAACTGGTCTACGACTTTCTCAGGAATTGCCTATATGCACAAAGGCAGGAGAAATTATATTCAATTAAAGGGCAGAATGAAGAGAGTACCAAATTAGAAGTTGTTTGAACTAAGTTTAAGTTTCTCTCTGAACCCAATTTAACTACAGTTTGGGACATAGCACTTAACTTCTCAGTGCTATAGATTCCTCACCTGTGACATGCAGAGAGTAGACAGCATCTCCAAGGTTTTGCCCAATTCCACTATAACTATTAATTGCGTTAATCATATAAATCACTATCATAAATATTTTATCACTCAAGAAGAATTTAGACTAAAGATATGAAACATCATGCATTATGATTAATCTGTTAAAATTATTTTAGAAACATCATGACATAAAATGAATATATATCAAAGATTTTACTTATCTCCTTATTAAATGAGGAAACCAGTAAGGTGCTACAACTAATTCAAAGAATTTGAAATATCATACATTTAAAACAGATAAGAAACAACGAGATGAATTTATAAACAGACACAAAATTGGTAAAACTGGTCAATATCCACAAAGTGATAGTCAATTTCACACCACTGGACATAATTTGCATTTCTGTGAACTAAAATTTGTTTCTATTATTTGAGTTTGGTACGTATTTTTACAGTTCTACAAAGCTGCAAAATAGTCAAAATGAAAATGTACATTCTGGGGCACCTCCAACTAAAGTTTATTCAGTAATTCCTTTTATCCATTTCAAAATATTCCTCAGTTCAAGCATAAACAGAGCTGTTAAGACAACTTTGTGGAGGTAGAGATGGTAGAAGATAGAAGTAAGGGTTAGTTCTCTACATCTGTATTCATTCTCAGACAAGTGAAGTATGATTCTATACTCAAGTAGAAAAATGGACATGAGAAAGTTCTCAGGAACTTCCCTGGTGGTCCACTAGCTAAGACTCCACTCTCTCAATGCAGGGGGCCCAGCTTTGATCCCTGGTCAGGGAATTAAATCCCACATGCCACAACTAAGAGCTCACATGCCACAGGTAAAGATCCCTCATGCCTCAACAAAGATCAAATATCCCTCATGCCACAGCGAAAACCCAGAACAGTCAAATAAGTAAGTAATATTTATAAATAATAAAGGGCAAAAAGCGTTTCACTTAAGAACTCCCTTCAAGAAGGGTAAAAAGTATTTTGTTCAGTCTTGATTTGAATATGTATATTTTTCACATTTTAGGTAAATAAATGGCAAGTATGCATAAAACCTGTTTGCTGCATGGCAAAGGGGAGTGACTGTCTCCAGGAAATGCGATTATGTGATTACCTGAGTCACAAGCTGAGCTAACCACTTTTCTGTGGAAGACAATTTTTACTTGAAAGAACAATTGACAAATTATGGTTATTCAGACTTGGATATTTGCACTGCATTTTTTCCATGATGTTTGACTGTCACTTCAAGGAAAACTATAGTATTTGGTGCAAATGGTAAGATTCAAGCTTTCCAGTGAAAATTAGAATTCTGCCAAACTTGTGTCTTTCACCACTAATGACAGCTTCCCAATATTTAAAGACTTTTTTTGATGATGTAAGTGGAGATATTAACAAATACAATTTTTGATGTTGTATAAAGAAGTGTGTTAATCTGAAAGCGAAAGTGAAAGTTGCTCAGTCATGTCGGACTCTGCAATCCCATGGACTGTAGTCCATGGAATTCTCCAGGCCAGAATACTGGAGTGGGTAGCCTTTCCCTTCTCTAGGGGATCTTTCCAAACCAGGGATTGAACCCAGGTCTCCCACATTGCAAGTGGATTCTTTACCAGCTGAGCCACAAGGGAAGCCCAAGAATACTGGAGTGGGTATCTGCATAGTTCAATGAACTGATATTTTCTATATGAACAGTGCATAATATCACAAAATCACCCATGGGTAAAAGATACATTCAAAGTACAAGATAAACCAATGGATTTTAATGTAACAGAATATGAAAATTTTATTGAGATGCTTTCAGATTCCACCTTGCGCTAACTTCTGGGAAATTACTATTTATAGAGTTTGGGTGCAGTACAAAAGAATAAAACCATAATTTCTGAAAAGACCTTTAAACAGTTTTCAGAGTTCTTAATTTTAGGAGTGCAAAGGGATCCTGAGACCAAAATGTTTGATAAATGCTGCTCTGTGTACAAGTAGAATTTTAGGGACAAGCTATATTGTCAATAGAGAAGGCAATGGCACCCCACTCCAGTACTGAGTGATAAGGAATCACTAATATTACACTGACAATTGGGGAACTTCCACTGTGGTCCAGTGGCTAAGCCCCTATTCTCCCAATGCAAGAGACCCAGGTTTGATCCCTGGTCAAGAAACTATATCCCACATGCTGCAACTAAGAGCTTGAATGCTGCAACTAAAGATCCTGCATATTGCAACAAAGACCTGGCACAGCCAAATAATAAATAAATGAATATTTTAAAATACATGGACAATAGGGAAGATTTTACTATGAATATCCTTTTTTTATCATCATTCATACCAAACATAACAAGTATTATTATTAAGGCTCTGCCCTGACTAGGGTCTGTTCTAAATGTTTTTCGTGCATTCTTTAATAATATAAGGATTATAAGTCCTTACAATGATCCTTTTAAGTAAGGTGTCATTATTATCATCATGTTCACTTCATAGAAGGGAAAACTGAGATCTAGAGAGGGTAATGAGGGTTAGAGGTCATGCAATCAGCAAGTCTGAGGCTTCCAACTACTCCACTATCATTAAGAAAGTCCCACCAATATTGCTCTGCCCTTCTACAAAACATATGCATGAGGCAAGGCAAGAGACTGGGCCCAGTGTTCTACAAACACACTGCCCATTATGAAAGCTCCTGGAGGAACTAAAGAGCCTCTTGATGCGAATGTAAGAGGAGAGTGAAAAAGCTGGCTTGAGATTCAGCATTCAAAAAACTAAGACTATGGCATCTGGTCCCTCACTTCATGGCAAATAGGTGGGGAAAAAGTGGAAGCAGTGACAGATTTTATTTTCTTGGGCTCCAAAATCACTGCAGATGGTGACTACAGCCATGAAATTAAAAGATGTTTGCTCCTTGGAAGGAAAGCTATGAGAAAACTAGACAGCATATTAAAAAGCAGAGACATCACTTTGCCAACAAAGGTCTGCACAGTCAAAGCTATGGTTTTTTCAGTAGTCATGCACAGATGTGAGAATTGGACCATAAAGAAGGTTGAGAGCCAAAGAATTGATGCTTTCCAATTGTGGTGCTGGAGAAAACATTTGAGAGTCCCTCAGACTGCAAGAAGATCAAACCAGTCAATCCTAAAGGAAATCAACCCTGACTAGTGATTGTAAAGTCTGTTGCTGAAGCTGAAGCTCCAATATTTTGGCTAACTGATGCCAAAAGCTGACTCACTGGAAAAGAACTTGATGCTGGGAAAGATCAAAGGCCAAAGGAGAAGGGGTGGCAGAGGATGAGATGGCTAGACAGAGGCACCAACTCAGTAGACATGAATTTGAGCAAACTCTGAGAGATAGTGGAGGACAGAGGAACCTGGCATGCTGCAGTGATGAGGGTTGCAAAGTGTCAGACACGACTTAGCTACTAAAAACAGCAACAGCAACAACAACAACAGTCATGTTTGGTTATTTAATATTCAGCATATGCCTAGTCTGGGGACTTCCTTGGTGGTCCAGTGGTTAGGATTCCACACTCCCAATGCAGGGAGCCTAGGTTTGATCCCTGGTCAGGGAACTAGATCCCACATACCCCAACACTTTTCATGCCACAACTAAAAAAAAATATCCTGCATATAACAACTAAGATCCAGTGCAGCCAAATAAATAAATAAAATTAACAGTTTTAAAAGTTTATACAAAATGTGTCTAGTCTGAACTGAGATATTATAGAAGTATAGAATAAACATTATACTGAGAAGCTTTAGAATGAGAAAAAGAATATAAAATATCCTATTAATATTTTGCTTTCATTACATGTTGAATAATATTTTATTTGGATACATCAAGTTAAATAAAGAATAGCATTAAAATTAAGTTCATTTGCTTCTTTCTCCTTTTTCAAAATATGACTTCTAGAAATTTAAAAATTACATTTGTGATTTGTATTGGACAATGCAGTATAAACTCAGGTTTTAGACTTGTTTAAATAAGAGGTTTCATTGTGTGTATCACCTCCAAGAGGCCAGTTTCTTCCTTCCTGGGATATATTAAGGGTTTCTTCCTTAATTAAAATAAAAAATTAGTGACAAGTGGTTTGGTATCCTTAAAGAGCTCACACAGCTTCAAACAAGTTTATTTAAATCAGGGAAATAATCATGTTTCATCAAGCCCTTTTTCTGTTTTGTTCTGGTTTTGTTTTTTCATTTTTTAAATTTATTTTTTAATTGAAAGATAATTGCTTTACAGAATTTTGTTGGTTTCAGCCAAACATCAACATGAATCAGCCATAGGTATACATATGTCCCCTCCCCCTTGAACCTCCATCAGGCCCTTTTAAAACTGCCTTTGTTCAAACAAGTATTTTTTTTGGCAAAGTTCCAAGGTCTGTTTCCCATATTGCATCATTGCCTTTAATCTTTTTATCATTAATATTTTAAAAAGGAAATTGGAATTAAAAAGAGAGAAGCAAAGTTATGTAATGAAATACATAGCAGAACCCACAGAGGTATTTTTGCAATGCAACTTGGGAAGAGAAATGAAATCAAGACAAAAAAAGAAAAAAGAAAGTGAGTTGGCCAAAAGCTTTGTTCGGAAACATTACAGCCTATGTTGAAACCGAACGAGCTTTTTGGCCAATCCCAAATATCAGGGTCTTGAGGCTGCTGCATTCCTGCCTTTGGGAGAGAGGGGGTTGGAGGAGGAGCTGTCAGAGACCATTTAGAACTTCCTCCTGGAGCTCAGATGTAGCAGGAGTAGAATTGCCCAAGGCACAGTTCAAGTTTCATAACTGTGCATATGAAGAAATTGTCACAGCAGCATTAATATTTTCTCCCTGTACTTTAGATCCCAAAATGATTTTTAAACGGAACTCAATACTTTGGCCAACTGACAGTGAAGAACTGACTCATTGGAAAGGATCCTGAAAGACTGGGAAAGACTGAGAGCAAGAGAAGGGGGCGTCAAAGGATGAGATAGTTAGATAGCATCACTGACTCAATGGATATGAGTTTGAGCAAACTCCTGGAGATAGTGAAGGACAGGGAAGTCTGATATGCTGCAGTTCCTGGGGTCACAAAAAGTTGGATATGACTTAGCGACTAAACAACAACAAAGTTTCTTCTTTAATAATAACCTACATTATTGGTGCCTAGAACATCCCAAGCATTTCACATATGTAATCCATTTAATCTTCGCATTGTCAGAAAGAAACCAAGGCAACAGACGTACCAAGTAACGCCAGTTAATACATGGAATGGCAGGGATTAGAACTCAACCTTCAGGAATCACGGGCTAGACATCAGAATTCAGCCTCTAACTACCTCACCACCTCTCTCAACCGAGTTATTCTGTCTCTCCTTGGCCATGATGAATCAAGAGTCAAGAGCTGACACTTCCATATTACCTAATATGCATTATCTGACTTTATCTATAAATTATGATAAATTCAGGATGTTGAAGACTAAGTCAGCCAAGGGTGATTTTTTTTTTAATATCGAAAGTCTACAATCCTAGAAATGCATTTTAACAGTGATCAAAAAGGATGGAAGTCAGTCAGAAGCAGGCTTATCTTAGATTTTATCCCAGAGGAGCATTATGAAAGAACCAGGAAATCTATGAAGAAACTGGCTTTTGCTATAAGATGTGACTAAGAGGTTACATGCAAATTCCATCCTTGATCCCACTGTGAGGAGTGCAAGTCTCCCTGCTTTAATATCTTAGCATCTTTTGCTTTCCTTCAAACTTAAACTTTCGTAAAGTATATCTCAGTCTCTTTATTTGCAAAATCTGGATAACCTTACACAGTGTAAAGTTTAGACAGATTACTCAAAATGCTTGAAACAATTCCTAACATAACATAGAGGAGAGACTCAATAAATGTTAGTGGGTATTTATTATTTATAGTATTTCACATAATAAGGTGTTGCATATATTTTGAGTTCTTTTTTATTCAGTTCAATAAACAACAACTATAAAACAGTTCACTCATTTCTCCCATCCCCTTTCACTTTAACCTAACAAATTACCACATATATTTTGGGGATCATTCAGTGCTTGACTCCTCACTTCTAGAATATAAGCTTCCTGGTGGCAGGACCAGAGAAGGCAATGGCACCCCACTCCAGTACTCTTGCCTGGAAAATCCCATGGATGGAGGAGCCTGGTGGGCTACAGTCCATGGGGTAGCTAAGAGTCGGACACGACTGAGCAACTTCACTTTCACTTTTCACTTTCATGCATTGGAGAAGGAAATGGCAACCCACTCCAGTGATCTTGCCTTGAGAATCCCAGGGACAGGGGAGCCTGGTGGGCTGCCGTCTATGGGGTCACACAGAGTGGGACACGACTGAAGTGACTTAGCAGCAGACTTAGCAGCAGGTGGCAGGGACAGTTAACCACTGTGGCACACATCACAACCATGAAGAATGTGCTTCCTGGTGGTGAAGAATCACCTGCAATGCAGGAGATGCAGGAGATGTGGATTCAACTCCTGGAGAATAAAATGGAAACCCACTCCATTATTCTTGCCAGGAAAATTCCACAGACAGAGGAGCCTGGTGGGCTACAGTCCATGGGGTCACAAAGAGTCAGACATGACTGAGCTACTGAGCACACCATCAATAAAATATGAGCAGAACAATCACTTCCGGGTGGAAAACATAAATGCTGCACTCAGTTTTCCTCCTCAGTCTTCCTGAGTGTATAAGACAGGGAGTACAACACTGAATCCTGATGTAGAAGACATCTGCTCTGGGGAGTAGCTGGATCCACAGCCGATGATGATCAGAGAGAAGTAAACCTCTATTGTTTAAGCGTCTGAGCAATAAGCAATAAAGGGGTGGTTTATTACAGCAGCATAACCTACTTACATTGACTATTCCAACACATTTCATTCCCAAAACCTAGTATAAGGTCTACCACCTAGTAAATAATCAAATACATTTTTACTAAATTAATAAATCAAAAGCTTTAATGGTTGATAAAGACTCATTTTAGTTAAATTAATTTCAACTCTATTCTGTATACAATGAAAAGCTTTGGGAATTTTAACCAATTCACATGTGGGGATCATAATCTGCTGTTGCTAAGTGACTTCAGGCATGTCTGACTCTTTGCAGCCCTATGGACTGTAACCCACCAGGCTCCTCTGTTCATGGGATTCTCCAGCCAAGAATACTGGAGTGGATTGCCATGCTGGGTACCAAACCAGCATCTTAGATATCAAAGCCAGTCACACATGCTTTGCACTACTAAGGGTCTCCATTAAAGTTTTATTGAATTTCAATTGAATACTTTTTTTCTGTGAAGTGTTTTTGAAAAATATTTCTGTCACAGAGTCTCTTACTTAAATGACCCTATCTAAAGGCACCAGAGCCTTACAGAACGTGCTTGCAGAACTCTGTGTGTGGTCCCTGCCTCCCCACCAGTCACCACACAGATGCAGAAATTCTTAATAATCACATAGATTACACTAGAAACCAGAAGGACCTGAAGGTCAAAAACATTAAGACAACTTGTTTAATAAATTGAATTTGCAGTTTCTCTGGTCAGGGAGGAGGAAAGGGGGATGGACATTTGGTTACTTATTTTAGCAAGAATCAATACATTTACCAAGACAAAAGAAAAAACATGAGCTCAGTTTAATCTGATTGGGGAAGCATGGCAAGCTGTAATCGTGGTAACGGTAGGGTCAGGCAGAGGAACTGATGTCATCACAGAAAAAGTCATCAGATACAAGAGAAAGAGAAAACGAAACCTGAGGCTCTGTCTGGGAAATGAGAAAGAAGTCACAGAAAAAAAAGAAAAAAGTTGCCCTCCAGCACTACTCATGGTTCTGAGCAAATCAGTTCTTTAGAACACTCCTTAATTCCTGCAGCATGCCAGCTCTAGTGTCCAGGGGACCACGCTCAGTCACTTCGGTTGTTCCAACTCTTTGAGACTTCATGGACTCTAGCCCACCAGGCTCCTCTGTCCATGGGATTTTCCTGGCAAGAATACTGGAATGGGTAACCATGCCCTCCTCAGGGATCTTCCCAACCCAGGGATCAAACCTGTGTCTCCTGCATTGCAGGCAAATTCTTTACCACTGAGCCTTCCAAGAAGCCAGCCTAGGGGACCACCAGGCTCATAATAACATAGATATTGGGAGGTGATCTGGCATCCGGTCTGATAGAAATGTAGAAATAAGCAGGTCTAAGGTGGTGGGAGGATAAGTGAAAGGTCAGCGTTGACCTGGGTGAACACAACAGAAACTCTGGGCTTTGAAGAGAGAGTACAGGAATGACCTGGGGTCCCTAGGCAGGCATCTTATCTCTACCATTATCTAGTTGTATGAACACAAGCAAGTACTTAAACCTCTCAGCACTTTCATTTTCTCCCCTGAAAATGAAGATGTAACAGTGTCACCTGAAAGGATTGTTATGAAAACGTGATTTGGTTAATACCTGTACAGCACAGTTGTCCAACACACAGCATTTCTCAAGAAATGACAACCTTTGCTATTATGCCGTGGGACACAAACTCGTGACTTGTGGAATGCAGTCCTTACCAGTTCTGTGTCCCTGGGCACATTACTTACCTTCTCTGTGCCTTAGCTTTCTCATCTGTAAAATGGAGTAATAATTCTTGTGTCATAGGGCCGTTAGAGGGCATCATGATACACCTAGTAGGGTTCCTCGCTCATAGTTATCCCACGATCACTGACATTGCCTGACATTAGTACTATTTCTTCTGGTAACAGTAAGAAGCTGAATAGGATAGCAGACATTTTGGCTCAGGCACCAGGAAATGCAGTGGGGCTGAATGGGAATGAGGGTTTAAATGTACACACAGAATATTTGGGGAAATGAAAAAAAGAAAAAGGCTCTCATATTTGGAAAAAAGTGTATGTGCTTAGAACGGTGGGGTCTTGGCCCTTCGAGGTGACACCTAAGATGGCATACGATCACCAAGGTTGTAACTCATGTAAGAAACCTGAGATAAATTCCTGAGAACAGAGATCTGCTCTCACTTCTTTGCATTCCCTTAGTTCCCAGCACAGTGCTAACGGCCCCAAACATTTGCTGAACCGGGTCAGAACTCGGGTCTCGCGCCCTGACCGTCCAGCAGAGGCCGCCCTGGGCCGGGACTCTCGGGACTCGAGCGCCGGGAGAGGAAAGGCCAGGGGTGGCCTTGTCATCGCCGCGGGGCCCGGGTGGGAGGGGTTTGGCGGCGGCTGTCGCGGCGGCGGAGGCGGCCCCGGGCTCCGGCGGCTGGGATGGAGCAGAAGCGCGCCGGGCGCCGGAGGACGAGCAGCTGACGGAGCCGCGCGGCACTCGCCTCGCTTCCCCTGCCGTCGCCCGGGCCGCCCGGCTCCCGCCGCAGCCAGCGGGCCGAAGAGAAGCTGCCCGCGCTCGGGGGCGCTCGGTCAGTCCCGGCAAACTCTCCCGCCGTCCGCTCCGGGCTCGGCACCGAGTACCAAGGTACCATGGTCTGCAAGACCCTCTTCGCTCTCTGCATCTTCACGGCAGGTATTTTTGGGCTCTGTCCCTGGCGGAGGGGTCGGGCGCGGTATGGGACCCGAGGTCAGGGCTGGGTTGGGAGCTGAAGCCGGGGGATCGGGAAGTAAGTCGCCGCGCGCGGTTGGCAGGAGTGGTGCGAGCCTCTCGGGTTGCGCAAAGGTATGTGCGCACTTGGTTTTGGGGTGATGCGCGTATTTGGAGATTCTGTGCCGAGGCGGACCGAGGGGTTGACAGGGTTCTTCCCGCCGCAGCTCGCCCCCGCAGCAAACTCCGGGCTTTGTGAAACAGGTGGCTGCCCAACGCGTTTGAAGCCAGGCTTGACGACACTGGGGTTTCTCGGGTCTCTGAGCACACCATGCCAGAGTTGGGCATCAGACTTCCCGACGCGGTTCCACCCAGAGAGGGATGAGAAAGAGAAGCAGGCGGGGGATAGCATCTGGGAAAGCGTTAAGTCTTTTGGCTGTGCACCTGGCCGGGCTGGTTTGTGTTCCCCGAGTTTTGGTGGGCTCTGTCTCCGCGTCCTTTCCTATTTACGCTTGAGGCTGGTGCGGCACTGACAGCCCCGCTCCCACCCGGCTCGAGCTTCCGATCACCGCTGGGGAGTTACCACTTCTACCTTGTGGCCCCTAGGCTCCCCAGAATCCGTGCCCTCTGGCTGAAACTGTTAACTTGGCAAAAACTAGCATTCTCCTGGTTCCACCCGTGCCCCTCCGGCCGGGTCGGCTTCCCCACGCGCGTATTTCTCTGGACCACGGACGGCAGCGGCCTCTAAGCAGGGGACTGGGGAGAGAGGAGCCCGAGGATTGAGCTTGGCTTGGTGGGGAGATGCAGAAAGGCGCTTTGAGTCAGAGATTGGGGTACCCAGTTTTCCTAGAAAATGCAGGCCGACAAGGGACAGGCATAGGAGGAAAAAGCCGCCGAGTGCGCGGACGCCGGCGTGTTTAAAGATAAGAATGTCCCAAAGCCACGTCCATACATAAATCATTTGACTCATGCTTGTAGAACGTGTATATGTATTTTTCGTCCTGAATTGCTTGGGTTCCTGTAATCATGGACACAGGTCATCACAATCCCATTAAAAGAAACTAGGGATTTCCTGGCAGCTCAACAAAGGTTAATGCAGTTTGGAGGAAAAGTTTCCCAACTTGAAGCTAGAGAGAGTCTTCCTCTACTTGCCGAGCGCCTCAGAAAGCTGGTGTCTGCACGGTTCTGGTGTCTGCACGGTTCTGAGCGTCCGCAGCCTTGGCCAAGCTGGGAGCGCACGGATCCCTGCAAGCGTGACAGCCGAGGGTCCCGGCATTGCCAAGAAACGTTTATGAAATGACAGGGAAGGTGCCTTCCATTTTCCTCGCTAGAAATCTTTTCATGAGGCTAGGGGCTCAGAAAACTGTCAGTTAGCCAGTAGAGCTGGTAGGTAGATTTGTTGGCTAATTTTATGTAGTGGCTTGTCTTTTTAATTTCTTCCGGTTTTTTGTTTGTTTGTTTGTTTTTTAAACAACTCTAGCAGTTGGCAACGCTGGGATTAGGCAGTGTATTGTGGACACCACCCCCCACCACCCCCGCCCCGCCCCCCCGCCGTGGCCCCCGCGCAAGGAACTCACGATTTTGTCTCCCTCCTTGGCCAGTTTTAGAGTTTAGCTCTGCTGTTTTTTGCAGCTGAAATCTTGCCCTTGTTCCTGGACAGAGTGAGGAGGCTGGTAGCTCAGGGACTGACTGAGTAGCCTCATTCTCATCCTAAAGGACCTGTGTTGAGGTCAGCGTCCAGAAGATCACAGCCTCCGACTTCCAGGGCTCCCCTGACCCCCGGAGGACATAGTTATGTTTCTGAGTCCGTCTCCCAAACAGAGCCTGCGGAAGCTTCAGCCTTTCCTCTGAGTTTGTGCCTGGGAAGAAGTCTCTTTGGGAATCAGTGTGTTAGATCTACCTACAGTAAGTTATCAGGAAAATCATATCAAAAAATGTATAAATACCTTATGAGCTTCTCTACATCCCCAAGTAGGGTGCTTTCAGAAACTAAAATACAACTTTTCTAGAAAAAGTTGGTAAAGGAGAGAGGGACTAGGGTTCTTAAAATGAAAGTGGCATGCATGTTTCAGTGGATCATTCTGGCTCCCTTGGCAAATCTCTAGCTAGTTTCACCAGGCAGTTGCTTTTTCTTTTCTTTTGTTTCTTTTTTAATCCACCCAACTTTAGTGGCTTCAGGAAGTTTTCTGTAAAACTCTCAATGATACTTTCTTGAGTCAGGAATGGGGCGTAGCAGGGAACTTTGTTTTTTTTAGCTTAATAAATCTACTCATTATAAATACTTAGCATTTCTTCTAACCTATATAATGGACACTTGTAAATATCTGTGCATTGTCAACAATGCAGCAAAAGTAGACCTCTATACTTAGTTGTATTTTAAAAAGAAGGAAGAGAGAGAAATCTTGGGCTGTCTTCAGTTCTTCCAGAGCTGACTGTGGTAGAAAACTAGCTTGGCTATTTTACAAACCATTCCCAAACACCTCCAAGGCCAGTACTCTAGGCATACAGAAACACTACCTCTAAATTACAAGCCAGAACCTCTGAGGTTTGGCATCAGAACCAAGAGGGAAGGGAGAATGACGGGCCACAGGAAGTTTCCATCTTCATCCCTCTGTTTCCCCACTGGATTCAATTCTGTCATTCCCACCACCGTTGTTGCCACCCTCCAGTGCTCTATGGCACAATATGTTTAAAAATTCTCTCACTGAGACATCTGAGATTTACTGGAACTTTCCAAAGGCCTTTTCCAAACATTCAAGTAGTTCAAAGGAGAAACAAACATAGATAAGAAAGACACAAAAACCCTTGACTCCATGTTTTCTGATGTGGGTTCTGCCCTATATGCCCCTGATCTCCCCACCCCACCCCAGGGAGAATGCAGCATTCTGCCCCATTACCCAAGCTTGGTGATCAAGACCAGCAGGGCTAGATTCCAGTCTGCCACCCAGCTCGAGAGCCTATTTGTGTCTTGCGCCTGTAACATCATTCTTCAGGCGACTAACATCTCAAATGTCCTTCCTGGAAGACCCCACCCTCCACATTTATGGCTCTGTTCTCACTATAGATCCCAATATATGGAAGGGCCTTATCATAAGCATATTAAAGGAGTATCATAAATCTTACCATAAACGTGTTAAAAATAAACCCAAAAAATGCACACATGTTTAAGGCAACAGCACGGTTGCCTATGGTTGGTTGAGGGTGGAGGTGAAGGGTGGCATGCATCGCTTAGCCTGGTTACCTCCTATTCCCTTGAAGTCTGCGTCACAAAGGAACACATCCTTCACTGGGAAACCTACCTGAGAAGGTAGAAGTTTTCTATTACTATGGGATACATTTGTTGACACAGTATTGCAAAGTGGTGAGCACTCAAATTCTGCAGTTAGATTGCCTTGTACAAAGCAAAATTATTACCACTAAATTGTATAATCTAGGGACCTAATCTAACCATTCTTGACTTTTCTTATCTACAAAATTGAGGGACTAAAACCTCATTAGGTTGTTGAAAGTGGTAAATGACTGTTCATACCTATAATGCCTGGGACATAGTAAGCACTCAATAAGTATTAGCAGTTGTTATTGCTATTATTCTGATTCATAAAGGTGACTGTTCAGCACCAATTAGGTCATCCTCTCTGAAGTGTATGTGTTTCTGCTTGGCCTGTGTAAATTGAAGATCTCAACCAATATTCCAGCACAGTGCCAGCTGTTCTGGCAAATCCTCATGTGCAAATTAAGAAAAGATTCAGCTGAGCCTACTAAATGCCTAATTTGAAAAGGTTAATAATGTGCCAGCTCAAATTTAGCACAACAGTCCAAAAAACACTCAGTAACAAACACAAGTGTCACCGAAGACTTTATTTCTTCCACAGAGTCTTTTGCAAACTGATGTGTTTCAAGAGCCCAATTCGGCTAAACCTTAAGGTCAAATAAGGCTTCCCTGGTGGCTCAGTGGTAAAGAATTCACCTGCCAATGCAGGAGACATGGGTTTGATTCCTGAGCCTTAAACATCCCACATGTCACACCACGACTATTGAGTCTGTATTCTAAGAACCTGGGAACCGCTCTAAGGTCATGCACAACTACTGAAGCCCACACCATAGAGTCCATGCCACACAAGAGAAGCCACTACAATGAGAAGCTCCAGTGAGAATCACTACACTGCAATGAAGAGTGGACCCCGCTCACCGCACCTAGAGAAAAGCCTGTGCAACAACAAAGACTCAGCATAGCCAAAAATAAATCAATGAACAAAATTTTTTTTAAATGTTTAAAATTTTAAAAAAATCTTTAAAAAGATCCACAAATTTTGGATAATTGAGATCAAAAAACTTAGGAAAAGGTATTTTGTGGTGTATGAATGACCCAGCATGGCTCTCTCCAGAATCCAAAATCATCAGTAATGGCCAGATCTCTAATTTAACCTGATCATTTGGGCCTAATTTAGTGGTGCTTATGTTTTCATGCATTGGAGAAGGAAATGGCAACCCACTCCAGTGTTCTTGCCTGGAGAATCCCAGGGACGGGGGAGCTTGGTGGGCTGCCGTCTCTGGGGTCGCACAGAGTCAGACACGACTGAAGTGACTTAGCAGCAACAGCAGCAGCATGTTTTCATAAGAAAAATAGTGGCCAAATGTTTACATTGTTTGAGCAGATTTTCTTAAACAATAATTTTGCAGGGGGCAGAGGTAGGGGGTACAGCATTCACTGGAAACAATGAAGAGGGATGTTAAACATATTTTCAAAAGGGATTGGCTGTTTTTTAACACCCAAATGAAAGGAATCTTGCTATAGTATTTATAATAGCTTTCTCCCTTTTTGAAATATGTTACTGAAATTGTATATGTTAGTTTAGGAAACAAATAGAGTCATCCTTCAGTATCCACAGCCTGCCCTCACCATAAAAAATCCTCAGATGCTCAAGTTTCTTATATAAAATGTCATAGTATTTGCATATAATCTACATACATCCTTCTGTATACTTTAAATCATCTGTGGTGTTGGAGAAGACTCTTGAGAATCCCTTGGACTGTAAGGAGATCAAATCAGTCAATCCTAAATGAAATCAACCTGAATATTCATTGGAAAGACAAGCTGAAGCGCCAGTACTTTGGCCACCTGATGTGAAGAGCTGACTCATTGGAAAAGACCCTGATGCTGGGAAAGATTGAGGGCAGGAAGACAAGGGGTTGACAGAGGATGAGATGGTTGGATGGCATCATCGACTCAATGGACATGAGTTTGAGCAAACTCCGGGAGATGGTGAAGAACAGGGAAGTCTGGCATGCTGCAGTCCATG
This sequence comes from Bos taurus, assembly GCF_002263795.3. Classification (NCBI taxonomy): domain Eukaryota; kingdom Metazoa; phylum Chordata; class Mammalia; order Artiodactyla; family Bovidae; genus Bos; species Bos taurus. Next base: position 89,853,372 of record NC_037333.1, read on the forward strand.
GAGTCACAAAAAGTCAGACACAACTTAGCAACTGAACAACAACAATAGCAAGGTTGTTTAAAATACCCAATGGAATGGAAATGCTATGTCAATTGTTTCAGACATGCAGCAAGTTCAAGTTTTGATTTTGGAACTTTCTGGAATTTTTTTCACAATATTTTCAGTCTGAGGTTAGTTGACTCCATAAATGCAGACCCCATGGATATGGAAATCTGACTGTATTTGCTTTGCTACCAAGATATTAAATAAAACAGTTGCCTAGAAAAAACTGATGCTTCATTTAGGATATAGCAGTAGTCATGAAAAGAGGTAGGCCATTGCTTTTTACTTGGAGTGTTAGTTGCTCAGTCGTGTCTGACTCTTTGAGACCCCATGAACTGTAGCCCACCAAGCTTCTCTGTCCATGGGATTCTCTCAGGCAGGAATATTGGAGTGGGTTGCCATTTCCTTTTCCAGGGGATCTTCCCAGCCCACGGATTGAACCTGGGTCTCCTGTATTGCAGGCAGATTCTTTACCATCTGAGCCACCAGGGAAGCTCTAACCTATTAACCACTTTTACTTGGAAATGCAAGGTTAATAGGTTATCATCCAGTTAATGTACAAGTAGGGTGAATCCCATAGACAGAGGAGCCTGACAGGCTACAGTGCTTAGGGTTGCACAGAGTCGGACATGACAGAAGGGACTTAGCACACACAAAGGGTTACTATAAAATAAGATTCATTTGTGTACGTAGTTCATGGCATTACACTTCGTAGTCGCAGCTTAAATTATTTCAGTGATGGGGATTGATGTGACATCAGATTTTCTGATGTGTGGATCTTTAAGTAGTCTTCATGATCTTTCACAGCAGCTTAGCTCATTTCTTTTACCTGTTCTAATATTGTTGAGACTTTTACCATTTATAAGGTAATAGAAACCATTAAAGCAAAATAAATGATTATATAATTGTTTCCATCTGTGTTTTTCATTGGTGCAAGATAGTATAATATTGATTGAAAATAAACTATTTTAATTTTCCTTGGGTAAGTATTGCCAGGTTTAGCATTGAAAAATACAGGTTGTCCAGTCCAATTTGAATTTAAGTAAATATGAATTCTGAGTCTATCCCGTTTAGTGCTTGGGACACACTTAAGCTAACTAATTCTTCCTTGTTTATCTTGAATTCCAATGTAATGAGGCACCCTGTATTTTGCCTAGCGGCGCTACCTTTGGCCTTCCATATGTGGTTCATCAGAGCAATGCGTTTAACATAGGATTGGCTTTATTTTGAACTGTGCCTCACCCAGCTTTAGCTGCCCTACACCATTTCATTCATTTGTCACAATCTGTTCATGGGAAGAAGACACCAAGATTTCAAAGCAGCTCTGTCTCTGGAAACCACTTACAAGGTTAGGATTCAGAAGGAGCTCTCCAATGGAATGTTTTGAATTGGATTGCATATCCACTCACTGTGCACTGTGGTGGGTTTCTGAACAAGTGGTGGGATTTCTTTAGCCTCCCTGAGGCTACATTACTTTACCCTCCTTGTGACCTTTCCTTCAACAACGGGAAAAAAAAGTATATTGTTTAAAATGGTAGCAGTGTTCTTGCATAGGAACTGGAACTAGTAGCTTTGCAGAATCCAGCTGGCAGCTGATTAAAAAAGAAAGTTATAGAACAGCTTTGGATTTCAAAGTTCTCTTCTGTGCCAGGATTTTAACACATCTCACAAATATTACATAAGATTTGCATAATTCCTACAGGAAAGGTCTATACGTATCACTTGAAAGCTGTGGCTCTATGAAGCCTAAAGCAGCACATTAGACAGAATTTCAAGGCAGATTGGGGAAAAAAAAATCCTTGAAGCAACTAGGCTGTGCCAGAAATTTGTACCTTTATACCTAAGGCCAAATATCTGAATAGGTGATTGTTAAGTGGAAAAAATTTGTGGAAAGTTACCAGGTGTGATATTTAGAAAATATGTCTATTCAATACAAAATAAGATGGATGATAGAATACAACTTTGATAATATCTTACACTTGCAGTCCAAATTCTGACACTTGATTTTCTTTTCTATCAAGGAGGAAATAAGGACAGAGATTTTAGGGCAGGTGTTGCACATAAAAAGAATTAAGAGAGAGGGGATTTTGTTTATTTGATTTTTCTTTTTTTTTTTTTTTTTTTGGTTATGGTTATAAACTTAAAGCTACCATTCAGGCTTCCTGCTGATTAGAACACATTAAAATATACATTACCTTTAAAATTAGGATATTCTTGCCAGGTTTGTGTCGTACAGAAGCATAATCTCATTACTGAGAGGGTTTATTCACCACTTTGGTATCCAGGATGAGTTGTTACTGGCACTGTCTGCCCCTTATAAAACCTTTTCATTTTCCATTGGAAAAGCTTTTGTGATCCTACAGATAGACAGCAGACAGATACCATTATACTGGCACTGAACAGTTATTTCACCATTAAACCCTCTATATTGCATGATTCTTGCTTTGTAATTTGGACTATAATTTGGAGTCTTTAGAAAGAACAATAAAAATTATTGTGAGGATGAAAAGATGCCCTCTTTATTCACCATGCAAAAAGCTGCATGTGTTCTGTTGTTTGTTGCTCAGTGGCTCAGTCATATCCGACTGTTTGCAACCCCATGGGCTGTGGCATGCCAGGCTTCCCTGTCCTTCACTATCTCCCTGAGTTTGCTCAAACTTCTGTCCACTGTGTCAGTGATACTATCAATCATCTCATCCTGCCCTCGATTTTTTAGGGAAATGTTTAAGATCCCAGTCATTCTCTTGAATTAAAGTAATGTGTCACATTAGGAGAGGACTCAGTCCATCTCGGAATTACAACATGAAGGTCTCTCGAAGTCCATCAGAAGGTGCTAAGGAATCTGGTGGTCTGAACACCTCTTTCTTGGTTTGGGAAAAGTAGGTTATTGGTGGATCACATACTGCTGGTCATGGAAATTCTCTCTTTTGTTGGATCAGCTGCATGAGAGGTAACATCAAGATGAATATGGCCATCACCCAACTGATGGGAACTCAACATGTTTTATCTTAAAAATTGCAGTGTTGTCAGAGATGGCAATCCAGAGGAGAAATCTCTAGAACTGAACTTCCTGAAGAACTGCTCAGACAGTTCTAAATAGGAGAAAGAATTACAAATTTTTGAGGATAAATAATCATTTAAATTTTGTTGTTGTTTAGACATTAAGTCATGTCTGACTCTTTTGTGAACCCATAAACTGTAGCCCACTGGGATCCTCTGTCCATGGGATTTCCCAGGCAAAAATATGGAATGGGTTACCATTTCCTTCTCCAGGGGATCTGCCCAACCCAGGGATCGTACCCACATCTCCTGCATTGGCAAATAGATTTTTTATCACTGAGCCACCAGGGAAGCAATATGGTTTATCTTTCAGGAGATGTAGGTGGGAAAGGAAGTGTGATACCAGATTATTGTATATGTGGAAAGTGGATAAGAAATGGACAGAGGGCAGGGGCCATGGCTGTTTCAGAATTTCTATGGCGAATACGTGGAAAAGCCTGGGGGTGGTCCGCTGCATGACATGGTGAGAATGTCAGATGGCTGAGAATGTCCGATGGCTGAGTGAGGCTGAGAAGTGAGCACTGAAATTATTGGGGCTACTAAAGTCCAAACCATCTCCTTGATGATGCTGCTGGGAATGGAAAATTAATCCAGTTTCACTTTTAGGCAAGGGGGATAAACAATTTTCCCTCAAAATTTATATGCATATCAAGTGTCTTTTAGTCCACCTTTCTAGTTTTGTGAAAGGTTGCAAATTGAGCCTTTCAGAGGAATCATTGTGATGGCCCTTAAATGCTCTGAGATTTCGAGAGAAATTCAGCTGCATGGTTTGGTTCCATGAAGGAGGACTGAGTGGAGCTGAGTGACTGGGGCCTGCCCACTTCCAGGCAGTCCTCCTGGACTGCATTTCCCAAAGAGTCCTATTTTGAGCAGATTTTTCTTTCAGTGCTTATATGAAAAGAAACACAGCCCTGGTATTTACCTGGTAAGGATAGGATTTGTGTTACTTCCTCTGAGAGGCAGCATGATATGGTGAAAGGGGCTTTGGAGGAAGACAGGCTGGTGGGATGCCAGCTCCAGGGTCTTGATTTCCTCCTGGTAGAGTCATGATAATATGTTTATTATCATAAACATTGAGTGCCATGTAGGTAAACATCCAGCGAAGGTTTATTAAACAGGTACACCAACAGATAGAAGATTTCTTTTATTTCATTTGTTTATCTGCCTCTCACTCCTAGAATGTAAGGTGCATGAGAATTTTAGCTGTTTTGTCTCTGCTGTCCTCCCAAGCTTGAAGAACAGAGCAAGACATGGAATGAGTACCTAGCAAATATTTGTTAAATTAATTTTTAATAGAGAACCTACACGTCTGTCTAAGGCTCTGGAGATAGGGCAATGAACAGAGTAGATGGAAGACTACCCTCAGAGAACTTACATTCTTTGAGGATGATGAATTTTGACTTGGTCAATAGTTGAGTGTCTCACAGTCATCTCAAATCCATCACGTCAAAATCTTGAAATCTAAATGTAGCCATAAGGGTTAATTTTGAATCCATACTGGATCTGGCTCTGTGACTTTAATTCTTACTTTGCCATTTTTGTTATTATAGGCATACATAATGGCCTGCCTCGGGAGTGCTACCCACCCGCCTCTGCTTGACCCTTGGGCTAGGGTGCCTTTGTTTAGCTCATAGGGAGGTAGCCTGATCCTGTCCACCTGTTAAGGGCTATAAGGAAGTGAAACTAACATATGCCCCTGCTGAGGCTTGTCATTCTAAAAGATATTTTCATGAATTAAATGGTCTTTTTACTTTGTTTCTTCGCCTCCCCTCATCTCTCATCCATAAAAGAACCTGGCATCCAGGCCCCAACAAGATGGTTACTTTGAGGCCCTGATCTGCCATCTTCTCCGTGAACCAGCTTTCCAAATAAAGTTGTCTTCCTTGCCTCAACACCTCATCTCAGATTTACTGGCCTATCCTGTGGTGAGCTGAGCAAGCTTGGACTCCGTTACATGAACTCTTGGACTTTTCTCCTTACACAGGCCCCAGTGGAGGCCTTCCTCACCTCAGTTAGTGGCAACCCCACCTTTTGAATTGCTCATGTTGAAAATCTTGAGTCATCTTTTTTTTTCTCCTTTTAAACTTTTTATTTTGTATTGGAGTATAGCCGATTAACAATGTTGTGATGGTTTCGGGTGAACAGCTAAGGGACTCAGCCATACATATACATATATCCATTCTCCCCCAAACTCCCCTCCCATCCAGGCTGCCACATAAAATTGAGCAGAGGTCCATGTCCTATATAGTAGGTCCTTGTTAATTATCCATTTTAAATCTGGCAATGTGTACATGTCCATCCCAAACGATCCCTTCCCCCATCCATCTCCCTCAGCAATCATAAGTTCATCTTCTAAGTCTGTGAGTTTCTTTCTATTTTGTAAGTAAGTTCATTTGTATCATTTCTTTTTAGATTCCACCTATAAGGGATGTCACAAGTATTTCTCCTTCTCTTTCTGACTTACTTCATTCAGTATGACAATCTCTATGTCCATCCCTGTTGCTGCAAATAGCATTATTTCATCATTTTTAATGGCTGAGTAATACTGCACTGTATATATGTACTACATCTTCTTATAATGAGTCATCTTTGAGGCTCTTTTTCTCTCAACACCCCTCATCCAATGCTTCAAGGGCTTCTGTTCGCCCTACATTTAATGTTCATACAGAAGTCACTCTTTCTGTCACCTTCGTTAGTGTCTGTGGTGTGATTCCCCCATACTCTTTCTCTCGGAATTCTGCAGGGGCCTCCTCTCAGGCCTTGCAACTTTAACCCTTTACCCCCTAAGGTCTGGTTTCTGCAGAGCAGCAGTCAATCCAGAGGAAATGTATCAAATGATACCACTGCTCTGTTCACAGCTCTGCCACAGCTTCCTGTTGCAACAGAGTGAAATTCCAGCCCACGTCCTTAGAGCTGCCATCCACATCTTCCTGAGTTGCTCCCTGTTCATCCTTGGACTCAGATTTCTGCCTCTCCTCTGGTCCCCTGGCACCAGTCACACTGGTTTCCTTATCACATACCATGGCTGGTTCCTGTCTCTGGAATATCCATGTGGATATTCTTCAGATATCCACATGGTTAATTTCTTTACCTCCCTAAAACCTTTGCTCAAATGTCACCTTCTCCATGAGATGTGACCTGTTCAACAATTTTTTAATTGGAGTATAAATGATTTACAATGTTGTGATACTTTATGCTGTACAATGAAATGAATCAGCTATATGTATACATATATTCCCTCCCTCTTGGACATCCCTCCATCCCAAACCCTCTAGGTCATCACAGAACAACGAGCTGAGTAGTCTGTTCCACCTGCCGACATCATATTCCCTATGCCTCTGCTTTTTCCTTAACGTCTCTCTCCTTTGATCTCTAGTCCCTTACCACCCTGGGATTTTTGTCTTTTACTGTGGTATCCCCAGTAGTATCCCCAGTGCTGTGGTATCCCCAGTGCTGTGTGGCACTAAGGAGATACTCAGAATATATTTGTAGAACTGAATGATTCAAATATATTTTTGAGGGCAGACAAAATGAAGACTTAAATTTTACCTTCTATCCCCTCAAAAGGAGACATGGGCAGACTGACTTACTATCAAGTGCTTGTGTCTATTGTTTCCAAATCGCTTAAAAAAAAATGAGTCAGTCTATTCATTTTCATTGAGGGTTAGAGAAGCTGAACTTGAAAATCAGCTTTTTTAAAGCTATGCATATACAAAACACTTTTTTTGTAAAGGCAAAACTTTTTTTTTTTTTTTGCCATGGATATCACTTGAAGATAGTTGAAACTTCTTAGTCTCTGGCCAATTAAGGAAATGTCACCTTTGAGCTAAGCTAGAGAAGATAAAGATACTTCCATTATTTGAACATCTTTGAAAATTTTCTGAATAGCTAAAAAGAGCCTGATGATGAAAGTGATTTGAGCCTAAGGGAAGCATGACTGGCAATTTCCCAGTGGTGTCCAAGAAACTTAAGTCAATTCAAATGTTGAATGCTGAAGGTGTAATTAGTCACAAATAAGCTGAAGTGTAACAGAATGGGAGTTTTCCTGGCCTTACCGACTGCATTCTCACTTCATCCGTGATTCTGAACTATGAATTGTGTTTGAAACATAAGCAATAGGTAGAAGTGATGTGAAATCCTGACTAAAATCAGACTGGTATTTCATGAGCACTTGTTCTTCACCCTGCAAGACTGACACCCCTTGACGTGGCTAGCGTCACCCAGGCTGACACGTCCCCCAGCTTCATCCACCGACAAAGACTCATAGTACTTTCTGGCTGAAATAAAAACATCTACTCATTTAGCAGCTGCCAAAAAGAGGATGATCTTGAAAAAGAACAAGATACGGATCTTGAAGCCTAAGGGATAATAGAAAAATTTAAGATTATATCCTGGATAACTAGTGGGATCTTGGTGTATAGCACAGGGAGCTCTGCTCAGTGTTCTGTCGTGACCTAGAGAGGTGAGATGGTGGGGGAAGGAGGTGAAAAGGAGGTCCAAGATGGAGGGGAGATATATATATTTAATATATACAGTTATATAATTAGTTATATAACTGATTCACTTCATTGTACAGCAGAAATTAACACAATGTTGTAAAACAACTATACTCCAATAAAAACAGTGGTTGGTTAGTCATTCAGTCGTGTCCGACTCTTGCAATGCCATGGACTGTAGCCTGCTGGGCTCCTCTGTCCATGGGATTCTCCAGGCAAGACTACTGGAGTGGGTTGACACTTCCTTCTCCAGGGGATCTTCCTGACCCAGGAATCGAACCCCAGGTCTCCTGCATTACAGGAGGATTCTTTAGTGACTGAGCTATGAGGGAAGCCCATACTGTGATAAAAAATAATATAAAATAAAAAACTTCAGGGTAAAATATAATAATAAGCATAAAAATATATGTTTTAAAAAAAAAGATTGTATCAAGTTGAAGGGTGCCTTATAAACAAACCAAAGAAGGGAAAAGGTGATCCTTTATATGAAAAACATGCTCCTTGCTTGTTCAGTGAGGTCTCTGGTCCATTCCTTAGGTGGGAAGATGCTCCACCATCTTGAGTGCAGCATGGACTGTGAACAGAGGAAGGACAAGGAGGGGAGCCCAGGCTTTGTGCTGCAGAACCCACTGGGTATTGTGTCTGGGGTTGTGGGTATGACCCAGGAGGACAGGGGACCATGATGCCCCACCTTTCCTCCATGGGAGGTACCATATTCCCTGACTGAAATAAAAAATAAGGCCTAAGTTTTCACTGGAAGGAAAAGGAACAGGCATATGACACCCAGAAATCTCAAAGCCAAAAGTGGCTGCTGAAACACTGAAAATTACTGCGTCACTGAGAATAGGGTTTCAGGTTGGAATATTATCAGAACGAAGGGAGATGTGGTTTTCGAGATTCAGGAATTTACAATCAAGTTTTTGTTTTAAAAAACACAATGTCAGTAAGTTACAGTTGTCTCTTGTTCTATAACAGTTTTTCAAAACTGCACTCAAGCACTAATTTGTTTTTTATTTTTTATTATGGAAACTGTAAACATACACGGAAATTGACAAGAATGTATTTAACCTCTGTCCAGACCTGATTCAGCCTTATTTGTTTGCTTTGGTTAAGAGCTGTAAAAAATATTAATAAATTTGGAGCAATGAAGATGTGTCACTATGAAGTATTAGTCAGATCACAATAAAGAATTCCATGTTTATTCAACTGGGCAATATTCAGCAATTGTTTAAAACAGTGAAGTGACTCATTTATGTCCTGACAGGTAGAAATGGTGACAATATATTGAATTACTATTAGCAACTTTATATTTTACAATATATTGAAAGAGTAGGCTAAGGAATAAAATGAATTTTGTGATAAAATATTTAAAATGTCATGTGTATGCCTGTGGAGGAAAGAGTTTAGAAGGATACAGTGGTTATTTCTGACAAATGAATTTTGAGTCAGTTGCACTTTTTATTTTTTATACACTCTTGTTTTGCCTGAAATTTATTTTAATGGGTTGTTTTGTCTTCACAATTTGAAAAGTAAAGATATTATCAATATTTTATTCTCTCCTTATCAGTATTTAATGTGACTATAATACCTACTAGATGGCTACTTCTATCCTCAAAATTTTGATTCAAATATCACTCCAATGGAGTCCTCAAAAATAACATCTTAGAAAAGCAATAACTTCAAAAAAGGTTTACAAGATATCACTGACTTAATGGGCAGGGGAGGTTCTGGGAAGGAATTGACTTAAAGTAATGGCTATATTTTCTAAAGCCAGAGTGCTGCATAAATCATTGATCAGGACAACCATCTTGGAAAGTATTTTAAAAGGCTCTGAGCTAACTGTTTATGTTTAAGGTACTTTCTTAGTTTTTAATATCTTCAGCATTGGTCACTTATGGAAGCAATTTTAAATTAAAACATCACTCTAAGTTTTTCTAAAATGAAATTTGTCAACTTTGATGTCAAATAAGAAAAAACAGCCCTCAGAAGAATATGTGATCTATTTTTCTTTTGGCAACATTAAACTTATTATATCATCTTTTCAATGAAATAATAAAATGTGGTTTAGGTAAATGCTGGGGGATCCATTATTAATACTCCATGGGGTTACCCCAGACCAACACAAGTGTTAGTTGGGAGAGGGGACTGGGAGGAGACTGGGCTTTGGTGTGATCTGGGCTAACCCCATGTGAATTCCCCCTCTTCCCAACAGGTCTAGATTTTTCACATGTTTAACTATGTTCATTTCATCAACAACTTCATCTAATCCTTTCAATCACCCCAAGAGACAGGAAGTCTGTTCTCATTTTGCAATTCAGTTTCCTGAGTCTTAGAAGTTGAGTAATGAGATGCAGATCCCTCAGTCTGTAAGTGACAGAATTAGACTTTGAACCCACCACTGCTGTCTTTTACCCTCCTTGGCCCCTCCTGCCTTGAACTTGATAAATCCTCTTGTGTAAATTTAGTCTCTAGCATCTCTCCCAACTCTGATCCTCTTCACCATCCCCACAGCAACAGCCTTGGCTGAAAATCTTATCATCTCACCCTAGACTATTACAATAACTCCTCAGTAATCACTGGTCACCCTTTCTCTTCTCACAATCTCTTGCCTCTCTTATGGAATTCTTTCAGCCCAGGCCCAACTGGCTATTCCCCTCTGAAAAAGGAGAAGCAGGCCCAGATATGCCTCACTCATCCAGGTGCCAGACTATCATTCCTACATCCCATTTCCAATACAAGGAACAAAGACTCCTGGAGAAATGGCTAATTCCAGGTCTGGGTTCAGTTCAGTCGCTCAGTCATGTCCGACTCTTTACAACACCATGGACTGCAGCACAGCAAGTTTCCCTGTCCATCACCAACTCCTGGAGCTTGCTCAAACTCATGTCCATCGAGTCAGTGATGCCATCCAACCATGTCATCCTATGTCATTTCCCTTCTCCTCCTGACTTCAATCTTTCCCAGCATCAGGGTCTTTTCTAATGAGTCAGTTCTCATCAGGTGGCCAAAGTATTAGAGTTTCAGCTTCAGCATCAGTCCTTCCAGTGAATATTCCGGATTGATTTCCTTTAGAATGGACTGGTTGGATCTCCTTGCAGTCCAAAGGACTCGCAAGAGTCTTCTCCAACACCACAGTTCAAAAGCATTAATTCTTTGGCACTCAGCTTTCTTTATGGTCCTATTCTCACATCCATACATGACTACTGGAAAAACCATAGCTTTGACTAGACAGATCTTGACTAGATAGGGGTTAGGAAATATATAAAATGAGCCTGGATGATCTTGTTATACCAGATAGCAAAGATGCTATCAAAGACTACCAGCCTCCTGTCAAAAGGACTCAAAACCACTTAATGAGGCTCTACTGGCCAGAGATAGAACAGTCTGAGCATCAGTAAGGATAATCGATTACCTTCTTTAAGCTTGTGAGTTCATTGTTGTTATGGTTTAGTTGCTAAATTGCGTCCAACTCTTTGTGATCCCATAGACTGTAGCCATCTGGGCTTCTCTGTTCATGGAATTCTTCAGGCAAGAATACTGGAGTGGGTTGCCATTTCCTTCTCCAGGGGATCTCGTGCATTAGCAGGCAGATTCTTTACCCACAAGAGAAGTTCTATGAGTTCATAATGGTACCTAAAACAAAACAATGACTGCAGAAGACTTCACTGGTCTCCACTGGAAGATGCTAATAAACAAACACATTGTTTTGAAAAATAATAGATTAAATAATTTTCTTGATTGATCACTCGGTCTTACTCATTTAAATTAGGTGTACACTGGGTGACCAAACATTAGATGATACAATAGCTGTCTTCTTACAAGTATTCCAGCTAATAACTTGAGACGGCATGATAGAAATAGAAGATCACCATATTGCCACACCCTAGTGTATAGATGAGAACAGAGCTTGAGTAAGTGCCCTGAGGAGAGCTACCCTGTGATAGTGGAATCTGGGCCACCACCCAGATAAGGAGTTGCACAGTTCAAGTCATTGTGAATGCACTGAACACCAAAAGGCCCCCGGGGAAGCACAGAAAGGAGAGGGGATCCAGTTAGCCTGCTTCATTTCATTACGTATCAGCACAGGAACTCTGGAAAGGAATTAGAACTGACTTCCAGGCAGGCTTGCTATCTTTGTGCAAGCACCCTGCACATCTTTATGAAGGAAATTTCATTCTGGCTGAGTGAATGCAGTGAAGTTTGTCTTTAAATAATCCACAAGGTAGAGGAATTTAAACAGAAGTGTGCTGTCCTGGATAGAAAGGAAAACCTTTTCCTGCCTCTCTGTTACCCTTCGGAGGTTGCTAGTTAAGTGAATGTCTGTCCCCAAACCTCATTCCCCCTCAGTTCAGTTCAGTTCAGATGCTCAGTCGTGTCTGACTCTGTGACCCAATGGACTGCAGCATGCCAGGCTTCCTTGTCCATCATCAACCCCCAGAGCTTACTCAAACTCATGTCCATTGAGTCGGTCATGGCATCCAACCATCTCATCCTCTGTTGTCCCTTCTCCTCCCATCTTCAATCTTTCCCAGCACAGGGTCTTTTCAAATGAGTCAGTTCTTCACATCAGGTGGCCAAAGTATTGGAGTTTCAGCTTCAGCATCAGTCCTTCCAATGAATATTCAGGACTGGTTTCCCTTAGGATGGACTGGTTGGATCTCCTTGCAGTCCAAGGGACTCTCAAGAGTCTTCTCCAACACCACAGTTCAAAAGCATCAATTCTTCAGTGCCCGGCTTTCTTTATGGTCCAACTCTCACATCCATACATGACTACTGGGAAAACTATAGCTTTGACTAGACAGACCTTAGTTAACAAAGTCTCTGCTTTTTACTTTGCTGTCGAGGTTGGTCATAGCTTTTCTTCCAAGGAGCAAGCGTATTTTAATTTCATGGCTGCAATCACCATCTGCAGTGATTTTGGAGCCCCAAAAAAATAAAGTCTGACACTGTTTCCCCATCTATTTGCCATGAAGTGATGGGACCAGATGCCATGATCTTAGTTTTCTGAATGTTGAGCTTTAAGCCAATATTTTCACTCCCCCCTTTCACTTTCAACAAGAGGCTCTTTAGTTCTTCTCCTCTTTCTGCCATAAGGGTGGTATCATCTGCATATCTGAGGTTATCAATCTTTCTCCCAGCAATCTTGATTCCAGCCTGTGCTTCATCCAGCCCAGGTGGCCCCATGTAGTGCCACCCAAGATGGATGGGTCATGGTGGGGAGGTCTGACAGAATGTGGTCCACTGGAGAAGGCAATGGCAAAGCACTTCAGTATTCTTGCCTTGAGAACCCCATGAACAGTATGAAAAGGCAAAAACATAGGACACTGAAAGAGGAACTTCCCAGGTCAGTAGATTCCCAATATGCTACTGGGAGTCAGTGGAGAAATAACTCCAGAAAGAATGAAGAGACAGAGCCAAAGCAAAAACAGCACCCAGCTGTGGATGTGACTGGTGATAGAAGCAAGATCCGATGCTGTAAAGAGCAATATTGCATAGGCACCTGGAATGTTAGCTCCATGAATCAAGGCATTGGAAGTGGTCAAACTGGAGATGGCAAGAGTGAATGTCAACATTTTAGGAATCAATGAACTAAAATGGACTGGAATGGGTGAATTTAATTCAGATGACCACTATATCTACTACTGTGGGCAAGAATCCCTTAGAAGAAATGGAGTAGCCATCATGGTCAACAGAAGAGTCTGAAATGCAGTACTTGGATGCAATCTCAAAAAGGACAGAATGATCTCTGTTCGTTTCCAAGGCAAACCATTCAATATCACGGTAATCCAAGTCCATGCCCCAACCAGTAACGCTGAAGAAGCTGAAGTTGAATGGTTCTATGAAGACCTACAAGACCTTTTAGAACTAACACCCAAAAAAGATGTCCTTTTCATTACAGGGGACTGGAATGCAAAAGTAGGAAGTCAAGAAACAGGCAAATGTGGCCTGGGAGTACAGAATGAAGCGGGGCAAAGGCTAATACAGTTTTGCCAAGAAAATGCACTGGTCATAACAAACACCCTCTTCCAACAACACAAGAGAAGTCTCTACACGTGGACATCACCAGATGTCCAACACCAAAATCAGATTGATTATATTCTTTGCAGCCAAAGATGGAGAAGCTCTATACAGTCAGCAAAAACAAGACAGGGAGCTGACTGTGGCTCAGATCATGAACTCCTTATTGCCAAATCCAGACTTAAGTTGAAGAAAGTAGGGAAAACCTGTAGACCATTCAGGCATGACCTAAATCAAATCCCTTATGATTATACATTGGAAGTGAGAAATAGATTTAATGGACTAGATCTGATAGACAGAGTGCCTGATGAACTATGGATGGAGGTTCGTGACATTGTACAAGAGACAGGTATCAAGATCATGCCCAAGAAAAAGAAATACCAAACAGCAAAATGGCTGAGGAGGCCTTACAAATAGCTGTGAAAAGAGGAGAAGTGAAAAGCAAAGGAGAAAAGGAAAGATACACCCATTTGAACGCAGAGTTCCAAAGAATAGCAAGGAGAGATAAGAAAGCCTTCCTCAGTGATCAGTGCAAAGAAACAGAGGAAAACAACAGAATGGGAAAGACTAGAGATCTTTTCAAGAAAATTGGAAATACCAAGGGAACAATTCATGCAAAGATGGGCACAATAAAGGACAGAAATGATATGGACCTAACAGAAGCAGAAGATATTAAAAAGAGGTGGCAAGAATACACAGAAGAACTGTACAAAAAAGATCTTCATGACCCAGATAACCACAGTGGTGTGATCACTCACCTAGAGCCAGACATCCTGGAATGTGAAGTCAAGTGGGCCTTAGAAAGCATCATTATGAACAAAGCTAGTGGAGGTGATGGAATTCCAGTTGAGCTATTCCAAATCCTGAAAGATGATGCTGTGAAAGTGCTGCACTCAATATGCCAGCAAATTTGGAAAACTCAGCAGTGACCACAGGACTGGAAAAGGTCAGTTTTCATTCCAATCCCAAAGAAAGGCAATGCCAAAGAATGTTCAAACCACCACACAGTTTCCCTCATCTCACATGCTAGCAAAGTAATGCTCAAAATTCTCCAAGTCAGGCTTCAGTAATACATGAACCATGAACTTCCAGATGTTCAAGCTGGTTTTAGAAAAGACAGAGGAACCAGAGACCAAATTGCCAACATCCACTGGATCATCAAAAAAGCAAGAGAGTTCCAGGAAAACATCTATTTCTGCTTTATTGACTATGGCAAAGCCTTTGACTGTGTGGATCAAAATAAACTGTGGAAAATTCTGAAAGAGATGGGAATACCAGACCACTTGACCTGACTCTTGAGAAATCTGTTTGCAGGTCAGGAAGCAACAGTTAGAACTGGACATGGAACAACAGACTGGTTCCAAATAGGAAAAGAGTACGTCAAGGCTGTATATTGTCATTCTCCCTAATCTACTGCAAATGCCTTGCTTCCTTGAACTTTGCCAGCTTACCACATGCACATGCATGCTTCGTCACTCAGTCACGTCCAACTGTTCGTGACCTCCTAGACTGTATTCCACCAGGCTCTTTTGTCCATGGAATTTTCCAGGCAGGAATACTGGAGTGGGTTGCCATTTCCTTTTCCAGGGGATCTTCCCAACCCAGGGATCAACCAGTGTCTCCTGCATTGGCAGGCAGATTCTTTTACCATTGAGCTACTTGGGAAGCCTGCCAGCCTACCACGCTTGGGACAAATATAGATTAGCTATTGTCTTAGGGTTGCCATAACAAATTACCGCAAACTTGAATGGCTTAAAACAACAGAAATTGCTTTTCTCACTGTTTTGGAAACTAGAAGTTTGCCATCAAGGTTTCAGCAGGTCATGCTTCCTTCAAGCCTCGAGAGGAGGATCCTTACTTGCTTTTGCCAGTTTCTTGTAACCCCTTGAAACAGCTTTCTGCCCATTTCAGGTTTTCATTGGCTTCTGAAAGTATTAACTCTGATCTGTGACCTTCTTCCCTCTAAGTGAATCTGGGTTCAGAGTCCCTTCTCTTAAAGACATTAGTCATCCAGTCTTGATCGGATTAGGGCCCACCCTAATTCAGTATGCCCCATCTTAACTCAATTACATCTGCCAAGGCCAGATTTCCAACTAACGTCACATTCATAGGTACTAGATAACCCCTAGTTAGGGATTCAACATATCTTTTTGCAGGGACACAATTTAATCCATTCCAACTAAAGTATTTTCACATCTAAGCCATGTTCATAAAAGACCCTCCTCCACTGATAAAAGAAGCAGCTAAAACTTTATCAATTATTAATACAAGTCTGATTTCCCCAACGGCTTAGCGGGTAGAGGAATCCACCTGCAATTCAGGAGACACAGGAGATACAGTTTCAATACCTGGGTCAGGAAGATCCCCTGGAGGAAGGCATGGCAACCCACTCCAGTATTCTTCTTGCGTGGAGAGTCCAAGGGATAGAGAAGCCTGGTGGGCTACAGTTCAAAGAGTTGCAAACAGTCGGACACAACTGAGCAACTAAGCACACACACTTTTATTCAAGATAGCAACTGCTATCACCTTGTATTTTTTAGTTAATTGTTTACCTACTTATTTATTTATTACCCTAGATGGTAGAAGGTAGGTTGAGACTGTTTGAATCAGCCATTTCTCAACCAGATTGCTCTGTGCATTTGAAGGGGGATATACTATGGGGACAGCCTCCCTCAGCCCTGACTACTAAAAATAACAGTAGTACCCCACAGGCAGTGTGACAAGCAGAATAAAAGAAAATATTTTTTTTTAATGAAGGGAAGAAAGGAAGGAGGGAGGAAATGCCTTCACAGATTTCTAAACTTACCAGGCTCGTTGAAAACCAAAGGTCTACTTTAATGAGATTTTTAACAAATCTCCTTACAGCCTACACAAAATGGGTTGTTCTTAGCAATCAGAGTTCTGCTTACTCAGAACTTACTCAGCCAGTCTGCTGGCTGTGAGAGGACACTAGACGCTTCAGGAACATTCTGATTTGGCTCATAGGGCATGTGTAATATTTGCTTCCCTTGTAGGGCAGGTGGTAAAGACTCTACCTGCCAATGCAGGAGATTCAAGGGACACAGACAGGTTCAATCCTTGTGTCAGGAAGATCCCCTGGGGAAGTAAATGGCAACCCACTTCAGTATTCTTGCCTGGGAAATCCCATGGATAGAGGAGTCTAGCAGGCTACAGTCCATGGTGTTGCAAAGAGTCAGACATGACTTAATGACTACACATGCATGCATGCCTGTGTACTATTTGAGAGGTATGCGGCAGATTTTAAGGGCACTGTTTCCCTTCTCTGCCATGTTTAATACGGTATTATTTGCAGGACTGTGACTGGGGTAGAGTCAGAAAGAGAAGAGAAAGAGCAAAAGGTTGGAGAAGATGAAAATAGATTCTGCTTTTTTGTGGTGAAGCTCACTACTCAGAGATATGACACCTTTCCT
Source organism: Bos taurus (assembly GCF_002263795.3). Taxonomy (NCBI): domain Eukaryota; kingdom Metazoa; phylum Chordata; class Mammalia; order Artiodactyla; family Bovidae; genus Bos; species Bos taurus. The sequence goes on from NC_037333.1 coordinate 89,870,419, forward strand.
CTGTGCTGAGAGGGTAAGATCCACTCCCTAAAGATCCCCAAGAAAACTGAAGTGGGTAGCCATTCTCTTCTCCAGGGGATCTTCCCTAAGGAGGGATCGAATCCCGGTCACCATACTCCAGGCAGATTCCTTACAATCTGAGCCACCGGGGAAGCCCAATAAATGTCCAAGTTCTTCCAATTAATATCCCAGTTACTAATCAGAAGACATGGATGTACATAATTAGGGCTGTTGTGGTGGTGGTGGTTTAGTCACTAAGTTGTGTCTGACTCTTGAGACCCCATGAACTGTAGTCAGCCAGGCTCCTCTGTCCCTGTCCTCTGTCCCTAAAAAGGCTCTTTTCCTCAGTTCTAAGTAATGTAATTTTAGGGATTCCCCAGCCCCCAGGATCTAATGCCTGATCATCTGAGGTGGAGTTGATGGAATAATAACAGAAATAAAGTGCACAATAAATGTAATGCTCTTGAATCATCCCAAAACCAACACTCCCAACATGGTCCATGGAAAAAATGTCTTCCATAAAACCAGTCTTTGGTGCCAAAAAGGTTGGTGACCACTATATTTTTGGATGTGGGACATAGGAGGTCACTGGACTCTTTCATGGGAAATGTGGAAATGGTGACACTGTAGAACAGTGGATCTCTGTCTCTCAGCATGAAGAGTGTGTATGCGTCTGTGTATGTGTGTGTAATGTGTGTATATTTGTGGGTAGGATGTGTGTTTCCCTCCTTTCTTACCTGCTTCCTTCCTGTCTAAAATATTTAGAAGGATTTTAAAAAGAAGAGACCAAGTAGCATAGAAAGAATGTCTTTTTCAGGGAAAATTAATGCTCAGCGGGTTCATATTTTTTCTGTAGTATCTAAAATTCAACACTTTGTCTCCATAAAATAGCAAATTATCCTATACATTCAACAGCCACAGGCATGCCTGATGGCTCAGCAGTAAAGAATCTGCCTGTAATTCAAGAGACACGGGTTCAATTCCTGGATCAGGAAGATTCCTTGGAGAAGGAATGGCAACCCACTCCTGTATTCTTGCGGAAATTCCCATGAGCAGAGGAGCCTGGCCAACTATATAGTTCATGGGGTCACAAGAGTCAGATGCAACTTAGCAACTAAACAACCACCACCCCAACACCCTAATTATGTACATCCATGTCTTCTGATTAGTAACTAGGATATTAGTTGGTAGAACATGGACATTTATTGGGCTTCCCTGGTGGCATAGACTGTAAGGAATCTGCCTGGAATGTGGTGACCGGGGTTTGATCCCTTCATTGGGACGATCTCCTGGAGAAGAAAATGGCTACCCACTCCAGTATTCTTGCCTGGAGAATTCCATGGACATTTATTTGGTTCTGTGGCTGCCTATTCAATGTTTTTTTTAAATCATAGCTTTCCTTGTAAATCAAAGTGAAAATCCACATTGGGAACTTTTTCCTCTGGGAAAAAAACATATTACTTATAGGAGATTTAATTACTTAGATAGTTTTACTTATATAGGCAAGAGAAATAGTTTAAGAAAAGTAAGAGTCTACTGTTTAAAGCCTTTATTGATTTGGTTTATTCTTAAAGGGATAAAAAATAACTTTTTTAAGTTCTGACACTATAAACAGAGCTCCTTGATGAGAGCTGAGTTCATGCTGAGCTAAACAGTTACAAAGCAAAAGAACAGTCTCATTATATTTTTAAAATCCCAGGGAGAGCCATTGTTGTGCCAAAGCAGTGTGGTCAGACAGCCTGGGACCCAGTGTCAGTGCCCGAGAGACTAGGAGTAAAGAGTTTTACAAGTTTTGAATTTTTACTAAAACAATTCAGATTAAAGCAGTTAATCAGGAAATCTGAGGTTATATAAGGGGTGAGCCGGTCAACCAGCTCATATATCTGGTTTGGGGTGCATGTTTGGAGTGACCAAACTTTTCCATGGAAGATTGGACTTCAGGATAATTCTTCCAGAATGAAAGAAGTGACAAGAAACATGGAAGTTTGAAAAGTGATCCCCACTGTGCTGACATCTGAGAGCATCCTGGTCCCTCCAGAGACATCTGACTGAAAAAAGCAGATGAGCCAGCTGGGACTCAAACCCCGATAGGACTCAAACCTCGGGCCCTGATAGGAGAAGAAAGGAAAGTGGGTCATGTCTAATGAAGCAGCTTGCCTCCCTTAGCAAGTCAGGCTGGCTGATTTGGAGGCCACCAACAGCGGATAGGGAAGATCCCCTGGAGAAGGAAATGGCAACACACTACAGTATTCTTACCTGGAGAATCCATGGACAGAGGAGCCTGGCGGGCTACAGTCCGTAGGGTTTCAAAGAGTCATATTTGGCTGAAGCGACTTAGCATGCACACAAGCAACTGTATAGTAACTGGCCACCTCGAAACCTCCTCCCTGAAGGTGGCATGGCTGCTGCATGAGAATACATGACAGAAACCAGGAGGGGCTCTGGAATATATCTTCTGAAGTGCTAAGACTCAACATCCACCATAAATTCTTCTCGAATTAGTGGAAAGAGATCATTCACTGTGTAAGCAAGAACTACCCAGGAATACTACTCAGCCATAAAAAAGAACAAAATAATGCCATTTGAAGCCACATGGATGCAGCTAGAGATTATCATACTAAGTGAAACAAGTCAGAAAGACAAATACCATATGGCATCACCTATGTGTGTGTGTGTATGTGTGTGTGTGTGTGTGTGTGTGCGTGCATACATGTGTGTGCGTGCTCATTTATGTCCAACTCTGTGACCTCATGAACTTCAACCCACCAGGCTCCTCTGTCCATGGGATTTCCCAGGCAAGGATACTGGAGTGGGTTGCCATTTCCTCCTCCAGGGGATTTTCCCCACCCAGGGATCAAAGCCACATCTCCTGCATCTTCGTGCATTGGCAGGCAGATTCTTTACCACTGAGCCACCTGGGAAGCCCATGATATCACATATATGTGGAATCTAAAATATGACACAAGTGAATATATCTATGAAATGGAATTACCCACATAGAGAATAGACTGGTAGTTGCCAAGGGGGAGGGGTTGAGGGAGGGATGGAGTGGGAGGTTGGGGTTAGCAGATGTAAGCTTTTCTATATGGAATGGATAAGCCACAAGGTCCTACTATAGCACAGAGAACTATATTCAATACTCTATGATAAACCTTAATGAAAAAGAATATTTTTAAAATATAGTATATATATATGTATGTATATGTGTAATTGAATCACTTTTCTGTACAGCAGTAACTAACATTGTAAATCAACTATGCTTCAACTAAAAAAAAAAAAAAAAAAAGAACAAGAACTACCCAGGAAAACCCCAAAGCCTTCTGAGATGATGTATGAAGGGACAGAAATTCTAGGGAAAACACTCAGTTCTCTTGGACTTAGATGGAGCTGGGTTTCTAGGAAGGCACATAAAACTTGAATTAGAGACACAGGTTCTTTGGTATGTGCCAGTTGTACTTTGTCAAGTCTGCGCTAGCCAAAATGACATCATTTATCTTCTATAGAGCTGTGCCAAACCATACTGATCAAACTTTATTGACAGTAACAGCTTGGATATGGAAGGGCACCTATGTTCTCTGCTGAGCACTTACTGCCAGGTTTCTAACAACCCAAATTTGACCTTGTTTGACTCATAACGTCGAACAACAACAGAAAAACTATGTAGATATCACACAGCAAGCAATGTGTCAATCAGGACTTGCTGTAAATGCAACAGTTCTACCTGCCCATTTTCTTTTCATTTGTGACGCTGATAGCCTGGTCTAGCATCGTGTTCAGAAAACATAACCAATCTACTGCACCTGCAAAAGAACCATTTCTGCTGGCTGTGCGGAATAAAAAATAGGCACCAACTCCCCATCTGCAATGGGAATGTTGGTCTCATTACCCGGACTCCGAAATGTGCAGATTATATTGTTCACACGTTTTCTTGATTTTATTTTTATAAAAATGCACTTTTCTTAGCATCAAACCTCAGCAACACTTGATTTTTATTTTTGATGAGGAATCTGGCAGAACATAGGCAATTAGCTAGGAGCTGTGTCAATTTGGGAGATCTGATTAGCAGTTAGATCAAAATTCATCTCAGAATTTAGGTGTAAGTCCAAATGGATAAAATATCCTTCTGAAAGCATTAGCAGTTTGGCTTTCAATGGGACATTGGATTAATTCAATCTGTGCTTCCTTACTACACAACATCATTTCAAGGTATAAATTCAATTTATGATATGGAAAATGGATAAGATATGCATAAGCTGGCCTTGATTTAACGGGGATGACAAGTTAAATATTCTGGTAAATGAAACAGTCCAAATAACTGAGCTTTCTCTGTACCGTAATGTGGGTTGTTGATTTTTAAAATCAGGAAAAAAACAACATATTTTAAACCATGTCTAACATTTATGATAAGGCCACTGATAAGTTCCATGCTTCCATTTGTCACCTGTTAAATAAGAGGATTAAATGAGATGAGTTTTAGTATCTATTCTTTATGATCTAAAACAGATTTTAAACCTGAGATCTATCAAACTTAGATGATCCATAAATGAGCTCCAGGAAATTCACAAAACATCATAGCCAACACTGCATGGATGAACTTACATGCCTTTTTTTGTTGTTGGGAGACAATCCAGAAATTGTATCCCGTACTTGAACTCTGGCTCTCCAGTAGATTTAAGAGGGTCTAATACTCAGTCTGTGATTCAATTCACCCTTAAAGCTTTATTCTTTCTTTGACAATTCGTAAGGTTCCTAGGGGTGGTCTGGGGTTTAAGGGTATCCTTACATGACAGTTGGTAGCACTGGCTCGTGTTTATTTGGACTGTGACTTCCTCAGTACAGATTATTATTGCATGGATTCACCTCACCTTGGGTTACCCACAAAGGTGGAGACTGTCCTCTCAAATTAAGGCTAAAGATGTCAGGTGGGGAAAACAGTATGGCTTAGAGATGTGTCATTGAGATGGTCAGTGAGAGCCTGGGGAGTGAGCCTTGGGTGTTTTGACTTCCTAGGCTGGTGTTCTTTCCATTACAGTGCGTTATGTAGAATGTCATAAAAGCTACATTTTAACACATGCAGCTCAGTATTTCAGAAGCCATTTAGGTTACTTAAGGTTTCCAAACTCTAGCTGCCCACCTCTCCCTCAAAAACAGATCCAGAATGAATTAGACTAGTGGCTAATATGAATTTCATTCTAAAAATGGAAAATCCTGCCCTGAGCATACAGCTCTTTAGGCTCCTGCTCCTTAATTCTAATAAAAACATCCATCTTGTGGATTCCACAGAGCTTTCAGGTACAAAATGCTGCCCAGTCTTCACAAGCTCTTGGCATCAACCAGTACCCCCATTACATAGACGAGCAAAATCAAGACTCATAGAAGTGAGACAACATGTCCAAAGCCACGGAGAAAGGGGCAGAGCCAGAAAGCAGTGCTGATCTCAGATCTCCAACTCTGCACCTGTTCATGGCAGCACAGCTGTTTCTACAATATTCTCAGGGCATTGGATGTAAGTGATGGGTACACTGGCTGGGGCATATGTGGTCAGGTCAGACCATTTTCATAGACTTAGGCATTGGAGAAGCTGTCTGCAAAATAAATTCTATGGTAAAATAAGCAGTGTGTTCCCTGGAGTGTAGATTTGAAGAATTTTTCTAGAAAGTTCAGAATCTTTCTGCATACCAAGCAAAGGACAAATATATCTCTAACCAGCAAGAAAATAGCAAGACTAAACTCCTCCCCAGTTCTAAATGCAGCCAACACCTTTTTGCAAGAACTTTTTTTGTGGACTTACATTTTTTTTTCTAGAAGCAAACAGAGCCTACTTCAAAGCAGAAAGACTATGAGAGAGATTTAGGACAAGAAAGGCTATTATTTCTCCTTATGTGTTACTTAACTTTTTGCAAATTCAATAGGCATTGAAACCCAATAATTGTTCTATTATCTTCTGCCAATATTAAACCTTTTTCCTAAATAGTTATATGATGTTAAGTGGCTGGAAGAGGTATTTTTGTGATCAGGCTGTACTGAAGGCACATTATAATACACTGGAGAAATGCATGATTTATTTGTTTTGATTTTGACTTTTGAAAGATTTACATCTGGACATAGATATACAAAACAATAGTGTTTTGCCAGTGCAAAGGTAAGAACAGCTCAACTTCAACTAGTTTGATTCTGTCACTGCAGTGGTACATGAGCAACTCCAAAACGTTCTCATTACAGACATGCAAAGAACTTGGTTTGGGTCTTGTGATCCCGCTTTTGAACACCAGCCCTGCCGTTTTGGCGACAAGCCAAGAGGACGGGAAACTAACATGAAACCCAGTAAGATGCTTGCCACCATGTTTAGGCATGTTATACACATTTTCTTATCCAACTCTACAACAGCCCTAGGAAGGTTGGTTCTATTGGTTTCTACTTCTGAATGAGAAAACAGAGGCTTGAGGAGGTCCAATCATTCCTCCAGAGCCACAGAGATAATGGATTCCCAAATTTGAACCCAGATCTCTCAGCTATTAAACCCATATTCTTTCAGATTATTCAGCACTTCTTTCCTGGGCTTCCATGTTTCCAGCTGTAAAACATGATTACTAAACATATCTTTTAGGGCTTCCCTGGTGGCTCAGTTGGTAAAGAATCTGCAGGAGACCTGGGTTTGATCCCTGGATTGGGAAGATCTCCTGGGGAAGGAAACTGCAACCCACTCCAGTATTCTGGCCTGGAGAATTCCATGGACTATTCATGGGTTCACAAAGTCAGACACGACTGAGTGACTTTCACTTAACAAAACCTATCTTTTAGAATTGTCAACTTATAACATTAATTTACCCAGAACAATACAGATATACAGGAGGTCTTCAATAAATAATATTTCTCTTCCTACACTTTGTTCTGATAACAATTCTTAGTTTAGTAAATTAATTAGGGTTTTTTATTTCTTCTTTTTTTTTTAGATTTAGATTTTTTAACTTTAGATTTTGACCTAACTCAGGTCTTTTTAAAATATAGAAGCAAAAAGACGACTCTCAATAGAGGTGCCAGTATGATGTTAGAGGACAAGGAAGATAGGAGTAACTTTCTTCCATTTTCTGTCTGGTGTGAGTAGCTTCAGGGCAGGAAGTAGGGTGATGCTGTTCCGGTCCCAGGGAGAAGGTGTGGGGTGGCCAGGTGTCTTTTTAACTGTGCATCAAGACCCTGGTGCTGGGAAAGATTGAGGAGATGGGAGAAAGGGGATAACTGAGGACAAAATGGTTGGATGGCATCACCGACTCAATGGACATGAGTTTGAGAAATTCCAGGAGATAGAGAAGGACAGGGAAGCCTGGCGTGCTGTAGTCCATGGGAGTCAAAAAGAGTCGGACAAGACTTAGCAACTGAACAAGACCCTTGTGAATACTTCTAACTTCATTTTATAACGCTGCTGAAGTCCTGTTGCTTTGGGGAAGGGTTGAAACAAGACAACAGTCAAGCTGCGCCGTGTTGGCCTGCAGTATTTCTGAATGGCCTCTGTTGCCATAAGCAGGTTGCCCAGTGCACTGCCCAGGCCTGGTACATGGTAGAAAATGTGGACAAAATTTCACCAGAACTGGTGGGAAGTGTCAGTATTTCCTTGCTTGTCGGTGACAACCTTCTTACAGAGAGACTTGGGAAGAATTACTTGTCTGCAAGATGATTACGTATGTGTGCATATACGTATTTAACTTTGCTCCCTGGCTGAAGGGCCTGGAGCCCTCTGCATGCAGATAGGGAATGCACCTAAACCGCAAGTACCAGGGAAAGCGGAATGAATCAGGGTAAGCTGAAGCGGTGGAGAAAAGTAGTGATTCAGTCTTAGAGATTTTGACATTTTCATTTAGCAAGCATTGACTCAGCACCTTTTTTTAAACTGGAAGTACTGGGCACACACTTCATCTTGAATGCACTAACCGTCTGGTGGAAGACCAGACTTCCAAACAAATACTATAATACAGTGTGGTGGGTTCCATGTTTGCGGTATGAATGGACTGTAATGGAAACAAAGCAGACAGGGTAACTATTTCACCAGATAGAAAAGTAGCAATAATATCTAGATATTTTTAAAAGATAAATAGGAAATTTACAAACAAAAGAAAGGAGGAGATGGAGAGTATCCTAGACAAAGCATGTGCAAAGGCCCTGTATCCACAACAGGGGAGTTGTGAGGAATCTATGAGGCTTGGCCGTAAAACAAGAAGACCAGAGATCAAAATTGGGGCCAGGGTGAAACGTCAGGGGTCTGGATGACAACAGTCAAAAGACTCAAGGCCTAGGTCTGCCACTTCTCGGATGTGGCTCCGAACAATGCACATTGTCGCTCTGAATCTTGTTTTCCTCATTTATAAAATGAAGAAACTAACAGTACCTATCTCAGAGAGTTGTGGGGATGCAATAAAAATAGCCTAATTGCTACAATTCCAGCAGTAGTAGTGCTCAGTAAATGTCTACTCTTAGTAGCTGTAGCTGTCATAGCAATCATTAATTTTACAGTAAAATCAATAACTGAAAATGTGAATAGTATTCGTATTAGACTTTTCAAGTGTCTTTCATAAAGAGAGTTTTATTGGGCTGTCCAGTAAAACTCTCTGTGAAAATGGAAAAGTTCTCCTTCTGCACCAGCCAGTTCATTAGCCATTAGCTGCATCTGGCTCGTGAGCATTCGAATGTGACCCGTGTAGCTGAGAAACTGCACGTTTTGTTTGATTTTATTAACTTCAAATACTACTGTGTAAGACAGCGAAGGTGCAGAGTCATGAAATCATAGAATGTTTAATGTACAAGGAACTCTAGAGGTTGGTATAAACTTTCCTCATTCTCTCCCCGACCCCCACCACCACTGCCATTTTTCAAATATGGAAATGGAGGCTCGGAGAGGAAAACTGACTTTCCCAGGGTCACACAGCTATAACAGACTTAGCAATAGAACCCAGCAGGTCTTCTGGCCTCCTGGGCCAGGCTCTTACCATCCTGAAGTTTGGTCAGATTGTCCTCTCCACTTAAGAAAGTATAATATCTGTCGCCTAAGCTTCATGGTTTCTGGTGTCACCATCAGCCACCCCTCTTTTCCCCACCATGTATTTCTGCTCCTTTTTTCCTCATACACATGCTGTACCCATTCAGTTCAGTTCAGTCACTCAGTCATGTCCGACTCTTTGCAACCCCATGAATTGCAGCATTCCAGGCCTCCCTGTCCCTCACCAACTCCCGAAGTTCACTCAGACTCATGTCCATCATCCATCGAGTCGGTGATGCCACCCAGCCATTTCATCCTCTGTCGTCCCCTTCTCCTCCTGCCCCCAATCCCTCCCAGCATCAGAGTCTTTTCCAATGAGTCAACTCTTCGCATGAGGTGGCCAAAGTACTGGAGTTTCAGCTTTAGCATCATTCCTTCCAAAGAACACCCAGGGCTGATCTCCTTTAGAATGGACTGGTTGGATCTCCTTGCAGTCCAAGGGACTCTCAAGAGTCTTCTCCAACACCACAGTTAAAAAGCATCAATTCTTTGGCACTCAGCTTTCTTCACAGTCCAACTTTCACATCCATACATGACCACAGGAAAAACCATAGCCTTGACTAGATGGACCTTTGTAGGCAAAGTAATGTCTCTGCTTTTCAATATGCTATCTAGGTTGGTCATAACTTTTCCATAACTCACTGACAGATATCTTAGTCCCTGATTTTGACACATGCTAATGGGAAACACTATGTATTGGCAACAGCTCATTTAGAACAAAATGCCCAGACCACTGTTTTCATAACTAATACTTTTTTGTTGTAGTTATACTGGAGTATTTATTATTGATGTTGCTGTTGTTACTTTGCCTGGTGGTTAAAACAAAGTGTCAACAAAGACCTTCTTTTAGTTTTTACAAAATATGAGCCTAAATTCTTTATCCTTGGAACACTAAGGTGATTAAACAACTCACTTAGCAGGTCATTGGAGAGAGACGATCAGGTACAGACACAAGTCCTTGAAACAACCAGTGTAGTCATCCTTAAACTCAGAGGCAGATCTGCTCGGGGCCTCTTGTGGTACCTGGTCTACAAATATAGCTCTTTCTTTCCTCTGTGGACAGAAGCTTCAGCCCTTCTCTGCTGCAGACTCTGGTGAGGAGTGGCATGTGGTGTCCGGGAGCTGACCTGAAGGTTTGCAGCCTGGTTCTCTTCCTTCCTGAGCCTTGGGTGGGTCAAGGAGGGGCAGGGTGCATAGTTGAGGGAGGCATGGGCAGGTCAACTAGCACTGACTTATTCTTAGTTCTCACAGTGCTCTACTGTGAAGTGAAAGAGGTCCTTAACTCTTGCCCTCCTGAGCACTTGCCATCACGCCCTGCATGGAGAAGGGCATTCACAATCTTGAACTCAGTCTTCTCTTGGCCTTCAGGATTGCTGAACTCTGTGCATCTCTGTGCTCCAGACACACTATTGTCTGTGGTTCTAGAAGATTCCTTCAAGCTCCCCTTTCAACCTGAACTGTGATTTTCAATCAGCTTAGCTTATTCTTACTCACTCCTTGAAAGTGAAAATGTTAGTCGTTCAGTCGTGTCTGACTCTTTGTGACCCCATGGACCGTGGCCCACCAGGCTCCTCTGTCCTTGGAATTCTTCAGGCAAGAATACTAGCATGGGTTGCCATTCCCTTCTCCAGGGGGTCTTCCCGACCCAGGGATCGAACCTGGGTCTCCCACATCGCAGGCAGATTCTTTACCATCTGAGCCACTAGGATCTCCTGTAAAAGCTACATCTCGGATAAACATTCCCTGAACCTCCACCCTCAAAAAGCAAATTAGCACCCCCTACTCCCTGAAAATCTCTCTCACACACATACTCTCTCTCTCTCACTCTCACACACACACACTCCTTCTCACACTCTCTTTCTCACACACACACATACTCTTTCTCACACACACACACTCTCTCACACACACACTCTTTTTCTCTCACACACACTCTTTCTCACACACTCTCTCTCTCTCACACACACACATACTCTTTCTCACACACATACTCTCTCTGTCACACACTCTTTCTCACACCCACACCCACACCCACACACACACTCTCACACACACACACTCTCTCTCACACATACACACACACACTCTCTTTCTCTCACACACACTCTTGCTCACACACTCTCTCTCTCTCTCACACACACCCCCCTCTCTCTCTTCTCACACACACACACGCAAAGTAGATCTCATTGCATCTTTATTTGATGTTTTCTTTATGATTCTTGTCATCTTTTCATAGTTTGAAATGACACATCATTTCATGATTATTTGTTTAGTATCTATCTCCTCAGACTGTAGATTCTATGAGGGTAGGGATTGTTTCTGTTTTATTCTGAGGCTTTAGTCCAGTCCCAGACACTGTGTTGGAGCTTAGAAAATATCTATTGAATTAAAACATAAATTAAATAAAAGCAGCATACCAGTTAGCTACCAATTGGTTTAGCAACTAAAAACAAGGAATAATTTTTTGCTGAGTGAGTGAATGAATGAATGGCCTGTCCTACTGAGATTTCTATGTTAGCTTTTCCTTCAGTGGATGGTTTAGGGGTGGTATTGCCTGAAGACTAGTTGGGACACAGCTCAGAGTGACTGACAAACAACAAAAGCAAAGTAATGAATGAATTTGTGGTTGCCTGGTAAACGTGACTGTGAAAAAAAGCCATTATTTAGGAAAACTAAAGCTCCTACTCACTCATCCCACCCCCTCCCACCTCTACACTGCGCTGCCTGCACGCCCCTCTTCCCGAAACCAGGGCCAAGGCAAGTTGCTCAACTCTCCATTTCATCATGAATGAGTGGATATTGTGTGGAAGTCATTTCTTGTCCGACAGATTGTAGGTACAAAAAAACTTGTTTCACTTTCTTTTGTGGAAAAGAAGAACAGCTATTTGTGATTGAAAAATATTCTGTTTTATCTACTGTCTCCAGGTTCCTTCTGTGCAGATGGGTCTTCAGAAGGGCCTTTGCTGAACAAGATGATGGGTGTAAACATGTTTAGATGGGAGTTGACGAGGTCTGGGCTGTAGATGGGTTGGAGTTGGGGGATTCCAGGCAAGTAGAGGCCACATGGGTTGAACTTCCTGGGCAAAAAGGGGAAACACTGCTATTAGTGGTGATTTTCATTAACTTGTGCTCTGTTATATGCCATGTCACTTTCTTCTTACCGTCCTCTACCTTCCATCATGAAAAATCTTCAGCGAAATTCCTCACTGATGCCTTGGGTGGTAGGTTTCCCTTTGGATAGCTGTGGAATTCAAAGAGTCTTACTTAAAGGTTAACTAGCAAAAGCTGCCACAGTTGCAATACTCAGAACAATCACAGAAACATGATCATGTAATGAAAAGGACACTTCTGTGATATTCTTTCCAAAAACCCATAGCCCCTGTCTAATGAGAAAAACATCAGACCAACAGAATTGGGAGATAGTCTCCTGGATGTGCATGTGTGCTAAGTCCCTTCAGTCATGTCCAACTCTTTGCGACCCCATGGACTGCAGCCTGCCAGGCTCCTCTGTCCATAGGATTCTCCAGGCAAAAATACTGGAGTGGGTAGCCATGCCCTCCTATCAGAGAGCTTCCCAGCCCAGGGATTAAACCGACATCTCTTATGCCTCCTGTATTGGCAGGCAGGTTCTTTACCACTAGGGCCACCGGGAAGTCCCGTTCTCCTGGACACCTGACCAGTGTTCCTCAGGACTGTCAAGGTGATGAAAAAGGCAAGACTGAAAAACCATCCCAGACAAGACGAGACTAGAGAGACAGGAAAACTGAATGTAATGTGGTACCTGGAACAGAAAGAGGACATGAATGGAAAAAGGATGAAATCCAAATAAAGTCCAATTAATATTGGTTTTAATTAAAAGTTTAATAGTCATATATCAATGATAATTTCTTTGTTTTGACAAAAGTAGGATGTTAACAGTGACAAAATTGGATGAAGGGTAAGGGGCAGTTGTCTGCAACACTTCTGCAACTTTTCTGTAAATCTGAAATTCCTCCAGAACAAACAGTTTATTTAAAGGTAAAGCCTCATGACTAAAATAGTGACTGCTTTCTGTAAATCTAAAATTATTCCAAAATAAGCAGTTTATTTAAAGATAAAACCTCAAAACTAAAATAGTCAATGTTGGTTCTTTGTTAAACTAGTAGGGGAAGGAAGTAAATTACTAAAGTTTTTTGTTTTTTTTATTTTTATTTTTTTAAGTTTATTTAAACAAAGTAATCACGAAATGGAAAACTCCATGCTAAGCAGACAGTGACATTTGTTGTCACTGTCCCTGTTGCCAAAGGTCAAGGTTTTGGCCCCCTCATGCAGCACGGTCATCACTGCTAAAGGAAAAAAAAAATTATTCTGACACTTGTTGAAATAACGAGGAAGACTTTATTCAAGGCCATTGAAATAGGAGTCAAGACTATAGAAACAGGGGAGAGAGATGGGGCTTATCTCTGAATATAACAATTTCAAATGGGGATTTATAGCCAAGGAGCAGGGTGAGAGGGTCAATGGACGGAAAATCACTAAGAAGCGATATCAAGGAGAGGGGCCTTCTCACTAAACCAACTCGGCAGGAATCTTGCCGAAAGCAGGCCAAGTACACCAAAGGTGAGGGATGAGGAACTTGGTCAGATATCCAAGGTGATGAGAAATCAAGGGGGCAGGGGTAGTTCATCAAAATGACTTAGCAGGATTCTGGCTCAGACTAGGCTAGCTGTTGTTGTTCAGTCACCAAGTCATGTCCGACTCTGTGACTCCATGGACTGCTGCACGCCAGGCTCCTCTCCTCAACTACCTCCCAGAGTTTGCTCTGATTCATGTCCACTGAGTCAGTGGTGCTATCTAACCATCTCTTCCTCTGCTACCCACTTCTTCTTTTACCAGACTGGGCTAAGCAGGCCACAGACAGGATGAGGAAAGGCACAAAGGGGCCCCAAGATTGAGGTCAAGACAAGAAGAGGGTTCAGAGGAACCTGACTTAGGTTGAGAGGGGCTTTATCATCATCAGTCATGCCAGTACCATGTGATTCCCATTTGAGTGATGCTATGTTATGAGCGTTTACCCTGCTTGATTCCTATCCAGGTGATTTGGTTGTATCCACAGTCGCATCCATAGTCTTGGGGGGCTTCCCTGATAGCTCAGCTGGTAAAGAATCCACCTGCAATGTGGGAGACCTGGATTTGATCCCTGTGCTGGAAAGATCCCCTGGAGAAGGGAAAGGCTACCCACTCCAGTATTCCGGCCTGGAGAATTCCAGGGACTCTAAAGTCCATGGGGTCGCAAAGAGTCAGACACAACTGAGTGACTTTCACTTTCACTTTCTTTCATAGTCTTGGCAGAGTGCAGCCTGGGAGCAGATTCCACCTGTGATTTCACATTCAACATCTGGATCTTGGGCATTGGCTTTTTGGGGTTGATGTTATCTGAGCCAGTTTCCTCCCAAATTGATTGGGTTGTGGGTCTGGAGACAACAGGCTTTGAGAATTTGGCCTGTAATTTTACAGATGGTTTGGTACCTAGAATCCATTAGGCAGTCCTCTCCCAGAGCAGAAGTCATTGTTCCAGTCAAAAGATACTTATGCAGATGTAAGGACTTTACTTACAGAGCAAACACAAATCCCATCATCAGCTGGTTAAGGTCAAGGGCCAGGAGGGCTTTATTTCCCTCTGGGCTGGCCCAGCACATTCATTCACACTAACATCTCCAGGTCTGCAGGACTTTGCAAAAATTAATAAGCTCAGTCCCCATTTGCATTACTTTTGGTGTAAAATGTCATGGCTACTTGTCATTTGGGTAAGTTTTGGATCAGTGTGTTTCCATATAAAGCCAAGTAATGAAATGAGGACAGCCAGGCAATATCAAGCAGAACCAGTTTTTGGTTTTGGCCTGTATTCTGGCCTAAAATTATCTTCACAATAGCCCCATTTCTCCACCTGGCTTTGGCTGTGGGGCAGCTTAGAGCTCCATCTGCAGAGAGATAGACTGTGTCATGGGGAGAGCTTAGGGGAAGGGTTGATGGAGGTTGACATTGGCACATGGACTGAGCCGGTGAAAACTTAAGTTCAAAGTTGTTTTGTTTTGGTTTTTTTTTTTTTTTGGTTTCAGTTCCAAAAAAAAACTTCATAAGCTAACACATTCTGACTCTCCCAACTCTTAAATAAATTCTGAAAGGACATAAAAGAAGGTCATAAAATCCAAGAAAATCTATGTCTATCTGTAAGGTCCTCTTGTTCTGCTGTTACTGAAATTGTGTTTTTTCCCTTAGGGGATATTTTAATATATGGAGAAGGTGAAACAGTGGCTAGCATATTGGGCAAAATGTAACCATTATTAAGCAACACACTGACAAGCTGTCAGCTTTTACCCCAACATTGGTGGTTTTTTAAGTATCCCGCCAGTGAATAAAGCAGCAAACACAGGAGCCTTATGTCTTGGAAGAGGCAGGCAAAAAAATATAAACGTTTCATTATTTCTAAAGTCTTCACAGGGTTTTTTTCACCCTCCTTTCATTTTCCTTCTTGCAAAGTTCTTTAATTTTAATGCCATCTACTAGCCAGCTTTCAAAATAAAATTAATATATGTCTATGACTTCATTTCTTTTCAGCAGTTTATAATATTTAAAGACAAGCCAGTCATAATTTATTTATAAAATTTGATCCCATTTCTGTTTCTCTATTTTGTCTCCTAGAAAGCAGAGGAAAATAGCCCTAAATAGATCTGAAAAAAATTAGACATTGAACTTTACTTTCCCCCAAATACTACAAATAAAATTAGAGCATTTGTCTCAAGAAAAATTAAGGGAAAGAACATTGCATCATTTGGAAATCAGATTACTAAAATATCAGGTCTGGATAATTAAGTTTGTACAGGTCAGGAAATAAGAAAGTCGATTTATTCTGGTTTTATGCCTCATCTTCTGTGTGGGTACTGTTTTCTGTAATAAGACGTCTGTGCTTCCTGAATTCTATACCACCTCAACGTCAAATGAGTTTTGAACGTTTCACATGTCATACCCTGATTATTTGTCAGTGTACATGGAACAAGAAAAGGAGGGGAAAATAATACTGGCACTTAAATTAACTGAAACAAGATTTGATTGTGGAGCCAGCCTCCACCCCCTGCCATGGTCCCTCTGACTACAGAGAGAAAAGGCACTTTAGGATCAATTGTCTGTTATGTTTCCTTTTGCCAGTTTTCTTTCTTTTTTCTCTAGTGCAAAAGAAGGAACTTTTCCTTTTGATCATGTACTTCTGTCTCCTCAGTACTCAAAGGTAGCAAAGTACATGGTGTAATTTCATTGGGCAGAGTTAAACCTAGCTTGAGTTTGGGAAGGTGTCAAAATTGTATCCTAGAAATACAGGCAAATCTGTAGGGCTGTTGCTTTCCACCCCTACCGAGAGTCGTGGTGCTTTCCGATGTTTAAGAAAGGCTGTGAGGAACTGAGAACGTCTCCAACTGCACAATCAGTGTGTTGAGGCTTGACACTGTCGTTTCAGTGTTACCACCCCATCTCAGAGCATTTAACCCGAAACTGGGGATGAGCTTGAATGTTGGTAATATTCTAACGTCACTGCGTGATTTTAATGTACAGCTCAGGAGTGAAAGCCACACTTGTAAAGATATTTCTTTGTAAAGGGAAAGAAAGAGAGAACAAAAGGAAAAAAAAGTAAAGGAGGGAGGGAGGAAAGAAAGAAAGAAAAAATAAAAAGAAATGCTGTGTAAGCCAATTATAGACTAGGATGAGCTGGTTTGCAAAGCCGTTCATGTTCAAAAATAGAAATAACACTCTAGACAGAGACCCAGACTCAATTGCGTATAGACGTGCATTAAGCTGTGTTTTGACTGCAGGTCTCTCCTTGCGGGTGGCTGTTGTCAAGGTCAACACCGTATATGAACACAGGGCTTCTGACAAGGAAGAGGGTGGGGCAATGGGGGGCATCTGACGTCCTTCTGCCACTCCATCTCACTTGCAGCAGTGCCCAGAGAAGCCAAGCCCACGGACCCTGGTGGTCACGTTGGGGGTCCGGGGCACCTTCCCGGCTGTGTCAGGTCGCTTAAAGAGGGTATGCCAGCATTCAGGGGAAAGCACAAACCATAACTCTTGCTCAACATACAGACCAGCAGGGACCCCCGAGGCAGGGAGTACAGTCCAGCACAGAGAAGGCTGTATTATTCAGGATGCTGGATAATAGGCAGATAAAGCTGGATAAAGCAGACACCACATCTGCAGGCAGTGGCCAGTCCATCTTATCCAGCGCCAGCACCCGGGTCTTGCCTTCCAGACCCACACAGGGCTCTTCCAGAGCCAGACGAGGGTGAGAGGGCAGGCAGCCTCCCATGTCATCACAAGAGCTAAAGTGCCCATATTGGTGGTCAGAACAGCATCTCAAGGGCAGTGATACGTTCTCTCCAGCAACCTGTTTGAAGGCACAGCTCTGAAAGTGTTGCCTTTCTTCGCAAGGTCAGAGAAGGTAAAGACAATAAAGGCCAGAAGACCAGGCAGTAGAGTGATGGAACCGAATACCCACTGAGAAGGCCA
The DNA here is from genome assembly GCF_002263795.3 of Bos taurus. NCBI lineage: Eukaryota > Metazoa > Chordata > Mammalia > Artiodactyla > Bovidae > Bos > Bos taurus. The sequence goes on from NC_037333.1 coordinate 89,887,979, forward strand.
GGCCTTTATTCCTCCCCTCGGCTCCATCTCTTCGGGCACTCCCCAATGCCTTGCCAACAGGCCGCCGGCAGCAAGAGTGGCCAGGGAGCCACGGATTTGGTTTCCCACTGTTTTTGAGATCACAGTGCACCTTAACCTCCTCATGAGATGATCTGTGGGCTGAGTTCCCAGGGCACCTTACAGGGGCCAACCAAGTGAGGCTGGATACACCAGCCGCTGGGCTAGGTTCACCTGTGACCCAGATGTTGGAACACTTCGAGTTAAAGGAAGCTTGTCCCCATGTGAGGAATTAGAGGCTCTGCCTCCCTAAGTTAAACTTCAAAGTGACAGTGTGAGAACGGGAAGTACACAGTGTCTGGGATTCCTGGAGCACCAGCCAGATGAGACATTCCAGATCTTTCTCTTCCAAGTCTAAGTTATGCCTCAATGCCAGCCTGGGCAGAAAAGGCACTGTAAGGAGTGCTGTCCTCTTGTATGGCCTTGTCCCTCTTCTCAAGTCTGAGGGGGCTGAGGGCCGCCTGGGGCTGAAGAGTTCCCATGTCAGTCCCTGGAGCTTGTAGTGACAAGCAGGCTAAGCTTTCACCATTTATTCATTGGCACAGGAGTTTTGGAGGAATCTTAGCATGCTAGCTTTGAGGTGGAGGAAAAGATCAGGCTCATGAAAAACAGAATTGTTCTCAGCCTTCTCCCATATTCCAGTATGACCTAATAAAACATCAAATCTAACTGCCAGAAGTAGCTCTTTAATCCCCAGGCCTGTGGATTACCTACTTGGTAGATTTTCCTGAGCACACTGTAAATCCAGAGGCAATGTCCTCCCCACTGGCAAACACTGACCCCAGTTACTGTCCACCTTTCTGCAAGTATTCAAGGAAGCAGTTCATTAATTTTGATATTATCATAAGTAAAACCTAGTCAAGAGACAAATCTTCTGCAGAGGAATTCAGTTTAGTTTTCCAGAGCCAGAGATCAATAGCTGGGAGCACGAGTCAAGGGGATCATCTTGAAGGGGTCCTGGGTCTAGTTGGAATCCTGCCTCTCTCCTTATTAGCTCAGTGATTTTGAATAAGTCACCTAGGCGCTCAGCTTTGGATTTTCTGTCCAATGGAGCTACAGAGTGTAGTGGAGGGGGGAAAATATCCCTAAGAACTGAGCTCTGAGCATTTGAGGGTAAGTGACTTGGTATGTCTCACCCATTCTAAGGCACCCACTTTTTTTCCTTTATGTTCACCACCTCTGAAACTTGGACGCATCTCACAATCAATGACTGAATTTTAATGGTGCATGAAATAACGGTTCATCTCAGAATTACTACCTTTGAGTTTGTGCTTCTGAGATGGGTTTGCTCATCTGAAAATGAAGCAGTTGGAGCTCTGAATGGTCCACTCTAGGGGGCCATTGGTGGGGTTAATGAGGACAGGACTTAACCTTTTCGTGACCTTATCCCACCTTTTCCCTGCCTGGTCTAGTTTATTCTCTCTTGGAGAAAGTTGTGAAGGTTCCTGAGATGTCCAAGAAGTAGGGACACATTCTTTCTGCAGCACCTATTAATGGGATGGGGCCAGTCCCCACCAGGGTCAGAGACTGGTCATGAGCATAAGAATTTGATGTCCAAAATGCTTCTTTATTCACATACAGCTCCTTGACGTGACTGGCAGTGGGGACATGGCTGGGACTGTGCACAGGTGAGCCAGGGCACTGATTACCTGTGTCTCCCTGGCTCTGAGCAGGACACAGGGTGGAAACCCTGAAGATCCTGAATCACACCGAAGGAGCTCCCTGAGCATCTTCAGAGATGGAGAGAGAAGGAGCTGGAGGCAGGACCACATGGCCCTAGAACCTCCCCATCATCTGTAAGACCTACCTCATTCCACCATTAGGATCCCTACTTTCCTGCCCTAGACATTGGATTTGTTTTGCTTCTTCTTTCACAGTATAAAAAAAAAAAAAAAAAATTACTTTTAAGGCCTATGACAGCACTTACCTTTCAACCACATTTGCTTACTTGATTTTGAAACCTCTCTGTTTCTTTCAGAATGCTCCAGTTAGTCAGTTTACTATCAAGTTGCATGTGTGTGTTTCATAACAAGATAACTTCAGAAAGAAGCACAAATCTAAGATAAAACCTTTCTGAAGTCTCTGCCTTTGTAAACATCCCTAGCTGAACTTGAATGTTCTCAACATGTTTTTAACGCAGTTTTCCAGTCAAATCACATGAGCTCTGATATTCTGCTGTAAATAGCTTCTCAATTCAAGAGCTCTATTTGGGCGACTTGTCTTTTACTTTCACAGCCTTGTGAAACCTCTTCTGGTAAATACACAAAGTAGTACTCCATAGTTTCTTATTCTGATTGGCAGAGACCCTAAGAAAACAATAGATTGGTCTGAGCCTATTAACAGCTGATTCTTTCTGGTCTCTGAATTTTATTTCCAGTGGGAAGTCCCTGATGATGTCATCGTGATGATGCCCCTTGTTTCCAGGCAGTGAGAAGAAATGAAAATGTACAATTTTGGTACAGGAGGGTTGAGGGCATCTGAAAACTGGTGTAACACTGAGGAGCAGGCATGAGCTTAGATTTCAAGCAGGTGGCAGTTGAAAACATTGGCTCTGTCCCTTGTCTAGCAGACCTTATTTTCTGTGACCTTTCTTTCTCTGAGCTTCATTCTCCTCACTTGTAAATGAGGAGACAGTAGTACCTCACAGTGTTATTCTGAAGATTAAACAAGCTAATATACGAATGTGCCTACTACAGTCCCCATCGAGCAGTGGTATTTGAACTTACCCCTTCCTCTCACTTCCCCATTGCTTTTAGAAGCCTTGTTTATGACTTTGTTGGTTTGAATTTTGATTTTATTTTTGTTTTTCAGTCAGCAGAGTGTAAAACCTGGGTGTTTTATGGCAGTTTTCATGGTACACATTGTATGCAATTGTATGCAATGTAAACTTGAGAGAGAAAAATGAGCAAAATCTGTGACTTAGACAAGGCTGGAAAAAATGTTATGTGGAAGAGAGTAACATTTTTTCCCAATAACTATGAACAGACTTTAAAGAGTCTAAAAGAATAAATGACTTCAGCATATAAAATACTTCTCGTGTGTGCATGCTCAGTTGCTTCAGTGGTATCCAACTCTTTGTGACCCCATGGACTGTAGTCCTCCAGGCTCCTCTGTCCATGGAATTCTCCAGGCAAGAATACTGGAGTGGGTTGCCATTTCCTTCCCCAGGGGAGCTTCTTGACCCAGGGATCGAACCTAGGTCTCCTGAATTGGCAGGTGGATTCGTTACCACTGAGCCGCCTGGGAAGTCCACAAAATACTTCTATTTCCTCCAAATATCTCCATATCTTGAAGACAACTATGGCATCTCCCAGGACTAAATCATCCTCCCAGGGTAGAGCTGGGGACATGGTCTCTTCCAGACCCCTGGAGAGTCAAGTCTCCTCAGCTGCATCGGAGTTCTGGAAGAGAGTGGAAGGTGAAAGCCAAATCCTGCCCTGAAGGTCTGGGTCACCTCAGATTCTTCACCCAGACCCTCTTTCACTGGCACAAGCCTCTAGCTGGCCATTAATTTAAATATACATTTTTCAGGGTCTTTCCTGGTCCAGTAGCTAGACTCTATGCTCCCAATGCAGGGGGAGCAGGTTCGATCCCTGGCCAGGGAACTAGATCCCACATGCCTTGACTAAAACCTAGGTTGCTGCACTGGGTTTTAGTCGAGGTGTGTGAGATATGCATTTTATATGTGCATTTTTTCAATGTAAAAAGCCTATACTGTCCATACGCTAAAGATTCTGGCTGTCTCTCCCTTCCCAACACAAGTTCCTAAGATGTTGACCAAGAGAACCCAGGCCGCCTCCCTCAGATTTCAGGACAGTGCGACCCCCAGCTATGTCCTGACCTTAAAAAGATACGCTGGGAGGTTGGCTGCTGAGAAGGGTTGAATCCTACCAAGAGGATTTGTTCAGATTTTTTAGACTTCCACATTTATTTAAGAGGAAGTTGTGGTTTTTTTAAAGTTCACTTGTCTGAATTTTCTAATTTTCTATAATACATATATATTGCAACCATAATAGGGAGTCTTCCCTGGTGGCTCAGATGGTAAAGCGTCTGCCTGCAATGTGGAGGACTGGGATTCGATCCCTGGGTTGGAAAGATCCCTCGGAGAAGGAAATGGCAACCTACTCCAGTATTCTTGCCTGGAAAATTCCATGGATGAAGGAGACTGGTGGGCTACACAGTCCATGGGGTCAAAACCATAATAATACAAAGTTCATTTTTTAAAAAAAGAAAACTATACCCAAGCCATTCTGGGAGAGTTCATTACATGGAGGTTAGTATCCAATTGGCTTGCCTCTCCTAACCAGATTAATCTGATTAAGACAATGGATGGAATCAAAGGTGACCTAATATCAGTATGTTACCAACTTCCCTGGTCCTTTTTTTCTTTTTTGCATTTTTGAATCTCACTTATTTTAGCAATGACAGTATTCTTACAAAAGGATAATTTTAATAAAGATCCTTTAATGAGCAGCTCTCACTTATACATATTTATGAATCATCTTTGGTGCTGTAAGAACCTATAGAAGGAATAACATCATACAGAGAAATGTAGTTACATTGAAGAATTTAAAAGATCACAGGAAAAGCATCTGGCTCCTGCTTTAACTTTTCCTGAGTTGACCGTAAATAAGCTGTCTGCAGTCGCTGCCCCTGAGACAGGGGACAATAGAACATAGTCACACGTGATGAGCTGGTTTCCAGAGGTGCTCTCTTCCAATCTAGATCTCCTCGTTCAAGGTCAGGACACATGGAGACGTGGAAGTCTTTCATTGGCCATGCTACCCTGCCAGAATATTTCCATTCCGCATTCTGGTTTATTAACAAAGAATGTGGAAGTGGTTGCAACCACAGTAGAGGAAGGTGAATGCAGAGACAAGCATTACTGTGTCCACTTACAATTTGAGGAAGTGACTCTCAAGGGCAGCACTGGACAATGCAGCCACCCTCCTGTCCATTCTACTGTGACAAGCAGACTGTGCCCGGCCCCGCCCCACTCTGAAGGCTGAGATGCCATCGCATATCCCTCAAGAGATAATTTGCACATTTCTCCTCCTCACCCCGGTCCCAGCCTTTAAATGTCACTGCAGTCTCTAAAAACTAATACAGGTAGATCATGGCATCCAACTTTTGAAAGATTTCAGCCTCTATTCAGTCAGCCAGTTCAGTCACTCAGTCATGTCCAACTCTTTGCGACCCCATGGACTGCAGCACGCCAGGCTTCCCTGTCTATCACCAACTCCCAGAGCTTACTCAAACTCATACCATCCAGTCAGCGCTGCCATCCAGCCATCTCATCCTCTGTCGTCCCCTTCTCCTTCCACCATCAATCTTTCCCAGCATCAGGGTCTTTTCCAATGAGTCAGCTCTTCTCATCAGGTGGCCAAAGTATTGGAGTTTCAGCTTCAGCATCAGTCCTTCCAATGAATATTCAGAACTGATTTCCTTTAGGACGGACTGGTTGGATCTCCTTGCAGTCCAAGGGACTCTCAAGAATCTTCTCCAACACCACAAAGCATCAATTTTCAGCGCTCAGCTTTCTTTATTGTCCAACTCTCACATTCATACATGACTACTGGAAAAACCATAATTTGACTAGACAGACCTTTGTTAGCAAAGTGATGTCTCTGCTTTTTAATATGCTGTCTAGTTGGTCAGAGTTCTTTCAAATAGCAAGCATCTTTTAATTTCGTGGCTGCAGTCACCATCTGCAGTGATTTTGGAGCCCCCCCCCCCACCAAAATAAAGTATCTCACTGTTTCCATTGTTTCCCCATCTATTTACCATGAAGTGATGGGACTGGATACCATATTATTTTTCTGAATGTTGAGTTTTAAGCCAACTTTTTCACTCTCCTCTTTTACTTTCATGAAGAGGCTCCTTAGTTCTTCTTTGCTGTCTGCTGTAAGGGTGGTGTCTCTTGATTCCAGCTTGTGCTTCATCCAGCCCGACATTTTGCATGATGTACTCTGCATATAAGTTAAATAAGCAGGCTGACAGTATTCAGCCTTGACGTGCTCCTTGCCTAATTTGGAACCAGTCTGATGTATAACTGTTTTAAAACACATCCTTAAGGGACTTCCCTGGTTAAGACTCAGGCTTCCAAAGCAGGGGGTGCAGATTCAATCCCTAGTTGGGGAATTAAGATCCCACATGCCATGCAGTGCAACCAAAAGAAAATAAATTAACTAAATAAATGAATATCCTTTACATTTTTTAAAAATAGCTTCTGCTGTTGTTGTTTAGTCGTTATGTCCAACTTTTTGCAACTCCATGGACTGTAGCCCACCAGGCTCCTCTGTCCATGGAATTTTTCAGGCAAGAAAACTGGAGTGGGTTGCCATTTTTCTTCTCCAGGGAAGCTTCCCAACTCAGGAATGGACCCGCATCTCTTGTGTCACCTGCATTGCAGGTGGATTCTTTATCACTAAGCCACCTGGGAAGCCTGATCTTTAGCCTAGCTTTAACATTAAATGAGCTCTAATTAGACATAGGGATCATTCCAACCCAGGGATCAAACCCAGGTCTCCCACATTGCAGGCGGAGTCTTTACCAGCTGAGCCACCAAGAAAGCCTAATTAGACATAACCAGACAATATAGTTAATGAGAGTTTGGGATTTCTCAGTCATGCTAGTTTGTGATTTTGGTTTTGTTTCTGGAAAGCAAAACAAAATAAAACAATACCATAGGACATAAAGCTCCAACCAGCAATGGTTTAGTGATCTCTATTTCCTCGATCCACTTTAGAAACTTTGAAACAGATGAAAGACAGAAGTGTGTCTGTGAATACAAGAGAAGGGATATCCCTTACTAGATTTGGACATTTCCCAGACATTTTAGAGGCATCAACATACCAGAGAAGCTTGTGAAAAACTGGTATTACATCACCTTTGACTCCACTCATTGTATTAATTAGGAGAAGCACGCAAATTGTAAGCAAGCAAGCACCTTCCAAAACCGCATCTACTTTGACCTCATTGACTACGCTAAAGCCTTTGACGTGTGGATCACAGCAAACTGTGACATATTCTTAAAGAGATGGGAATACCAGACCACCTTACCTGCCTCCTGAGAAACCGATATGTAGGACAAGAAGCAACAGTGAGAACCGGACACGGAACAACAGACTAGTTCAAAACTGAGAAAGGACTACGTCAAGGCTGTATATCGTCACCTTGCTTATTTAACTTATATGCAGAGGACATCAGGTGAAATGCCAGGCTGGATGAAGCACAAACTGGAATCAAGATCTCTGGGAGAAATATCAATAACCACAGGTATGCAGATGACACCACTGTAATGGCAGAAAGTGAAGAGCAACTAAGCCTCTTGATGAAGATGAAAGTGAAAAAGCTGGCTTAAAACTCAACATTCAAAAATCTAAGATCATGACATCCAGTGCCATCACTTCATGGAAAATAGATGGGGAAAATGTGGAAACAGTATCAGATTTCATTTTCTTGGGCTCTAAAATCAATGTAGACAGTGACTGCAGCCATGAAATTAAAAGACGCTTGCTCCATGGAAGAATAGCTATGTCAAACCTAGACAGTGTTTTTAAAAGCAGAGACATCACTTTGCTGACAAAGGTCCATATAGTCAAGGCTATGGTTTTTCCAGTAGTCATGTATGGATGTGAGAGTTGGACCATAAAGAAGGCTGAGCATTGAAGAATTGATGCTTTCAACCTGTGGTACTGGAGAAGACTCTTGACAGGCCCCTGGACATCATGGAGATCAAACCAGTCAATCCTAAAGGAAATCAACCCTGAATATTGTTTGGAAGATCTGAGGCTGAAGTTGAAGCTCCAATACTTTGGCCACCTGATGTGAAGAGCTGACTCATTGGGAAAGACCCTGATGCTGGGAAAAACTGAGGGCAAGAGGAGAAGTAGGCAACAGAGAATGAGATGGTTGGATGGCATCACTGACTGGATGGATGTGAGTTAAGCAAGCTCCAGGAGTTGATGATGAACAGAGAAGCCTGGCATGCTGCCGTCCATTGGGTTACAAACAGCTGGACACGACTTAGTGACTGAACAACAACAACAAGCAAATTGTACACCAACCTCTGTGTAATGAACTGTATCCCAATGGCTTGGATATAGTTCTTATTATAATGAGCTTTGCATTATTATGGTTTTGATATATATGTACTGTATAAAACTTGAAAATTCCAGAAGCAAACTTAAATATATAACAGCTTTCTTTTCTAACTGCCCAGAAATCACCACTGTTCAACCTTAGCACATGAGTGTATTTTTTCAAAGAAAGTTATTGATGCCTGGGAACAAGGCTTGAAGCACTGCCACCACTGGTAAACATGAACCTACTCCAGAGGCAATGGCCCTCCATTTCTGGGACAACTTTCAGACACACTTCCTTCAGGAACATTTCCTGAGAAGTGCAGTCAAGCTTTCAAAGAGAAAATTTGTGAAGCAAGTTCCCCAGAGATATGTCTGAATTAAATTGCCTTTATTCTAAGACACGTATAGTTTTTTCGTTCTAATTCTTTTATATGGGAAGTCATTATCACCCCTTGAGTCAATCAGCTCAGTATTTAGAGGATTCTGGTCTCTGACCTCATAAAACATGCTTGTTAGCCTCATGCATCTTTCCCTACTTTTCCATTAACACTTGAACAGACAAAAAAAAAAATCAGATTTTCACTGCCCTACCTCACCCTCCAACATCATAAAAATAATTGTTCCAGGGATCAGATACTGTCATGTATGTGCAAGGATAATTCAGAATCTTGTACTCAGTCAGAGGGAAATCTAGAGGAACCAATTACAGTTCAGGACTATGAAAAGGCTCAGTAAAAGCATTGACCTGCACTACCCCTTATACATCATGAGGTTCATAATAGAGTATGGCTTTCCTTACTGAATACAGTCTGGGAATGAGTGTTTTTTTATTTTGTTTTGTTTCAGAAAGCTAACATCTCTTTCCTTTCAGGAGGGAGTTTTTGAAATCTTACCTCATGACTCTTTTTTGAGACATATCTTCTTGAAATGTTATACTTTCCTGACTCAGAAAAGAAAGCAGGTTGTGCATGAGCTTTGCAGCTCTGGATGACTAGAGGTCATTGTTACGGAACCTCAGTGATGCACTGATGCCATGGGATGCTGGCGTGGTTCAGCCATTATTCACCCTTGCGTCCTGAAGCCTGGCTTTGCTGGGAGCCATGACTTGCCCTGACCTGTGCCACCCTGTCAGTGTCTCTACCCCGTGTGCAGCCTGTGGCCCCTTACCTTCAGCTTCCTGCCCTCCTCCCTTCCTGTTACTTCTCTCTTCCACTACTTTGCCTCTCTTCCTTTGTTTTAGGTTTGGCATCTGGAGAGTTTGGCTTTGTAATCAGAACCAGTGCCTGCAAGTTAGCTCAACTGTTGCTTTCCTTTGGCTATGGTTTCCCCTGGAGCCTTTACCTTCCAGTCCCACAAGCCTTCAAGACCTATCTTGTTACCTTTATTCTCGATGTTACTGATGTCTTCCTGGCTGTTTTTTGTTCATCTTTCTCCTAGGCGGCTCTCTGGACTAAGAGTTAGTCAGTTAGTGTGACTTATTTTTACCACTTGTCCAGTTGAAAGACTGTTCTGCAATCACCATGGATAAAGTAATCCATGAGCCCCTCCGAACGCCATGCCTCTCACACTCTGGTTGAAAGTACCGCTCAGGAAATGTGAAAGCTCCTGTTATACACTAAAGCTGTACTTTGTGAAACAGTAACTTAGTGACTAGTTCAGTTCAGTTCAGCTCAGTTGTGTCCAACTCTTTGCAACCCCATGAATTGCAGCACGCCAGGCCTCCCTATCCATCACCAACTCCCGGAGTTCACCAAAACTCATGTCCATCGAGTCGGTGATGCCATCCAGTCATCTCATCCTCTGTCGTCCCCTTCTCCTCCTGCCCCCAATCCCTCCCAGCATCAGAGTCTTTTCCAATGAGTCAACTCTTCGCATGAGGTGGCCAAAGTACTGGAGTTTCAGCTTTAGCATCAGTCCTTCCAAAGAACACCCAGGACTGATCTCCTTCAGAATGGACTGGTTGGACCTCCTTGCAGTCCAAGGGACTCTCAAGAATCTTCTCCAACACCACAGTTCAAAAGCATCAATTCTTTGGCTCTCAGCTTTCTTTACAGTCCAACTCTCACATCCATACCTGACCACTGGAAAAACCATAACCTTGACTAGACAAACCTTTGTTGGCAAAGTAATGTCTCTGCTTTTGAATATGCTGTCTAGGTTGGTCATAACTTTCCTTCCAAGGCGTAAGCGTCTTTTAATTTCATGGCTGCAGTCACCATCTGGAGTGATTTTGGAGCCCCTCAGAATAAAGTCTGTCACTGTTTCCACTGTTTCTCCATTTATTTCCCATGAAGTGATGGGACCAGATGCCATGATCTTCATTTTCTGAATGTTGAGCTTTAAGCCAACTTTTTCACTCTCCTCTTTCACTTTCATCAAGAGGCTTTTTAGTTCCTCTTCACTTTCTGCCATAAGGGTGGTGTCATCTGCATATCTGAGGTTATTGAGATTTCTCCCGGCAATCTTGATTCCAGCTTGTGACTAGTAGCAGGACTTAATACAACACATTAGGATAAACCAGAGGAGGAGTGGAGTGTCCAGGGCCAGTCGCCCTGCTGCCCTGAAGGTTGAGGGATTCCGTGTCTGCATAAACACCTGTAACCTACTCTTAGTACCCCTTTGGGAAGCCTGATATAAAGAGCCATCCTGTTACCAAATAAGCAGAACTCACTTGTAGGAATGGAGTAAAGTAGCAATTGTGCCTTATGTGTGTATGTATGTGCTTAGTCGTGTCTGACTCTTAGTGACTCCAGGGACTGTAGCCCCCAGGCTCCTCTGTCCTTGGCAGCTTTCAGGCAAGAATACTGGAGTGGGTTGCTGTTTCCTACTCCAGGAGATCTTCCCGACCTGGGATCGAAGCTTCATGCCCTGTGTCTCCTGCATTGGCAGGTGGATTCTTTACCACTGTGCCACCTGTAAAGCCCATAAAGTTGTTGTTTAGTGACTCAGACGTGTCCAACTCTTTTGCAACCCCATGGACTATAGCCCTCCAGGCTCCGCTGTCCCTGGGATTTCCCAGGCAAGACTCATGGAGTGAGTAGCCATTTCCTTCTCCAGGTTTAGAAATGAACAAACAGTAAGTATTAATTCAAAGATAGCCAACATTTATTGACTTTTCACTAGTCTAGAACATGCTGTTTTAAATGCTTTGTATGGCTATCAGGGAAGAAGCTAGGCTTCATGAGAGTGGGGTTATAACCTGTTCTCAGCCTATTTTTGTTCAACCTATGAATTACAATGGTTTTTAAAAGGTTATTAAAGAAGTACACAAAGAAAAATACACAATAGACATGACTGTAGCTCCAAAGCCTAAAAATTTTTTGTCTAGTCCCTATAGAAAGTTTACCAGCTTCTCTCAGAGAGGTTGGCAAAGGGTAACAAGCCTCCAAAAGAGATGCCAAGGACATAAGTGAGCAGAAAGACTGGCTCACCACTCCACAGTGGCTGAAAGTCAACAATGAGACTCAGCAGATAAGAACAAGACAGTTTTTATTTACAACTCAACAAACAGCAGGAATATCACATGGTGTGTTCCTCTGCCACTAAAGCCCACAGGACACGATGGGCCCAAATGGTGCCAGGGCAGGCAGTTATGCTGCAGCTGAGGAGTCCAGAGTCCATGGCTCACCTCTTATAGTGAGAGTGAACAAGCCAAGGAGCCAGTAGTTAGATGGTAGTTGTTGTTTAGTCACTAAGTCATGTCCGACCCTTTTGCAACTGAACTGTAGCCTGCCAGGCTCCTCTGTCCATGGAATTTCCCAGGCAAGAACACTGGAGTGGGTTACCATTTCCTTCCCCAGGAGATCTTCCTGACCCAGGGATAGAACCCACATCTCCTACACTGGTATGCATGCTAAGTCGCTCCAGTTGTGTCTGACTCTTGGCAACGCCATGGCCTGTAGCCTGCCAGACTCCTCTGTCAGTGGGATTTTCCAGGCAAGAATACAAGAGTGGGTTGCCATTTGCTTCTCCACTCCTACACTGGCAGGCAGATTCTTTACCACGGAGCCACCAGGGAAGCCCCACTCAGATGGTAGTCACCCTGTGTCACTTTGACTGACTTAATTGGCTACAAGAGTAGCTGCAGAAATGGCTCAGGGTCAAAGGGCCATGAGAGCTTGTAGTTTGGCACACACAGAAAAAAAGTATACAGGTGTCTACACCTTTGGCAAGCTGCTTTTCTGACAATGGACTGTCCCTTTCATCCTTACTGCAATCCTGTGAAGGAGACAGAACTCATCCCATTTTACAGATGAAGTAATTGAGGCTTGGAGAAAAGAAAGTAACAAATGAGCTTGCCCAAGGTCAAAAGTGACTTGTGCAAGGTTGCACAGCTCATAGGTGGTGAGAAGTGATTTAACACTGACTTAATTCTGATATTGGAGAAGGAAATGGCAACCCACTCCAGTGTTCTTGCCTGGAGAATCCCAGGGACGGGGGAGCCTCGTGGGCTGCCGTCTGTGGGGTCGCACAGAGTCGGACACGACTGATGCGACTTAGCAGCAGCAGCAGCAACTCTGATATGACTTAACTCTGATCTGTCCAGATGCAGAGCCCCAACAACATACAGCTGCCTCATTTCATTGGGCAGGAAGCCAAGAACCACAAGGCCTAGACTGAAATCACAGACCTGATAAAGTAATTCATTGTTTTGCCTTCTTCCTTTAATCCAATACTGCTGAAATTTGGCATTTTTACAGTGTGGGGGGCCAGCAATGTACAACCCATTTGAAGATTTACATATGTTTAGATGCCAGCAAAAGTTTGCCAGAAACTTGCCTGGTAAAAAATGGATTTGGCTAGGTTTTACCTTTCCCGGTTGTTTTGAAAGGTTTCCTTTGAGATGGGAAAGACAAACACAGATTTAATTACCCTTCTCTTGCTAATGTTCAAACTGCCTAATTAGACTAGAAGCATTAATTGTGAATATTACAAACAGCAGCTCACTATAAAATATTCCCTCATAATTTCTCGAGGCCCATCAATTAAACGAAGTCTCAGACATCTTCCTAATCCTTTGCATCATTCTCCCTGCAACTCCACAGGCAAATAATCATTTTACATAGAGCAGAGAAGCAGGTGCAAAGACGTGCTGCGTGTGCGCGCCTGTGTGTGGAAAAGGAACTCAAACAGCAGAGAAGGTTGCTGGAAAGGGGAATGTGAGCATATGCAGGTGAACTTCAGTGGCAGTGCTGGTCTCATGTGGGGCTAGTGTAAAGAACATGCCTGCCAAAGCAGAACACTTAAGAGACGTGGGTTCAATCCCTGGGTCAGGGAGATCCTCTGGAGGACAGCATGGCAACCCACTCCAGTATTCTTGCCTGGAGAATCCCATGGACAGAGGAGCCTGGTGGGCTACAGTCCACAGGGTCGCACGGAGTCGGACACAATGAAGTGACTTAGCATGGCACACAGTGTAAAGCAAGGGAGCGGGCTGTCGTAAGTGCCTTTGGGATTAGAGGTAACTGAAACCTCTCAAATTGTTCAAGCAAAGGGGGAGAGCTTAATGAAAGCAATTGGTCCTCCCAGTACCCAAAGGTAGGCAATTTAGACAAGTCTCAGGCAAGACCAGTAAATCTAGATAAGGAAGCCAGCTGGCCCTGCTCTCTGGAGTCCCGGGGTCCCTCGTCCTCTCTGGAGTCCCAGGGTCCCTCATCCTCTCTGGAGTCCCAGGGTCCCTCATTCTCTCAGCTGCTCCAGGAGAGGAGAATGTCATGCTCACCAGCTGGGCCTTGAAGTCAGATTCCTGGGTTCACCTCCCAGCTATGTCACTTCCTATTCTCTCTCTTTGCCTCAGTTTCCTTGACTGTAAATGCTTGAGTTTCGTTCAGTTCTGTGAGAAGTAGATAAGATAGTACCTTGTCATTGTTCAGTCCCTAGGTCATGTCCAACTCTCTGTGGCCCCGTGGGCTAAAGCACGCCAGGCTTCCCTGTCCTTCACTCGCTCCCAGAGTACCAGACACAGACTAAATGCTCAGTGTCATTTGTGTTTCTCTTTCATGTTTGCCTCATTACTTTTCATTTGCAAATTAGCTTCTCCTTCTTCTTCGTGCCCATGGGAAGATGCCCTCCCAATTTAAACAGTAATCCTGGCAGACTACCTGATGGCTCAGTCCCAAATATTGGGACTAAAAGTTGGCCTAAAAGTTCATTATGGAAAAACCCGAACTCTTTGGCCACCCCAGTACAATTTCTTGAAGGGTGGAATCTCATCGGTCTGGCTTGAGTCAAGTTTCTGCCCTCGGTCAGGTCAGCCGTGATTGGAGAATAGGACCATGGTGTTTGTGTATGACCACAAGGGCCATTCCTTTGGTTGTGGGGAGTGGAATTTGTTCTCAGAAGAAACATAGCATTTTCATAACATTTGCACATCCACTATAAATATGGATAGTTATCAGTGAGAGACAGTGAATGTTATACTTAGTCCCATCTAAAACCAGGAATTATAGTAAAGACAAGTATGTAAGTCAAACCTTATCTTAAATAGTATGAACAAAGTTCATGCACTAAAATTATTTGTAAAGACTTTCTAAAAATTTGAAATAATAACTACACTGAATATTCGTTTTGTATATTAAAAATTAAAATACTTGAGGTGTTATCTAACCAGGCTGTCAAGGTCAGGAGATGAAATGGTGAAGTTTTAAAGTTGCTACTCATTTAGCTTGATCACCTTTTGAAGAAACTGAACTTGACAGAATTTGTGTTGTTCGTGGTTTTCTCTTTAAGACTTGATCACTAAAGACAGACTGTTCTGTTTTGAAAGGAATTAAAGTCCAACACAAAGAAGCAAGTCAGCACCTACTTTCCCCCAGGAAATTAAATGATCTTTGTCCTCCTTTCAGTTGTTTGGGACATAAACAGATTGTCAGTATCCTGACCCTTGTTTGAGCTGTGTTTATTTTGTTAAGTCAGAAGATAATTTGTTTCTGTTCCATTAAGCATTTATTTTGTGTTATACGAGGTCCAGTGCTAGGGTCTATGTGTGAAGCTATGAGGACTAGGATGTGGTCTTCCCTTGGGGACCTCACTGTGGGAGAGGTGGCCACACATACAGTAGATACACTCATACCGCCTTGAGATGCCCGTGCTTACGGCTCACACTGCTGTGAGAGAGGCGAGCATTATACAGTGAGTTCTGTCGTGTGGAACCTTGCACACAGGGACACTCAGTCATTTCTTTTTGAATCAAAGAATTAGTCGGTGCATCAAGGCAGGGTGATGAAAGTGCTGCCAGGCAAGTATCAAATGTCATGGAAGTATAAAAGAGAAGGGCGGTTCACTCTTCAAATAAATACTTGTGTGCCTACTGTGCACCAGACACTGTTCTGAGCATCAACACATTGCTATTCCTTCTGGCTGGAAAACTTTGAGAAAATGACATGAAGGAGCTGGCATGTGTGCTGAACCTTGAAGTTTACATTCATGGATTTAAACAGGCATCAGTGGGCCTGAGAGGATTCAAGAGAAGTTACAAATCCAGTTGGACTGGAGTTGACAGCAGTGGGAAGGAGTACAATGGCCAAGCTTACAAAGGTAATATAAGCCAAAATCACGGAGGAAAGGGCCTTTAGTGTTGGAGGATTCATTTGGGCCTGGATTTGTAGACAGTGAAGAGCTATTGAAACTTGAAAGGGAAATTCATGTGATCACTGGTCAGTTCCTAGTGATCCCCACTTTCTGGCATAATCTCTCTTCCCTGTGTATGAGATGGACCTAGAGACTTGCTTCTAATGAATGCAATGCAACAAGAGTGCTGAGACACCACTTCCAAGGTACGGAATATAAAAGACCGTGATTCCCATCTTCCTCACACTCTTCCTCTATTTCTCCTGGCTCACCTGGATGATACAGTCTTATTATGGTGTGTGCTACACTATAGAGAAGCCCATGTGGTAAACAACTGAAGACAGCCTCTGGCCAACAGCCATGAAGAAATTGAGATCTTCAGTCCAAAAGTTCACCAGAATCATGCCAACCACCACATGCCTAAATGCAGGAGACCCTCCCCCATTGAGCCTTTTTTTGGCTGATGATCTGGACATCCTGCTTGTAGCTTTGTGAGATACCCCGGCCCAGAGCACCTAGCTAAGCTGAACCCTAATTTCTGACCCACAGAAACTGTAAAATAATGCACGTTGTTTTAAGCTGCTCAGTTTGGGAGTGGTTTGTTATGCAGTGATCTGTAGCTGATATATCAGGAGAGAGGAAATGGAATATATATGGGGATAAATATAAAGTACTTTTCCCCTTATTGTTTTTTACATATCTTTACAAGATAATTGAGTGTTTAAGGCAAGAATAGCAATAATGGAATGTGATTTTATTACAAAATTTTAAAAATTAAATGCATGGCTATTTTATATTTTTGGTGGACTGGGGTCAGGCCTGGGTATGGAGAAGGGTGTGTTTACAGGAGGGTATGAGGTAACTTTGTGAGGTGATGGGTGTGTTCCTTATCTTGATTTGTAGTGATGGTTTCATAGACATACATATGTCAGATCTCATCAGCTTTGTATACTCTAAATATAAGCTATTTATGGTACATTCATTATATATTATGTATATACTGAGAAATATATAAATAAAAGTATAAAAACAGACAATAGAAGCTTAGGGAAGAGAAACCTCAGTGAGAGTTGTCTTTATTACAAGAGACTTCACAGAGGACAGAGGACCTAGCAATAGAGTCGGGCTTTGGTAAAATGGTAAAACAAAGATAGGGAGGAGCTGAGGCAGAGGGTAGAGAACCAGCAGGGCCAGGAAGCAGCAATTGGCAACTTGTGTGGAGGGGGAGAAGTCAATGCCCAACATTAAGCACAGTATGCCTTTTGAGGAAAACAGTCTTCTTCTATCTTTCCAGGGTAATTTCTTCTGGAAAATCTCCATAAGGCAAATTCCTATAAAATCTAAAAAATAATTACTGCTAATTTCAAGAGCTGTTGATGCTTCCTGAGCCCTGACATGAAGCCACTTATATTAAAACAACACCAAATCCCCTTAAAATTAACATTCTCACTTCAGTAGATGACATTACTTGCCATGGCATGGCCTTCCAAGGCAAGTTCCCTTCATTAAGTCTGAATAAAGACTGAATGCCTTTATTCAGTTCATGTATGGCTATTCCATACCATACACTTAAACCTTTACTATCCTTTTTTGGCCCACAAAAGACAAAACACATCAGCAAAAGAATGCAAATGGTGTATAAGATTGTCACTACTATAGATTGCAAACCAAAAATACTGAGCATACTTCACCATTGTGAAGATGACTTCATAGGGTCTCTTGTTTCCTGGTGTTCAGCTACTTGGGCACACTATCCAAAGTAGTTCTCTTACATGTGAATAAATAAATCATCACAAGCCAAAGCAGGGTTTACATGAAATCTCTTGCAAATTCAGATCCCTGTAAACCAAAAGGGCACACACAGGAGTATCACTATAATGGGAAATAAGGTTAGAAAAGAATAAGTAAGATCAAGTTAGGAAACAGGTTTAATCATGAGATTAAGGATTTGGCAGTACTCTTGCCTGGAAAAATCCCATGGACGGAGGAGCCTGGTGGGCTGCAGTCCATGGGGTTGCTAAGAGTCAGGCACGACTGAGTGACTTCACTTTCACTTTTCACTTTCATGCATTGGAGAAGGAAATGGCAACCCACTCCAGTGTTCTTGCCTGGAGAATCTCAGGGACGGAGGAGCCTGGTGGGCTGCCGTCTGTGGGGTTGCACAGAGTCGGACACTACTGAAGCAACTTAGCAGCAGCAGCAGCAGCAGGGAAGCTATAAAATCTGGAAATGGGGAGTGACAGGGTGAAAAACGTCTTAAAGATTAACCTAAAAGTCATGTACAGAGTAGAATTAGGCAAAGGAAGAACAAGATGGGAAGGCTATTTTAGATGCCATTCTGCAGTAGACTTGGTAAAGTCTGATGACATTGCAAACAAAGGAAATGACAATATAGTACCAAACCCATTAACAATCATAATAATAATAATTAACATTTGTTGAGTGCTTCTTATGTTCCCAGCACCATTCTACATCCTTACGTGTATTAATGTGTATGCATTTAATGTCTATTTACTATGGAATATATATATGGAATATATACTATGGAATAATATTATCCCTATTTTACATTTCAGGCCCCAAGAGGTTAAATCACTTACCCATGGTCACGAAGCTAATGAGGAGCAGAGTTAGGGCCTGAACAGAGTGTCTCCAGATTTCTGTGTATGCTCTTGCTGTTTCTCAAGCACTGACTCTGCACAGGTCCCATGATGGTACTGAGAGTGACAGTCAAACCCAGTCCAGCACAGAACCAGAGTCCCTGCCTTCTCTCTATCTCCATGGCTACCGAGTCTGAGAAAGTGACTTCTCTTCTCCGAAACAGTTTCTGCTGCTTTCCCTGGCTCCACTCTTGCCAGCCTCCAGTCAATTCTCTACCTTCACCAGGGCCATCTACCAAAAGCCTAAAGTTGATTGTGTTACTCTTCTGTTCAGAATCATCGGGATGAAGTCTGGAACTATTATGTGTCTTATAAGGCCTGCAGGATTCGGCCCCAGGTCATTTTGCCTTCTGGGTTCCAGACATAAGATTGTGCTGTCTCATTCTGGGATATTGTGGGTGATGTTCTTCCCCTTTAAAATGTTCCCTATCCTTTCCACTTCCCTGTTCTTCATGTACTGATCCCTACTCACCCCTCACATCCAATCTGAGAGGTCACTTGCCCCAGAAGTGCTCCAACACCCTGACCCAAGTGTGCCTCTGACCCTCTCTAATGTGTTTGGCACAGTGCCCTGCACCATCACTCATTAGACAGCACTTTAATGTCATGCTTAGTTACTGGCTCACTCTATTCAATGTTAAGCTCTGTGAGGTCAGTGACCTGTTCATCCTTTTCTCCCCAACACTTAGCATGGTATCAAATACATGTGTGTTAGCCACTAGGTTGTGTTCGACTCTTTGCGACCCCACGAACTGTAGCCTGCCAGGCTTCTCTGCCCATGGAATTCTCCAGGCACAAACACTGGAGCCAGGCTTCTCTGTCCATGGCATTCTCCAGGCAAGAATACTGGAGTGGATTGCCATTCCCTTCTCCAGAGGATCTTCCCAACCAAGGGATTGAACCCTGGTCTCCTGCATCGCAGTCAAATTCTTTACCACTTGAGCTACAGGAAAGTCCTATCAAATACATAGCAGACTCTAGATAATTTTTTTTAAATAAAGGATAAATAAGGACTGAGTTTGATAGGATATAAAAAAATGAAAATGAGAAAGCAAACTTTTTTAAATTTATTTTTTGAGGGAACGTTGATTTATAGCATTACATAAGTTTCACGTGTACAACATCACACTTCTACTTCCATATACCCTACAACATGCTCACTGCCAGAAATTTAGTTTCCATCTCTCACTACACAGTTGATCCCTTTACCCATTTCATCCAGCCACCCATCCCCACTCCTTTACCTCTGGTAACCACTATTCTGTTCCCTGTACCTACTACATCAAACTGTCTTCTAAACCATCATACCTAACTGGCGCCATTGGCAGCATCAAGAAGCATTTAAGAGAATTATTTTGGAATTGCTCAGTTTAGATAGGGACTTGTTGAATCTGATGATAAGATGTTATCCAAAAAGAAACGACCTGTGTGCAGCTGGAATGATAGAATCAGGGCTCATCTGTGAGGCTGAAGATTCAGACTTGCTAATTCTACTCTTTTTTAAAGATAAGTTCATCAAAACTAATACAATTATGTAAAGTTTAAAAATAAAATAAAATTAAAAAAAAAATAAAGATAAGTTCACATTCCTTTCTTTGCTCAGTAGTATTTACCTAGACTGACTGTGGCTTTCTTACAGTGAAACATAAATCAAAATTAATATCTGGTATATTCCTGTTTAGGTTGTGTATACAATCGTCCATAGGAAGGAAAATTAAAATTCTCTATATGATTCAGAAAGCTTGCTTGTATCTTTTTTCTATTCTGCTGTTGTTTGCTTAGGTTGTGAATGAAAGGGAGGATTTCAGAGAAGAGAAGCCAAAGCTGAAATGCTCTGGATTCAATTACACAGCAAATGAAAATGCTATTCCTGAGCCTGTGAAGGATAATTTTGGCTTTTCAATATATTATTATTTGATAAGAACTTAGTAAAAAGTTGATTTTTTTCTGGATGAAGACTTGTGAATGCAATTATAGCCCCATAGCCTAACCAAGGAGAAGTGCTTGTGTTCCAGCCCTCAGAGATCTAACAGTTGATAAATGCTCTTAGGATGAGATGTGAATCTGTCTGCTAAAAGCAGCCTCTGAGATAGAGAGACAGTCCTCATAGTCTGGCTGGCAGATAGCCCCTGCCAAAGGACATGAAGACATCTGTCCTACAGACTAAAAAATGACCCACTCATTTTCTTCTGGCTAGAGACAGGAGGAATTTGTATGTTTGGCTAGGCAGAAAAAATTCTTCCTTTCCGATGGATCATTTAGAAGGGTGTGTGTGTGTCTCTCTCTATGTGTGTTATTGTGTGGCTTAATGTTTCACCACAATGCAAACAAAGTGCTTCCTTTAGTAGCCTCCATATCTACAGGAATAAGATCCTTCTTACAAAAAGACCCAAAGGATTGCTAGAAAGACATCTCTGTACCCAGACACTAGGTTTGCTTCATGTGAGCTGTGACTTTGGATGAATGGATTAAAAAGATGCCATTTGCCCCAAAGTGGATGAACCTCAAGGACATATGCTAAGTGAAATAAGCCAGACATAAAAAGAAAAAAAAAATGGCATAAGCTCAATTATATGTAGAATCTAAAAAAGTAATAGTAGAGAATAGAGTGGTGGTTACCAGAGGTGGGGAAGGAGGGGCAACGGAAAGACATTGATCAACAGGTACAAAGTTCTAGAGGATCCACTTCTATAGGATGAGTAAGTCTAAACAGCTCATGTACAGCATGACAAATACAGTTAATAATACTGTATTGAGTTCTGGAAATTTGCTAAGAGAGTAGACTTCAGGTGTTCTCATCACACACCACATATGGAAACTATGTGAGAAGATGATAAGTTAGTTTGCCTGACCATAGTAAGCATGTCATTGTGTATATGTCTATCTAATCATCATGTTGTATACCTTAAATATATGCAATTCTAATTTATTTTATTGGAATATAATTGCTTTACAATTTTGTGTTGATTTTTGCTGTACAACAATGTGAATCAGCTATATGTATACCTATATCCCTTCCCTCTTAGACCTCCCTCCCACCCCTCTAGGTCATCACAGAACATCGAGCTGAGCTCCCTGTGCTATACAGCAGCTTTCCACTAATTATCCGTTTTACACCCGCTAATGTATATCTGTCAGGGCTACTCTCTCATTTTGTCCCATCTCTCCTTACCCTCCTCAAAAGTCCGCTTGCCTGTTCTCTGTGTTTGTGTCTCTATTCCTGCCCTACAAATAGGTTCATCAGTACAACTTTACTAGATTCCATACATATGGTTAATATATGATATTTGTTTTCTCTTTCTGACTTACTTCACTCTGTATGACAGACTCTAGGTTCATTCACATCACTACAAATGACCCAGTTTCATTCCTTTTTTATGGCTGGGTAATAGTCCATTGTATATATGTACCACATCTTCTTTATCTATTCATCTGTTGAAGGATATTTAGGTTGTTTTCATGTCCTGGCTATTGTAAATAGTGTTGTAAAGAAATAAATAAAAATAACTTGGATAAGGGGAAAGTGAAACTGAAAGTCACTCAGTCGTGTCCGACTCTTTGCAAGCCCATGACTATACATTCCATGGAATTCTCCAGGCCAGAATACTGGAGTGGGAACCTTTCCCTTCTCCAGGGAATCTTCCCAACCCAGGGATCGAACCCAGGTCTCTCACATTGCAGACAGATTCTTACCAGCTGAGCCACAAGGGAAGGCCAGATAAAGGGAAGGATGATGACAAAAATAAACCCAGAGGAGCTGGTTGGATGGGGAAGGAAACACAGTTGATAGACTTACTGACTTTGAGGGCAAAACTCAAAAGGCTGGAATTAGAGGACTGGAACACAGGGAAGAACGCCAGGCTGGTTATTTATACCTGGGAATTACTGTTGAAATAAAGCCATGAAGTAGAACTGCCTCTGCCTCCAGTTCAGCCTGAGTGCATATAGAGGGACCCTTTCTAATCCCAGCATCGCCAGAGGGAACCCACGAATAGATGAAAGAAGTGGTTCATGAGGTACAGGATAGGCAGTGTTAGTTTTTGAATAATTCTTTTCTAAGCAGCAGCACTTATAAATGTATTCTAAATAAGTAAACCCAAAGCAAAATCATTCTTCATGTTGAGCTACCAGCAGAGCCAAGTTTTATCCATCTTGCTCAGTTCACCCAAGTTAGCTCATGTAGCCAGAGTCTGTCCTTCCAGACTGACATGTTTAATTGCATCTATCAGCAGTGGCTGTGGAGTAGCATTTTAATGGATCCCAGAGATTTTCATCAGAAGATGCTGTACTTCAGTAATGGTGCCAGAGGTGCCTCCCCAGTTGGCATTGCTGATGCTTTTCCTAGCAGAGGATGTGATCCTGCAGGCATTTAAGAGATACTGAGGGTAACAGCAATTGGACGTTGGTTAACAAATGAAACCAACTCTGAAAATGATGTTTATGTGGCTGTGTGTACTTGAGTAGTGATTTATGTTCTTTTCAGCCGAGGTATGAATTCTGTGAGTAAGGAGAGTAACCTGCTGCCTCTGGAGTCGTGAATATCTTAGGGAACAAGAGCATGAGAAGATCTGGATTTTTAGGCAAATTAAAGTCAGCATGCTTTACACAGGTGACAAATTAGGTGGTAATTAATTGCATTAAATAAGGATTCACCACGGAATTCCTTCAAACAGCCTGTTCCCCTCATTGCTTAATGTATTTGATTAAAATTCATTACCCACAACATCTCTTACATAAAGCATGGTTCCTCATATCAATTTCAGTGGATTTTGTTCATTAGGAGGCATATTTCTGCAGAGAAGATTCACCCCTGCAGAGTAAATACATTACCCTTGTCACACTTAACCAGAAACAAGGTTGTGTCCACCCTTAGCTTGTGCTTTTCATATCTTCGTGTGAGCTCTTAGCTTGCACATGTACCTGGAACTTCCTAATGACAGATGTCCTATTCTTCCGGCCCTTTCTCTTTATTTGGGAACAAAGGGGCACCCAGTTCCCAATCCCCGGAGATGGTCCATCCATCTTTGAGTGCATATCAGGGTTTGGGCCACACTCCAGGAGATAGTAAAACACCAGATCCTCTCCTGGAGCCTCTGGTGATGAGTAGGGTCTTGCTGCACATGGTTCCATCCACAGCTGTTATCTTCCATCCAGGCCTAGTTCTGGAAATGCGCTCTCTCAGCAGAGAGGCTAAGCACAGCATTGAGGGTCCCTTATGGGGAAATGGGTTAATAATCCCACAATAGGGAAAGTGGTTCTCAAAGAGAGCTGTGCATCCAAGGAATGGTGGCCTCAATGCCCATGAAATCAGGTAGACTTCAGGGCTGCAGATTCTACCTCTGCACGTCCAGCCTAGAACTTGACTTGAGTGAGGAGCAGCTTCATTCTCATTTCCATGTCTGTAGAGGACAGAGATCCTTCAGTTCAGTTCAGTTCAGTTGCTCAGTCGTGTCTGACTCTTTGTGACCCCATGAATTGCAGCACGCCAGGCCTCCCTGTCCATCACCAACTCCCGGAGTTCACTGAGACTCACGTCCATCGAGTCAGTGATGCCATCCAGCCATCTCATCCTCTGTCGTCCCCTTCTCCTCCTGCCCCCAATCCCTCCCAGCATCAGAGTCTTTTCCAATGAGTCAACTCTTCGCATGAGGTGGCCAAAGTACTGGAGTCTCAGCTTTAGCATCATTCCTTCCAAAGAAATCCCAGGGCTGATCTCCTTCAGAATGGACTGGTTGGATCTCCTTGCAGTCCAAGGGACTCTCAAGAGTCTTCTCCAACACCACAGGTCAAAAGCATCAATTCTTCGGCGCTCAGCCTTCTTCACAGTCCAACTCTCACATCCATACATGACCACTGGAAAAACCATAGCCTTGACTAGACGAACCTTTGTTGGCAAAGTAATGTCTCTGCTTTTGAATATGCTATCTAGGTTGGTCATACCTTTCCTTCCAAGGAGTAAGCGTCTTTTAATTTCATGGCTGCAGTCACCATCTGCAGTGATTTTGGATCCCCAAAAAATAAAGTCTGACACTGTTTCCACTGTTTCCCCATCTATTTCCCATGAAGTGATGGGACAAGATGCCATGATCTTCATTTTCTGAATGTTGAGCTTTAAGCCAACTTTTTCACTCTCCTCTTTCACTTTCATCAAGAGGCTTTTTAGTTCCTCTTCACTTTCTGCCATAAGGGTGGTGTCATCTGCATATCTGAGGTTATGGATATTTCTCCCAGCAATCTTGATTCCAGCTTGTGCTTCTTCCAGTCCAGCGTTTCTCATGATGTACTCTGCATATAAGTTAAATAAGCAGGGTGACAATATACAGCCTTGACCTACTCCTTTTCCTATTTGGAACCAGTCTGTTGTTCCATGTCCAGTTCTAACTGTTGCTTCCTGACCTGCATACAGGTTTCTCAAGAGGCAGATCAGGTGGTCTGGTATTCCCATGTCTTTCAGAATTTTCCACAGTTTATTGTGATCCACACAGTCAAAGGCTTTGGCATAGTCAATAAAGCAGAAATAGATGTTTTTCTGGAACTCTCTTGCTTTTTCTATGATCCAGCGGATGTTGGCAATTTGGTCTCTGGTTCCTCTGCCTTTTCTAAAACCACAGAGATCCTTAGACTCTAGGAAATCTGCTCTGATGCCATACGTTTTTAAGGTTGCAGTTTTAGTGTAGTTTTTGCTGTTTAGGAGATAGCTTGAAAGGCAGAAACAGGATTAAAGGGTAGAAATGATAATTAATGAATACGAGTGGCTCAGACAGCAAAGAATCTGCCTGCAATGCAGGAGACTGAAGTTTGATTCCTGGGTCAGGAAGATCTCTTGGAGAAGAAAATAGCAACCAACTCCAGTATTCTTGCCTGGAAAATCCCATGGACAGAAGAGGCTGGTGGGTACAGTCCATGGGGTTGCAAAGAGTCAGACAGGACTGAGCACACGCAAACACACCACACACACACACCACACACACACACACCACACACACACACACACACCACACTACACACACACACCACACACACACACACCACACACACACCACACACACACACACACACCACACACACACACACACACACCACACTACACACACACACCACACACACACACACCACACACACACACCACACACACACACACACACCACACACACACACACACACACATATACCACAAACACCACACACACACACCACACACACACAAACATAAAGGCCCACAAGCATTAACATGCATGAGGGGAAAATAGAGTCAAATTGCAGCTGTCAAAAGAAAGCCTATATAAAATACAAAACAAATTTCTCTCTCTTCATGTTTGCTTCATCCATATAGCCTAGATACCTGGGTGCCTTGGTCAGAGCACTCAATACTTATTTGTTGAATTGGACCTAGACAAACAAAAACTGAATTTTTAAAAAATAAATTGCTAAGTGATGCTGAAAATTTAAAATCAAGAGTAGGTTGCCATTCTACTGAGTGTGTCTAACTTACATCTCATGGCTCTGACCAAGGTGGGCCAGCTCGTGTAACAATAACAAGTCCGGGGTCCCTGATTGTTGTTGAGGGGTCTTTGTTCTACTTCCTCAGCCTGCTGCAGTCACCTAGTCACAAGTGTATTCTTATCAAGACTGTGTTCTTGCACTGTTGGTGGGAATGTAAATTGATACAGCCACTATGGAGAATAGTATGGAGATTCCTTAAGAAACTAGGAATAAAAGTAGCATATGATCCAGCAATCCCACTACTGGGCATATACTTGAGAAAACCATAGTTCAAAAAGACACATGTACCCAATGTTCACTGAGTCACTGTTTACAATAGCCAGGTCATGGAAGCAACCAAGATGTCCTTCAACCAATTAATGGATAAAGAAGTTGTGGTACATACATACCATGGAATATTACTCGGCCATAAAAAGGAATGAAATCGGGTCACCTGCAGTGAGGTGTATGAACCTAGAGTCGGTCATACAGAGTGAAGTAAGTCGGAAAAAGAAAAACAAAAATCATATGTTAACCATATATATGGAATCTAGAAAAATGTACTAATGAACCTATCTGCAGGGCAGGAACAGAGACCCAGACATAGAGAACAGATGTATGGACACAGCGGGGGAAGGAGAGGGTGGGACCATTTGAGAAAGTGACCATGTGTAAGACAGATAGCTAGTGGGAAGCTGCTATATAGCACAGGGAGCTCAGCCAGTGCTCTGTGATGACCTAGAGGGGAAGGATGAGGAGATTGGGAGGGAGGCTCAAGAATATAGCTGATACACGTTGTACAACAGAAACTAACACAACATTATAAACTAATTATCCTCCAATTTGAAAAAAATAGACATGCTGAAAATTGTCCCACAAACTTTCTGAACTGTATTTTTTAATAAGGTGGAAAAATACAAATCACATTTAGCTTTTTTTTTTTTTTTTTTCTGATACGTTCTGTGGGTTTTTGAGGCAGCTCAGCCTAGAGAATACATCCGGGAACGCTGACAGGTCCAGTTGCTCATTGCTCTGTTGAAGAATGTCAGGGGTGCTCCATTCCTAAGTCTCATAGCTGATGCCAGGAGGAGGAATAGTGTCTCTCTAAGGATGCTTATGGAAAATCATTAGCAGATTAAAGAAGGTGAAGGCATTGGGACCCAGGTTCCAATTAAACAGATCCACATAATAGCCTAGTATTTATTGAGCTCTTACTTCATGCCTGGCATTGTGATAAACATTTTACAGGGTCTGTCATCTACACTGCTAATAATGCAAAGTCTGAACAATACCTTAATCCCCAAAGGCATGTGTTGTTTATTTAATAGGAAGTCTGAAGTTTGACATTCTAGTCCTGTCATGGCAAGATCAATTGTATCATCAAGGAAAAAGGTTCTTTCTGTCTTTCACTTCCATCTTCCCCAGTGGGTTGACTTTCATCCTTGGCTTCACAGGATGGTTGCCACTGTGCCAGACATCACATCTACATTAAAGGGAAGAAGTGGGAGGGACACGTAGGCACCAAGAGAATTTCTCTTTCTTACATATTCTTTTTATGAGGATGTGAAATTTCTCCAGAAGCCCCTTAGCCTATATCTTATCAACCTCATTTTGTGGAACTGGGGCACACAGACATCTCTGGGTACAAAGGAGGCTAGGAAGGGAGCATTTTGCTTTTATAGTTTCAGTAAGGAGGCTAGCAGAAGGGGATTGGGAATGACTATTGGGTTAGTCAATCAACAGTGTCTGCCTTATATAGATTATTTATTTAACCCTCACAATAACTCTGTGAATGGAAGTACTGGTATTATCCCAAGTTGGCAAACAAGGTGATCCCCTTCTCCAGGGGATCTTCCCGACCCAGGGATTGAACCCTGGTCTCCTGCATTGCAGGCAATTTCTTTTCCTTCTGAGCCACCAGGGAAGCCCTTATATTACAATAGCTCTGTGAATGGAGGTACTGTTATTATCCCAAGTTGGCAAATGAGGAGATAGTAATTAACAGGCTTGCACAAGGTCATGCAGCAAATAAATGGTCTAGCTAATATTAGCTAGATGGTTAAGAAGACAGGTTATTGAGTTAGACTACCTTCTAGGGTTTGAATCCCAGTTCTACTTTCCAGTTCTATATACTGGGAAGTTATTTAACCTCCTTCTGCCTCAGTTTTCTCACTTGTGAAATGGGGGTAATAAAAATTATCCTAGGTTTATTGCAAGGATTAAGTTACTTAATACTTGAAGAGTATTATAGGTATTAAAAGTATTACAGTATTAATGCCTTTTAATAAGCATTGGAGAAATGTTAACTAAGAAGCTGTGAAGCAAGCATCTTCATGTATAATAACCCTAAACTGGAAACAGCCCACCTGTGCACCACAAGTAAAATGGATTAATAAATCGTGGTGCTGCTGTGCTCTGTTGGACTGTGCCGAGTCGCTCAGTCATGTCCAACTCTTTGTGACCCCATGGACTGTAGACTGCCAGGCTCCTCTGTCCATGGAATTTTCCAGGCAAGAATACTGGAGTGTATAGCCATTCCCTTCTCCAGGGGATCTTGCTGATCCAGGGATCAAACCTGAATCTCCTGCATTGGCAGGCAGGTTCATTACCACTGAGTCACCATAATTTGGTAATAAATTGTGGTATATTCATGCAATTGAGTGCTATCAGCAATGAGAAGTGATGAGTTGTTAAAACACAGCAACATAAGAGAGTCTCATGGTGAGTGAAAGAATCCAGACAGGGAAGAGGACACACCGCATGCCTCCATTGATGTGAAGTTCAAAAACAGGGAAAGCTAATCTCTAGTGATGAAAGTCAGAACAAGTTTTCTTCAGAAGATTGTGTCTGTGAGAAAGTATGAGGGAACTTTCCAGGGTGCTGGAAAGTTTCTGTATCTTGATCTTAGTGGTACTTATGCAGGTATATATATGTGTGTGTGTGTGTAAAAATTCACTGATTATGCACTTAAGATGTATGCATTTTATTATACATACGTTATATTTCTATTTAATATTTTAAGAGGACATGAAATTTTTTTTAAAGAAACTAGGAATCATAACCATTTGTGCTGACTGGCATCTTTGCTGAAAACCCTTAGAAGAAAAATGTTGGCAGGAGGAGAAAGGAGGCCCATCAATATCATGGGTCATTCGTCTTCTCTGAGAAAGCTCCCACCACCCCTCCCACAGCCCAGGAAACTTGCTCTGAGTCATATTCCCAGTCTGGGAGATGCGTCTGCCCTGGAGCCATCCCTGCCCTCTTGCCTGACTCCTAGGTGATCAGTGGTCAGCTTTGGTGGTGAGACAAATGGGAATGCATTTCATGGGTATTTCCCTGTGAGTAGTCAGGTTGCCTACAGATTCGCCAGTCAGAATGCCTGTATGGGTCAACTTGGAATCCCCCCACCAACCAGGACTGTCCTGTCAAGGGCAGATTTCCAAGAAGGCATGGATGGGGCACCCACTGAGCTGGAGACAAAGTGGTGGGGAGAAGTGGTCAAGGACATTTAGGCTGAGAAAGCACCAGGGTGGCCCCAGCCCTTTGAGTAATTCCTAGCCTCCCAAAGGTCCTCGGAAGGAAACGGTTCAGAATCAAAGCAGACCCATACTACAGACTTTCTTAAGTTCTGATACTTCCTAGTGGCTGCAGAGTATGAGAAATGACTTGATTATGATTTGGACCTAGAGGGCGGAGGTGGGTGGGGAAGGCAAAGGAAAGGGCGTGACCTTTGACCAGACAAGAGACCACTGCATTTTGTGACACCTGAACACAAAGACTTTTTTTTTTTCCCTTTTCAGTTTCACAGGAGAAATTTTTTTGGAAATTTCAGTAACCTACTTAGCAAACAGGAGAGTGATGGGGAGCTGGATTGGGCCCCTGGACCACAGGGTGTGGCTCGCAGTGGGCATGGGGAGGAGAGACTCACAGCCTCAGCTATGGGTCACCAGAGGGGCTGTCTTTGTTTAAAGCCAGTCACCATGGATCACTCAAGATGCTCCCTGCACACTCCATCCCTCCCCTCTGCCTTAGGAATGCCTGAAAAATCCCTTCAGAAAACTAAGGCCTGGAGGATCGAAACCTTCCCACCAAGGCTGCTGAGAAATGAGTCCGGGTCAGTCTTCATCCTCGGTTCAGTTGAGCCCAGGTCCAGCTTTGGTCGGTGCTGCCCCAGCACATCCTTGGTCCCCCTAGTGCCCGGTCACTAGAGGGATCCCCGCAGAAGGCTGCAGGGTCCGGGTGGAGCACAGGCTGGGCACAGACACAGCGTCCCAGTCTGTAACAGGGGCGCGTTCTCTGTGTGGGCCTCCGTGTGCACTCTTGCCCTGGGCTCCACACGTGTTGGGACTAGGCCCGCTGCAGAAGGCAACGCTGTTGTTCAGAAGATCCCCCTCGACCTGAAGGAGGCATCAAGTCATTTTCCTCTCCCATCCTGCTACCCACCCCGAACCCACCTTAACCACAAAGCAGCCGAAGAGAAGGCACTCACCCTCCCTACATCGTCTCTCTCTCTCTAGCTCGCCACCCTGAGACACCCCAATATGGCTCCTCCAGAATTTCGGGTGTCTCTTGGCATCTGTGCTCAGCACTGCCTCCTCCTGAGGCGGGCCACCACAGTCTACCCGCAACTTAAAAGTAATGACTTTGGGGGAGCATTTGACTGACAAAGACAGCTGCTGCTTCTGGTGAGAAGAAAAAATTTTTTAAATGATGTACTGTATTTTTTTCTTCCCCAGAAAGCACAACTTTCTTCCCAAATGTTATTCTGTCAATTAGCATGCACAGCCCCTACGGGGAGCTTGGTGATAACATGAGTCCAGATAGAGAAGCTGAGTCATACTCCATGTCTGCAGGTTCCGATTCAGTGGCTGGAAAACAGAAGGTCTCTTCCTCTTTTGGGACCAGAACAGGATCTCATTTCCACCAACGAAACTCTCAGGAGGATGTGGCTCTTCTCCTTCAAACAAGCATCTTCTTAAACACAGTTTGATGGCTTTGGGGCATATACATTTTGTCTAGACATATGAGAGCTCTCAGATACCATATGGTTGGACCAGACTGATTAGTAATGGTTTTGCAGATGTTAGATGAACCTTCTGGAGTGTTGGGTACCCTTAGCAGCCCAACCAAACACACCATGGGGAATTTTTGTCGCTGTGAGGAATCCAAACAATAGCTTTGCTCAACCTAAGCAACATTAGGGCCTAGCTTATATGTTAAAGTATACATATTGTTTTAAGATTCTTTTCCTCACTCTTCAGTTCAGTTCAGTCACTCAGTCGTGTCCGACTCTTTGCGATCCCATGAATCACAGCATGCCAGGCCTCCCTATCCATCACCAACTCCCGGAGTTCACTCAAACTTACGATCATCGAGTCGGTGATACCATCCAGCCATCTCATCCTCTGTCGTCCCCTTTTCCTCCTGCCCCTAGTCCCTCCTAGCACCAGAGTCTTTTCCAATGAGTCAACTCTTTGCATGAGGTGGCCAAAGTACTGGAGTTTCAGCTTTAGCATCATTCCTTCCACTCCAACACTTGCTAAAGTTTAGTCCATTCAGTGCCAGGATGGTGAGGCCCACCTGTGTTTGGGCCAGTTGATTGACAGGCCAGCATTTCAAAAGCTGGTAACTCTGGTCTATATCATGCACAAAAAGAAGACATCCCTGTTATTTCCAAAGTGAAAACAAGCAAGCAAAAAGTATGTTTAGAGAGCCATCCAAAATTTCCTCAGAGCTGGTAGTTTTTATGGAGCTTAAAGACAAATCGAAAGGAAGATGCATTTCTGCTATCAAGGCCCAACAGATAAGCCAGAGAACATTTTCATTTTTCAAAAGGTAGAAAATCCAGGGTTTTACTGAATATTTATAAAGCGCTTTCTCTGCCAGGAACATGAACAGCATGCTGTGGTCCCTATTATTAGGGTTCCCAGTCTGATGGGAGACAAGCATCAGGAGAAACGACTCAGTATAATGTGTGCTACAATTAGCCACACAGAGGAGAAGGGCTCATTCAGGTTGGGGAATCTTCATAGAGGAGGTAAAGCTCCAGAGTTCTCAGGACTGGGGTAGGGTGAGGGAAGCCAGGGTGGGAAGAAGTACAGACTCAAAGGCTGGGAGGAGGAAGACAGCCAGTGTTTCAGAAATGTACACTGATTCAGATTACTAGAATCACAAGGCTCACCAAGAGCGGGGTTGGGAGATCATCAGAGGTGTTATGTACTGTGTGCCAAGGACTTCACAGTTTATCCTGAGGCCATTAGAGAGCCTACAGCAGGATAAAAGGGGAAGAAAAAGGGTCACGTGGTCATGTAATTTTTTTAAAGCCCTCTCTAGTGACCCACCCTAGAGAATGTATTAGGGGAGATAAAGGAAAACTGGTGTTTGTTTGCCTTTACAAACAGGGGGCCCAGGCTTCAAAGACATCCTTGCATTTCCCAGTACAGTACAGTGAGATGGTTATAAGATCAGCCTGGAGCCAGACAGTTTCAGGTTCAAGCTCCAGCCGTGCATGTTCTAGCTGCATGACCTTAGGGCGGATACATAACTTTTCTGATCTTCTGTTTTGTCATCTGTGAAAAAAAGATAACAATGGATATTACGATTGAATGGGATGATGCATGTGAAATGGTCAGCACAGTACCCTTCTAGTGTCCTCAGCTCAGTCTAGCATTCATTTATATGTTTATAGTTGAACTCCTATTATGGATCAGATAATAAGGATATGTGAGGAGCAAATCCGCTACAGCCCCTGTTCCATGTGAATCTTAGATTCTAAGGGGGAGTCACGCATTAAACAAAGCTTCTTGTAAGCAAGTATGTAGTTACATGACAATTTCAGCGTTGTGACGTTAAAATACAAGATGCTCTGAGCACGTGAGGGCTTGAGGCTGGAGATGGGGGCATGGGGGTTGGATTTAGCAGGAGAATCAGCAAGGGCTCTTAAGCTAGCACTGGCAGGATGAACAGGAGATTCTCAGGCAGGCATGAGAGGGAGAGCTGTTTAGGCAGAAGGAATAGAGTACAGTGAAAAGTCTGATGTATTTTCGGGCCTGGTGGGGAGCAAGGCTGAAGAGGCAGACTGTGCTTGGATCCCAAAGAGCCTTCTAGATCTCAGTGGGGTCTTGGAGTTTTATCTTCTATGCAGGCTTCCTTTCCTCCCCTCAGCCCTGCAAGGGGAGTGATATGGTCCAGTTGGCCTTGACTGTTAGCAGTTCCTTAGCAAGCAGAACTTCAGCAGGGCTGGGACCTCTGCCAGGCAGGCCTGGCACAATCCCCCGAGACCGCGGGCAAAGGCACCCCTCAGGCTGACTTGGCAGCACAGGAGAGGGCTTGACTGTGTTTTGATCAAATTTCACCGAATTTGCCAAAGCTTTGTCACATGTTTTCTCAGGTACTTAACAAGCCAAGGGCAGGAGAGGACACGTTATGGGGGGTGGGGGGGTAGAGAACAGGTGAGCAGCACAGGCAATCAAGCCACCTGAGACTTTGGCACTGGCCCAGTTTGCTGCTCATAAGACCCAGGAAGAGGTGACAGTTCAGGGCACTCCTTGCCCACTGGCTGCCAATGTTGCCGCCCTATGTTCTTGACACCCAGGCGGACAGGAGGCAAGAACACATAAGCGGAATGCAGACTCTACCCTAGAGCATCTTGTAATTCCCTTCAGCACCGGGAGACTTGCCTACATCTCCCAGCCATCAGCTGCCAATCTCTCCTCCTAGCAACGCCGGAAATCCCAGCTCAAGTCAGACATGGTTTTTTTGTTTTCACACATTAAAGGACAATATACAATGGAAACATAATCTATCCAACAAGAGTCTGCTTTTCTTCTGAGCAACAATCTGCCAGCTAATCTTTTTTTTTTTTTTTTTGCTTTTTAAAATTTTAAAATTTATTTTTTTAATTGGAGTATAATTGCTTTACAATGTATTAGTTTCTGTTGTACAACAAACTGAATCAGCTATATGTATTCATAAATCCCCTGCTTTTGAGCCTCCCTCCCACCCCATCCCCTATCGCACCCCTCCAGGTCATTACAGAGCACCGAACGGAGCTCCCGGTGCTCTACAGTGGTCTGTCTTACAGACTGAAGTAAGTCAGAAAGAGAACAACAAATATCGTATATTAACACATATGTATGGAGTCTAGAAAAATGATATTGATGAACCTCTTTGCAGGACAAGAATAGAGACTCAGACACAGAGAACCGATCTGTGGACACAGAAGGGGAAGAAGAGAGTGGGACAAATTGAGAGAATAGCACTATTGGCTGTTCTTGCCACAAAAAACTTTCAACCCAACCAAACTTCAGGAAGGACTTCTGTTTGTACATTTACAAGGAAGAATTTCAGATTAAGTCATACTTGTAGCCATCGGACCCCTGGATCTCTCACTTGAGCCAAGTATAAGAGATTTCCTTCCTTGAGTCACTTCATTTCAGACACGTGAGCCTGTCCCTGCCTGGGCAGGGACATGGTGTGTGGCAAAGTCACCTCTAATTTAGAGAATAATAGAGCCAGTGTCTTCATTCTGTTTACTCTGCCATTTTCTCAAGAAAATATTGGAACTAATTCTTTTCTTCAGAGGAAAGTGGCGCTACTTTGGGTAGGAAAATTTATGGGGCACTGCATTATTTTGGGGGGATGTTTGTTTTTTTCTGGAGAAGGAAATGGCAACCCACTCCAGTACTCTTGCCTGGAGAATCCCATGGACGGAGGAACCTGGTAGGCTACAGTCCACGGGGTCGCAAAACAGTTGGACACGGCTGAGTGACTTCACTTTCTTTCCTTGTCTTTTTTTTTTTTTTTTTTTTGCCTTTTTTCCATTTTAATGACTTCTTCTGAAGTATGGCTGATTTATAACATCATAGTAGTTTCGAATACACAGTTAAGTGATTCAGTTATCCATGTATCTATTCTTTTTCAGATTCTTTTCTGATATAGATTTTACAAAATATGGGGTATAGATCCCTGTGCTAATACGCCCTTGTTGGCACATTATTTTAACTTCTTGGCTTATTTTAACATGGGCTCCTCCTTGCTTACTCTGTAATGATAGTTGCTAGAGTCTGTTCTACAGGCCTTTTTGAGGTCTTTCCTAGACTAGGCACAGAGTGGTGGTGGGGAATTCTAATTCTGAGCCTGTCTCTACATGATTTTCTTCAGGCAGCACTGCTCAACATCTCTTCTTAGATGGGTAAGGTCAATTACATCACTTCCTCTCCCCTGTCTGTTCCCTCATTTATCCAATGAGGGGTCATAATCATGTGTCACCTAGACCTTTTCTTCAGCACTAAAAATAGTTTTGAAATCCTGGGATACATCCTTGGCTGTCTGACTTAATCAATTTGATCTTCCTGTGAAAACAAAAGTCCTACATATGAGAAAGCAGAAATGTTGTTTTCTTAGACTGTCTCTGTGATTCTCAGTGTTGAAGCCAATGTGATAGCATTTGAAGATGGAGCTTTGGGGAAGTAATTAGGATTAGACGAAGATAGAGCTCTCATCATGGGATTAGTGTCCTTATAAGAAAAGACACCAGACAGCTTTCTCCACACCTCCCAGCAGATACTGAGGAAGGGCCATGTGAAGACACAGCTAGAAGGTTGCCGCTTACAAGCTCAGATGCAGCGCTCTTGCTAGAACCTGAACTGGTCTACAACCTAATCGGACTTCTCAGCCTCCCAACTGTGAGAAGTAAATTGCTATTGTTAAAGCCGCTTAGTCCATGATATTTTTGTTCTGGCAGCCTGAGCCAACTAGGACAGCAAGCATTCTCTAGGGTAGTCATGGCACCTGAGCTTTGGATATCTTCAACCTGAAAGAAGACCCAGCCTCATGTACTCAGAGTCATATGGAATGTACCATCAAATTAGGCAAATCAGAGGCTTTAATGCCTTGTTCACGTGAAGATGACCAGTGTTGGCCCGCAACT
Source organism: Bos taurus (assembly GCF_002263795.3). Taxonomy (NCBI): domain Eukaryota; kingdom Metazoa; phylum Chordata; class Mammalia; order Artiodactyla; family Bovidae; genus Bos; species Bos taurus. The sequence goes on from NC_037333.1 coordinate 89,923,765, forward strand.
TCTACGCATTGTTGTTTGTTAGGGATAAGAATCATCTGAACTAGACCATAAAATACTTTAAGTGCTAAGTAGGTAGTCATGGGAAATTAACATCCACCACATTCCTCTTTGGAAGCAGGAAGGGCAGGAGTTATGAAAGTATATTAGTCAGGGTTAGACAAGAAAATGGGTGTCTCCAGCCACCACACTTATTCCTGGAACATGTCCTTTTCAGCACTATGATGATTGCCATAGTACAGCTCTTAGCTCCCCTGGAAATGACAATGCAGCTGTCAGCCTGAACATCATATACTTTACTGGCATCTTGTGTGTTCTCGTCCTTTCCAAACCAACTCAAAGGTCATCTCTTCTGTGACTTTTCTAAATGTCATTTGAAAATGACTTTGTACATTTTCGCATTCTACCGTCCCCATACCGTGGAATGGTATTCATCTTTCATCTATTCATCTTTCCTTTGGTCTCCCATTGCAACTTGCTTTTACTTCCATAATGTGCTGATCATATCATATTACACAGAGTTGGGTGTCCTTTCTGTCCTGCTAAATAGTGAATTCTCTGAGGACAAGGTCAGGGACTTAGAAACTACTCAATAAAAGCTTGAATGATTGAACGAAGTTGTGCTCCTTTGTATATAATAGATGACATTGCTCATTCATCGCAGATTTCTAAGACTGACTTAGCTGCCAGACAAAGTCTCTGTCTACCTCCATCTACATATCTATTATATGATACTAAATAGTAGTTAAATGTTGTCCATTTTTTTTGGCCTCAGAATCTTTAATGAGTCACCGGAGCTACGAGGATGCAGAGCCAGTAGGTTCTAAGGTCACATAGGAAGATTCAATGTTTTCATAATATTTGTTCCAAGTATTGTTTTGTCCCTGTTTCAAAGACCTCATGACCTGCATTCATCCTGAAATTGTTGAGACTTCACAGCTGCCAAAGTCCGCCACTGTAACGTGGACTAATTTGGGAGGTCTGTATACCTGTTTACTAAAAGAGTAACTCTCCTATAGTTTATGGTCTTCACCAACTCCTTTTAAATAAAATAAAACCAATTATTTTGACAACAATCAAAGTGTTCAATTCAACTTAAATATTGAGAAAACTGTGTTTTCGGGTTAGATTCTGCAGCACAACTTTCCATCAGCTACTGAGCCCATCACACAGCTGAATGCCTACATCCCTCTGCATCCCTCTTTTCTCCCTTCCTCTGTGCTAAAATCTAGCCCATGTTTTTTTCCTTATGCATCTTGATCATGTTTGGCTGTTACCTAATGCTACCCCCAAGGACGTCGCCTCAGAGTTTAGAGAATTAAATAATTGCAGACCTAACAAGACATTAGGCTTCCCAGGTGGTGTAGTGGTGAAGAACCCGCCTGCCAATGCAGGAGATGTAAGAGATGAGGGTTCAATCCCCGGGTGAGGAAGATCCCCTGAAGGGGTCATGGTAACCCACTCCAGTATTCTTGCCTGGAAGAGCCTGGCAGGCTATAGCCCATGGAGTCACGAAGGGTCAGACACAACTGAGTGACTGAGCATGCACGCACTAACAAGACACCAGGCATCCATGTATGCATGGCAGAGGACAGAGGCTGACATTTTCAGCAAGGTCCCTACCTTCAAATAACAGCAGGTAGGCAGCTAGACCCAGGCAGCCATGGTGGATGTGGCCACACCCAGTGATGCATAGAAAGGAGTACAGAAATGTTGGGTATTTTTTTAAATGAAGTTCTTAAGTTAGTTCATTTTTACACTCTCCTTCTTTACCTCCCTCCTTTTTTCCCTCCCTCCCTCCCTTATTTCTTTCCTTTCTCCTTCCCACAAGTACTTATTGAGCGGTTACAATGACCTAGGCACTCTTCTAGGCCTAGAGGAAACAACAGTGAGTAAGACCAGGTCCCCGCACCATCATGGAGCTTACCTTCTGGTGGAAGAGAGATATAATAGGCAGATAAATAATATGTAGTTTCAGGAAGAAACGATTTTATTTTATTAACTTTATGAAAAACAAAAAAGAGCAAAAGATGTGGTGGTTCCTCAAAACATTAAACATAGAATTACTATGTGTGGGGATTTAGCCACTAAGTCATGTCTAACTCTTGCAACCCCAAGGACTGTAACACACCAGACTCCTCTGTCCATAGGATTTGCCAGGCAAGAATATTGGAGTGAGTTGCCCTTTCCTTCTCCAGAGGATCTTCCCAACCCAGGGATCGAACCTGTGTCTCCTGCTTGACAGGTGAATTCTTTCAGATCAGATCAGATCAGTCGCTCAGTCGTGTCTGACTCTTTGCGACCCCATGAATTGCAGCACGCCAGGCCTCCCTGTCCATCACCAACTCCGGGAGTTCACTCAGACTCACGTCCATCAAGTCAGTGATGTCATCCAACCATCTCATCCTCTGTCATCCCCTTCTCCTCTTGCCCCCAATCCCTCCCAGCATCAGAGTCTTTTCCAATGAGTCAACTCTTCACATGAGGTGGCATAGACCCCAAACAATTGAAAGCATAGTCCCAAACAGATATTTGTACACCTATGAGTGTACACTACTCACAATAACCAAAAGGTGGAAGCAGCCCAAGTGGCCATTGCTGGATGAATGAATAAACAAAAGGTGGTGTCTGCAATGGGATATTATTTAGCCTTCAGAAGGAAGGAAATTCTGGCATGCACTATAACATGGATGAACTTTGATGATATTTTGCTAGTAAGTGAAATAAGCCAGAAACAAAAGGACAAGTATTGTATGATTCTATTTATATGAGGTTCCTAAAGCAGGCAAATTCAAGAGATATAAAGTAAAATAGTGGTTTCCAGGGACTGGGGAAAGGGGAAAATAGAGAGTTATTTTTTCATGGGTACAGTTTGGGAAGATGAAAAAGTTCTGGAGATGGATGATGGTGATTGTTGAACAATAATGAAAATGTACTTGGGGCCAATGAACTATACGCTTCAAAAATGGTTAAAACATTAAATGTATATTTTAACACTAAAAAATTTTTTTTAAACCTTGAAAAACATAAGCAAGGGGCTGAAATAGGAATGACTTTGGCTAGGACTGTCTGGGAAGATTCGTCTAAGGAGGAGGTTAACATTTGAATAGAGATTAACCAGAATGATGAGAACATGGAATGAAGAAAGGGAATAGTTTTGGATTTTCTTCTAAGCATAACCTTGGAAGGGTTTTGATCAGCTTAAATCAGTTTGATTTATCACTTTAAAATATTACACTGGCTGCTATGTGAAAAGTAGACTGAAAGGAGGAAATCTGGAAGCTAGCAGACCAATTAAGAGATGGTGGCAGTTATGTAGACAAGTGACTGGTGGCTCAGGTGATGTTGAGATGATAAGGGAGGTGGCAGGGAGTGACTGGATTCAGATCTATTTTCTAGGTACAGTCATCATGATTTGCTGGTGCTTGGATGGAGGAGGGGCAGTGAAGGAAAGAGAGGCATTAAGGATGATATTTGGATTTTTAACTGAGTAACTGATCGAAAGGCCTTGCCATCCACTGAGATGGAAATGACCAGGGGAAAAGCTTGTTGGGAAATGGTAAGGGGTGTGGAGGGGCAATTGAGAGATGTGCTACATAAAAAGTGAAATCATAAACTCAGTGTCTAGCATAGTACAAGTACATAGAAGCCATTTATTAAATACTTGAATAAATGAATGAAACTGAATGGGATAAATGGAGGTAGGGAAGACAGAAGAAAGGAAACTAATTCCAAAATTTTACAAAATATGAAAAAAAATGGCAAAACAACATGAAAATAAAGACCCCAGGCTCAAATTTGGGAGAACCAGGTCCTAGTCTCAGAAAATATTTCCAAACTTCAGATTCCTTCCTCTTCTCAGCTTTTAATCGGGGCCCTCCCCCTTTCCTCTTTCACAGGAAATGTGCTCACACCTTTATTCGCCTAAGAGGGCAAGCCCATAATCCTTGCATCCCTGTGCCAGGTTGCAGAGCTCAGAACCCTGAAGCAGGGAGCAACCAATCAGTGAGCACCCGTGGCAAGGAAGAGCCAATCAGTGAGCTCCACCAGCTTTGCCCTTCCCCAAACCCATCACATAGGCTGGGCATCCCTGCAGGCCTTGTGGAACAACCCCTTTAACAGTCCAGACAGATTCTCATAAAGTCACTTCGGCAGAGCGTCTCAGTATTTAAGGGCATGACTTCAAGCAAGCACAGACAAGGCTAGTTCAGGCCATGTATTGGCTGAACTTGTGCATACTGACCCACTAATTGCTCCTGCTGAGCTTTCAGGCTGGTTCCTACTGATAGTCACCAAGGGAGAAGAGAGCAATTAGTGGGATGAAAATATTTTTAAAGTCACCTTCACAATTACAGAGGCACAGTGTAAAATGAGAAAGATCTGTGAAAATACTGTAACACAGCCTTGCCGTGCACTTTTTCACACATTAACCACTTTTGTCCTGGCTCTTCTACAGGGCTGAGGCTACAGAGCGTGTCTGCATCCATCCCCTCTACTGATTCTCTTCTGGCAGAGACCACCACACCGACAGCCATCTGGACCAGCTCTCCGCAAAGTCCTCCTGCCTCCCCTACCAGTGGCCCATCCAACAGCTCAGTCCTCCTAGATCCAACACCTGTCCCGACATCTCTACCCACAAAGAACATCTCCACAGAGCCCAGAGAAGAGCAGTCCACCAGCCCTGCCTCCAACTGGGAGGGCACAGACCCTTCACCAACAAGTGGTGGGGTCCACTTAACACCCACGCCTGAGGAACACAGCTCAGACACTCCAGAGGCTGGCGTGCCCACTACAGGATCACAGCCCCCTGCTGAGTCTCCCACACTCACCTCCCCTCAAGGGCCAGCCTCATCGCCCTTACCCCCGTCAACCTCACCACCTGAGGTTCCATCTGCCTCCATCAGCACCAGCCACAGCTCTGCTGAGACCAGCACCGAGCCCACAGGAGCCCCAACCACACCGGAGTCCCACACGGAGGAGCACAGCTCTACTCTCACACCTACTTCACATGCCTCGTCTGAGTCAGTGCCCACAGAGGCCACGCCTCAAGCAACTGTGCCCCCCAAAGTGACCTGTATACTGATAGACATGGAGACCACCACCACCTCCCCTGGGGTGATCATGCAAGAAGTGGAGCATGCGCTAAGTTCAGGTGAGTCTCTGGCTAGAATACGTGTCTTTGACAACACTGAGATACTAAGAATGGTGTTCAGTTAACCAGACACAATGGATTGAATTTGAATTTTGGAGTGCAACACCTGAGCTGAAGTTTAATTTGCAAGAATTTCCACACGTGCAAACTTTACTCTCAGTCCCTTAATAATTTCCCCATGATAGTTCATTAACTCTGGCCAGTCTGTATGATTTGTCTTCACATATGTCACAGGGAATGTAAAGGAATGAGACTGGGTAAGCTAAGGGTTAACAGCTTACTGACTTTGGATGGAGTTTCCTAGGTTTCAATTCCAGCTCCTGACCTTGAGCAAGTCACTTCATCTCTTTGTGCCTTGTTTTTCCTCATCTGTAAAATTGGGATAAAGAAGACTCTATCATACATGGTTCTTATGGAGATTAAATGAAATGACATATGTAAGTGCTTAGAATAGTTCCTGGCAGGGAGAAAAGTACTCAGGAAATGTCAGTTGTTATTATGATTGTGCTCGATGTTTTAATGCCATATTTACCTCATGAAAACAGTCAAAGAAAGTAGAGCGGGGGTGGAGAGAATGCTTGTTATTTCAAGTCACTGATATATTTCATGAGAAAGACAGTAAATTCTATGAAACATCACATTTGTTTTTATTCTTCCAGCCACTCATAAAGTTGGTATTAGTTTTATCTTGATTTTGCAATCTTGGAAATTATGAGAGATTTAGGGTCTTTTCTGAGGTCACATGCATCTGACATTGAAGTGAAATCTGTACCCTTTGGGGTATTGGGCAGGAAAAGGCCTTAGTGGGAACACTTAGCTTCTTGATTAAGAAACAGTGACTTAAGAACAGCCAGAAGGTGAAAGAGAAAATGAAGCTTTAGCTCCTTGCCTTGGTCATCCTGCCAGGGACATAGACTCAGAGGGGAATATTTGTGATTGACTGAGCCAAACAGGACCAGCTAGGGTCAAAGAAACGGTTGTGACTGAGGAGAAATTAACATCTTCTAACAAACAATGAACAACCACTGTGAATGGAAATCTTGGTAAACAGTGAAGCTGGGGAGAAACAGAACTAAGATTGACAAGACATAACTTCTCATAGAAGAGCTCATAGTTTACTAAGGGAAAAAGTCCAGAAGACTTGCAAATTCTTATTTCAAAGGTCCAGCATATACCAGTGAGAGTCCCACCAAGAGTTATAGATATTAATATAATCAAACTGGGATAAAGGAATGAATTACAGAGTTACAGCTGGGGCATAAGAAAGGGGATCGTAATTGCAGAGCTGTCATAAGTCAGGCCTTGGAGGAGAGAAGGGTAAACCAGAACCCAGAAGGCGAATCCTGTAGAATAGACCACCTCAGGAGGGGCACTGACTCGGGCGAGGGACAAGGCTAACTCAAGGTCAACTTCTGGAAGTGAAGGGGATCAATGCTCTGCCCTCTCTCTCCCCTTGCCCTCTGATATACAGCCAGATGCCAAGGATGAGAAGCCTACTGTGGTCCATATAGTTCAGCCTCCTGGAGGGCAGGTCAGAGAGCAAAGTGGAGAAAGGTGGAGAGTGGATCTGGAAAGGCGAAAGGAGGAACTCACAGTTCAAAAATTGCTTCCTCTGTCCCCATTATCATCCTATTTGTACTGCAGCTAGCACTTGGCACATTGCATTTAGATGTGTCCTTTCAAGAATTCATCTGCCAATGCAGGAGACATAAGAGATGTGGGTTCAATCCCTGGGTCAGGAAGATCCCCTGGAGAAGGAAATGGCAACCACTCCAGTATTCTTGCCTGGAGAATCCCATGGACAGAGGAGGCTGGCAGGCTATAGTCCATGGGGTCTCCAAGAGCTGAACTGAAGTGACTTAGCATGCATGCACATTTCTGTCTTGCTCTCTGCCACATCCCCACTTTCTGTCTCATGCTTTCCATGCTCTTCACTGCCATGAACATTTCGAGCCTGGACTTGGTATCTGGATCAGAATGGGTGTTGACTCAGTCCCTAACAAAGGTGCCATCCAAGGACAGGCTTGCAACCTGTGGTCCTGTCTCTTCTCTTTCTTAATTCAGACCTCATCACCTCCAGCATGGCATTGCATCTTCAGTTTTCTAACTAGTCTCCCATTCTCCACTCTCCACTCTCTCCTGTTCTGCCCTCTTCAGGGTACCATGGATGTAACGGACCAATATTCTGAGCACCTACTCTGAGCCTGGCATGCAAGAATTTCCCTAATCTGACACAACCTACTACTTTATTCAAGTCCGTCTTTTTTATAGGGAAGATTATCTAAGACAGACCTGTTCTACTGTTCTGGCTTGTATTTTAGGTCATGTGTCTTGATTTCCTCAACTCACAGACAACAAGGCTCAGATCAGATCAGATCAGATCAGTCGCTCAGTCGTGTCCAAATCTTTGCGACCCCGTGAATCACAGCACGACAGACCTCCCTGTCCATCACCAACTCCCGGAGTTCACTCAGACTCATGTCCATCGAGTCAGTGATGCCATCCAGCCATCTCATCCTCTGTTGTCCCCTTCTCCTCTTGCCCCCAATCCCTCCCAGCATCAGAGTCTTTTCCAATGAGTCAACTCTTCGCATGAGGTGGCCAAAGTACTGGAGTCTCAGCTTTAGCATCATTCCTTCCAAAGAAATCCCAGGGCTGATCTCCTTCAGAATGGACTGGTTGGATCTCCTTGCAGTCCAAGGGACTCTCAAGAGTCTTCCCCAACACCACAGTTCAAAAGCATCAATTCTTCAGCACTCAGCCTTCTTCACAGTCCAACTCTCACATCCATACATGACCACAGGAAAAACCATAGCTTTGACTAGACAAACCTTTGTTGGCAAAGTAATGTCTCTGCTTTTGAATATGCTATCTAGGTTGGTCATAACTTTCCTTCCAAGGAGTAAGCATCTTTTAATTTCATGGCTGCAGTCACCATCTGCAGTGATTTTGGAGCCCCAAAAAATAAAGTCTGACACTGTTTCCACTGTTTCCCCATCTATTTCCCATGAAGTGATGGGACCAGATGCCATAATCTTCGTTTTCTGAATGTTGAGCTTTAAGCCAACTTTTTCACTCTCCTCTTTCACCTTCATCAAGAGGCTTTTTAGTTCCTCTTCACTTTCTGCCATAAGGGTGGTGTCATCTGCATATCTGAGGTTATTGATATTTCTCCCAGCAATCTTGATTCCAGCTTGTGTTTCTTCCAGCCCAGCGTTTCTCATGATGTACTCTGCATATAAGTTAAATAAGCAGGGTGACAATATACAGCCTTGATGTACTCCTTTTCCTATTTGGAACCAGTCTGTTGTTCCATGTCCAGTTCTAACTGTTGCTTCTTGACCTGCATACAGGTTTCTCAAGAGGCAGGTCACGTGGTCTGGTATTCCCATCTCTTGAAGAATTTTCCACAGTTTATTGTGATCCACACAGTCAAAGGCTTTGCCATAGTCAATAAAGCAGAAATAGATGTTTTTCTGGAACTCTCTTGCTTTTTCTATGATCCAGTGGATGTTGGCAATTTGATCTCTGGTTCCTCTGCCTTTTCTAAAACCAGCTTGAACAACAGGAAGTTCACGGTTCACATATTGTTGAAGCCTGGCTTGGAGAATTTTGAGCATTACTTTACTAGCGTGTGAGATGAGTGCAATTGTGCGGTAGTTTGACCATTCTTTGGCATTGCCTTTCTTTGGGATTGGAATGAAAACTGACCTTTTCCAGTCCTGTGGCCACTGCTGAGTTTTCCAAATTTGCTGGCATATTGTGCAGCACTTTCACAGCATCATCTTTCAGGATTTGGAATAGCTCAACTGGAATTCTATCACCTCCACTAGCTTTGTTCGTAGTGATGCTTTCCAAGGCCCACTTGACTACACATTCCAGGATGTCTGGCTCTAGGCCAGTGATCACACCATCGTGATTATCTGGGTCGTGAAGATCTTTTTTTACAGTTCTTCTGTGTATTCTTGCCATCTCTTCCTAATATCTTCTGCTTCTGTTAGGTCCATACCATTTCTGTCCTTTATCGAGCCCATCTTTGCATGAAATGTTCCTTTGGTATCTCTGATTTTCTTGAAGAGATCTCTAGTCTTTCCCATTCTGTTGTTTTCCTCTATTTCTTTGCATTGATCACTGAAGAAGGCTTTCTTATCTCTTCTTGCTCTTCTTTGGAACTCTGCATCCAGATGTTTATATCTTTCCTTTTCTCCTTTGCTTTTCACTTCTCTTCTTTTCACAGCTATTTGTAAAGCCTCCCCAGACAGCCATTTTGCATTCTTGCATTTCTTTTCCATGGGGATGGTCTTGATCCCCGTCTCCTGTACGATGTCATGAACCTCCGTCCATAGTTCATCAGGCACTCTATCTATCAGATCTAATCTCTTAAATCTATTTCTCACTTCCACTGTATAATCATAAGGGATTTGATTTAGATCATATCTGAATGGTCTAGTGGTTTTCCCTACTTTCTTCAATTTAAGTCTGAATTTGGCAATAAGGAGCTCATGGTCTGAGCCACAGTCAGCTCCTTGTCTTGTTTTTGCTGACTGTATAGAGCTTCTCCATCTTTGGCTGCAAAGAATATAATCAATCTGATTTCGGTGTTGACCATCTGGTGATGTCCATGTGTAGAGTCTTCTCTTGTGTTGTTGGAAGAGGGTGTTTGTTATGACCAGTGCATTTTCTTGGCAAAACTCTATTAGTCTTTGCCCTGCTTCATTCCGTATTCCAAGGCCAAATTTGCCTGTTACTCCAGGGGTTTCTTGACTTCCTACTTTTGCATTCCAGTCCCCTATAATGAAAAGGACATGTTTTTTGGGTGTTAGTTCTAAAAGGTCTTGTAGGTCTTCATAGAACCTTTCAACTTCAGCTTCTTCAGCGTTACTGGTTGGTGCATAGACTTGGATTACTGTGATATTGAATGGTTTGCCTTGGAAACGAACAGAGATCATTCTGTCGTTTTTGAGATTGCATCCAACAAGCCTAAGAGACAAAAAAATCAGTAACAGAGCTGGGTCATGCCCCAGAAAGTTATAGTTTTAGGGAATATGATCCCCAGTAGGAACTGCAGAGTGAATGAATGAAAGAATGACTGAATGACTGGAGGAGAGGTGTGGCAAGTGAGAGGAAAATCCCTGAGGACGGTGAGTATACATTTCCTAGACCCAAGGGGGTTTATCCCTTATGACCTATTAAATCAAAGAATATTTATCTTGCATCCACCAGGACCCTATGCTTGATGCAAAGAAGCACTAATAAGTAGAAGACCTGTCCTCTGAGATTTTATAGCTTTGTAGTTGTTCAGTCACCAAGTCGTGTCTGACTCTTTGTGACTCCATGGACTGCAGCACACCAGGCTTCCCTGTCTTCACTATTTCCCAGAGTTTGTTCAGACTCATGTCCACTGAGTCGATAATGCCATCCAACCATCTCATCTTCTGTTGCCCCCTTCTCTTCCTGCCCTCATTCTTTCCCAGCACCAGAGTCTTTTCCATTACATCAGCTCTTTGCATCAGGTGGCCAAAGTATTGGCGCTTCAGCTTCAGCATCAGTCCTTCCAATGAATATTCAAGGTTGATTTCCTTTAGGATTGACTGGTTTTATAGTTTAAGTTAAAAGAACGAGCACAAGTAACACTTAACACCACTCCTTTGTTTCTTTTTTTTTTTAATATAATGCCATTTATTTAGAGCACCTTTCATCTGAAGTGTGGTTAATTATCCTTATTTTATTTACTCCAGTGCAGGAAGCACAATGAGGCTAAGTGACTGCATTTCAGACTCGTTTGTTGACTATGAGGGCTACTCCATTTCTTCTAAGGGATCCTTGCCCACAGTAATAGATATAAATGGTCATCTGACTTAAATTCTCCCATCCCCATTCATTTTAGTTCACTGATTCCTAAAATGTCGATATTCACTCTTGCCGTCTCCTGTTTGACCACTTCCAGTTTACCTTGATTCATGGACCTAACATTCCAGGTTCCTATGCAATACTGTTCTTTTACAGCATCAGACTTTACTTTCACCACCAGACACATGCACAGCTGGGCATCATTTCCTCTTTGGTTTAGCCTCTTCTTTCCTTCTGGAGCTGTTTCTCCATTCTTCTCCTTATTGGACACCTACTGACCTGGGGTTCTCATCTTCCAGTGTCGTATCTTTTTGCTTTTTCATACTGTTGTATACTGTTCATGAGTTGTAGGAGAGGAAGGGAATTGGGACCCAAGGAGAAGACAGGGCAGGGTAGACTGAGGTGCACACACCTGGGTTCCGCAGCTGCAAGCACAGAACTTGCTCTTGTCGAGGTCTCCAGTCCCCTCCACATTGCCACCTCTGGGGGTTAATTCTCAGTCCTGGTATAACCCAGCCTAGCACCGGACATGGATGGCCACTGCCCTTTCTGAAGCACTGTTTCCACTTGCCCTCTGAGACGCCTCTCTCTTGGTTCATCACCTACCTGGCCGGCTGCTGCTTCCTGGTGCCTGTGGCCTTACTTCGCCCCCTCACCTTTCCACACTGGATCACCCCCAGGCCAACACTGCCTTCCTATCCCCCCCAGCCTCTCCACACTCCTTTTCTCCCCACACTCCCCACACTATGACCTCATCCTGCCTCCTGACTGAAATGCCATCCACATGCTGATAACCCAGAGATGTGAAATTCTATCCCTGTTTTCTTTCGATGAACTAAAGACATGTCAACACCCAGCTGTCGATGAACTCATAGTCTCCACTTGGGTGGCTCTTGGGTGGCTCAGATGTCATGTGGATCAGGTGAGCTGCTGATTTTCTCATCCCTCCGTGTGCTCCTGTCTCAGAAACCACGGACTAATCCTAGACTCTTTTCTCACAGACGCTGCATCCGGTCTTTCAGAATTTCCCCTCACACCGCTGTCCTTTCTCACAGGTGGACTTGAACACCCTGTAACTGATCTCTGCTCCCCACATCTTCACCAGAGAGATGCTTTTCAAGACCCAGGACAGATCCTGTCCTCCTTAGCTTTAACACTCTGTTTCCTTGTGCTTTACTTTCATCCTTTTACTTTTATATTGGAGTATGGTTGATTAACAGTGCTGTGGTCGATTCAGGTGCACAGCAGAGTGACTCAGCCACACATATACATGTATCCATTCTCCCCCAAACGCCCTCCCATCCAGGCTGTCACATGACATCAAGCAGAGTTCCCTGTGCTATACAATAGGTACTTACTGCTTATAGCAGCGTGTACATGCCCATCCCGAGCTCCCTAACTATCCCTTCCCCCTACCCTTCCCGGTTGGTAACCATAAATCCATTCTCTAAGTCTGTGAGTCTGTGTCTGTTTTGTAAATAAACTCATTTGTATCATATATTTTTAGATTCTGCATATAAGGGAAGTCATACAATATTTTTCCTCCTCTGACTTCACTCAGTGTGACAATGTCTAGGTCCGTCCATATTGATGCAAATGGCATTATTTCATTCTTTGGGCTTCCGTGGTGGCTTAGATGGTAAAGAACTACCTGGAGTGCAGGAGACCTGGGTTCGATCCTTGGGTCAGGAAGATCCCCTGGAGAAGGGAATGGCAACCCACTTCAGTATTCTTGCCTGAAGAATTCCGTGGACAGAGGAGCCTGGCAGGCTACAGTCTGTGGGGTCACAAAGAGTCGGACACAACTAACAAACACACATACAAAATTCCATAGTACAGATGTAACATATCTTCTTTATCCATTCCTCTGTCAATGGACATTTAGGTTGTTTCATGCCTTGGCTATCGTAAACAGTACTGCAATGAACATGGCGGTGCATGTATCCTTTCAGACCATGTTTTCCACAGATATATGATCAAGAGTGGGACTGCAGGGTCTTATGGTAGCACTATATTTAGCTTTCTAAGGAACCTTCATACTGTTCTCCATAGTGGCTGTGCCTACATTCCATTTTGCTGGGGATGCTTGCACTTTTAAATCAGAGTAAAACCCGAGGTCTGTATCACGTCTGCAGTGATCAAAACGCCCTGAACCTGCCCTGTCTCTCTGCCTTCACCTGCTTCCGCTTTCATCAGCAAGTACACCAGCAATCTTACCGCTTCTTGAACAAATTGCAGACACTATTGCCCCGGGGCCTTTGCACTTACATGTTCCCGTCAAGTCTTTAAAGGCTCCCTCCTTTTCATCAGGAAGGACTTTGTTTAGCTGTCCTCTGCTCAAGAGGCAGATACCTCTTGATACCTCATACCCTGTCTGGAATAGTCATCCCATCAACATGGATCCCTTTACCCTACTTGCCTTTTGATCACTTACCACTTTCTGACATTATCTCATTTATTTAGTGAGTAGGTGTCTGTTTTCTGCCACCAGACTATCAGCTTATGAAAACAAGGATGTTGTTCACAAAGAGGAACATCCCCAACCACTGTAAACGAGTCAATCAGCCAGTACCAGAGAAGCAATTTAATCTCTCTGAGCCTTGGTCTTCTCATCAATAAATGGAATAAACATAGTCTCCAAGTGATGAGGTTATTTAAAAGTTTAGTTGAGACAAGAAATATACAGCATAGTGGCTGTTGAGCCATGGCTCAGCTGATGCCTGTGCTTGTTATTTTACTATTATTTACCACTATCAACAGCATGATTATTGTTATTATTCTGCTGTTGTGATTACTATTATCATTGTTACTGTCTTCATCATAATGAAGGATGATATTATCTTCAACAAAGTCTTATTGAACTTTCACTGGGAATCAGGCCTCTGGCTAGGCAGTGGGAATTTGGTGGTGAATGAAACAGTCACCCACCTTGTGGAGTTTACAGTGTTGTATGTACATAGCATGGCAGGTAGCCTAAGTCTGGTTGATCCTAGGATGTGTGGAGGAAGACACTGCCGAAGAAGAGGAAAGAAGATTTTAGGACCACTGTAGCAGGATGAGACAACTGACTTTACTTGATGAGCCACTGATGGTCACCAAAGGCTTTGGATCAGGGGAAGAAACTGTTGAGCATTATACTTTAAGAGTCCTCTCCCACTATTGGTGGGAATGCAAACTAGTACAGCCACTATGGAGAACAGTGTGGAGATTCCTTAAAAAACTGGAAATAGAACTGCCATACAACCCAGCAATCCCACTGCTGGGCATACACACCAAGGAAACCAGAATCGAAACAGACACGTGTACCCCAATGTTCACTGAAGCACTGTTTATAATAGCCAGGACATGGAAGCAACCTAGATGTCCATCAGCAGACGAATGGATAAGAAAGCTGTGGTACATATACACAATGGAGTATTACTCAGCCATTAAAAAGAATACATTTGAATCAGTTCTAATGAGGTGGATGAAACTGGAGCCTATTATACAGAGTGAAGTAAGCCAGAAAGAAAAACACCAATACAGTATACTAACGCATATATATGGATTTTAGAAAGATGGTAATGATAACCCTGTATGCAAGACAGCAAAAGAGACACAGATGTATAGAACAGTCTTTTGGACTCTGTGGGAGAGGGCGAGGGTGAGATGATTTGGGAGAATGGCATTGAAACATGTATAGTATCATATGTGAAACGGATCACCAGTCCAGGTTCCTGCACCCATGATACAGGATGCTCGGGGCTGGTGCACTGGGATGACCCAGAGGGATGGTATGGGGAGGGAGGTGGGAGGAGGCTCCAGGATGGGGAACACGTGTGCACCCGTGGCGGATTCATGTCGATGTATGGCAAAACCAATACAATATTGTAAAGTAATTAGCCTCCAATTAAAATAAATAAATTAAAAAAAAAAAAGAGTATCCAACTGGTAGGAGTACATATATGTAAATTGCAGGGAGTTCAGGACTGGAAACTTGTAGACCAGTTTATACCTGGGTTCTGGTTTGCCATTGACACTGACATACTATATTAGTCACTACTCTGGCTTTAAGGGCTCTTCACTATAAAGTGAATACAAGAGAGACAGTCTTTCAGGGGTTGTGTATGTGTATGTGTGTGGGTTTTTTGGGTTTTTTTTTTGGCTTACCATACCATGAAAATTGTTTATTAGAATCATCCTAAGCAGAGGAAATGAGATTCACATTCATATGAAGTTTACTGAGAATTTGCATATTTCAAAAATGGGCTAGTGATTCACACAGGTTATCTTCAGAACATTCAGAATCTTCATCTTATCTTCAGAACATTCCAGTGAAGTGAGCTGGATGGTATCTGTTCCTTTTTTTTCAAGATTTATTTGTTTATGTATTGGCATGGTTGGTCTTTGTTGTTGCACACAGGCTTTTCTAGTGGCAGCAAGCGGGGCTACTCTCTGGTTGCCGTGCTAGGGCTTCTCACTGCAGTGGCTTCTCTTGTTGGGAAGCACGGGCTCTAAAGCACCGGTTCAGTAGCTGTGGCGCACAGGCCTTGTTGCTCCACCACATGTGGGATCTTCCCAGACCAGGAATCAAACCGGTGTCCCTTGCATTGCAAAGAGGATTCTTAACCACTAGACCACCAGGGAAGCCTGGTATCTGTTCTATACGTGATTAAATTGGCCAGAGAGGTTAAATGACTTAAGTTTTGACTTGAGTGACTTGGCCAGGATTCAAATTAATTCTTCTGAGGGACCCTAAGTCTTCCTTCCACCATACCCATCCTACTTGAATTCATAGAAATGAAAAGGTTGTAAGGATCCATGGCCTCCAGACCTGCTGTGAAAATGAGCCACATGAGATGTCAAATGCCCGGTGCCGCCAGCTGGGCCTGAGGGGCAGGGCTGCCAGATGGGAGGAGAAGCCCATGGCAGCTGCAGCCATCCCAAAGCAGCTGTGCAGACAGAACAAGTTTTCAGTTTTGTCTTTCAGTTTTTGTTTGGCTTTTGAAGGAAAAGAGAGATGTGGTGTGTTGTGTATGGGTCATCTTGTGTTACTAAATCAGAGTTCTTCAAGGGTGAAGACTGGGCCTGCGATGAGTTTGTGATGTCCTGAACTAGATTGAGTGGTGCCATGCAAAAGCTTGAGAGGCAAACTGATATCGCACACAAAATTATACTCAAATCAGCCCTAATTCCTGCAAATGCAAAATTTCAAATTATACTCACTGTGCTTGTTGCAGACTGGATGTTCTCTTTTGTCTGTAAAATCCAGGTGGCCACTGGTCTTAGTCCGTCCTACGCTTTCCATTACAAAGAGAAGGACTCCTAAATGTGAAACCTTTGAACTTTAAATTGCTAATCTGACTCTGTATCTATTAATTACAAACTGTGCTAATAAATACCCTGAAAGAAAGGGCACCAGGCAGGCACAGATATCTAATCCTCTCTGCATCTATACCTATGCAGGAGTTTCAGCTGTCAAAACACCTCCTTATTCCAGGCTAACTCTTAGGATGAAAACAGATTTGAAAAACGAATTAACTCCTAGAAAAGGGGGAAGAATCATTTTTAAAGTATACATAGAAAAATTCTAGGGATAAAAAAATATATCTTATAGTAAGTTAATGACCAGTATATTTAGATGATATATTCAAAATATATAAGGGAGGGATGATGATTTAACAAACAAACATAAAATAATGTTAAACATTTATTGATCAGATTCTTTCAGACTGCTCAGAATGCATCAGGGAACAATAATCCTAAAAAAGTATTGTATCTACCTTAGGCTCAGTTTTACAAATATTAAATCATGGTACGTGCCCAGGCCTGGTGAATGGCACCAACATATTTTACTTCAATCCTCCATCACCGAATCCTGTTGGTTAGAACTCTTAATAGGTCCCAAGTTCATCCACTTCTCTCACTCTCATTTCCATGTCAAAGCTCCTGTAATCCCCCTGTGATAGCCCCTGACTGGTCCATTCATGTCCTCTCCTGCACCAATCTACCATCTTGCTGGTTCTCCACATAGAAGCCAGAATGATAATTAAACACAAGTCTGATCAAAACATGTATAAACTCACTATTACCAACATCCCAGCCCCTCTGGGGCATCCACTGCTCTTAGGATGAAATCTACAAGCCCACAGAGCCCCAGCAGAGGTAGGGCTCTGCCCACGAAGCCTGCCTCATCTCAACGCCTACCCCTCCATCTCTCCATCTCCCATGCCACCTCTCTCCTGGTTCCATGTACCTGTGACTCTCCCTCTTGTCACAGGGCCTTTCTTAGCCTGGATGCTTCTACCTGGAACCTTCCCACAACATGTCATCATTTCACCCAGTGAATTCCAATTCACTCCTCAGGTCTAGGCTCAAACATCACCTGTTCAGGAAGTCTCTGCTGGGGCCCCCAGTCCAGCTCTGGACTATCACAAATTCAGTTGTTACAAACTCACAATTCAGTTCTTTGCAGTGTGCTTATACATTTATTTGTGTGGCTCTTTGTTCACAGCTTACACTGCTTTTTCAGGTACATGATGGGATGGGTGTTGTCTATTTGGGCTTACAAATATATCCCCAGCACCTAATAGTATCTGGCTCAGAGCAGATGCACAATAAATGTTTGATGAATGAGTAAATGAATGGCTTTTAATGACTAAATACCAAGCTTTAGACAATAAAGATGTATATTCACCTCACCTCATAAGTTCTAAACTTTGAATTGAAAATGAAGAGAAATTAAACATTTTTACGTTATCTTAATCTGTTTTGTCTACTACGACAAAAATATCATAAACTGGGTGATTTAACCACAAATATTTATTTCTCACAGTTCTAGAGGCTAGGAAGTTCAAGATCAAAGCACCAGCATTCCTAGTTCAGAGCTGGTGACTTACTGCTGTGTTATCCCACGGTAAAAGGGGTAAGGGCACTCTCTGAGGTCTGTTTCATAAGGACACTAATCCCTTTCATGAGGGTTCAACCCTCATGACATAAGAACCTCCCAAAGGCCTCGCCTCTTAATACCATCACATTGCAGGTTAGGACTGTAACATATAAATTTGGAGGGTACATATAAATTTTGGGATCCTGAAGACCTGAGCACACCCCTCTAATACACCATCATCATTGTTGTTCCATCACTAAGTCACGTTCGACTCTGGCCCCATGAACTGTACCCCACCAAGCTCCTCTGTCCTCCACTATATCCCAGAGTTTTCTCAGATTCATGTCCATTGAGTCAGTGATGGTATCTAACCATTTCATCTTATGCTGTCCCCTTCTCTTTTTTCCTTCAATCTTTCCCAGCATCAGGGTCTTTTCCAATGAGTTGGCTCTTCGCATCAGGTGGCCAAAGTATTGAAGCTTCAGCTTAACATCAGTCCTTCCAATGAATAGTCAGAGTCAATTTCCTTTAGGATTGACTGGTTTGATCTTCCTACAGTCCAAGGGACTCTCAAAAGTCTTCTCTACACACAATTCAAAAGCGTCAGTTCTTCAGTGCTCAGCCTTCTGTTTGCTCCAACTCTCACATCTGTACATAACTACTGGAAAAACCACAGCTTTGACTATATGGACCTTTGTTGGCAAAGTGATGTCTCTGCTTTTTAATACATTGTCTAGGTTTGTCATATATTTTCTTGGTCTCCAAAATCACTGTGGAAGGTGACTGCAGCCATGAAATTAAAAGACACTTGCTCCTTGGAAGGAAAGCTATGACCATCATTTTAGACGTCTGAAGGGCTGTCTACCACCATATGGGATTCTACCCACCCCATTCCTACCATGCTTCTCTTTTCCCATCATGCTGGCTCCTGTCTTTGGTCCCTGTGGACTGCAAGGCTAACAAGAGTATGAACTGGTATAAGCCCTCACTCACATTTTTTTCTTTTGTACCCAATTCTTTACACTTAAGCTAAACCCCTAAGCTTGCTAACACTCATACACTCCCATAAGGAGCTCTAACTGTCAGATAATATTTTAGATTTAAAAATATTCTGAACTCTACTACTTTTATTTCTCCTTTGGTTTACTTTTAATTTTTATTTTTTTAACCCCCAAAACATTTTGTATTGGGGTACAATCAATTAACAATGTGGGAGTTTTAGGTGAACAGCAAAGGGACTCAGTCATACGTATACATGTATCCATTCTCCTCCCAACCCCCCTCCCATCCAGGCTACCACATAACATTGAGCAGAGTTCCATGGTCTATACAATAGGTCTTTGTTGGTTATCCATTTTAAATATAGCACCGTGTACATGACCTTCCCAAAGTCCCTAACTATCCCTTCCCTTCCCCGCCCCCAGCATCCTTTGTTTACTTTTGCTACCTAAATCTTAATCTGGCTTTAAAATATTTACAAAACATCCTTTGAAAAATCTATGGCAAGATAATAAAATCAGCTAGTTACCACTGATGTTATCTAGTAGCAATGTAACCCCATCATATTATTTTAATTGTCTCAGTACCACCTTTCATTACATTTGGAAAGTTTGCTCCATGGAACACTTTCTTTCTTTCTGCTTCAAATATGTTCATCAGTCACATGTGACTAAATGACTAAGTGATTTTGGAAATGCTTCACTGAGGACATGGGATTTAGCTTATAAGCACAGCTGATATCATAAATGAATCTATGGCTTGTTGGCTCATTGGGAAAACTTGTTGGAATATACCTGATTCCACATCCAGACTGAACTCTTACTGTAATCTTCTGAATCAAAGGAGCATGTTTTTTGGTTACAGAATGCTAACAGGAACGTGAGACTAGATCAGCACTAATCCACTGTCTTCATCAGAAAATGTTCTACAACTCCCACCCTGGTGTGTTGAGTCAGGAATATTGCATTCGGAGAACACATGATGGATGCTAAGTTGACATTGTCCTCAGCATGCCTTGCTTCTCAGGTCCTCGGAAAGAAAAATACTGGCCAGCAAGAGACAGCATTTTATTCTACAGTATCTTGCTTTTGTCATCAGACCCACAGCCTTCAGGGATAGAATGCAAGCTCCAAACCCTAAGGTGAACTTAGGTTAAAGTCATAAATCTCAGTACGTCCATGGAAATGGGCCATCAGAAACGTTTTGCCATACTTTTGTTTGGTGAAATTATGAGGTCATTTCCTAGCCAAGCTCTAGAAGGGTAAAAATGTTACCCATAGTACAAACTTTGGCATCAGACTGCCTGGTTCAGCTCTCACCAATGCCATTGACTAAATGGAAGACCTGAAGTTTATTCATCACTGAGTATCACGTTTTCTCATCTATACAATGAAGGTATAATAGCGCTCACCTTATAGGATTCTTTTTAGGATTAAATGAGACAAGTATACGAAGAGTCTCGTACATAGTTAACACGAAATCAGTGTTAGCTATTATTATTATTACAGTTGGGGGTCTTATTCTCAGTGTGGATACCAAAAAGAGTTTGACTCTTCTAGACTTTGACTTTTTTTTAACTTGAAAAAATAAAATGTTTGTAAAAACACCTCGAGATTCCCCAAGAGGATTATTACTATAAATATTAGGTAGTCAAGATCCATTTAAGCACCTGTTTATAACACAGTTCAGAAAAGGATAATCCACAAAGTGTGAAAGAGAAAAGTAACGATGTTCACACTGGAAATTAGTAGTTCTTTCATGAAACTTGGGAAATCCAAAGTAAAGAGGTAAAGAGTACAAACAACTAGAGATTTCTAGCTGGGAGAAGATAAATCATGGAGAAGAAAGGACACAGAAGCTGAGCTTGAAGGATTTTTTCCCAGGCTCCACTTCCACCCGATGGTGGAGGATTAAGACCTAGAGCATGCCTTCTTTGCTTAACTGGCGTCAAAGTTTGCAAATTACTTTCTTGGCAGCCTGAATCTGGGAGAAATTAAAACTTGGTAAAATACAATCTCCAAAAGCAGGTTCCTACCTGGCTTTAGTGATTAATTACATGGAGGCAAAGCTAAATTAACTAATGGTTCCAGAGAGATCCTCAAGTTCTTGGGCTGCAGTAACTATACTGATGTCACTGCCCTTGGTCAAGGTGTTGAGACAGGTGACCTGAAACTGACTCTCTGCTTCCCAGCCAAGAGTCATTTTTCCATGACAGACTGGCATACTATTTGGCAAACAGGGTTAGAGCTCTGTCTTGGGCCCTGAGAAGCTCCTCCCTTCCTTCTTGATGCATCCTTGGAACCAAGAAAATGTCAGTGTGGAAAGTCTTATTTGCCAAGGCTAGGGAGTCTCAAAGGGATCTGAGCCTTCACCTGCAGACTAGATGAATCTCAAAAAGGGCATATACAAATTTCCTGGCTTATTTTTCTCTTCAGTATGGTTTTATCTGGAGAAGGAAATGGCAACCCACTCCAGTATTCTTGCGTGCAGAATCTCATGGACAGAGGAGCCGGGCAGGCTACCGTCCCTGGGTCGCAAGAGTCAGACACGACTGAGTGACTACACCACTACCACCATTGTTTCATCTGTGGTCATGTCTCATTTTCATCGCTGGAATGCTAAAGAGATAGAACAACCCAAACGTTTTTCAGTTTTCATGGAGATAAATGGCACCTGCATCACATGATTTGCCCCTCTACGTGGGGCATCTGTAAAAGGGTGACTTCAGAGAGGAGATCCTCAACTTGGCCCCTAAGTTGGAAGTCAGAGGCCACAGCTGACTTCTCAGCCTGCCTGCTGCCACGCAGCTAGTGGTCTCCAGGTGGAAAACTCCCAGGTTTTCAGGGCGCCCAGTATCTCTTTGATCCTCTCAAGGCTAATTGCATTAAAGATAGCAGATAGCAGAGAGATATCAGGATCTATTTACCTCTTTCTAACATGACCCCTCAGTAGAAATATCTTGGTCCTTCAGTCAAGAAACTTGATGACCCAACATGATACAGCTCACTTGCTCACACTACAGATCAGAATTTTCACAAGAGGAGAAGGAAACTTCTCCTCATCCACGACAAACAATAAAGGGGACTCTCTGATCTTTTTTTTTAAATGAATCTCTAGAAATCTCTCCCATCCCAGTCCCTCAAAGATGACTCAGAGCCGAGATCCCCATCATGTCAAGGTGTGGTCCTCTCAGCCCAGTAGAAGCTATAATTCAGCTCCAGCTGAATTATCTTTAGTAAATCAAGCTTGAGGCTGGTGCACTGGGACGACCCAGAGGGATGGTATGCGGAGGGAGGAGGGAGGAGGGTTCAGGATGGGGAACACATGTATACCTGTGGTGGATTCATTTCGATATTTGGCAAAACTAATACAATATTTTAAAGTTTAAAAATAAAATAAAATTTAAAAAAAATAAAAGAGTAATGATAGGCTTATAAAAGGCTTCCCATGTGGCCCTAGTGGTAAAGAATCTGCCCGCCAATGTAGGAGATGTAAGAGATTCGGGTTCAATCCCTGGCTCAGGAAGATCTCCTGGAGGAGGGCATGACAACCCACTCCAGTATTCTTGCCTGGAGAATCCCCATGAACAGAGGAGCCTGGCAGGCTACAATCTATAGCATTGCAGAGTCAGACATGACTGAGGAACTTAGGCAGGCTTATAAAACCAGGCACTGAGAATCTGTCCTGCAGGAGAGAACGAGAAGCAGAGACTGACATGTTTAGGGATAGACGTCAGGGCTTAGTTCCTGGCTTCAGGGTTGTTAATGGGTAAGACACGCCCAGAGACTGAGACCTTTGTACTGTACTTCATGATGGACAAAGCATTTTAAATACACTAATTTGTAAAAGTGCTCTGAGAGCAAAGCGAGTGATTCATCAAAGCTGGGCACACAGTAAACATCAGCTGTGTGAATGATTGAATGAATTGCCACTTTACAGGGAGAGACAGGGCCACAGACACAATATGGAGGCAGGGAGCCATGAAGCAACTTGCTCCTGACTCTTCAGCTAGCGTGTGTATAAAGCCAGTCTTCCAACCCAGGTCTTCTGGTCGCAGAAATAAGTTTGGGAAATCCAGCCTCAAGGGTAGAATTCCATTTCTGCACAGTAACCAGATGAATAGGTTTTTATTAACTGCTTTTGCTAAAATCCTAAGTGGAAATGCCCACACGGCTCTGTCCAGCTCGGTGCCCGGCACAGGGTAGCAGGGAAGGAACAGGTGCCTGCCATGACTTCTGTGACCATGGTTGTTTTTCTTAATGCTTTTATTTACTGCTTTTGGCATAATACTAGAGATGTCCCCTGAGAACTGTTGTTAAGTCAAGACTGAATTCAGCCTTTAAGACGAGACTGTTAATAACATTCAGATGGAGGGGTCACCCCTGTTTCGGGAAGAAGGCTCACTCCCTGTGGGCTTCTTTTGGTCTGGGGAGTGCCGAGTGAGAGGAATGCTCCCTGATGTAGTACTCATGGCAAGCTGCTGTGTGGTGATGAGCTTTCCCTGATGCTGTGGGGAAGGAGGAAGAGGACCACTGTTTGCTCTTCTTAGAAACCCAGCCTAGTTCACATGACAGGTGTCAAAGGCGAGCTGGGGTCAGGCGACCTAATCAGGTAGTTATAACAAAGAGGCTTCATTTGTGTTGGGAAAGATTGTAATTGCAAGTGAAATGAAGACACTTTAAAACTATGGTCACCAGGACCTGTGCCGACTTGTGTGCCCTGGCTGGCATTAATTACAAACCTGCACTCCCTGCATCCTTCAAGCACAGCTGACATGCCTGCAGGAGAGAGAAATGAAGGAAAGAGAAACGCGCACT
Source organism: Bos taurus (assembly GCF_002263795.3). Taxonomy (NCBI): domain Eukaryota; kingdom Metazoa; phylum Chordata; class Mammalia; order Artiodactyla; family Bovidae; genus Bos; species Bos taurus. The sequence continues at coordinate 89,947,448 of NC_037333.1, forward strand.
TGCTCGGGCAAATGCAAATCTTTTATTATCTCAACAGAGAGTCATGTTTCTTGTATACATTTTTTTAACTATATTCTATCCAAGTGGGTAAGATACTTTTTATTTTTTTTCCAATTTAATTTTAATTTTATTTTATTTTTAAACTTTACAATATTGTATTAGTTTTGCCAAACATCGAAATGAATCTGCCACAGGTATACCTGTGTACTTTTTAAAATTGGAGTATAGTTGTTTTCCAACGTTGTGTTAGTTTCTGCTGTACAACTAAGTGAATCAGCCTTATGTATACATATACACCCTCCCTCTTGGGCCTCCCTCTCACCCCTGCATTCCACCCCTCTGGGTCATCACTCAGCACCAAGCTGAGCTCCCCGTGCTATATAGCAGTGTCCCACTAGCTCATTATTTTACACACGGTAGTGTATATTTTAGACAAAAATAAAGCCAGTCCCTAAACCAGGGCTTCTGATTACAGGAAGTAGAAAAATACAGGTATTAGGGATCCTGCCCCAAAGTTTGAATCCCAAGTCTGTCCACTGATCATTTCTGCAAACTAACTAGCTTTTAGGAGAAAGTATAAACATGAAGGCAATGGCACCCCACTCCAGTACTCTTTCCTGGAAAATCCTATGGACAGAGGAGCCTGGTGGGCTGCAGTCCGTGGGGTTGCTAAGAGTCGGACATGACTGAGCGACTTCACTTTCACTTTTCACTTTCATGCATTGAAGGAAATGGCAACCCACTCCAGTGTTCTTGCCTGGAGAATCCCAGGGATGGGGGAGCCTGGTGGGCTGCCGTCTATGGGGTCGCACAGAGTTGGCCACGACTGAAGTGACTTAGCACAGCATAAACATGAAGTAAATGATTCCAATTGGGCTCATATTTGACCAATTTTGATAAAGTTCACCTCTGTCACTCTGTGTGATGAATTGACTGAGTAGTAACTTAATGATTTAAAGCTACAAGAGGAAGGGTGCAGCGGAGAGGACTGAGACAAACTTAGATTGTGCTAATTAAAAGCAATTCTGTGGCATATTTGCATGCAAGCTCTATGCCTTATAAGGGAGTTTTAATTTGGTATCATAGCTACTTACAAAGTTCAGTTTAACAAATAACTACACTTTAGAAGAATCAGTTCTTTTATGAGTTACTTACTTTGGGTCTAGACAAAGAAGTACACTTGGTATCCTTAGCTTTTAACGGACTTTCAGTGCAGAGAGTTTGCAGAACATGTTCACAGAAAGCTATGAGTCTAACAGTGTATTTCACATGTCTTTATCTTAGATATATACGCATACCTACCCACAGCTATACCTGTCACCATTACAGACTAGAATAAGTTTGTGGACTTGTGCCGTACAAAGGGAAAGATCAAACATCTAGAAAAGGAGGGTTCAAGATGAGCAGACATCATTGGGAGTGATTTGCAAGACCACGTTGGACTTGAAAAGATTCTTGCGAATCCTGCCTCTGGCCAGAGTACTCCCATGGTTCCCACCCTCTCCACTGTCGAGTCCAAACAGCACATCTGGCTTTCAGAACTCTCCACAGTCTGGTCCTGAGTACCTAGCCACTTCATGGTCCCTTTTCATTTCCATCACACCCACTTATGCTGACGGCAGCCTTAGTTTTGTCACCTCTGTAAGTTGTGTGACCTTGGGTAAGATACCTCTCTCCTCCATTCCCTCAATATCTCAGTCTCCTAACCCATAATGTGAAGTGACCAGGCTCACAACAGTCCCCTTCATTCATGCCCCTGTGCAAAGCACATCCTCCCACGTGACCCTACCAACAGAGCCACAAAGTGGAAAGGACATGGATTATCCCAGTTTCAGGTGAGGACACCGGTTAAGGTGCTTCTATCTTCAAAATAAAAGTGTGGTCACTCAATTGTGTCTGACTCTTTGCGACCCCATGGGCTGTAGCCCACCACGTTCCTCTGTCCATGGAATTCTCTAGGCAAGAATCCTGGAGTGAGTTGCCATTCCCTTCTCCAGGGGATCTTCCCAACCCAGGGACTGAACCCAGCCCTCCCTCATTGCAGGCAGATTCTTTACCATCTGATCCACCAGGGAAGCCCTCTGTCTCCAAACTCAGTGCTAATCCTTCAGGCCTGAAATGTTAGGTGTCTGTCTCCATCTAGCTGGTTCTTGCCTCAAACCTTCAATATTGTCTGTCCCAGTCCTGCCCACCCTTTAGAGAACAGTTTCTCTCCCTCCTCTGCCCTATGCCTGCTGTTAGAGACACACATCCTCCCCCAAGTCAGAGGCAGAAATACAGAGTTTGCTGCCACCCACCTCCCACTTTAAGTACCCACCTGTTTGTCCATCCCATGCTACACTCCCCTGTGAGGTCCCCAGACTCTTGTCTCCACAACTGGGTGGTGAAACCTCAGATCCCTGCCTGTTATGTCTTTCTATTGGCACCGTCATAGCCCAAGAGAAGCCCGGGGAGCCCCATCAGGAGATTGGTTTGTAGCTTGTGGGACTGGTTTGAGGTCAGAGGGAGATAAGCTTCATTTCCTCTAGTATGGGATAGAGTAGGAAGAAACACAGGGGTAAAATTCTAGCAGAATTCAAGGCCAGAAGTCAAAGCGACCTTCAATAATGTAAAATTAGGATCTGCCTAGATTACAGTGTCCAAAAATGGAGATTTTTCCTTTTCACGTTTTCTCCCCCATATCACAACCTACACGCACACGCATGCGTGCACACACCCACAGGCACAGGACCAAAGCAGATCGCAGCCCCCGCCTACCCTGTGGTGGTGCCTATTCTGCAGTGTAAGCTTTAGGTGACACTCCCAGTAGAGTTCTGGACCACAGCACACACTAGAAACTGATGACCTAGCCCTTCTTGGGCTGCTGTTCTGACTGGTGTCTGCTCCTCACTGATCCTTCTCCCCATTAACCAGAATCATTGAGCTTCAGTTCATCTCCACCAGGACCCATATGAGGACCCAAACTCCCACATGGCCCAGAGTTGGGCCCTGATTCCTAGACAGCCAACAGAAGGCAGACAGAGAATGGGCCAGAGCAGCAGATTTTATTTGCAAGTGGACTCGGATCTAACATGCTTCTCCTGCAATGCAAGAGACTTGAGTTGGATCCCTGGGTTGGGAATATCCTCTGGACAAGGAAATGGCAATCCACTCCAGAATTCTTTCTTGGGAAATCTCATAGGCAGAGGAACCTAGTGGGCTACGGTCCATGGGGTCACAAAGAGTCAGACTTGACTGAGTAACTAACACTTTCTATTTCACGTTGGGATCTGATACTAGGGTCCAGATGGCAGGAGAACCCAGCAGGTAATAGTGTGGACTCGGGAGCCAGTCCCTGTATCCCAGTCCCTCTAATTACCAACCATGGGCTTTGGGCCCTTAACTTCTCTGTGCCTCAGTTTCCTCATCTGTAAAATGGAGATAACAAGAGGACCCACCACACATAGTTCTTGTGAGGATTGCTTGAATCGAAATATGTGACGTTTATAGAGCAATCCTGGCACAGAGTAAGTGTTGGTTGTCGTAATTTGTATTCTTGTTGTTTATTACTCTTACCCTTGTTGTTTGGAGGAAGGAGTTGTGACATGAGACTGTTACTGTAAAGTGGGGAGAGCCCTTCCCTAGTGCAATAAAGGGAGATTTGGGCACATCCAGAGGTCAGCCCTCCAGTTCCTTTCCTTACCAGCTGCCCACTTCTGTCCTCCAGCTCGTGGGCAGACACGTTCTTTTCAAGAAGAATTCATCTGAGACAGAATGTTCCTTTCCTCTTGGTGGCTTTAACTGAAGGAGTCACCACACACTCTGAAGTGGCCACCCGCTCCTCTTGTTCATTTCTTACCTATTCTCTAGACCAGGAAAAGGAAAGAAAAGATCAAGAACACTGAAAAACAGTCGAGAGATTTGTTAAAGACTTGTCAAAATAGATCAGACACACACACTCATACCCAAGATCCTGACCAAAGCACTTACACATGCATTCGAAACAAGCTAACTGATGAATTTCCAAGGAGAATGTAGTTCAGGAGTCATCCACAAATAGCAGAAGACACACCTTCTTTTGTCACACTAGAAACATCCCACTGTCATCTCCTTTGCCCCCTGGTGCTGTCAGAGCAATTGCAACTTTTTGGAGGAACCTAGGAAAACTCTTTCTTTCAGAGGTCATTTGAGTTCATGTCATCACATCCTAATATTCTCATTTCTGGATATGATTAGCAGGTATCCTGCCAAGAGGTCAGATGAACTGTTTCTTTCATGCTTAAAATAGGAGAAATAAAGGAACCCCCTAAATGAGAAGAGCCCCCTCGGATGAGGACATCTGAGGTTTGGGAATATTGCTAAGCCCGGGAAGACAGGAGAGCACCTTTAGGACAAGTGACAGGGAAGTAGGCTGGACAGAGCTCCTTCTGTGTGTGCAGGACTCCCTGTGTCTGCGAAGGACTAGATGGAATATAATAAAAAGAGGCAGGTGTTGGGAGAGAGAGCCCTTAAAATGATGCCATAGTTTATTCCAGGACTTCACAGGCACAGGACAGAGTCAAATAAGACAAGTGATGCCCTTCAGGAAAGCCTGTCTTTCGGTAGTCCGCTCAAAGTCTGACCAGGAGCATGGCTTTGTGGGATTTTGCTTTGGCTATTTCAAGGATATAATCGGATTCTATTCAGACAGATATTTCTAAAATAACTCCTCCTGCTCAGTCATCCCTGGGGACTCACAAGCACATGCTGTGGTGGTTGGACCACAGCTGTAGTCATGGGAGTAGCCTCTCAGGAGAGACCCAGAGCACAAGGTTCCAAGATGGATGGGTGGGGAGACTGCTGTTCAAGAACTTTCTCAGCACAGTGACTGGGCTCAAAAACTGCCAGTTATCTTTTTTCTTTGTCCATATTACGTTTAATTATTCAACATTTTAAAAAATTAATTAAACACCCACAGTGGGCTAGAAGCTGCCTGGTGCTGAGAATTCAGGGATGTGGCAGAAGAGACGCAGGATGTATGTGAGAGTCTGTCTGGGTAAAATCGCAAACACAACACAGAGTGTTTACGAGAAGCAGATACAAAGAACCGAGGACGTACAACAGCACTTCAACTTGCTCGGGGGTGTCAGGAAAGCTTCCCAGAAGGGCTGATGTGTAGTTGTCATGAGGAAAGCGTAGGAGTTGACCAAGCTGAAAAAAGGGTGGAGATGTAACCAGTATATTAATCATTAAACAGGCAAACCCCAGGAAATTGTCCTGGGTTCAAATGTTAGCTTAATGATTTGCCAGCTTGTAAAATCTGAATCAAGTTCTTAAATCTCTCTGAGCCTTGACTGCTCATCTATCAAATGGGACTCCTTCTCCTCACCTCATAAAGAGAATTAAATGAGACGTGAGCTGTAAGTTTCGCGGCCCAGCGCCAGACCTAAGTAACCACTGCAAGTATAGAATAGATTATTCTTTAGCCTGTTCTGGTTTTTTATCCTGTGTTGTTACAAAAGTGGGGGAAATACGAAACCCCTCTGAGAAGCCTCAGCCTTCACAGAGCTTCTTCTGCTCCATCACACCCTCCTCGTTTTTTTCTCCACCTGCCCCTCCACCTCAAAAGAAAAGTAGCAAGTGAAGGGAAAGTCCAGCTTACTTTAACCAGAACTCAGGGGGAAATGGCATTTGTTTTCGCAAGGAGGAAATCCAGCCTTTTCAGATACTATATACAGTTGGGCTCATTTTGGCTCAGCAACCCCATCAGATGCTCAGACTGCTACGTCCTGGGGTGTGGAACTTCCCAGGAGGGGCTTCTCAGCAGCTTCTGATGGCGGCAGCTGCCATGGAGGTGAGAGCAAGCTCAGGACATGAGACGTCCTAGGACCAGGGCCTGATGAAAGCCTTCCAGTTCCAGAAGACCCTTGCCCCCCCTAGGTGGCACCCTCTGAGACAAGCTGGGTGGCAGAATAGTTAATAAAGTGGCCCAAATATATAAGTGTAGTCCATTTTACCTCACATGTTTCGTTCTCCTTTTGGGCAGTAAGAACCCTCAGAAATGCCCTTTTGTTCAGCTGCCCTCAAGGGCTCATGAGGGGACATCACCTGCTGATTCCAGCTTTGGTTACGTGGGCTGTCCTTTATGACCAAGAAGGGTGGCCTTCAAGAGCCTTATTTGAAGACTTGTCTACACCAAGAGCCAGATAGCCACCAGTCAGAGAAGTGAGTCATTCTACCACTTGCTGTATTAAAAAAAAAAATAGCAACATGAGTTGGGGAACTGCTGGTTTTTTTTTAAGGTTTAGTATTTTATTTTAAATGACAAATTCAGTTTCAATTTCTATTATGACAAATACAATAAATATAATTCACATTAACCAAAGCTTTGTGGAATCTCCATTAAGTTTTTTTTTTTTTAATTAATTTTTATTGGACTGTGGTTGCTTTACAATGTAGAGAACAAATATACGGATGCCAAGGAAGAAAGGGGGGCGGGGGGGATGAATTGGGAGACTGGGACTGACGTCTATGCACTATTGATACTATGTATAAAATAGACAACTAATGAGAACACCCTGTACAGCACAGGGAGCTCTGCTTCGTGCACTGTGGTGACCGGAATGGGAAGGAAGTCCAAATGGGAGGGTATCTACATTTATGTATGGCTGGTCCATTTTGCGGTACAGTGGGAACTGCCTGTTTTATCTTCAATAAGAGGTGGTATACAAAAAAATCCAGTAAATCGCAAAGTTGGAGAAGATCCAACAGCCTAGAGTGAGGGAAGAAACTTTGGGAAAGGTCAAACCTATGGTCTCCTATATTAATCATATCCTGGGGCAAGAAAGAAGGGTCTGACAGAGAAATCAACTATATTCTTTCTCTTCTCCCATTTTTTGAAAGGAGGAGATTAAATTCAAAGATCAGTTTTCAAAACTGCTCCTAATTGCGATCAGTGTATCTTTTTAAATCCTGAAATACCCCCATTATTTTATTGTGCAGTAATAATCCTCATTTCTCAAGCTCTTAAAACAGCTGTTAAGAGGTTTCAGTGAACTTTGAATTGTTCTAATTTCAGCACAGTTTGAAGACCAGGAAACTAAGTGCCACCTTTCAAAGTAGGAGTAGAGGTGTTCCATAAAGGGATCTGATCTTGAATTTTCTCTGCTTGATCCAGTCTGCATATTTGAGTGTTTGGTGCCATAATCATATTTTGATAGTAGTAAATGGGGAGTGAGAAATATATTGATAATTATGCCAGTCTGGCTCTAAACGACTCTAGTAGCAAAGAGATGGATGTGTGAGTGTTCAGGGTGTGGGAGCTCTGAAATGGTGCACGATGTCAGTCTGTGTAGACAGTCAAGGTCTGGTCTTGATCTCGATGTTAGCAATTCCTCCTTGGCCTTTTAGAAATTATAACCAGTGGGGGCATGGATGTCCACTGCAGCCTTCTTTCACCCAAACCTTGGGGGAGTTACTAAAGAGTTCACGGGTAGACTGATTTGTGCTTCTTAGCTCTGCTCTAATTCCTTCGGTGGAATGACTAATGAGAAGCACAATACACAAAAGCCATTCATAAGAGAGAGGGAAAAATATAAGAAGTGGCAAAATAATCTACAAATAGTATATCTCCAAAAATGTGGGGCAGATCCGTCACCTTGATGGATCCATAAAAGATGGGCACTGGTCCAGGAAGTCATGTCTGGATAGGGCTTTAGCTTGGTACACGTGGGTACATGCAGTTGTGTCCAGCTCTTTGCGACCCTATGGACTGTAGCCCACCAGGCTTCTCTGTCCGTGGAATTCTCCAGGCAAGAATACTGGAGTGGGTTGCCATGCCCTCCTCCAGGGGATCTTCCTGACCCAGGGATCGAACCCACGTCTCTCACATCTCCTGCATTGGCAGGCGGGCTCTTTACCACTAGCACCAGCTTGGTGCATAGGGCATCTCATTTAATTTTCTTAAAATTATGCAGACAAGTAGAACAGCTCTTCTTTCTGTATATAAAGGTGTATATAGCAGGTGAGCAGTGTATGAGTCGACAGGGTTAATAGCCCACATTCAGACAGCTAATAATGACCGAACCACACTTGAATCTACATCTTCTAGATCTGAAGCTCCTCCCAGTATGTTTTAAGAGTCCCATTCATTTGTTCAAGTAGAAAATAATTTCTCAGTGGCCTGAAATAGTAAATGGGGCCCCTAATAACAATTTTAGTCACTTTTAACAAAAAGTCACTTTAACTAAGAGACAAGAGCCCAATTGATTCTTGCATTTCTGAGGTGAAATAAATCTGAAATATATACATTATTAGTCACCAGCTCACACAAAAAGCTGCTGTGCTCCAAAGTAGTCATCTGTGGAAGCAATGTGGTTATTCTCATAAGGTTACATGCTCAAAGGGTTTTGTTTTGCTTGGTTTTTTTAAGTTGCCCTAATAGTTGCCTTTGGAGCCAGATTCTAAACTACACAATAAAACATTCATGTTACTTTATAACTGTACCTGGTTATTTCTACAAACAAAAAATAGTGTTACCTAACAGACTTGACCTTATTTTATATATCAAACTTGACTTTATCCTCTATAAAATCAGATTTACCAAGAATGAAAGCTGTGGGGTTTTTTTTAATGCTTTGATTTGATGGCGTCATTAAAAGTAGCACATTTCCTACCAAGATGACCCTTTTGAACTGGACACTGAGATAGCTGTGTGGTTCTGGTTTATTAAAACATCAATTGCATCATCTTGTCATGATCTTTGATTAAGCATCCTAGCTCTTCCAATATCTTGTGAGTGCTAGAAAGACAAGCTAAAATGTACTAAAGAAGAAAATGGGACTTCAGGAGATTTTAAATCCACTTTGCCTGCAAACAGCAGCAGCAGTGGCAACAGATTGGTGGTATTCTTAAAAAGATAATCAAATATTACTGTGGCCTGTTTTCTGAACTCCAGGTCACCCAGAAGGTCTTAATAAATAGTGGCCATTTACTCAACTTAGCCTAACCTGAGAAGTGTTTTGATAACAGAATGCATCCCCTGGGGTTTGTTGCAGAACCATCTGAAATGAGCACCCTTCCTTCACCTTCTTGCTGTGCTTTGCTCTTTCCCAGGCAGCATCGCCGCCATCACGGTGACGGTCATTGCTGTGGTGTTACTGGTGTTTGGAGTTGCAGCGTATCTGAAGATCAGGTAAGACACACCTTCTTCTTCATAAAGAATGGAATTCCAATTTGTCAGGCTTCAGGCTGAGTGCTGTTTTGCTGAGTACTTGTTTCTTGATAAGTGTCTTAGCTCTCAGAAATCTTGGCAGGGAAGTGAAAATGGCCAGCGGCTTGCACCCTGGACAGGAATAGATGGGACGGTATCTGAAAGCTGGCAAAGCAGAAGAAATCAGCAAATATACAGCATGATGATGTAATGGAAGGAGAATGAACCCAGAGTCAGGAGACTGGGGTCTTGGTCCTCTGCCCTTAAATCACATCATCACCCTGAGAAAGTCACCTGCCTCCTAAACCCACCTTGTCTTACCTGTGAAATGGGAGAGAAGTAGGGTGGGGGGGCTTGATGGTTCCTAAAAATCGATGCTCTGAACACTGCTGTGGAGGTGTGTATCCAGCCTAGAAGGAGGTTCTCACTGCTTCTAAATCAAAATGTTGAAAATACAAGGATGGTATAGTGTTTCCTATAAAACTGGTTTTTTTTTTTTCCCCCCTGAGATTTTATTCTTATATTTTGGGTTTTAAAGTAGCCTGTCTCTTATGAAAAGAGTCACTCAGTGGTAAAGAATCTGCCTGCCAAAGCAGGAGACATGGCTTTGATCCCCAGTCCGAGAAGATCCCCTGGAGAAGGAAATGGAAACCCACTCCAGTATTCTTGCCTAGGAAATCCCATGGACTCTGAGGAGCCTGGTAGGCTACAGTCCATAGGGTCACAAAGAGTAGGACAGACATAGCAACTAAATAACAACAAAAACCAAGGAGAAAGTTGTAGTACTCTGTGAGTCTCCCACTTTTGTTGTCTGTAGGAGTGTTAAGTCATGTCCGACTCTTTGCGACCCCATGGACTGTAGCCTGCCAGGCTCCTCTGTCCATGGGACTCTCCAGGCAAGAATACTGGAGAGAATTGCATTTTCTCTTCGAGGGGATCTTCCCGATCCAGGGATCAAACCCACATCTCTTATGCCTCCTACATTGGCAGGCAGGTTCTTTACCACTAGCACCACCTAGGAAGCCCCTTTTGTTGTCTAGCACTCTGTAAAATTTCAAAGTCTCAAAGACCACATTCTTCACATTGAGTGTCCTGCCAGCTGTTAAATGCCGAAAGGCATGCAGCACTCTGCTTCACCGGTCTGTGCAGTGCCTATAACAGGAACAGGAGGACACGTGCCACTGCGATGAGCACAGCTGGTCCCTGACCCCCAGCACATTATCCTCCCAGCAGCCGGGGCCCGGTTAGAATCAGGTCAGAATCAGGTCAGAATCTCCTCTGACCTGTCATTCCCTCCCTCAGACGCCCCCAGTGGCCTCCCCCTCACCCCTAGAATTCAATTGACTCTTCAGCTTGTCCTGGGTTTCTTCATGGACCCACCCTGCCCATCCTTCTTGCTCATCACACATTTCTCTCCCTGCTAACCAGTGAGCTGCAGTCACTCTGGCTTTCTATCCAGGTTTTAGGACGCGCTAGGTTCCTTGTCTCTCCAGGTCCTTGGTTCTTGTGTATGTGTGTGTGTGTGTGAGAGAGAGAGAGAGAGAGACTGGCTGTTTTATTGGAGTATAATCGCTTTACAATTTTGTGTTACTTTTTTCTCTGAGGCAACATGAATTAGCTATTGTTCTTCAGTCTCTAAGTCATATCCAACTCTTTGCGACCCCATGGTCTGCAGCATGCCAGGCAGCCCTGCCCATCACCAGCTCCTGGAGCTTACTCAAACTCATGTCCATTGAGTCAGTGATGCCATCCAACCATCTCATCCTCTGTCATCCCCTTCTCCTCCAGCCTTCAGTCTTTCCCAGCATCAGGGTCTTTTCCGGTGAGTCAGCTCTTCGCATAAGGTGGCCAAAGTATTGGAGCTTAGGCTTCAGCATCAGTCCTTCCAGTGATATTCAGGGTTAACTTCCTTTAAGATTGACTGATTTGATCTCCTTTCAGTCCAAGGGACTCTCAAGAGTCTTCTCCAGCTCCAGTCCGAAAGTATCAATTCTTAGGTGTTCAGCCTGTGTATACATAGGCCTCCCTCTGGAGCCTCTCTCTCACCCCACTGCCATCCCACCCTTCTAGGTCATCACAGAGCACTGGGCTGAGCTCCTTGTGTTACATAGCAGCTTTCCAGCGGTTATCTCTTTTTACACACGACAGTGTATATATATGTCAGTGCTACTTTCTCAGTTCGTCCCATCCTCTCCTTCCCTGCCTGTGCCCGCGTGTCCATTCTTCTCATCTCCGTCTAGTCCTGCCCGGCAAATAGGTTCATCAGTAGCATTTGTCTGGTTGGACCCTCTCCCTGAAATGATTTTCTTCTAGTTCTTCCTCACACACGGCTTTCAAGTGGCATCGTCTAGGAGAAGTTCCTCCTCTTGGTTTGATGTCCTTGTTATTTCTTCTCCTAGTGTCTCAATTAATTTCATCCTGGCGATAATCACCATCTGTGATTTCATTTGTTTTTTTATATATTTATTCGTGGGTCTATTGTCAAAACTGTAAGCTGCGTGAGGATCCTGACTTCATCTGTGAGCATTTTGCTGGCACAAAGAAGATGCTTCATACACTGAGTAAATGAACAACCAAATGTAAGAATATGCAAGCACGCAGGCACGGTGGTGCACACAGGTGTGCTCCTGTTTTTTGTTTTTGTTTTTTCATCACTGCTGTGCTTCTTTCTCAAGGGGCACGTCTGGTTCCCCACACGGAGCTCATATGTTTAGTGTCTCATCTCTAACCACACCTCCCCTCTGCTGCCTCCCAGCTCTTCCAGTCACCCTAGCCCAGCGCCCACTGGGGAGCCCTCCCCTCCACTCCCCTTTTATCTCCCTCTATCTTTTGTTCTACACATGAACCAAATCAATCTAATGATGGTGTCAAGTATCAGAGTGCCTTGTAATATCACCTTATCTCAGGTACAATGAACAGGAAAGAAACATTTCAAAGAGAAACTGGAATTAAAGTGTCAGCATTATCTGTGTCTAAAGCCTTTATGAAAGGTTTCGGGGTCTTCAGAATTTTTTTAAAATTATCTTTCTGTTCATTAAGTCTATATTTCCTTGAGCATCAAACAGTTTTATGAATTATATCTTACTCAGTGTTACTCTTTTCCGTCTGGCTTAATTACTAGTTTATCACCGTAGAAACACTGCATTTTAATTACAAGTTATATTGGCTTTTATGAACCTTTCTGGGTACCTTATTCCCACTTTGTAACAGAGCTTCTCTTTGTGTTTGGGAGATTCAGGGTGGGATTCAAAAAAAGGAACTTACAGAGAAACTTTGGAGTCATTTTGGAATCACCAATGGTGAGTTGCAAAGGGCTCTGTCACCAAAAGAAACACCCACACAGACTGTGGTACGAAATAGAAACACTTCCCTCTCTCCACACAAAAATAATGTTGGAATAACCTCAGGGCTGTTGTTCTTGACCCCAGGCAAGAATTCAAGTTCACCACCTGAAGCGTCCCACTGACCACAGGCAGGCAGACTAAAACAGTGACTAAGAATTGAGATTCTACTGGGGATCAGGGGGATGTCAGTTTCTGTCCCAGCCCTCGAATTTTCTAGCAGGTTCTATTAATACCATCACTGTATCATGTAACAGAGATTCACTAACTGTGACGTCCCTCCTCTTTAAGATGATGTGGCGGTTTAGTCACTAAGTCGTATCTGACTCTTGGGACCCCATGGACTGTAGCCTGCCAGGCTCCTCTGTTCGTGGGATTCTCTAGGCAAGAATACTGGAGTGGGTAGCTGTTCCCTTCCCCAGGGGATCTTCCCAACCCAGGGATCAAACCTGGGTCTCCTGCATTGCAGGTGGATTCTTTACCAACTGAGCCACCAGGGAAGCCCCTTTAAGATGAGGACAGTAGCTTTAACTATTTGATAGCATCATTTGGAGGCAGATGGACGCTGCTTCCCAAGTACATAGTTCTGCCACCACCACCACCATCTCTGTCGTCATCATCAAAGTTACTGGAAGGAACCCCAGTAGGATGGTTGCTGCGTAGACAGTTACTGAGCGTTAGCCATGTGCCAGGCACTCTTTTAAACCCTGGGGTGTCATATCAGTGATAAGACACAGTTCTGCCATCTCAGAACTTAATGCGTTTGGAAAAGTTAGCAGGCCATTAAAATTGGTTCTAATGAGTGCTGATTAACATTGTATAACATTTTATTTTAAAAATTTAAGATATATTTTTTTCTCCACGCTTTCTCCACATAATAAATTCAGTGAATGACTGAAATGAGCTAGTCGTTGTTTCTCTTCCCCATAGTGTAGATCCTCCTCTTAATGTAGAAAGGCCCCCAGTGGTGTGAGTATAAGATTGCTCATTATTTTTGGCACTACAAACTTAAGGATGGATAAAGTGATCAGACCCCTGTTTGGAAACCCCCTAAGGAAAACCCCTTTCTGCTGCTATGTTAATTATTTTGGAAAATTGATAACATAAGGAAGTTAATAGCACTCATAAATCTTCAGGTTGTGCTAAAACCCCTTCAAGTGTCACTCTGCCAGATTCTTGGAAAGCCCCACTAATCATTACGAGGCTTCCCAGGTGGCATTAGTGGTAAAGAACCTGCCTGTCAATGCAGGAGACAGAGGGTCGATCACTGGGACAGGAAAACCCCTGGAGGAGGAAATGGCAACCCACTCCAGTATTCTTGTCTGGAGAATCCCACAGATAGAGGAGCCTGGTGGGCCACTGTCCATAGGGTCACAAAGGGTTGGACACAACTGAAGCAACTTAGCACACGCACTAATCATTCATCAAAAATACATTTGGCTCCGTTGTCAAATGTGCATACATGCATGTGTGTGTTTACGCGTACCTAAGATTAAGTTTGGCCTTGGCTGGAAGTTTCTTCCATTCCTATTGTCCCAGATTTCTGAGAACAGTAAGATGACAAGAAGTATGTTGTCTGTGGTTTTTCAGCTCACTTAGCCAGAGCAGCAGGTGACTGAAATCACAGCCCTTGGGGGAGCCATTAGCGTCTGGCCTGGGCTATAGCCTGGCCCAGCTAATTTCCGGGCCAATGCAGAAGAAGAGTCTATTTGAAAGGGCAGCCTCATCACCAGAAAAAGGGCCTCTTCCTCCTGGAGAGCTCTGCGAACCAGTGGCTTGAGAGTTTCACCTCTTAGCCAAATTCTAACTCCCTCTGAAGATGTTGAGAAAACTGATCAGCCATCCGTTTTCACACTCCGCTCTTTAGGGATCCATGACCCCTAGTTTTGTCTCATTATCTCCTGTCTGAAGGACCTCATCTCTCCGTAACCTAAGCCATGTTTAGATTCAGCTAATAAAAATGAACAGTCCAGAACCTTCCAACTCTCTTTACTACTATCCGCCCATGCATTGTAGCCGGCAGGAGTATGGAGTGGAAGGAGGAACATGGGCTTTGCAATCAGGTTCGATCCTGACCCTTCTACTTACTATTTAGGTGGCCTTGGGCAAATTATAATCTCCCTGATCCTTCATTTCTTCACCTGAAAACATAGAGCTGGTAACACCTATCTTTCAAGGTTGTCTTGTAGAGGAAATGGAGGAATGAATGTAGGCAACCTGGAAAGACTGTATTACATGGTGGTTAAGAACACGGACTCCAAGGCAAGTTTACTAATCACTCTGTGCTCAGTTTCTTCCCTTATGAAAGCGGACTAGAACACGAATACCTAACTCAGGCTTGTTATGAGGATTAAATTGTGATACAGACAAACATCCAGGTCCCAGGGTTGAAGTGAGGGCCATGGTAGGCTCAATACTGTCATCATTGTAATCGTCATCACGTGCTTCCTGCTTAGTCGCTAAGTAAAATGGTAGCCACCAACTGCCCCATTCTCTAGGCATCAGGGATCCAAAGGAGAGCAGAGAGGAGAGGAGGAGGAAGATGGCACAGCAGCTCAGTTTTCTAATCACATGTTGATGTGACGACTTTCATGTCCCATCCTGGCAATTTCAGTGGGGCTTTGTCTACATGCCTGTGGAGTGGCATCCTCGTGCTGCATTAATAGAAACTCTCCCTGCGAAGTCTTTATTTCAGGGCTTGTTTGCAACTTTAAAAGAAAGCAAAAGCCCTGCCTGCCTCTAGCAGAAGGGTGTCTTTAATTAATGATGATTGAAGAATGAGGTAAGTCGGTTTTGTTTTTGTTTAAATTGGCTTAAAACTGTTCAGCCACGGGATAATCTCCTGGGCAGGAGACCGTATCTGTCACAGTACTGCGGATGCTGCTGTAATTAGGTGTGCTGGTAACCCAGACAGACAACACGGGCTGTTCCCGTCACAAAAATAACTGTGATCTTGATTTGTAGACACAACAGGACCCTGGCTTCTAAGACATCTGGTTAGAAGTAACCTGTTTTACTTTAAGTCTTCTGGTGATGACATTTTCTACAAACTGGATTCCTCCTGGCTGTTATTAGGTTTAAAAAGCAGGCCCACAAGGAGCCAATCATGATGTCTAAGATCTTCTGGGGTTTGTTTGCTACACACTGGTCTTTTCAGACCAGCTTTTGGCATTCTGTAGGTCTAGTTGACTTGATTCTCTAACTCAGTGGTTCTCAAATTTCAACGTGCATGAGAGCCAATGGGCAAGCTTATTGAAAACACAGTTTCCTGGGTCTCAGCCCCTTAGGTTCCGCCTGTGTGTCAGGGTGGGGCCCGTACACTGGCAGCTCTCAACAGTTCACGGGTGATGCCAAAGCTGCTGGTCCAAGGACCAGACTTTAAGTAACCCTACTCTACTTTCACCTCCCGACACTCTGAAGACACTGGGCTCTAAAGTTTCCCAGGTATAATCTTCTATTGTTTCATGCCTCTGTTTTTATGAACATGCTGATCTCTGACTAGAGGTGTTTGGTTCACTTTTTTTTTTAATTCAAGCGTAATTGCTTTACAATGTTGTGTTAGTTTCTGCTGTACAACTATCAGCTATATGTATACATATATCCCCTCTCTCTTGGACACCCACCCCCACCTCTCTGGTCATCACAGAGCATGGAGCAGAGATCCCTGCACTTTAAAGCAGCTTCCCACCAGCTGTCTATTTGGCACATGGTAGTGTATATATGGTTGTCTGAGGAGGCCTTACAAATAGTTGTGAAAAGAAAAGAAGCGAAAGGCAAAGGAGAAAAGGAAAGATATACCCATTTGAATGCAGAGTTCCAAAGAATAGCAAGGAGAGATAAGAAAGCCTTCCTCAGTGATCAGTGCAAAGAAATAGAGGAAAACAATAGAATGGGGAAGACTAGAGATCTCTTCAAGAAAATTAGAGATATCAAGGGAACATTTCATGCAAAGATGGGCACAATAAAGGACAGAAATGGTATGGACTTAACAGAAGCAGAAGATATTCAGAAGACGTGGCAAGAATACACAGAAGAACTATACAAAAAAGATCTTCATGACCCAGATAATCACAATGGTGTGATCACTCACCTAGAGCCAGACATTCTGGAATGCAGAGTCAAGTGGGCCCTAGGAAACATCACTATGAACAAAGCTAGTGGACGTGATAGAATTCCAGTTGAGCTATTTCAAATGATGATGCTATGAAAGTGCTGCACTCAATATACCAGCAAATTTGGAAAACTCAGCAGTGGCCACAGGACTGGAAAAGGCCAGTTTTCATTTCAATCCCAAAGAAAGGCAATGCCAAAGAATGCTCAAACTATTGCATAATTGCACTCATCTCACACACTAGCAAAGTAATGCTCAAAATTCTCCAAGCTAGTCTTCAGCAGTATGTGAACCATGAACTTCCAGATGTTCAAGCTGGGTTAAGAAAAGGTAGAGGAACCAGAGATCAAATTGCCAACATCTATCGGATCATCAAAAAAGCAAGAGAGTTCCAGAAAAACATCTACTTTTGCTTTATTGACTATGCCAAAGTGTTTGACTGTGTGGATCACAATAAACTGTGGAAAATTCTAAAAGAGATGGGAATACCAGACCACCTGACCTGCCTCCTGAGAAATCTGTATGCAGGTCAGGAAGCAACAGTTAGAACTGGACATGGAACAACGGACTGGTTCCAAATTGGGAAAGGAGTATGTCAATGCTGTATATTGTCACCCTGCTTATTTAACTTATATGCAGAGTACATCATGAGAAAGGTTGGGCTGAATGAAGCACGAGCTGGAATCAGGATTGCCAGGAGAAATATCAATAACCTCAGATATGCAGATGACACCACCCTTATGGCAGAAAGTGAAGAGGAATTAAAAAGCCTCTTGATGAAAGTGAAAAAGGAGAGTGAAAAAGTTGGCTTGAAACTCAACATTCAGAAAACTAAGATCATGGCATCTGGTCCCATCACTTCATGGCAAATAGATGGGAAACAATGCAAACAGTGACAGACTATTTTCGGGGGGTAGGGGGCTCCAAAATCACTGCAGATGGTGGCTGCTGCCATGAAATTAGAAGGTGCTTGCCCCTTGGAAGGAAAGCTATGACCAACCTAGATAGCATATTAAAAAGCAGAGATGTTACTTTGCCAACAAAGGTCCATCTGATCAAGGCTATGGTCTTTCCAGTAGTCATGTATGGATGTGAGAGTTGGACTATAAAGAAAGCTGAGTGCCTAAGAATTGATGCTTTTGAACTGTGATGTTGGAGAAGACTCTTGAGAGTCCCTTGGACTGCAAGGAGATCCAACCAGTCCATCCTAAAAGAAATCAGTCCTGAATGTTCATTGGAAAGACTAATGTTGAAGCTGAAACTCCAATAATTTGGCCACCTAATGTGAAGAGCTGACTCATTTGAAAAGGCCCTGATTCTTGGAAATATTGAAAGCAGGAGGAGAAGGGGATGACAGAGGATGAGATGGCTGGATGGCATCACCGACTCAATGGACATGAGTTTGAGTAAACTCCGGGAGTTGATGGTGGACAGAGAGGCCTGGCATGCTGCAGTCCATGGGGTCACAATGAGTTGGACATGACTGAGTGGCTGAACTGAGTATTTGGACCTTTGTTGGCAAAGTAATGTCTCTGTGTTTTGAAATGCTGTCTAGGTTTGTCATAGCTTTCCTTCCAAGGAGCAAATATCATTTAATTTCATGCCTGCAGGCTCCACAGTGATTTTGGAGCCCAATAAAGTAAAATCTGCCACTGTTTCCACTTTTTCCCCATCTATTTGCCATGAAGTGATGGGACAGGATGCTATGATCTTAGTTTTTTTAATGTTGAGTTTCAAGCCAAGTTTTTTACTCTCCTCTTTCACTTTCATCAAGAGGCTGTTTAGTTCCTCTTCACTTTCTACCATTAGAGTGGTATCATCTGCTCATCTGAGGTTGTTGATATTTATCCCAGCAGTCTTTATTCCAACTTGTAAGTCATCCAGGCTGGCATTTTGCATTATGTACTCTGCATAGAAGTTAAATAAAAGGGGTGACAATCTACAGCCTTGTCGTACTCCTTCCTCAATTTTGAATCAGTCAGTTGTTCTATGTCCAGTTCTAACTGTTGCTTCTTGACCCACATACAGGTTTCCAGGAAACAGTAAAGTGGTCTGGTATTCCCATCTCTTTAAGAATTTTCTACAGTTTGCTGCAATCCACATAGTCAAAAGCTTTAGCATAGTCAATAAAGAAGTAGATGTTTTTCTGGAATTCCCTTACTTTCTCAATGACCCTGTGAATGTTGGCAATTTGATCTCTGGTTACTCTGCCTTTTCTAAATCCAGCTTGTATATCTGGAAGTTCTCAGTTCACATACTGCTGAAGCCTACCTAGAAGGATTTTAAGCAAAACCTTGCTAGCATGTGAAATGAGCACAATTGCACAGTAGTTTGAACATTCTTTGGCATTGCCCTTCTATGGGATTAGAATGAAAACTGACCTTTTCCAGTCCTGTGTCAACTACTGAGTTTTCCAAATTTGCTGACATATTGAGTGCAGCAGTTTAACTGCATCATCTTTAGGATTTTAAATAGCTCAGCTGAAGTTCCATCAACTCCACTAGCTTTGTTCCTAGTTATGCTTCCTAAGGCCCACTTCCTAAGGTCCAGAATGTCTGGCTTTAGGTGAATGATCACATTATCATGATTTTGCAGGTCATTAAGATCTTTTTTGTGCAGTTATTCTGTGTATACTTGCCACCTGTACTTAATTTCTTCTGCTTCTGTTAGGTCCATACTATTTCTATCCAATAAAGGATCTTTGCATGAAATGCTCCCTTGATCTCTCCAATTTTCTTGAAGAGATCTCTTTCCCATTCTGTTGTTTTCCTCTATTTCTTTGCATTGTTCATTTCAGAAGACTTTCTTGCCTCTCCTTGCTATATTCTGGAACTGAACTCTGCAATTCAGTTTTGTATATTTTTCCCTTTCTTCCTTGCTCTTTACTTCTCTTCTTTCCTCAGCTATTTGCAAGCCTCCTCAGACAACGACTTTGCTTTCTTGCATTTCTTTTTCTTTGGGATGGCTTTGGTGACTGCCTCCTGTACAATGTTATGACCATCTGTCCATGGTTCTTCAGGCACTCAGTGTATCAGATGTAATCCCTTAAATCTGTTCATCACCTCCATTGTATAATCATAAGGATTTGATTTAGGTCATACTTGAATGGCCTAGCGGTTTTTCCTCCTTTCTTCAATTTAAGTCTGAATTTTACAAGAAGGAGCTCATGGTCTGAGCCAGTTTTGTGTAGCAAAACAGTGTGGCAGTCAGCTCCCAGCCTTGTTTCTGCTGACTGTATAGAGCTTCTCTACCTTCAGCTACAAATATAATTAATCTGATTTCTGTATTGACCATTTGGTGATGTCTATGTGTAGAGCCTTAGCTTATGTTTTTGGAAGAGAGTGTTTTCTATGCCCAGCATGTTATCTTGATGAATCTCTGTTAGCCTTTGCCCTGCTTCATTTTGTACTATAAGGCCAAACTTTCCTGTTTCTCCAGGTATCTCTTGACTTCCCACTTTTGCATTCCAATCCCTTATGATGAAAAGGACTTCATTTTTGGTGTTAGTTCCAGAAGGTTTTGTAGGTCTTCATAGAACTGGTCAACTTCAGCTTCTTCAGCATCCGTGGTTGGGACAAAGACTTGGATTATTGTGATGTTGAATGGTTTGCCTTGGAAAGGAACCAAGATCATTCTATCATTTTTGAGATTGCACCCAAGTACTGCATTTTGGACTCTTTTGTTAACCATGAGAGTTACTTCATTTCTTCTAAGGGAGGCTCCCATTGGAATATAAGCTCCCTTAGGACAGGAATTTCTGTCTCTTAGTTCACTAGAATAGCCTGGAATAAGGCCCCAGAATAAGGCCTGATCAATGGTAACTTTTCAATGAATAAGTGAAAGAAGCCAGGCAGGGAAATGAGAATCGAAAGGAAAAAAAAAAAAAAAGCCACAGACATAAACAAAGGAGACAGTGACAGCTACACAAAACTGGCTTTGATAATGGATGATGTGAGTCTAAAGCTTAATGGCTAATGACTAATGAGCTGCAAGTTCAGTTATGTTTTCCCAGCACTAAGCCATATCTTATTCATATTTATAACTCTGCTTTTTCGCATGTAATAAGCCCCAATGATTGAATGGCAAGATACACTTAACTAGGGACAAGAGGACCTTAGGAGGAATAGTAATAAGCAAAGTTGTAGACTTTTTGGAGACCTGGAGCTGACCCTTATAAAGGAGAATGTGTTTTCTAAAATATGTTTGTCTCGACAAAGAATAAAGGTAAACACCTCATTCATTTTCAAAGACCATTGAGTTCCATTAAGTATTGATGCTATAGCTACCTTAAAATAGGTATGTTTTCACAGTTGTGGGAAAGGCTTCAAACCACAAACATCACCACTACATTTAGCAGCTATCACCAAGAAAGCATCACTGACCAATTGGGGCGAGGGGAGAAGGAGTGGGGACTGCTGCTTTGTTAGAGCAAAGCCACTTGAGAAGAAAGCAATGAGGCCAGAGCTTCACATAAATCGTATCCCATTTTGTCCCCTTGGGTTCTGTTTTTAGCTAACTAAACCATCTGATACAGTAGAACAACAGCGACAAGAAGCATAGTGTCATTGATTTACAGGGGCTGTGAGCTCATGCTGAATGCTTTTAAACCATGTCATTGCATAGGAGAAATTCTAATTTTCTTTCCTCTTCCAATCTTTAAGGGCAAAACTGTGGCTTTGGCCCTCTGTGTTCCTTTTTTTTTTTTTTGGAGTATAATTGCTTTACAATGTTGTATTGATTTCTGTTGCACAACAAAGTGAATCAGCTATATGTATACATACATCCCCTTCCTCTTGAGCCTCCCTCTCACCCCCCCCCCCATCCTATCCCTCTAAGTCATCACAGAGCACTGAGCTGAGCTCCCTATGCTATACAGCAGCTTCCCACTAACTTTCTGCTTTACACACGATAGTGTATATGTCAATTCTACTGTCTCAGTTTGATACCCCCTCTCCTCCCCACGCCCTCCCCCACCACAAGTCTCTATGTCTGCATCTGCTAAAGTCTCTATTCCTGCCCTGCTAAAATATGTTCATCAGTACCATTTTTCTAGATTCCATATATGTGGGAATTGCCACAGGCCATACTAATCCCAGTAGTAAACAATCCCCCTCAAGGCAGGAGACACAGGATATGTGGGTTCGATCTCTGGGTCAGGAAGATTCTCTGGAGGAGGAAATGGCAACCCACTCTAGTATTCTTGCCAGGAAAATTCCATGGACAGAAGAGCCTGGTAGGCTACAGTCCACGGGGTCGCAGAGTTGGATGCGACTAAGTGACTGGGCATATACTAATCCCTGCTGGTATTGACCAAGGAAACTGTGTGTTTTCTCTGTGTCCTGTTTATATGCTACACTGGATCTAAGCAGTGATCATTAAGTATTTATAAAAGTATCATTGTGTTAAGAGCAACAGATCAGACATTCAGAAAATTAGAAGCGAAGTAAGTCATAATCTGCCCCCCGGGGAGGTTTACCATCTAAGGGAGCCAATGCACAGCAAATGGAAACCTTAGCTGTGCTGGCTGCCTGCCGGTCTTTATGAAGCAATGGAGTAAACAAAACTGCCTTGACCTGACGATGATGTCATTCATACAGAGGGCTCTTCAGATTGAAATTAGATCAGCCGCCTTGCAGTACAGAGCCAACTGACCTTAATTTTAGTAGCAGCCCTCCCATGACATCATAGAAACAGCCTTTCAGATCCCTGGAGCTAAGCCCCATCTTCCTAATCTTGAGAGTGGCAGCTTTTTCACCACTTCAGACTCCACAAATGTTAATCTGGAAAAGTCCCCCATTTCCATCTAAAATATGTCATGATTTAAGACCTGGAGAGCTAGTTGAAAGTGATCATTAATGATTCTCTACTTATCTCACAGACATGTACACACACACAAACACACACACAAAACGATGTGTTTGTCTTCCTCTTTCTGCAGCATTACAGAATTTACCCAAACCTGGCTTGAATTCCAGCTCACCCAATTCTTCTTGTTTAGGCTCATAATAAAGCATGCCCTTTGGGTTCGGTGGGGCTTCTCTGGCGGCTCAGATGGTAAAGTGTCTGCAATGCAGGAGACCTGGGTTTGATCCATGGGTCAAGAAGATGCCCTAGAGAAGGGCATAGATACCCACTCCAGTATTCTTGCCTGGAGAGTCCTATGGACAGAGGAACCTGACAGGCTACAATCCATGGGGTCGCAAGAGTCAGACACGACTGAGCAACTACACTACTACAGGTTCAGTTCATTCCCAAGTCCATTTTATCTCTGTCTCTTACATTGCTTTCCTCATTTTTGTTCAACTCACAGTTCATTCAAATGAGAAGACAAAGAAAAATGAAAGCTCCATCTTTTTCCATTATTTTACTAGTGTATGTGTGTGTGTGTGTGTAGTAGTAGACATCTCTTACAACACAAGAGGTTCAAGTATAGCTCTGATCAATAGTCTTGCCTGCAATAACCACAAACAATAAGACCTGATGCCCAGAAGATTTTTTAATATTCTAACCCAACTCCAGTGTGGTAATAATTTTGTTTAATTATAGTATAAGGAGCTGGTTTTATAACCATGCCTGGGGCATAGTTTCAGGAGTTCCTGGTGAAAGTGAAGAAGGTTCAATTTTCACTCAGTAAACTTTTTTATTCTTTGCAGATCTACCATGAGTTCCTATATGTTTCATTATAATAAAAGTTGAAAAGCAATGTTGGCCAACATTTATTGTGCTTTTACTATGTGCCACGTCTTTTATATGCATTACCTCATTTAATCCACCCAAAAATTCTAATGCAATTGTTTTTTGGTTTCTCCATTTTATAGATGAAGAAATATGGGGTTAAAAATATAGTCTAGGATGTACATCTATAGGTCCAACTGATATTTTATGAGAATAAAATTATATGATAGATATAAAGATGCTGTGAGAAGTTAAATTACCATGCAAAGGTGAGGCAGGAGAATTCTATCAATAAGAGAATGTGTTTAAAGGGTACTTGTTGGCCAGGCTTGCCACAGTAAATCATGCTGAAATTTAGGCCCAGCGCCAATCTTATAAGGGCTTCCCCGGTGACTCAGTGATAAAGAATCCACCTGCCAATGTAGGAGATGCAGGCTGAATCCCAGGGTCAGGAAGATCCCCTGGAGGAGGAAATGGCAACCCACTCCAGTATTCTTGCCTGGGAAATCTCATTGACAGAGGAGTCAGGTGGGCAGGCTGCTGTCCTTGAAAGCACAACGAGTCAGGATGCACCAGTCTTGTAATCCCTATGTTTTTACTTATTCATTCCATAGCTTCCATTTCTCAACCATCCAGTTAAAGGCTCTGATTGGAATTGGTGGTGTTAAGTGTGGATGGAGTGTTCAACACTAACCTCCCCTATTCCTGCCAGGCAATAGGTTAGCGGTGTGTTATTTGTGACCTCTTTCCTTCTCACACCCCAGAGACGAGCGTGCACCTTTAGGGAAAACAAAGTACACTGAGGAAGTTTTCAGGTCTATAGACTGGGTCCACTGAGCCAGCCTTCAGGACAGGAACCAGAATCTTCAAAGCTAAGAGATGACGCCAACACATCGTCTGGTTCTTTTCAAGATCATCTCTTCTCAAATACCGACAGATATAAGTACGTTTAGAAGAGTGACAGCAATTATTTTAGCAACAGAGAGAAGTATAAAACAAGTGCTTTTTGTGCCTCTGGGGCTGTATTTTCATTTTGTTTAATTTTCATATTTAGGTGAGAAAGAAATTAGGGGGGTATGTTTGTACTATATATATAGCATTCCTGATTTCCAGCGGCAAGGTGTAAAAATTCACAAGCTAGCCTGAATCTCAGAGGCACCAGAGTCTCATTTTGTAATATTCTCTCAGTCCTGCCAGTAGTTTTAGTCTTAAAATGCCATAATCCTTTCCGGGAAGCTCCCATCTTTTGAACAGATTGAATTTTCAGGATTTTTTTTTTTTTCCAATCACTGTTTCTTCCATAAACATTTATGGAGAACTTACTATTTATTGAGGATTTACTCTTCTAGGTGCTGGAATTAGAGTTAAGAACAAATAAATCAGGCAAACAATCCATACATGAAGTCTAATTAGAAGAGAGAGGCAATAATAGTGTAAATAAGTAAATTATATGGTATGTTAGAAGGTGATGATACTATGAGTAAAATTAAGCAGGGAGTCCTGTGGGATGGGAGTTGCAAGTTTAAATAGATTTTCTAAGGAAGGCTGCCTTGAGAAGGTAACATTTGTGCAGACTTGAAGGAAATGAAAAGAACTGTGTGGAAATCTGGAGGAAAAATGTTCCAAGATGAGGGGACAGTAAGTGCAAAGGCCCTGAAGCAGCTGTGTCAGGCATGAGCAGAAAGAGCAAGAGGTGCTGGCATAACAGCTGATGTGCTTGGAGAGGTAATAACAGGAGCCAGACCCTGTAGGGCTTTGCAAACTATCGTGGTGACTTTCGCTTTTACTCTGTGTGGAATGAGGGGCTGCTCAATGGTTTTAAATGGAAGAATGATAACAATCTGATTTCAGTGTCTTTTAGAAACAATAATTGTGGAACAGGTTCCCGGAATGACCCACCAGACCCTGATAAGTGCATATTGCCATTGAACTCAGGTGCTAATCAAACTCTAAGAAACAGAGCTCAGAGCACTGGGTTCAGATCCCAGAGGTAGGCGCTCAACTCATGGGTGTGTCCGTTAACATCTCTGGGCCCTATTTTCCTCATTGAAGAAGTAAGGATAAGCAATACTGGACCATGGCTTTATTTTGAGGCTCACATGACCATGGAACATAGAAAAACTCTGTAGATGATGATAAAACATGATATGAAGTTCAGCGGGGTGGTGAGAGTATCAGTGGGTCTGGTTCTGTCATTATCATTTCAGGGAAAATGAAGTCCAGAACCTAAGCCAAAATGCCAGGAATGCAACCTTTGCTTTCCCCTTACTTCTTATTAAGTAGCCTTGGAAATGGAGCCTCTTCCTTCTCCAGCAGCAGAGGTCAATGAGAGAGAAAAGGGCCCAGCAGATCTCAATAGAAGGTGCCAGTAGGGCTCCCAGTGGACCAGTCATAACTTACAGGGAGTTTGCAGACTGAGGCCTCCCTGCTTGATGGATCTGCTGCCAAGAGTTTGTCCTGTGAAGAATCACATCTTCCCTTCCCCTTCAGGCCCCAGGGCACGGGGCTGTCCGCAACATGGGCAACTTCAAATAACCACAGCCTCTTCTCCTTCCCACCAGGCATTCCTCCTACGGAAGGCTCTTGGACGACCACGACTACGGGTCCTGGGGAAACTACAACAACCCTCTGTATGATGACTCCTAACAAAAGAATGTGGCCGGGATGAGGAATAACTGTCTTTATTTATCAGTGCTTATCCAGTAGAATTAATAACAAGTACCTGAGGCGCCTTGAGCGACAATCCTGTTTTGTTGGTTTGGTTGTTTTGTTTTCTTCCTCCCTCTCCTCTGGCTGCTACAACTTCTCCTTTCTGGTACCAAAAAAACAAAAAACAATTATTTAAAAGTGAGTGGAGTCTGATATGCAGCGGACATGGGCCAACCCCGAGCCATCCAGGCTGGACGCCACGGTGGTGACGTCTGTACCTAGCGGGGGTCCCACCAAGAGAAGAACCAGGAAGAGGGATGAATCAAGTGTGTCGTCAGGGGTTACTTTTAGGGGAACTTTCTGTGTGTGGTATTTCTTAAACTTTTCTTTATGAAATTACATTAAATCTTGATGAGGGGAAAGGCCATGAGTGCTGGGAGGAGTTCACCCTACAGGTAAGGAAGCAGGGGTTTCTCAGATTCCTTTTTAATCTTGGTTTATCTGGTTGTGTCTGATCGGATACCTGCTTGGCTCTGCAAGCTGGAGGCCAGCTTCTTAGCTGCCGAATTAGGGAGAGAGGAAACAAGAAAGGTGCCCTGGAGGGGACCAGCCAGCCGAGTACTACTACAGAGTAGCAAACTGCTGTCCTATCTCAGCGTGCCAGCGCCCCCGGCCACCCCTCCAGGCCATCTGTATCTGCTAAGGATGCCCGGTTATCTAGCCATCCGCAGCTGGGACCCCAGCCCACAAGCTTTCAGTGGAGTTGCGGTTCCACAGGAGAAGGCTGTGCAATGAGTTTAGTTGTAGGAGAGAAAGGGAGAGGCGTGTGGAGTGAGTGTAGAGTCGGGTGGGGTGAGGGGGGCATGGAGGAGGGTGGGAGGAAAGTTGGGGCAACATGCATTGAATACCTCATTAAGGAAGGTAGGATCAGCCCCCAGTGACCGTCAGAGGCATCCGCTGCATGGAGGAACCTGTAGAATCCTTGCTTTCTACCCACAAAGCAACTGGTTCACTGCCTTACTGTCTGTTGGATAATGGCTATGAACTTTTTTTTTTTAATTTTTTAAAGGCTCTAGTTTTTCTTCAATTAGTCAGTAAGCCTTTTCCATAGGAAATAGACACCGTGATTAATCCATTTATTTTTCCCAAATGCTTACCTTGCTAATTCTGCCATTTAATAAATGAACACCCCTGGGTATACAGTTTTAAAATCCTGTGTCACAAATTTTGAGAAAGAACTGATTGTCTTTGCGGTCATCCATTTCCAGCCGTATTCTCAACAGCAGGTAATTTCATCCCACTGCCCCACTGGGAACATTTGAAAATACCTGGTATAACTTCTGCGTGTCACCCCCTAAGGGGTGCTCCCAGTGGGTAGAGGCCATGGATGTGCTCACCATCCCACAATGTAGAAGATAGCCCACCCCAACTGAGAGTTATCCGGCCGCAAATGTCAATAGTGCCAAGTGTGAGAAACCCTAATTTATTGCAATGCCCATTGTGACAAAACAAGACATTCAGGTTAGTGATAGTTTTTACTTTTAACTAAATGAAATGATTCGTTAAATTTTTATCTGAAAAGTATTTAGTTTGTTGGCGTTGTATTTAAAGTATTTAGTTTGATGAGTTGTTTTTGCGCATGATTGCCTTTTTATTTCTCTGTGTTTTCTAGATAGCCTTATTTCACAGCTCTAACCCTGTCCTCCTGAAACACCCGGTAATAGCAACTGGCATCTTATGTCTGATTTCATGGAGTACAAAATACACATTTAAGTTCTATTTCAAAATGTGTTCTCTTGTCCGACGCTATCGTACAGAACATAAAACTGCATTTTTTATTTCTAAACTCGGACCTGCTGCCATGACTCTGTTTAGTTTCCAGAAACTTGACCTTGGACTCATCCTGTCACTTGCTGTGACCCAACGAAGTCCTGGCATGAAAACGGCCACTGCCGGGCAGTTCTAAACCTCTCTGGTATCAGAAACATTAGAGCTGTGCTACTTTCTGCAGCCTGCCAACCCCCGGCTCTGAAAGAAATCAATCCTAAACTCCTAGGTACCAAAGGAGAGTGAGCAACCCCCAGAAGTATTTTACAACAGGAGGAGGGAATGAGAAGTAGGCTTCCAGGAATTCTCATATCTCTGATTATGAAAATTTTTAAAAAGTGGACTTTCTCAGGAAGGTGGCCAGGAGTGACCAAGCATGCCCCCTTTTAGCAGTGCTTGGCCTGAATAACTGTCCCTCTTTCCTACCCACAGCCTTCCCCCCGTAGGCTTTTGGTTTGGCAAAGGACACTTCAACAAAAACAAAGGACATTCCATATATTTTCTTTTCACTCGGACACAGATACGTTGACAAAATGTCTATGAAGCCCCTTTGGAGAGGTGGTCTTCTGGATGTTGCTTGAGTCAAAAACACTGGGTGAGAGGGACCGGCCTCTTCCCAGGGAATCCTGACCAGTTACAAATCACTGGGTCGGCAAGCAGCTTTCCTCACCAAGGCTGCTGTTGTACAAGAGCCTTTGATACGTTGCTTGCTCTAATGAACTTCTGGATCTTTATGATAAAGAGAGGGCTCTGGGCCTGCAGCACATGCATTCGGCAAGGTGACAGCTTCCCCTAAACACTCGAGAACTCCTTGTTATGTTAGTAGAAAATACCTATGGCTTGAATATTTTGTCAAGTGCATTTTTCTGTTTTTAAGTTGGCCAACAATGTTAATAACTGCATTCAACACACACACACACAAAACATATGCCAATAAGCGACGTCCTTTATCTCAGGGAGCGAGTCTGTTCAAGGTCTACACAAGGGAATTGACTCCAATGGGTCTACAACAACCACACACCATCCAGGCACTGGACTAGTCAGAAAGTGTTAGAGAGAATGTCACTCACACTAGAAGCCCCTTCTAGAATGTAGGTTACAAACGCTGACAGAATGGGCTTCAACCTTGATTTCCTGGGGCCCCGATGAAGGCTCCGGCCCTCCCTGGACGTCTGTGTCTTCATTTCTTAGGCAGGCGTGATGTTGTCCTATGGACCTCACTCCATGCTACCTCACAAATCTGTTGTGAGGATTAATGAAGTTATGTCTACAGTGGTTTTAGTTTCTGGAGAAAAATATTTTATAGACATTTTAAGTATTATGTAGATGTATAAGTGATCTTGGTTTCTTGTTTGGTGTGTTGTTTTACTTAAATGTATTAAATGACACCTGTCTAGTAGCTACAGACAGACAGCTGTTAGAGCTCTGAGCTGTGCCCCAATGCCACTGCCTGACTGCCTGGGACCGCAAAGGGTGGTTTCCATCCCTGAATGAAAGGATGGCCCAGGACGCAGGTCTCACAGACTGTTGAGTTAGGGTAACACGTGTGGATGTCTGAGCGCTAACAGCCGTGGACCTGGCCTTTACCAGCGCAAAGTCTTCTGAGTTCTTTGTGGAGTTGATTTGGGTTTACCATCATCTGTTTGCCCTTTGTCTTGCTTGCAGGGGTGCATGGTTCAATCCTTCGCATCTGGGAAATGAATTTTGCAACTGGGCCAGATGCTAATTTGCACGTTGATTCACCTTCTTTGCCTTTTACCTCTTTTGGCAAATGAATGTACCATTTCAACTTTGATTTTAAAGTGCTAGTTGATATTGGTAATAGTGCTATCCAAGAGACCAATGCCAGATTGCTTTCTTGGGGTAAGCTCACATCGTTTAAAGATGGAAAGACGTGCAACTTCTTTGCTATTTGATGTCATTGTATCTACATTTGTTGTAAGACATATTGCATACTAATGATAATTATATCAATTAAAGTTCTTAAAAGCTTGCATCTGACAGTGGTGATTCACATTTTGATATGTTTTGTTATTCAAGCCATTTGGTTGCTGTGCTTGGTACTGCTCGCATTAAGCAGCCATGGCTCCTTCTTAGAGAAAATTTATCCCACATCAATAAATAATACTTTTTGCAGAGTGGGAAGTTCTCTCTGATCTTGAAACAGAATTGAAGGATATCATAAATGAAGAAACTTTCCAAGCAGTGATTTTACTCCTAACTATACACCATGCCTTATAAAATCATTGTAAAAAGAAACACTTTGATTTGACAAATAGTTATATATAATAAGTTATATTAAGGTGGTAGCAATACATTTGATACTTGCTTTGTTCTCCTTCAAAAACACTCAGCATACCCATCCTATCTGACAGTGAAATAGTAGGCAGTTTTAATCATCCAGAATATTATTTCCACCCCCAGACGCCAACCAAAGACTATTCTAATTCTGAAGAAAAACGGCAATAGCAAAGCCCAGGCATCTTACAACATAAGAAATAAAGGGATACTCTTGCAAACTAGAGCATGTTGATTTGATGATGGATTTAAACTTAAGGTCAGACTTAATATGTTTAGATACCTGCCTTCCAGTGCCACAACATGGAGGATTGATGGGGAGGAGTCAAGATGGACCAGGAGGACAAGACATGAAACAAGCCCTTCCCCACTGATCATTCAGAGGACCTGCCGTGGCCCTAAAAACAAGTAATAACTCCATTATTCCAAACTTGCCTGCACAGGTTTGGTCAGAAAGCACATTAAGTGTGTGCATAGAAAGGAAAAGCCTAATAATAATTTATAGTGTTCACATCTTTTGAATTACTGGGTCAGATCAATTTTTCCCCTGCAGCATAGCTTTTCCAAGTCAAGTCATAATCTGTTTCAATGGCTGAGTAACCTATCTCCAATCTTTTACTCTCCTAAAATTCAACAGTGTGCCCCAATAGCTAGTAGCTATATTTTGATTTTTGTCAGAAAGGATTGAGTCGTAAGTGACAATTAAAAACACTGATCAAGGAACTTCCCTGGTGGTCCAGTCGCTAGGACTCTGCACTCCCAAGACAGAAGGCCCAGGCTAAATCTCTGGTCGGGGAAGTAGACCTCATATGCTGCAACTAAACAGCCCACATGCCACAAGTAAGAGTGGACACAGCCAAATAAATAAATAATCAAAAAAGACAGCACTGATCAAACTGGGAAAAACACTTATAAGATCTCTTAAAGGATGTAGTCTCTGGTGTGTGTAGAATGTACTTTGTTTTCTGGACCAAAACAGTATTAATCAGTTCTAGTCAACAAATATATGGTGTTTCTATTTAAGCTAGACACTGAATATTTACTATTAAAAAAAAGAAGTAATGCATATTCATGAGGAACTTTAGGGGCCTGTGGACAACTGTTTAATGTATTCCTTGCATCACCTCTAGTGGTTTTCACATTCTCGTCATCTTACAGATGGGGAAGCTGAGGTTCCAGGATATCAAATTCATTCATGCATGGACTGAATCCTTCTGTCTGCTCCATAATGAAAAAGATGGCCTCTGCTCTCCATGTATTTACAGTTTAGTAAGTAGCAGAGGTGGGATTCAAACCAAGTCTATCTGTCACCAGACCTCTTTCCACCCAAGGGACTGGTATCTGATGTAAATATAATCCAGGTCTTAAGACTCTCACATCCCTTGCAAAGTCCCCCATCAGCTATTTCGGGCAATCTCAAGAGTGCCTGGCACGCAGCCCAGAGCAAGCCCAGTCAGCTCCCAAGCACATGTCCCCCTGCCAGGCGCTGTCAACTTTCTGCCGACTCCTGCTGCCCCGCCAGGCTATGTTCTCTGCCAAGGAGAAGATTGCCTCACCTCATCCCCGATCTGCCAGGGCACTGCCATTGCCCAAGGTTTTAGTGAAAACCTTGCTCTTATTGTCCACTTGCAGCCTCGTTGCTCTCCACGGGAGTCTAGCAGCCTGGGCTTGGGGGTGCTGCCCTCAGCATCACTGACTCCACTTGTCTGAAGCCTCCATCACCGCACTAACCTGTCCTTCCTCAGTGTCATGGTAACAATGCTTATTCTCACATAGCACTTAGTATGAGAAAGATACTGTTCTAAGCATTTTACATGGATTAATATCCCATGGGGTAGATACTGTTAATAGCCCCATTATACATATACTTATACTACAGACCTTAGTTTCTTCATCTATATAATGGGGCTATTAACAGTACTGCTATTAACAGATTTCCCTAGGTCGTGCAGTTGGTAAGTGGTGCAGCAGGATTCGACTATCGCCAGTGGACGTCCAGAGTCCATGCGCTTGGCCACCTCCACAGAACCCTGACTCGGTGCTAGAGATTCCTGCCCCAGATGCTGGGCCAGCCAACCCAGTGAACCCAATGGGACTACCTGAGGCCAAAGCTGGGCAAGAGTCCTACCTCTCAGAAGGTTTCTAGAATAGCCAGAGGGACCCACTCTTAGGGCATCCGGCCAACCAGATTCTGAGCTGCCTCTATGTAGATTCTGGCACTGTCAACCAAGGTCACCTACCAAAGCCACCCAACCATTGTAATCAACAACAAGGACTTCCCTGTCACCAGACCACACAGCCGCTACGGTGAGACAGTCCAGACCGCCATCTTGTTCTCCCACTGACCACATCTCCCTTGGCACTCAGACAGAAGTCGCTGCAACAAACACTGCTGGGCAGAGTGTTGAAAAGTTCCAGTCAGTCAGAGGCCAGGTGTTGCCAGGTGGTATGAGAGTCACATGACCACACTCAGCCCCTGTGCCAGGACATTCAGCATTGTCACGGGGGTTCATCAGGGGAAAAAAACAAAACAAAAACCAAAAGACACTTTTCCTTGAATTTCTGGGATGTTTATTAAAATCTTAATCTGAAGTTAAGGATTTCAGATAGAAATGGAGTCTTTTTAAAATTTTTATTGAAGTATAGTTGCTTTACAAAAACCCAAAACATAACTCTGGTATGACCCAGCAATCCCACTCCTGGGCATATAGCCAGAGAAAACCATAATTCAAAAAGATACACACACCCCAGAGTTCACTGCAGCATATTTACAATAGCCGGGACATAGAAGCAACCTAAATGTCCATCAACAGAGGAACAGATAAGGAAGATGTAGTATATATATACAATGAAATGTTAGCTACAAAAAGGAAAGAAATGAGAGTCTTACACAAGCGTTGCAAAAGCAGGAAGAAAAAAGGTTAAGCAAGCCGTGCCGGGTAACCGCTGACATTCTTGGGTCTCTGAGAGGCTGTGATGTCTCAGGCTGCGGCTGTGAGGCAGATGGTTCTTGGGAGCTCGTGGAGAAGCGAAGCTGCCTACACATCTTGACAGCAACAGCTTCTGGAGAATGGCTTTGCCTTGTCCGTATCGTACCTGAGAACTACTTGTGGACAAGCTCTAGCCAGAACCCCACAGGAAAGGAGATTGCAAGACACATGGTTCCTGCCTTCTCTGTATTTCAGAGGATAGCATGGTAACGATTCTGAGCTGAATATGGAGAGCAGAGCCCATCCCTTTACCCCAGGTTAGAACTTCCCCCAAAAGACATAACATCATGTTATTCCTAACGTGATGCAACTGTCCCTTACACAACTAAGGACACTCACTAGCCCCTGAAAAAGAAAGACACCACCTCCCATATGTCACTTAACCTCCCAAAATATTTCCTCCTAGTTCAGGTACAATGATTGCTCCTCTGTGAGTTAAATGCCAAATTACAGGGTTGACTGCTTTATATTAGATAGAGGGGGATGAGAAAGGAGAGAAAAGGGACTGATTAATATATATACCTATACACCTATCAAGTCTAGGAGGAGAATAGGCATAGTTATGAAACACTTCCGCTCCACATCTAGTCACGTGGCACATTGCTATCTGTAGCTTTCTTCTCCCACTTACCATCATAGGCTCTTTTTGTCCTCAATCAACACCTCCTCTGGTTGTGGTTCTTTCCATGGCAGGATGATGCAAATGTTCTGTCAAAACGTGAGTACAACTTGGGACTGGAAAAAATAAAGGAGCTCCTGGACTGGACACTGTTTTTATAATGCTACCACTTTGTCTTGCTCATAGTCATTAAATTTATATATATATATATATATATATATATACATATATATACACACACACACACACATATATATAACTGTTACTTCTATTTTCTTTATAAAGTTTTGATATTTGGCAAAACTAATACAATTATGTAAAGTTTAAAAATAAAATAAAATTAAAAAAAAGATTACAAGCATTGGAACAATAAAAAAAAAAGACAATAAATGAGGTTTTATGAAACCACAAAATACATATATTTTTAGTTTGACCTAATTTTTTGACCTGCATATTATGTGACATCTTAGTTCCCCAACTGGGGATCAAACCGACGCCTCCTGCTTTGGAAGAACTGGACCACCAGGGAAGTCCCAAATTTAATAAAATTCATTAACTTTTAAATGAATGGGGGGAGGGGAGACAGTTCACACTGGTATGGTTGGTTGGTTAGTTGGTAAGTCACTTCAGTCGTGTCTGACTCTGTGCGACACCATAGATGGCAGCCCACCAGGCTCCGCCATCCCTGGGATTCTCCAGGCAAGAACACTGGAGTGGGTTGCCATTTCCTTCTCCAGTGCATGAAAGTGAAAAGTGAAAGTGAAGTCACTCAGTCATGTCCGACCCTCAGCGACCCCATGGACATATAATGTGCCAAATACTCTCCTCTCCCTACTTTTATTGCCCTTCCCTCTCTCCTCTGCCCAGCCCTCCAACCCACCTCATCCATCCCAACAAATAGGAAAAAAACAAAAACAAAAAAAAAAGGTGGGGGGAGAAAATAGAGAAAGGGTTCAAAATGCCTTTCAGCACTTTGCCTGCTGCAGGCAGAGCCATGGTCATCCCTACCCCCATCCACCTACCCACCAGTGACTCCCAGCTCCCCACCTCTGTCTGGAGTCTTCTGAGGAGAAGGAGGAAGGCTTCAGAAAGCTGGAGCATGATACAAGACCTGCTGGGATGAGCAGGGGAGAGGAAAAGCAGGGTTTCCTTTCATTGATTCACTTTCAGCATGGATGTTCCAACAGCCATACCACCCTCCGTTTCCCACCAGTCGCCCTCCCTCTGGGGAAGAAACTCCAGGCTGTAGATGGGTTTGTGTGCTCAGTCACTTAATAATGTACAACTCTTTGATACCCCATGTACTGTAGCCCACCAGACTCCTGTCCATGGAATTCTCCAGCCAAGAATACTGGAGTGGGTTGCCATTTCCTTCTCCAGGGGATCTTCCAGACCCAGGGATTGAACCTGCATCTCCTGCATTGGCAGGCAAATTCTTTACCACTTTGTCACCTGGAAAGCCCAGTAGATGGGTTTCAGCTGGAAAGCCCAGTAGATGGGTTTCAGTTCAGTTCAATTCAGTTCAGTCACTCAGTTGTGTCCGACTCTTTGCAACCCCATGAACCACAGCACGCCAGGCCTCCCCGTCCATCACCAACTCCTGGAGTCTACCCAAACCCATGTCCATCAAGTCAGTGATCCCATCCAACCATCTCATCCTCTGTCGTCCCCTTCTCCTCCTGCCCTCAATCTTTACCAGCATCAGGGTTTTTTCAAATGAGTCATCTCTTCGCATCAGGTGGCCAAAGAATTGGGGTTTCAGCTTCAACATCAGTCCTTCCAATGAACACCCAGGACTGATCTCCTTTAGGATAGACTGGATGGATCTCCTTGCAGTCCAAGGGATACTCAAGAGTCTTCTCAACACCCCAGTTCAAAAGCATCAATTCTTCGGCGCTCAGCTTTCTTTATAGTCCAAGTTTGCTGAGCCACAAAAACAAGCTCTGGAGCGATATGCTATGGAATGAAATACAGGTTGAGTAGCCCCCAGCAGCAATTAGTCTCAGGTTCTGAGGCCCAGGGGCTGTTGGAATGATTGAGCTCTCTGCTCCTGACATCCACTTCAGGAAATCAGCCAAGCTCACCAAACAGCCTTCCTCATGGGCCACAGCCTTGAGACTTTTGTCACCTTCCAAGGGTTCTCAGCATCACCTGGCTATTGGCCCTCTTCTCCTCCAGAATGGAGAGGTTGGATTTTCTGTCCATCTCTCATAGGCCAGTTTCAATGTCCCCATCACAGTTCAGGTACATCCCTGAACTGGTGTCTCAGAGACTGGCCTTTTGAGTCATCACAGGGAGCTGACAGATGGATCTCCAGAAAGGCATCATCATTCTTTCTAAGTCTCTCTGAGCTTGGTAGCTGGCTCCCTGGAAAGTAACAGACTGTCAATCTAACCATAGTCAAAACCACAAGGAAAGGAAAACCAGTAGACTAGAGATTCTGCCCACTCACCATCCTTTCCCCATTGGTCCTTCTCCACACTTCAGACATTAGCTGTAAAAAGAAAGGCGCCTTGGGAATCCAGGGTGCTACCTGATGGAGGCATACGGGATTGGAGACCAACAGAGAGCCTCTTGTTTGCCTTGTTAAAGGCACCATGATTCCCCTAAGGATTAGACTGTGATGGAGTTGTAGCATTGGAAGCAAAAATTTCATTCATTCATTTACCATTCAACAGAATATTCGTTTATACATTCTAGATATAGAAACCAGTGAAATAAGGCATGATCCCTAGGATAGTATTCATCCCCAGAATGCTTTTAGTCTAATCAAAGAGTCAATCCTGTGATTCCGTTCAAAGCAGTGGGTACCTTGGTAGTATAATGTGCAGGGGACAGTGGGAGCACAGAAGAGGGTGAAGTGAGAGGACTGACAGCGTCCTGACAAGTTTATTTTCGTCTTCTTTATTCCCAAATATTTCCCTGTTCCCCATTCCCCTTTCCCTCCAGCCTCACTCCCACACCCATGTCTGCCTAACCAATTCCCAGAACCTGAGCTTGCCCCCGGGGGCTCTTTCTCTACAGATCCATTCTTTGCTGTCACTCCCAAATTTTATTTTGAAAATTACTTTGTCCTCTTACCTGACCCCTGCCTGACCCATTTGTACCAGAAGTCCTGGCCTCTCCCAATCCAGGTCACAGCCAGACAGGCCCTCTGTTCCAGGGTTTGTCACCTCCCAGCAATGCCCCAGCTGGAACCTGGCTAGAACTGTGTCTATAACTGTGGAAGAATGCAGGAGAGAGAAGAGAAATGAAAGATGAGACAAGTGGGTGGGGGGAAGGGGAAAAAATCCTCATTTCTTCATCTTGCCACAATTTTCTGATGATCGCCAAAGAACCAAACTGCTTCTCCTGACTACGTGCTCAGAAGGAAAGGACAGGAGAAGGGGAATGACAAGCGTCCAATACCTGTTATGTGCCTGCACCATGCTGCTGCTGCTGCTGCTAAGTCGATTCAGTCGTGTCCGACTCTGTTCGACCCCATAGACCGCAGCCCGCCAGGCTCAGCTATCCCTGGGATTCTCCAGGCAAGAACACCGGAGTGGGTTGCCATTTCCTTCTCAAATGCATGAAAATGAAAGGTGAAAGTGAAGTCGCTCAGTCGTGTCTGACTCTTATCAACCCCATGGATTGCAGCCTACCAGGCTCCTCCGTCCATGGGATTTTCCAAGCAAGAGTACTGGAGTGGGGTGCCATTGCCTGCACCATGAAGGAGGTATTAAGATCTGTTTAGAGACCAGGAAACTGGGGCTCAGAAAGATTAAGTGACCCTCCCATGGTAACAGAGCTAGTAAGAGACAGTCTTGATTTCCATCCGAAACTTCTTATTTCAAAGTCCATTGTCTCTTTGGTATGATAAGGCTTCTCACACTTTAATGTGCATCCAGATCACAGGGGATCTTGTTAAAATGCAGATTTGGAGTTTGGGGGCGGGGCCTAAATTCTGTATCTGAAATAAGCTCCCAGGCAGGGCTGATGCTAAGAGCTCCAGGCTGCCCCCTCGCTGTAAACAGCAAGGCCCTGGAAAATGAAGCCTTCTCATCATCCCTGGTAAACCCCTGGGCCTTACCAGAAGCAGTTCCCCACAGAGGTGATATACCACCTCTTGACCCCAGGGCAGCAATGTGTGGCAGCATAGGTTACTTGGATTTTTAGTCATTGCTATGACAATGGAATTACCAGCATTTCGTACCCAACAGTCAAGGATGTTATTAATACAAATCCGACCAGAGGTGAAACAATCCAGGCTGATTTTCTAAGGGCAGTCCCAGCCCGGCACAGAATCGTCCCGCCTGAAATTCTCATAGCTTCCTCACCAGAGAACTCCCAACAGCAGCGTTGGGTGGTGCACACTGTCAGGCACCATCTCCTTGCCTGTCTTATCTCCATTTACTAGTTCTCGGTCATTAGAAACATCAGCTGTGCCGTCCAGCTGTTCTGCTCAGAACTGTCATTAGTGACAGCTGCTCTCTGGGATATCAGGGCACACGGGTGAGTACATGAGTGTTGATGCCGCTTCTAGAACTCCAACACATCAGCAGGAAAGATGATCCAAGGTGGGCCTAATCAGAGAGAGGGATATGTTCACCTGCTTCTGGGCACCCTCGAAGAGCACAGGGATGTGGCTGTCACACAAAATTGGATATTTTAGGAAAGCAAGCAGGCCAGCTGATGAATTCACATCATTCTGCATTTCCCCAGAATTTCAGAAGATATTTTATTCAGAAGATGGTAAAGGAGCTGATATCTACTAAGCTGCTGCCACGTGTCAGAAACTGGACAGATGCTTTACAAATATTATTTCATTGCATCTGTAGCATGGAGTAGTCATTACAAACTCAAACTCTGAGCTGGAGTGTCTGGTTTTGAATCTCAGTTCAGCTAATTACCAGCTGTGTTACCCTGAAAAAAATTTACACTCTGAGTTCCTCAATTTCTTCATTCATAAAATGGGTAGCAGAAGGGTACCTGCCTCATTAGGCTGCTATGAAAGTAAAATCAAGTAATACATGCAGAACCCAGAAAAAGTCTCTGCTTGTTAAATAAAATAGCCATGCAAGATGAGTTATTTTTCCATATTTTAAAGATGAGAAAACTAAGGTTTACTCAAGTTCGGGCACCTACAATCTGGAAGAACCTATCTGATCAACCATAATGAAAACTAATATTCACTGAGAACTTACTATATACCAGACACTATTTTAAGTAATTTGGTGACATCAGCAGAATCCATCCTTACAATCACTCTAAAAGACGTATTATTAGCCCCATTTTGCCATACAAATAAACTGACTTACCCTTAGATACATATTTGGTTGGGCTTCCTTGGTGGCTCAGTGGTAAAGAACCCACCTGCCAATGAAGGAGATAC
This sequence comes from Bos taurus, assembly GCF_002263795.3. Classification (NCBI taxonomy): domain Eukaryota; kingdom Metazoa; phylum Chordata; class Mammalia; order Artiodactyla; family Bovidae; genus Bos; species Bos taurus. Next base: position 89,986,498 of record NC_037333.1, read on the forward strand.
AGGTTTGATCCCTGGGTTGAGAAGGTCCCCTGGAGTAGGAAATGGCAACCCACTCCAATATTCTTGCCTGGAAAATCCCATGGACAGAGGAGCCTGGTGGGCTACAGTCCATAGGATCAAAAAAGAGCTGGACACAACTTAGCGACTAAACAATAACAACAGATTATTGGTAAAAACCAGCACAAAAAATAAACCCACAGTTAGGTCTCAGTCCTGCCAATTACTAACTCTGATGACCTTGGACATACTACTTAATCTCCCTCAGCCTCAGATTCCTCACCTAAAAAATGTAGACGATAATACTTACTTGGCAAGGTGCTTATAAAGACTAAATGAGATCCTTTATCCATAGTCTGTCTGCATATAAAGCGCTGCTCTATGACTGTTAATCCACATCTCTTTTCCTTTCTCTGTGCCTCAGTAGGATGACAAATAGAGATGCAGATATTTTATAGGATTGAGTCCCTTTGGTCTTCACCTAAAGAACCCACGTGCAATGCAGGAGACTCTAAGTTTGATCCCTGGATTGAGAAGATCCCCTGGAGAAGGGAATGGTGAACCACTTCAGTATTCTTGGCTTGAGAATTTCATGGACAGAGCCTGGTGAGCTAAAGTGAAGTAAAAGTCGCTCAGTCATGTCCATCTCTTTGTGACTCCATGGACTGTAGCCTGCCAGGCTCCTCTGTCCATGGAATTCTCCAGGCCAGAATACTGGTGTGGATAGCGTTTCCTTCTCCAGGACATCTCTTCCTAACCCAGGGACTGAACCCCAGTCTTCCACATTGCAGATGGATTCTTTACCATCTGAGCCACCAGGGAAGCCTCAACTAAGCTATGGGTCACAATTACTGAGCCGGCGCACCTAGAGCCTGTGCTGTGAAATAAGAGAAGCCACCTTAATGAGAAGCCTATGCACAATGAAGACCCAGCCATAAATAAATAATAAAGTCTTTTTTAAAAGTGACAATCAATGCCTTACTGGTAAGCTAAGGATTTATAGCTTAATTCAGAGTGTGACTGCTCTTTAACCAATCATGAATTCATATAATCAAGTTTTTTTCACCTTTCAAATCAACACACCACATTGTCTTGTCACTAATTATTTGCATTGCCTTAAGTCTGTGAGAAAAGCACATCAGCTTCAGCTGTTAGAAATTCATAAATACAAAGTTTTTTCATTACAGTTAAACTGCTATTTCAGAGAAGGTGATGGCACCCCACTCCAGTACTCTTGCCTGGAAATCCCATGGACGGAGGGGCCTGGTGGGCTGCAGTCCATGGGGTCGCTAGGAGTCGGACACGACTGAGCAACTTCACTTTCACTTTTCACTTTCATGCATTGGAGAAGGAAATAGCAACCCACTCCAGTGATCTTGCCTGGAGAATCCCAGGGACGGGGGAGCCTGGTGGGCTGCCGTCTATGGGGTCGAACAGAGTCGGACATGACTGAAGTGACTTAGCAGCAGCAGCAGCAAAGTGCTATTTATGATAAGCCTATAAAGATTTGAACTTCTCAAGTTAAGCCATCCTAAGTCAGGTGGTGTCTGTTTCCAAATATTTCATTAATCACATGTGATGTCTTTGCTCAAAATGGGGATTCAGGTCTGCTAACTAATCATACTAGCAGGGCTTCTCTGGGAGCTAGGGAAAAGATCCCAGGTCTCAACTGAGTTATTTTTGGCAGTAGGTAATTCCACGTCCCAGAGACACAGTTCTTTGCATAATCAAGTTTTTAAAATGTCAGTAGCAGTTTTGAGAGTTATAAAAGTATTTCTGACTTTTGTAAAGGCTTCTAAATAGCCTAAGATTATTTAATCTTTCCTAATGAAGTTAGATAAAAGTTGAAGTTTTTATCCATCTGAAGGGGGTTCTAATACAGAGCCATGGCTGCTGAGTGATATGTCTGCACATTTAGTCCTAAAATATGTGGCCCTGCATCCAGAGAAAATAACCTGGCCTTGGAAAAGCTGAAGTCACAAGCTTGAAAAGCTTAAACAAACAAAGAGAAGCTCTGAGGTATGTTTACAATCCTCGAACAAAACTTGTATTTCTATGGAGCATATTCCCAACCCAATTTCGTGAATTGGCCCTTCTAGGAATTTGGGAAATTGGAGGACAGAGTAGTGTCTTATATGATGGTAAACAAGACCAGCATACCTCAAATCTTCTACTGTGGACTGTGTGAAGTATGGAAAATGACAAAGAAATAGCCATCAACCCGGATGATATATGAAGACCAGATCCAGCCACAGTCATGCCTACAGACATTCTATAAATGAACTTGTACAGTCTTTTCAACCTTGCTAGTAATTTTTAAAATTCCAAGTAAAATTAGTGCACCACTTTGCACCATATTTATATGATAGCAACAAGGGGGGAAAATCCCTAACTATAAAAAAGCAAGGTATTCAATGCCAGAAATTCTGTGATGAAACTATCATTTCAGGTATTTCTACTGGGATATAATTTGGCACAAACCTTCTGTCACAGGTCAGAAATCCAAGAATCATACTCCAACATAGAGATCGCAGGAGGTTTATTGGGGAATGATTTGGGAATGGGGAGAGGGTGAATTGGAAATGTAATGCCATCTCCACAAAGCTCTTAGTCAATCCCACAGGAAACTCTGGAGCTGAAGCCATTCTTCAAAGTTGCCTCAAATTGGGTATTAATTGCAGGCTCCTCTCTGGAAGGAAGCTCTCTCCATCCTCAAGAAAGTTCCAGAAAGGGAATTCAGTCGAGAGTTATCTGCCACCAACACTCTCCCCAGCTAGGGGAATGATGCAACAAGTTGGAGGGGGATCTGCCACGGTGTGGCACCCTCTTTTGGCAGCTCATCACTTCTTTGGGACCCACTTTCTTCATATAACTAATTTTGGGAGAAGCTCCTCCAGTATTCTGTTTGGTTACTTTTCCTGGAAGAATCTTACAAAAGGAAGGTTAGTGAGAAAAACTACCATCCCTGCCATTGAACAGACAGTAACAGACACTTATCCTGACTGACGACCACCATCTATTCTAGAGTCTCTTTGCCATCAATGAACACCTCTGCTGGTCTAGGTGGCTGGATTGTGGAGATGACCCAGACACTTATCTTTGAATAAGAGTGGCCATGGGTCTCTGGTCACCATGATGTTCACAGACTGTGTTTTTGGCTACATTTATTATCTACACTGGGATCACCTGAGTGTCAGATATATTCTTCCTGCTTATCATGTGTTAAGAGCTGCCCCTCTTCTGCCTGGTGGTTGGGTCAATTACTCCTGCCAGTATGGTGACTACTCGCTTTACCTGCTGGACTCTTGGGACAAGCTATTTGACATAATCAAGCATGAGCTTAATCCTACTAATAACCTAAATAGGATTTTGCTGTGTTCCTTGGCCCATTACCCCTTTAAAAACCAACACTGTGAAATGTTAGAATTCAAAGTTGCAGAGAAGGAAAACACAAACCCCCTAGAGGAGACACGAGGGCTGATGATAAGTGGGGTCACTATTACTTTCACCTTTTGCTTCCAGGATCCACGCCTTCCACATCTTGCAAACGCAGCACCATATAATATGTGATGATTTGAGGTGTCTGCTCCATCTTTGAGGATACAATTTCATCTGCACAGAGTGTTCTCTCCAAAAGGGCATGGCACCCATTTTCTGTCAATCCAGCAGCCTGTGGGGCTTGGGTATGTGACAGGACTATAGACTCCATGGTCACGAACACACTGCTCACCTCCTTTGTTGCGTGATGTAGGTCTCTTGATCCAATGTAACTTTATGTGGGATCCAATGTTTATGGATCAAGCACTGTCTAACCCCTAGATTAGCAATGCTGGCCGAGGCTATGCAAGCAGAAAAGGCAAACTCATACTTGAAATAGGTTCCAAACCCAGTGTGGAAGCATCCATCAGCTGGACCTACCACAGATCCCTTTTCTGCTCTGAGACCCACACAGAACTGGCGATCTTCCATGTTACCCTGTAAATGGGTTGATTTAATATTCCTAGGGTGCTGCACCCTGAAATCAGAGGCATATATCAGGCACTGTCTTCTTTTCTGGTGTTGGGAAGTTCAAGATGCAATCATCTGCCCACAACTGGAAAGAATATTCCAGAGTGCTCCAGAACATTAGACTAAAAATGTTACATTGGTGCTGTGGACCCCTGAATCTTGTTAGGGTTTATTACTTATCCTCTAGAACAAATTGTATTCATTTGCATTTGCTTTCCATTGTTGCAAAAAATCACCACAAACTTAACAGCTTAAAGCAACACTCAGTTCCAAAGGTCAGAAGACCAGGCAGATAGAACTCAATTCTCTGCTTGAGGTCTCACAAGGCCAAGGCATGGTGTCAGCTACACGGCACCCCACTTCACCACTGTTAACAAGTTGAATAGCTATACCGCTGCCACCACAGGCACAGGCTCTGTGTGTTCTGCATACTCTCAGCACGTTTTACTAGATACCCAATTTTTCTTGCATAAGTTGAATACATTTAACTTAATGCACTGCTGCTGCTGCTGCTGCTAAGTCACTTCAGTCATGTCCGACTGTTCGACCCCAGAGATGGCAGCCCACCAGGCTCCTCCGTCCCTGGGATTCTCCAGGCAAGAACACTGGAGTGGGTTGCCATTTCCTTCTCCAGTGTATGAAAGTAAAAAGTGAAAGTAAAGTCTCTCAGTCGTGTCCGACTCCTAGCGACCCCATGGACTGCAGCCTGCCAGGCCCCTCCGTCCATGGGATTTTCCAGGCAAGAGTACTGGAGTGGGGGGCCATTGCCTTCTCCAACTTAATGCACTAAGTAGCCACTATTTGTATTTATAAATTTCACTCTAAATGAAAACCTGTGGCCTCCTTCACGGCCACCTATTCCACGTGAATAAAACAGTAAGCAATTTCACGTTTCAACGAAATCTTTTTTACTCACTGTAAACATGGCTGGTCCTCCTTCAGCACTTATCTCAATGTATGTTTTCCTATCTACACCATGACTTACAAAGTTATTATTAACTAATTGAACCAAATCCTTCTACATCATGGGTTTTTAGGAATAAAAAGAACAAAAAATTGTCAAACAATTTTTCCTCACTTGTCCCTTAATATGACACTTATCAGGGGCTTTTTAAAACTCAGAAATCAGTGATTTTATAGAACTGCAATGCAAAATATTTACCATGATTATACACTTGTGATAGTAATTACCCCATTCACATTACATTTCACTGATACTGAGCAATACACAACAGAACCGTGTCATAAGGGAGTTTTACCAATAATCCTCAAACATGATATTTATTAACTTTGTGACTAGTTTTACAAATTCGTGTGATTTGTACAATAAATGCTCATTTTTGTCATGAGTAGTACTACTTTAAAGATTCTTCTTTCTTTTTGGTCTTTTCTTTGCCTTTAGCAACAAAATTTATTGGTATTCTACTAGAAAGCATCATTGTGGCTTATCCTTGGAAAATGCATCAGTTTGCTTTAGAAGTCATTTGTGGAAAAAAACTGCTATATTATGCCCATTCCCCCCTTCCTCCTTAGTATCAGAACCTTACATTTCAGATGGATGCTAAGTTGCTCAGATGGAGGAATATCTGACTACTTTCCTTACAGTTAGGATGGTCGTGTGACTAAGTTCCAGTCAATGAAATATAAATAGAGGTGTTTGTGTAGGACTTTGGGAAGTCTCCTCGAAAAGGAATGGATGTGCCTTTCTGTACTTCTTTTTACTGACTGGAGTAGGATTGTAATGTCTGGAGCTCCAGCAGCCATCTTTGACCGTGAGGTAACTCTAAGAACAGAAGCTAGGTATTAAGATGGTAGAATAAAGAGAAAAGAGCCTGAGGCTCTGATGACACCCTGTATTTACTCTATCAACCCTAGACTGCCTGCTCCCAGACTTCTTCTGGGAAAGAAGAGAAATTAATCTCTCTCCATTCAAGTCACTGTTACTTAGGGGTTAATTTCTTAAATGCAATTGAAATGATTCCTAGGGGATATATTGTTGTACTTGTTTTTAAAAGATGCAAAAGCTACTATGTCTTCATGCCTCTGTTTGATGTTTTTCAATGTATAATACACTAAATACTAGGGTAAACTAAGTTGTCAGTCCAGTAACACTCAAATTTCAGATAACTAGTGTTATGCTTTCTAACAATACCTTGCTCTGTGTGTGAAAAATCATCTTTTCCATGGATTTTCTTGACCTGGTTGATGAAAATTCACAGTGTATGTTCATTATATGCACATTCTCTATTAATAAGTCTGTTCATACATCCTGAGTTACAGCATAGATGTGACTATTGTCATCATTGTCGTTGTTCAGTTGCTAAGTCATGTCTGCCTTTGTGCAACCCCATGGACTGTAGCCTGCGAGGCTCCTTTGTCCATAGGATTTTCCAGGCAAGAATACTGGAGTGGGTAGCCATTCCCTCCTCCAGGATTGTTACCATTATACTTTGATAAATCCTCTTAAGCCTTTGAATAATTTGATAAAATCAAGATATCATGCAACAGCCAAAATCAAAAATAACAAACATGAACAAAAACACCAAATAAAATGCAATTGTAAAGAACAGTTGGGGGAAAACATTCCATTTGCCAAATTTTCTATGCCCAGTACATTATAATGGACTCCCATCCAGTTTGTTATTGTTTAGTCACCAAGTCATGTCTGACACCTTCTGTGACCCCATGGACTGTAGTCCACCAGACTCCTCTGTCCGTGGGATTTCCTAGGCAAGAATACTGGAGTGGGTTGCCAGGTCCTTCTCCAGGGGATTTCCCAACCCAAGGACCAGACATGTGTCTCCTGCTTGGCAGGCCGATTCTTTACAACTGAGCCACCTGGGCCCAGTTTAGGTGTGAGGTAGGTAGAGAGCTTATGAATGTTAGAGCAATGTTTAAAGAAAACAGTTGTAAACAGATACAAAAAGAAGGAATCTCTGTTCTAACCAAGGCTATGGCAGCTGAGACTACAGATCAGGCTTCTACAGCCCCCCAAGCCCTCCTCCTTTCAAACTTTCAAAAACAGCCTCATATCAAGCAGCTCTGTGAACCTTCCTCTCAAGTATTTGTGAGGAGCATCTGCTGGATTCATTTAGCTTATAACAAATGAATGCTATAATATGATACAGCCCCTCCTGGCTGTATCATGTTCTCTCTGTGGGTTTCTGTGCTTCCAGCCAAGAATATGAAAAGGTCTCATGCCTCTGCATCCCCGACCTGGGCAAAGAGAGAGGATTCTAAAGAACTCTTGCTTCTGTCATATATTTTTGGCCCTTATGAAGTCCAGGACAAAATCTGTCTGCAGGTGAAGTGATTGCAAACTTTTTGAAATTCACACACAAGCACAGTAATGAAGATGAATGAAATGTAAGCAGAGACAGCTGACTCACATGGCCTTCTGACACAACCAAGGCTTTCAGAATATTTTGGTTTGCTAGGAATATAACAGGATTTCTCTGAAGCCTGTAATTAATCTTACATTGCAAATATGTGAAATAGATGTGGACAAAATGTGTTTTCCTGAAAGTTGTCACACTTTCTGCGGACTTCTTAATAAACTGCTGGGATAGCCAAGGGTCTGGGGAGCCCATTCAGACCTCCCAGCCTTCTGAAGCAGGAATGTCACGGTGAGTGACTTGATAGCAGAAGCACCACAAAGCCCTGAAAATACTACTTTAGGGTAAAAGATTTATGAGAAGGATCTCTGACAGCCAGGGCATAGCACTCAAGCTAGTTCTAAAACTAGGATACCTTCTGAATTCATCAAGAAAACTGAAAATCACAGCAGCTTGTGTGCAGGTCCTTGGCAGCATGAGCATAGTAACTGAGCTGTAAATGACAGCTGCCTAGAAAGAACTGTACATTCAAAGGAAAAGAAAAAAATCCTACTGTGCTTTATATGGATTTATATCTCTGACCTCTGCTCTAATCGTAACTTCAAGAATGTCTACTATGAGCACTGAGACAAAAATGTCTCTGCCAAGTGTCATTTTATGACTGCCCCTGGGCTTGAGGAAGAAGGGTTACTGTTGGGGGCTTTGGTTATTCCATCCTGGGAAGTATAAGGTTAAGAGTCCCTCCATCCAGCCCCTTCCCAGTCATTCCCAGTTTGTAGGTGTAGGCCATTTTCTTGGGCATGCCCACCAGGGGAATCAAAGGCCACAAACAGAGCCACTGTGTCTGGCTACTCACAGGCAGTGTCCTGCACAACGACGAGGGTGTCGTTCCCAAGGTCGATCGCATCCCCTGGAGTTGTGCAAAGTGGTGGCTCTGGCCCCAAAGAACCTTCTGCCTTAAGATACCTTCCCTTTCAATATCCCCAATATCCACTTCCCACTACTCTAGAGTCTTTCCAAAATAGATGGAGAAACACTTTACAAAGCATAAAAAGCCATGCAAATCTAGGGGACGTAAGGGAGTCTGGTACTCTTTCTAGTAGGCTCATTACCTACAGAGACTAATATGTTACCTAGACAGACTAATACGTTACCTAGAGAGACTAATTTATTAATATATTAATCCATTTAAATAAGTTGATTAAGTATGTGAGGTACTTAAAAACACTTAGCAAACTTTGAGGAACTCTACATATGTAAGGTATTTGAATGATGATAGTGAGTACCTGGTAAAGAGGTATTTTAATAAACAGCAGTTCAAAAGAATATGACAAAAACAGGTAAGGATTAATGGGGGAAAGAGTTCTGATGAGTCACAAATGTCATCAAAGCCAGGGGAGTGACCAGAGATGGCAGAAGGTCACCGAGACCCCAGGTCAAGGGGATTAGGGGGCCCCAGAGAATAAACAGTGATGCTAAAAATAAACTTCATCCCTTAACTATTTACCTTTGCAGTCACAAATTCATTCTGTTTTGCTTGCTCTCTCTCCCCTAGTATATCCATTCTTGTCAGACTTTAATTTGTGAAAATAAGAACGAAACTTCTCAGTTCACTCAACCAGGGCTGTTAAAAGATTAATTAAATGTTCAGCTCTCCTTGAGTTTCCTCTGCTGGGAATAAACACTCTGCCTGCTTTCTGTAATGTGCTTCGTGCTTGGTGAAATCTTAGAGGGGTGACAACTGGTTTGCTGCTCCTGATCTCTGCCCTCTCCTCTTTAAGTACTGGCCGTGTTTTCCCACAGAGCACCTCTCTCCTAAAGCTATCTTATCATTTCTGCTCCCCCTCCACCCAAACACACTAGGTTTTAACTCCCCTGAGACAGCATCTTATTCATCTTTCCATTCTCCATGGCTTAACAAGGAGGATGATTAATGCTTTAAACTACATGGAACTCCCGAAGCAAGCAACCTCACAGGTGTGCTAGTAACCTCAAGTAAGGGAGGAAAATTACATTAAGAAAAATTTAAGGACCTAACCTTAAGCACTTAAGACCCTTAGCAATTATTTCTCCTCTGCAAATTGGAGATGGTATTTACTATTTTAGATTTTACATATAAGTGTTCTGAGCCCACTGGCAATATAAAAGAACAGGTTTGAAAGAGTCCAGGTTTATCATATTACAGTCCCAAGAGGCTCAGAGAAGAGATGGCAAGATAGACAATGAAACTTAAAATCTAGTAGGGAATTCTCTGGTGGTCCAGTGGTTTGGACTCCATGCTTTCACTGTAGGAGCCCTGGGTTCTATCCCTGGTCAGGGAACTAAGATTTCATAAGGCATGCATCAGGGCAAAAAAAAAAAAAAAAACTAGCAATGGAGATAAATAACAAGCAAATGAATAAACTATTCAGAACCTAGATATGTTCATTGCTAGTGTATGTTTGAAATCTAAACCCCAATTATACTCAATAAAAACTTCCCTTTCCCATTTGTAAGGAAGCTAACATAGGTTACATTAAAAATCCTTCTCCTATGTGATGTTGCATTTCAAGTGCAAAGTAGAGAGCCTGACCCAGTTAGAAAAATATTTTATGTAGCTCAATAAACTTACTGCTTAAGGAGCATTTTTAGCATTTACTGGAAAAAAAAATTTAAATCAAAGCCAAAAGTAGTTAGCTGTAAAATGAAAAAGATTGGTGTAGTGGTTTTTCCAGGTGAACATGGTAAAGCTGAAACTACATTTCCCAGAATTCTGGGTATTATACAGAGTTAGAGTTGGCATGAGAATTGAAATTTGCATGAGATTTGGAAGAGGGAAATGGAGCATCAGTCATTAGTTCTAAGGTCCCCAAGTTTAGATATGAGTGACAGACAGATGGAGGTGCCAGCGAGCTCCACGTAATCATCACTCTCTTCTTGTCAAAGTTAAGATCTTGTACATGACTGCTCACTCTACTGTTTAACAGAGATCCCAGGTGCCCCAGCAGACGTGTGGTTGTGGATCCAGACAGGCAAATATTTCCCCACATTCTTCCCATCAGCTCCCCTTTCAGTCTCACTTTGGCAGCTGGCTATGCCTGGCTTCCATATTGACTGGTTGATGTCTTCTGAGATCTTCCAACTCAGCCTTCATACCTGCACTTTCCCAGCCTCCTATAATTCTATAGGGTCCACCTCTTGTAATTATTCCTTATCCATAGCTCAGAAAGGTCAGCTTCCTGGCTGAACCCCGATGTTACAATTGGTTAGAAAAGATCGTTTCCAATTCCATTCACCTTTGTTGAGCATCTATCTGGACCAGCTGTCTTCACAAATATTAATCTCATTCCATTCTCACGACACCTACGTGAGAACTCTCTCTCACAGGTAGGAAAACAAAAGCTGAAAGGGGTTAACTGACTTGTCTAAGAGAACTCAGTTTGGAAGGAAAGAAGAGTGTAGCAAAGCAATTCTCCTTGACTGCCAGCCCCTGCCCACACATCTCACACACACACACAAACAACCAGCAAAGAAGATTCTACAGTTTCACGTTCTCAAGACCATTTGGAGAAAGAAATGAATGACATCATGGCTGAGGAAATTAAGGTAGGCTAATAATTAATGAGATGGGGACCAGGGCTAAGTTAGAGGGGGGTGGGGGGTGGAGAATTAAGCACGCTGGCAATACTCCAGTTCTCACAACCGCCCCCTGACCAAGGCATCACTACTGTTCTCCTTTTACAATCAGGAAACAAAGAAAATACAAAGCCTCAGAGCAACTCAGAAGCAAGGGGACAAGCAGAAGCAAGTCTTCAAATACTCTAGTTCTTCAATGGCATAATATTTAATCAGAATTCTGAAGAAGTCACATAACTTTCCCATACAAAATGAGAAAATGAGAGGAAAATGACAGGAGAGAAACACAAATGAATAAAAAAGAAAGAGAGAGGAGAGAAAAAGAAGAAAGAAAAGGAGAGAGATTAAAAAAAATAAGGGAGGGAGAGAGGAAGGAGGGGAGGGAAGAAAGAAAATGATAGAAGTAAATGGGAAGTAAGAAAGCATAATTGGGAGGGAAGGGGGAGAGGTTGGCAGATGACCCCATTCAGTCCAACCACCATTTCTTGGTCACCTGCTGTGGGTCTGAAACTGCAAAGACTCTGGGTATATGTATGAATAAGTCACCCCAGTAGCCATGTATGGATGTGAGAGTTGGACCATAAAGAAAGCTGAGTGCCAAAGAACTGATGCTTTTGAGCTGTGGTGTTGGAGAAGACTCTTGAGAGTCCCTTGGATTGCAAGGAGATCAAACCAGTCCATCCTAAAGGAAATCAACCCTGAATATTCATTGAAGGACTGATGCTGAAGCTGAAGCTCCAATACTTTGGCCACCTGATGCAAAAAACTGATTTATTAGAAAAGACTCTGATGCTGGATAAGACGGAAAGCAGAAGAAGGGGACAACAGAGGATGAGATTGTTGGATGGCATCACCGACTCAATGGACACGTTTGAGCAAATTCTAGGAGTTGGTGATGGACAGGGAAGCCTGGCAAGTTACAGTCCATGGAGCCACAAAGAGTTGGACACGACCAAGGAACTGGACTGAACTGAACTGCTCTGTGGAGCTTATATTCCAATAAGCAAACCAGATGTGAACCTGCAAATTTAAAAATTGCTACATTATCTGCAATTTATTTTAAATTGCTTATACTGTGTGGTATATAGATAGACATTTTAATTTATATCCTGGGAGTGGCTGGTTAATATTCAAACAACTCTAATCAGAAATACACACTTCAGGCATGGTACTTGAAAAACTCTAATCAAAATCCACCCTCCAGGGACAGTTATCATAAAGTAACAGTTACATTAATAGTTGATCAATAGCAGAAAATGTGTTACTTGGTATAATGGATATTGGAGATAATTTTTCTTTTGTCAAATAAAAGATTTTCCAATTTTAGGAAATGACTAAGAATGTTGTACAAACTCTACCACCATCACATTAAAAACTGTAGGAATCTAGCAAATCTAGTAGCCTTCTATCATTTGAAATGATGCCTTAGGCCTTGGTATCTCTTCTGGTTGCATGGTCTACCATTTAGGCAGTGTTTGATACTGATTCAAATTTAGCTGAATCCTGCTGCTAGAATATTTTCACATTTGCCTCAAATGAACTCTTTAATTAAGAGCTGGTCTGGGTGCATGAAAAGACAGAGTGCTAGGATTTCATTGAGCTTACCGAACAGGCTGTGTGATGAGTTTTGTGCCTTCCTGATGGTATTTGTTGTGCAGAAACCATTAGATTTGCCTTCAGTGTAATATCCCTGCTTTTTGTGAGTTCTGGAGAAGATATAATAATTATAAATGGCCAAATGAGCCTAGGTCGTTTTACAACAGTAATTAATTTCAAATGTTATAAATGCCCTAAGGGAGAAGTATGGGTAATACGGAAGTATATAATATCTATTCCTGATTTAATCTAATAAATCAGAATTAGGGGTTACATGGGAGGCGGGGGGAATTAATCAACTGTAGGTAAAAGGCCAAAAATCAAGGACGGATGGAATATTTAAGGCTGAAAGAAGGCCACCTGAGCTATGTCAAGAAGAGAGGACACTCGTTAAGACACGAAGGAGCCAAATTCCATGAGTCTTGTAGCTAAAGATTTAACTATCAATAGATGGAATTAAAAGAGGCAAATGATTGAAGGAATGAGTGAGTGAGTGAATGAGACTTTCCAAAGCAGAGATCAAAGAAAGAACGCTAGGTCCAAACACACAAATCTTTCCTGTTTGACAGAAATCAAAGACTAAGCCAAAAGGAAGTGCTACTTGAAGAAGCGTGATCTTAGGCAGTGTGGTCAGCCTTCAACTTTAGCAAGGAAGAGTAGCTATTCTGATCAAAGCTCTGCCCTAGTGTTACTCCAAAACCGGGTTTGCCTCTTGATGGATGTCAAGCCAATAGACAACGAAGCCAAAGATCAGAAGAAAGGATTTACTACTTGCAGCAAGTAAGACACCAGAGAGCTTTCCCAAAGTAGTGTTTCTCCAAACACTACTTGGGGAAGTTTAAGCTAAGGGAACATGCATATTGAGCAGAGGAGAATTCAGCACAGAATTGAGACAAAGGTTCACAGTGTCCAAACTTTAGTTGACTGAAGTCAGGAGGATCAACATCATTATCTCTTGAGGAAGAACTAGGACTCTGCTTTATCACTGCACTGCTGTTTGACTGCCTTTTTCTCTGTTCCTATACTCCTTTGTTCCCTGAGACCATTAATTACTGAGACCTGTTCGAGGACAGGCATTAGGATTAAAGACTTTGCTTAATTTCTGTTAGCTTTTTAGCAATATTTCCTTCTTTAAAATAGCAGTAGTATTGGATCGCAAAGTGGCTAGAGCATGGCAGAGACTGGTAAGTCCTTTTACTCCCAGCTACATTTGCATCTCCTTGCCATGTGATATCTAAGCAGTCTCTTTCTTCTGGTTGCAGTAGACTATTCCCTCTTACACACATAATAGTCAGTTTCCAATCCCTCAGGTTGAATGTCCCAATTCCTAGAAGGTGCTATCAGTCATTCCTTGATGTGCCAAATTCCCAGATATTTGAAAGATCAGGCTTAGATCCAAAATGGCCTAGGCCAAAACGACTTGTCTTGTGTCCAGAAAACCATGCCCAGTTCTCTTTTCCTGGGGACCTGCTAACCTATCTGTCTATACTAGGTGAGTTTTTCTGGCATTTTATCTTTGTTCTTGGACACCAAGTTTATCTTGTAGATACTGCTGTGCTGAAAGAGATCTCAGAGGTAGAGATTAGTGGGATTCTTTCTGGCACTGTGTTTGGCAGTGGTGTTTTTGTACCAGTGTCCAATTAGCCCACAACTCCACAGTGAACAGCAAACCTCATTCATTTGCATAATTATTTCCTTTGCTGTTTCCTTTATAAAAAATAATGAGCCATTATGCACATAATTAAACCACGCTTAACAAATGAGGGCCAGGCTGACAAGAATCACATGAGAAGGCCAAGAGAAATTAGCATCAAGGCCTGTATGCTAAGCATAAGGCCAATCTAATCTGCACTGTCTCCTGGGAGCAGAAGGACTCCTTGGGAGTCTCTGCTTTTGGATTTTCACTGAGGTCAAGCTTCTGAGAGAAAACATGATTTGATTTCATCCAGCCCTTCTCCTCTGCTTCTCTCCTTCTCCTCCTGTCTTTCTCAGTGAGAAGTATCTGGCTTGCTTGTTATTAGGGCCCTTTGCAACAAATCCTTTGATTCCTTTCCCCCTCTCCCTGAATGAGACATTTTCCCAATGAACCTTACTAAAAAACTAATAGAAATAAGTGAAGTTCTTTAATCCTAGAAGTCCAGTGATAAGCTTTATGGAGACCAATATCTCCTTCTTTAAAATAGCATTGGATCACAGAGTGGCTAGAGCAAGGCAGAGACTGGTGAGTCCCTTTCCTCACAGCTACATTCGGGTCTCCTTGCTATGTGACTTCTAAGCAGTTTCTTTCTTCTAGTTCCAGTGGATTGTTTCATCTTACGCTGATCCTAGTCAGTTTCCAATCCATTGGACTGAATGTCCCAATTAATAGCAGGCACTATCAGTCGTTCCTTGATATACCAGAATCCCAGATACTCGGAAGGTCATTGATGAGTGATGCAGTGAACATTCCAGGTCTCCCTGGTCTGGATTCTATTTTCCTTGGGGCTTCATTATTCACTGGATGGTCTGAGGAGCAGCAGCATCACATGGGAGCTTTTTACAAAGGCAAAATCTTAGGCTCCACTCAAGACCTTCTCCAGACCTACTAAAGCAGAACAGATATATTAAGAAGATCTCCAGGTCATTGTTTCCATATTAAAGACTGAGAAGCAATGATCTAGGGTAACCAGTGGGACTCATTCGGTTCAGTTTCTTCTAGGGTTTTGGACTACCTCGTATTCACTATGTTGGTAAAAGAGGAATTCCAGTCTTCAGGCTATGGGGATGGCTAACTCCCAACACAGGACAAATGAATCATAGCAGTTTGTTAATCACAGATACTCAGAGCTCAGATGGAGGGAGAACATCACATGCCTCACAGGCCACATGGGGACTATATTCAGTGACAGACTGAACAAAAGGGTACTGCTGGAATTAACCTTTGTAGTGTCCAGAGGGTGACACACCCTCCGTTTCCCATTGGAAGATTGGCTGGTTTGAATAACTGTGTGAGCTGGCCAGGAAATGCAGCCTGCTACTTGGGGATAAATGGGAACTGTAGTTGGTCCCGTAGCTAATAAGAAAGGTTACTTGGCTTAGGAAGCTTACCTGAGGAGTAGAGTGGGAGGGGAACTTGTTGTTAGGATATTCAAGGCGCCCTCTTTGCCTTCTTCATTTTACCAGATGTCAAAGCAGCACATATTTGGACCGTGATTTTGTACTGCATGGGGAAATCACCTTATAAAGTCACCGTGGACTCTTGAGAGTACCTTGGACTGCAAGGAGATCAAACCAGTCAATCCTAAAGGAAATCAATCCTGAATATTCATTAGAAGGACTAGTACTGAAACTGAAGCTCCAAAACTTTGGCCACCTGATGCAAAGAGCTGACTCATTAGAAAAGACCCTGATGCTGGGAAAGATTGAAGGCAGGAGGACAAGGGACAACAGAGGACAAGATGTTGGATGGCATAACTGATTCAATGGACATGAGTTTAAGCAAGCTCTGGGAGATGGTGAAGGACAGAAAAGACTGGCCTGCTGCAGTTCAAGGGGTTGCAAGAGTCAGACACGACTGAGTGACTGAACAACAAATCCCACCATATCAAACTGCTGCTGCTGCTACTGCTAAGTCGCTTCAGTTGTGTCTGACTCTGTGTGACCCCATAGACAGCAGCCCACCAGGCTCCCCCGTCCCTGGGATTCTCCGGGCAAGAACACTGGAGTTGGTTGCCATTTCCTTCTCCAACCATATCAAACTAGATGCATATAAATCACCAAGCATAGTGCCTGAACTATGGAAAATGCTCAATAAATAAATGCTATGCTATGCTATGCTAAGTCACTTCAGTCGTGTCTGACTCTGTGTGACCCCATAGACGGTAGCCTACCAGGCTCTCCCGTCATTCTCCAGGCAAGAACACTGGAGTGGGTTGCCATTTCCTTCTCCATGCATGAAAGTGAAAAGTGAAAGTGAAGTCGCCTAGTCGTGTCCAACTCTTAGCGACCCCATGGACTGCAGCCTACCAGGCCCCTCCGTCCATGGGATTTTCAGGCAAAAGTACTGGAGTGGGGTGCCATTGCCTTCTCCGCAATAAATATATATAGCTCCACATCTCCTCCCTCTTTTTAGTCTGAGCTGTATAATAACCATAGCCTATAATGATTCAGACTCTATGAACACAGCTTGAATACCTACCATATGCCAGGCACTATTAATTCCATTCACAAGCATGATCTAATATTCACCCCAACACTGTGAGTCAGTGTTCTAATCCTTGTATTATGGACCAGGAAAATGAAAGAGAACTTTACCCCGTCAAATGGATGATGTTTATTATATCTCTCATCACGGCATTTATCAATGCAATCTGTAATCTACTATAATCATACAATGAAAAATCTAGTAACATAATAGAACCTTCATAAATATACAGATGCCAGTCACAATTTGTGAGAAAACTGTAGCAGAAAAAAAATGAATTTACTTGGCTAACTCAGTGATATGAGCAGCAGGGAAGATGGGCAGGTAGAAAATGTTTGGGACTTGATTTGCTGGTCTGATGCAGATGAAGTGTGACAGTAACTAGAAGGTTACTTGAGAAACAGATAATTGAAAGAGACAGTCTTAGGAGTATCATAAGTCTCAGTTTTTCTAGGTTACTTAAGTTCTATCTGATTAATTTCAATCATCAGGAGCAGTGCATCTGGACTTTATCTTTTTAGTCCCCCAAAGAGATGCTCTCATTCATGGTTAGAGGTAGTATCACGTAGTGGTTAGGAGTGCAAACTCAGAATCAGACCTCCCAGGCTCAAATCTCAGCTCCTCTGCTTTCAGGCTGCAGGATCTGGCTTGGAACATAGATAATAACAGGCTTCTATTTATAGGGGTTTTGTGACGATGAAATGAGTTAACATACCTCAAGCACATAGAACAGTGTCTGTACCAGCCTCAAAGTGGAGGCTATTATGATTATGAATCAGTGCTCTGTCCTTGGCTCACATAGAGGATCAATAAAATAAGGGGTTGTATGAGACTTACTTAAATAAATGGAACAAAATAGACAGCCCAGGAACATACCTCAGTATACAGAAGAATTTAGTTTATGGTAAAGAAGATGATTTCAATCAGTAAAGAAAGATATTCAATAAATTGTGTTGAAAGAATTGGATAACTTGTCCTCCCAGGACCTTGCCCTCCATTTGTACTCCATCATATGCTGCTACATCACCACGTCCCATTCCCCCCAGCAAGGAAAACATTTATTCCTATATTCATTGAATAAGTCAGACTCTCAATCCAAGAAACTCATTTTAAAAGCTCATTACAGGTGCCCCTCCTGATACCAATTATGTAATCCATTAGGGTGCTGGCAGGATACAAATGGCACATTCAAACAGGATAATGAAGAACAGTTTAGATAAGACACTATTGACAATAGTGTGGTGGTAACCTACAAGAATGGTAAAGAACAACAGAGTTAGCAAGACAAGCTGAATATCAGACCTAGGTCTTCAGAAATGAAGCTGTTAACAAAATGCAGTGAGACCTGAGACCTACCACCTGATAGGACCTGTGGTCTGGGAAGGGGAACCCAGCCACTACCAACCTGAAGCCTGGCAGCGGGGGAAGATATGGAAAAAAAAAAACACTTTGCCTGTGTCTCCTCTGGCACTGTCTGTACTTCAGGAAGGAAAGGAGCCTGGTTGGTCCAGCTGATACGTGTCAACCTGCTAGCACACAAAGAAAAGTTGCTAAGAGAAGAATGAACCTTAGGAGTAAACAGAGAATAAGAGAATATTCCAGCATTTCCAGTAAGGAAGCAAATGTCTCCTTCCGCACAACTGGAGGGAAGAGCCATTTATTGTCTCCTTCGTTTGCTGAAGTTTCTTAATGATCAGAGAACATCAGCCTTGGATAAGGCTAAATCTTTGTCTTGTTATACTGATAGGAAGGGTCTCACTTATAATCAAAGTTTTGACAGTGCCAAAATTTAAAGAAGAAGGCCACATAACCTACATCTCATAAATTTGCTCATATTATTATTAATATTCAAGTTACCTTAGAATCTATAACCCCCATTCAGATAACTTCAATCTTTGGATTTTGACATACATAAATTATAACAAATTATCAGAAAGAGAAATTAAGAAAACAATTCCATTTACAGTTGCATCAAAAAGAATAAAATACTTAGCATTAAATTAACCAAAGAGGTGAAAGATCTGTACACTGAAAACTACAAGTCACTAATGAAAGAAATTGAAAAACACATAAATAAAGAAAGTCTGTGCTGATGGGTTGAAAGAACATATATTGTTAAAATGTCCATAGTACCCAAAGTAATCTACAGATTTAATACCCTCTCTATCAAAATTCCAATTGTCTTTTTCATAGAACTAGAACAAACAATCCTAAAATTAATATGGACCCACAAAAGACCCACAATAGCCAAAACAATCTTTCAAAAGAAGAACAAAGCTAGAGATATCACATTTCCTAATTTCAAAATATAACAAAATTATAGTAACTATTACAGTATGGTATTGGAATAAAACCAGACACATAGATCAGTGGAACAGAATAAAGAGCCCAGAAATAAACCCATGAATATATAGTCAATTAATTCATGACAAAGAATCCATTCTGTACAGTGAGAAAATGATAGTCTTTTCAATAAATGATATTGAAGAAACTAGATAGTCACACGAAAAGAATGAAACTGGATTACTATCTTACACCATACACAAAAAATCAACTCAAAATGGACTTAAATTTAAGATCCAAAAGCATAAAACTCCTGAAAGAAAACATAGGGGGTCAGCTCCTTGATATTGGTCTTTTCAATGTTTTTTTGGACACCAAAAAGCAAAAGCAAAAATAAATAAGAGGTACCACATCAAGCTAAAACATTTCTGCATAGGAAAAGAAAAAAAAAAAAACAAACAAAAAAAACGAATAAAAAGCAACCTATGGAATAGGAGAAAATATTGCAAATCATACATCTGATAAGTGGTTAAAATCCAAAATATATAAAGAATTCTTACAATTCAATAGAAAAACCAAAACAATCTGATTAAAAAATGGATAACAGCACTGAGTAGACACTTTTCCAAAGAAGACATACATGTACATGACAAGGGGCTCAGCATCAGTAATTATCAGAGAAATGTAAATAAAAACCACAATAAGTTATTACCTCACACTGTTAGAATGACTATCATCAAAATGACAGGAGATAACAAGTAGCAAGCACTTGCCAGCTCCCATGATAGCATGAGCCAATTCCTTAAAATAACTTTCTCTCTCTCTCTGTTTTCCTCTTCTCTCCCTCCTCTTCTCCCTCCCTCTCTCTCTCTCTCTCTCTCCCTCTCCATATATATGCTTCCATTGCCCACCTCACAGGGCACGCATCCAAGAATTCTCAAAAAGGGAAGAGAGAGGGTTGGAGAAAGGAGGGCTGGGAAAGAAGAGACAAGAGTGAAACCTCCCCTTCCCTCCCTTCCCCTCCGAAGAAAATTACCAGCCAGGGAAGTGAAAACATTGTATCTTTAAATCCAGTTCAGGATTGTATCCTAACTTGGAACTGAATATCTTAATTTCTGAATTGAAACAAATTGTGATTGTACAATTATGGTTTATTGTTGGTATGTAAAAGAAAACCAGGGCAGGGAAACACTTGCTCCAATGAATATATTTGAAACAGACAAAAAATACACTTTTTGAATATATCCCAAGAGCCCTGTTCTTCAAGGTACCAATTACACGAGTATTTCTTTCTGTGATTAAAACACAGCCAAAAGGGACTTCCCTGGTGGTCCAGTCATTACGAATCTGCTTTGCAATGCAGGGGACACAGGTTCCATCCTTGGTCAGGAAACTATTAATAAGATCCTCCCTGCTGCAGGAGCAGCCAAGCCCTCAAACTACAACTACTGAGCCCATGTGCTCTGGAGCCTGTGGGCCACAACAAAAAATTCTGAATGACACAATTAAGGCCTGATGCAGCCAAATAAATAAATATTTTTTTAAAAGAGCCAATATTCAATTTTAACCTCAATTTAATGAATATTTCCACATTTCTTATAAATCTAACTGCATATATTATTGGTTGCACTGCCTAAAAATGTCTTTTATATGAGAATTTACAGGATAAATTCTTTAAAGATTCCCCCTAAAAGTTAGATTTTTCAGTACACACAAAAAAATGTATATTTCAACTTATAATGAAAATTATACTACCTTTATCTCAACTGACGTGTATTACCAATGTACCATGTGCTAATGATAGCCAAGTGGATACTGCCTCTGGCCTCTAGAGTCACTGGCTGGTAGGAGAGACAATGACTGCATAAGTAAGTATGAAGTTAAAAGTTTTGCTAAGCATTATCAAGAAAAGTATTGTGTGAGACTACAACAGAGGGTGACAATTTAGATCAATAAATTTAGGAACTGTCCCTCTGAGGAAGTGACATTTAAGCTTAGCCCCAAGGAGTGGGAGTTAATTAGTTCTGCAGAGAACACGAGAAGTGCATCCTGGCAAAGAGCAGCACGTCCCTCACTGGAGGTAAGATGCCTTGGGTATATAGAAGAAAACGTAGCTGGAGTGTAAAGAGGAAAAGGGAGAGCTCTTGGTAAGGGATTCTGGGAATCAGTGAGATGATAAAGGGCTTTGGAGGGCACAGTAAGAATTTTTGATTCTATCATAAGTTCAGTGGGAAACCATGAAATGATTTGAAGAAGGAAGCAAATAGTTTGATTTATGTTTTTTAAATGCTCACTTTGGCTACAGTTTAAGGACTGGATCAAGGTGGACAAGAATGAAAGAGGGAAGAACTCCCCTTCCCCCATCAGATAGCTACTGAACTATTACAGTGGTCCAGGGAGATCATGGTGGCTGGTGGGCTAGGGAAGACTGGTGGATTTGACCTTGATTTTGCCAGGTCAAGTGATGGGTTGGATACGAAGAGTGGATGTGGGTGGGGTGGGAAATGTTGGAGATGACTCCCACTATATGAAGGTCTCCACGTTCCCTTCTTTGCCATCAGCCCTGAGCCAACTCTCAACCCGTTCCCCCACCAACCTACCATCCATTTAGCACTTGAGTTCAGCAAAGATGGCATGAGGCATAAGCACATCTATCCACCACTCTGGAGTTGAAACATCCACATGAAGGGAGTGAAAAACTAGAGAAAAACACAGACCATGGCACTAAAACCATCAATAAGGAACATAGCCATTTGACCTATGACTGATTTGCAAGTCATAGTCACAGGCCCTAATGACAGCCCTCATCAATGTATGGTCTTTCTGACAATTGCACTTACAGCAAGAATCTATCATCTGAATGTTAACATAATATCAAACTTTAAATAATATTTAAAATTTTAAGTGGTAATGATTCTAATTTATCACCCAAATCTGAAGTAATAATGAGAGCATTTGTCTTAGAAACACAGTGGTCTCTTGCTTTAACTATTTTTAAAGTTATGCCACTCATTTTATCACCACTGTCTGGTCCAAACTCAGATGATGCCCTGGTGCCAGAAATTGCACAGATGCATAAATCAGACAGAAAAGTACAACAGAATGTCTTGGTAATTGGCTCTGAAGCATGCCAGAGAAACCTGTATTATAGCTGGAATAAACTTTAAATTGCTGCTTTAAAAGAGAAAATAAGGGGAAGAATGACTCCTGAATTTCTGACATGAGCAACCAGGTAGATGGAGTTAGCATATATTAAGACATCACAGGCCCAAACAGGCAGATGAAAGAGGATGAGCAAGTTCCAAACATGTAGCATTTAAGATGCCTGTGAGGTGCCTGGGTGAGGTGATCAGTTTGGCAGTTGTATGTGGGGAACTGATGTTTAGAAGAAAGATCCAAGCTAGAAACAGAAAAAAAGGTTACATTGTTGGATCATAAATTATAGGCAAAACTTTGTTAGGAGATAAGATTTCTCAACAAAATAAGTGTAAAGTGAACTGAAAAGAAGGTACAGGACTGAAAGGGAGACAAACAGTAGAACCAGGACTGTAATGCCATGAAATCCAAGAAGAAAACAATTTGTTCCCTATTTACTTTTAAGAACTAGATCTGGTTCTCAGCAGTCAGAGCTCACTCACCCCACATTTGGCATACACTCAACCCCACATCTGGGTACAAATACACATCACTCATCCCACATCTGGGTACAAACACTTCTCTACTCTCTGCTCTCCTATAAATCTTCACATTTCACTAATTTTTCTTGCTCTTTCCCCCATTGGGTTCAAACTACACAAGTTATGTTGGGCATTTGCTCAAGAAAGCAGATAAGACACCAGGAGGTCTACCAGTTGGCCCAAGACAAAGCTCATTACTTCAAATCACTTCCATACACAGATTCTTAATTTTAACTTTGTAACTTCCTTAAGTGAGGAGTTGGTGCAAGAAAGAAACTAAAAGAGAGACGTTGGAAAGCAAAGATTAAAAGACAAAGAAAAAGAGAAAGAGAGAGAGAAAAACAGAGAAATACTTTAGAGAGATGTCTCTTCTACCAGAGAATCATCTTAAAAATCTTTAGCCATGCTTTCAAATCTTTCCTTGCTAAATGGCCATTTTGGAAAAGAATTATCTCAATTTGGCATATAGCCTAAGATACCAAATTATTTAGAAGGCTTCTACTTGCCTCAGGGAAATTCACAAAGAAAAGAGGAAAGTATAAGTTCAGGATTCCCTCTGATTTAAAAAGTGAACTGATCATTCAAATTATTTCCAAATGGGCCTTAAAATTGTTTTACAGACAAGCAAAATTACTGTGGCTTGAATGTTTGTGACACTCATTGTATTTAGTGTTTGGTGATAGGTTGTATTTTTTCTTTTTGATATCAAAGATAATATCTGTGTTTTGAAAAGTGAAAGTGTTAGTCACTCAGTCGTGTCCAACTCTGTGACCCCATCAATTGTGGTCCACCAGGCTCCTCTGTCCATGGGATTCCCCAGGCAAGAATACTGGAGTGGATTGCCATTTCCCCCTCCAGGAGATCTTCCCCACCCTGGATCAAACTTGAATCTACTGCATTGTAGGCAGATTCTTTACTGTCTGAGCTGCCAGAGAATTCAACTCCAGATTTTTGTTCTTAAGCACTTAATAACAGACTTTAGAATTGGATCTGTATGTGAGGCTAGCTCACATCTGAAACATCTACTTCTGCTTTATTGACTATACCAAAGCCTTTGACTGTGTGGATCACAACAAACTGTGGAAAATTCTTAAAGAGATGGGAATACCAGACCACCTGACCTGCCTCTTGAGAAATCTATATGCAGGTCAGGAAGCAACAGTTAGAACTGGACATGGCACAACAGATTGGTTCCAAATTCGGAAAGAAGTACATTAAGGTTGTATATAGTCACCCTGCTTGTTTAACATATGCAGAGTACATCATGCGAAATGCTGGGCTGGATGAAGCACAAGCTAGAATCAAGATTGCTCGGAGAAATATCAATAACCTCAGATATCCAGATGACACCACTCTTATGGCAGAAAGAGAAGAAGAACTGAAGAGCCTCTTGATGAAAGTCAAAGAGGAGTGTGAAAAAATTGGCTTAAAACTCAACATTCAGAAAACTAAGATCAAGGCATCTGGTCCTATCACTTCATGGCAAATAGATGGAGAAACAATAGAAACAGTGACAGACTTTATTCTGAGGGGCTCCAAAATCACTGCAGATGGTGACTGCAGCCATGAAATTAAAAGATACTTGCTACTTGGAAGAAAAGCTATGACCAACCTAGCCAGCATATTAAAAAGCAGAGACATTACTTTGCCAACAAAGGTCCGTCTAGTCAAAGCTATGATTTTTCCAGTGGTCATGTATGGATGTGAAAGTTGGACTGTGAAGAAAGCTGAGCACCAAAGAATTGATGCTTTTGAACTATGGTGTTGGAGAAGACTTTTGAGAGTCCCTTGGACTGCAAGGAGATCCAACAAGTCAATCCTAAAGGAAATCAGTCCTAAATATTCATTGGAAGGACTGTTACTGAGGCTGAAACTCCAATACTTTGGCCACCTGATGTGAATAACTGACTCATTGGAAAAGACTCTGATGCTGGGAAAGGTTGAAGGCAGGAGAAAAAGGGGATAACAGAGGATGAGATGGTTGGATGGCATCACTGACTCAATGGACATGAGTTTGAGTAAGCTCTGGGAGTTGTTAATGGACAAGGAAGCCTGGTGTGCTGCAGTCCATGGAGTCACAAAGAGTGGGGCATGAGAGACTGAACTGAACTGAACTGTGAGACTAGCTACTACAAATAACTAATTATATGACCTTGAGCTAGTTACCCAGCCTCTCTAAGCCTCAAGTCTGCATTTGTAAAATAAGTATGTACCTTCCAGAGCTGTTTTGAGGATTGGTGGTGGTGGTGGTGGTGGTGGTTTAGTTGCTATGTCATGCCTGACTCTTGCAACCCCATGGACTAAAGCCCACAGGGCTACTCTGTCCATGGGATTTTCCAGGCAAGAATACTGGAGTGTGTTGCCACTTCCTTCTCCAGGGGATCTTCCTGACCCAGGAATTGAACCTGGGTCTCCTGCATTGCAGGAGATTTTTTTACCAACTGAGCAACAAGAGAACAAGATAAAAGATAGGACACAGTTAGCTACTTAACTTAACGAGAGTTTCTAATCATTGAATTTTACTGTCTTCCTAGGAGACCCTCACAAAATCATCCAGAAGTTATACATTCCATAGACCTCACATTGAAGTGGGCAAGGAAGTAGGGCTTACATTATTGTCATTGCTGATATTGAATAGTGTTCTGATATTAATCATTGGAATACATATTGGAAAGATACTAATTATTCAAGAAAGTAAATCCTTCAGGTTTCCAGGTAGGAAGAGCATGAGCTGTTATATGATGTTGACAGTCATCTGAAGCCCAAAAGAGAATGTCCTCACCTACCCAGGTTAGGATCATTAGATATTACGTTCCTGGAGAACTATTCCACCTTCTCCTTTTTTCCTTGTTTTTTTTTTTTTTTTTTGTCAGTAACATATCTTTGAAAGCTGCTAGAGGCAGTCCTGAGCAGCATAAAAGAATAGATATGAGCATCATTACAAGAATCTGATGATAGCAGACATATGGCCATTATACACAAAATAGGAAAAAGAAGAAAAGATCATTTACTTTAAGTCCCAGAAGTTTTATAAACAAAATCTGAACATTTTATTATTTAGTTTTAAAGATGAGTAAACAAAAACTCAGAAAGATTAAGCAACCCCTCTGAGGCATTTAATGATAGACAATAGAGCTGAGATTTGTGTCCAAGTCTTTCCCATCTTGACATAAAAATATCCTCTGACTCTTCACCACCCTATATTCACTTCCCTATATACACACCCTTTGCATATAACTTCATACTTCCTCCCGTTATGAAGATAAAGTGTATCTTCTCACTCCTTCACTTTGAGTTTAGCCATATGATTTGTTGTTGTTGTTGCTCAGTCACTAAGTCATATCTGACTCTTTGCTACTCATAAACTGCAGCATGCCAGGCTCTCCTGTCCTTCACTATCTCCCAGAGTTTGCTCAGATTCATGCCCATTGACTTGGTGATGTTATCTAACTATCTCATCCTCTGCCACCCCTCCTCCTTTTGCCTTCAGTCCTTTCCCAGCATCAGAGTCTTTTCCAATGAGTTAACTCTCTGTGTCAGGTGGCCAAAGTATTGGAGCTTAAGCTTCAGTCCTTCCAATGAATATTCAGGGTTGATTTCCTTTAGGGTTGACTGGTTTGATCTCCTTGCAGTCCAAAGGCCATGTGACTTACTGTGGCCAATAGAATGAGGGGGAAGTAATTATGTACCTAAGTTCTCAGAGACCTTGAGCATTTTGTACTTGTGTTTTTGGAGCTCTGCCATCACCATGAAAAGTACATATCTAGATATTTCCCAAGGGGAGGAGAATCACATGCAGTAGAGCCACTCTAGCCAAATCTAACCCCCTGCCAAACCCAGAGCTAGTCTGTAGATATAAAAGCTATAATATTAAGTGGTTATCATTGCTGACCAGTTAGTTTTGGAGTAATATTAGTATTTGTTTTGCAGCAATGGCTGACAGATGCACATACTATCAACATCCTGAGCTTGACATTATTCATATCAATGTCATTATGAAGACTTCCTTCTGCAGTCATGAGGATGGTAACACAGAAGGCCAGCTGCAAACATCTTTGAGAAAGATATTAAAGATATTGCTAAGAAGTCAAAAAAGCTCATAGCGATATTTGATCTCTTGCATTTGAAGAGGAGAAAATCTATTTGAGATTTTTCCCAGCCTGAATTTTTGCCTACATTTCCCCAATTTCAATCTTAGCTTTTGGTTACCATCGCCTCCTTCATCATCATTTCCTAAGTCCAGTCAGCCCAGCCACAAATGCCTTTACTGAATGTTCTGTCTTTTATCTTCTCTCACTCTGAGCCACTTAAGACTTTCAGTTGCAATTCTCTAAAGCAGACTAGGTCTTCATTATTTATGGGAGCCTGTTATTTATGAAGCAGTCTCTTGAACATAGATGTCACCTCCAACGTATTAAATAATAATTTCGTGGCTTTCCATCAGTAACAATCTGAGGTAGATGCAAAGCTATTTATTCAAACTGAAGGCTCTGTCATTAATCAGTAAGTCCCCAAGTGACTGGCTCCTTCTATGTTCACTCTTCTCTATCATCCCTTATATAGCCTGTTTTTGTTTTAGTTTTTTTCAGTTTTTCAATAAAACTACAATGAAAAATTAGGATAATGATCTCTGGGGAGAATAAAAGCATTCGTGCTCCTCCTAAGAAAAGCTATCACAAGATGATATATAATAAGTCATCAGATGTATGACTCTTTATTTCTTAATTTAACTTGCTATGTAATGTGTCCACGTGTGTATGTAGATAAATGCATTCATTTGTTTTGCTACTCCTAATATATTGAAAGCTTCTTAAAGATAAGAACTGTGACTTCTCTTTCTCTGCAGCTCTAGTGCCCATCAGAGCCATGAGCATAATAGATGCTCCATAAACATTTGGTAAATGAATGAAAAAATCCTCATTCTGCATTGCTCAATCTTTCAACAGAAATAATTTTTTTCAGCTGTGCCTTCCAAGTAAAAGAAGCTGCAGAAGCACCCAGCATGGCAGGGAACTCATTGGACTACTTTGTTTGTTAAATATTTCACCTTCAGGGCACGATAGCAGTCTCAAAGGAAGGTGTTAACAGTTACTTTAAAATTTTTTTTTATTTTATTTTTAAACTTTACATAATTGTATTAGTTTTGCCAAATATCAAAATGAATCCATCACAGGTATACATGTGCTCCCCATCCTGAACCCTCCTCCCTCCTCCCTCCCCATACCATCCCTCTGGGTCGTCCCAGTGCACTAGCCCCAAACATCCAGTATCGTGCATTGAACCTGGACTGGCATCTCGTTTCATACATGATATTTTACATGTTTCAATGCCATTCTCCCAAATCTTCCCAGCCTCTCCCTCTCCCACAGAGTCCATAAGACTGTTCCATACATCAGCGTCACTTTTGCTGTCTCGTACACAGGGTTATTGTTAGCATCTTTCTAAATTCCATATATATGCGTTAGTATACTGTATTGGTGTTTTTCCTTCTGGCTTACTTCACTCTGTATAATAGGCTCCAGTTTCATCCACCTCATTAGAACTGATTCAAATGTATTCTTTCTAATGGCTGAGTAATACTCCATTGTGTATATGTACCACTGCTTTCTTATCCATTCATCTGCTGATGGACATCTAGGTTGCTTCCATGTCCTGGCTATTATAAACAGTGCTGCGATGAACATTGGGGTACACGTGTCTCTTTCCCTTCTGGTTTCCTCAGTGTGTATGCCCAGCAGTGGGATTGCTGGATCATAAGGCAGTTCTATTTCCAGTTTTTTAAGGAATCTCCACACTGTTCTCCATAGTGGCTGTACTAGTTTGCATTCCCACCAACAGTGTAAGAGGGTTCCCTTTCCTCCACACCCTCTCCAACATTTATTATTTGTAGACTTTTGGATCGCAGCCATTCTGACTGGTGTGAAATGGTACTTCATAGTGGTCTTGATTTGCATTTCTCTGATAATGAGTGATTATCCCTAAAGCAAAAGCAACAGAAAACTTCCCTCCCCATGTGCTCCTATTTCTTGCGAAATAAGCAGCTTTCCCATGATGCAGAAGCTCCTCCTTTTCCCATCTTTCCTTCTTTGCCCTACCCTTCACCCCTAATCACACACACAAAACATCAAGAGTTGTTTGGACGATATTTACACAACGTGACTTTCTCCCTCAGTTTGTTTCCTTGGGTAATCTTCAGAAAATGGATGAAGAACACAAAGGTAAGTCCTCTCTGGTTCACTCTTACCTACATCTGTGTTCCTGAGTCCATCTGAAGGGATGACTCACAATGTCCTTGGCTGGGATGGCTTCAGTTGTCTCCTGTTGTCTCTCTTTCAGGCTATCCTCACCCCATTCTATTTCTCAATTTATACCAGAGTGATCTTTCTAAAACACGCATACTCCCCTATTTGACAACCACAATAGCTTCCAATGCCAAGAGAAGTAGCTGTTAACTTTTTATGGAGGACTCTTCCTGTACCACTCAAACACCCATGTGCATAAATCCACTAAACTTCACATACAATCTTAGATGTTCTTGGATCCCAGGGTTAAGACGTCTTAAACCAAAGAGAAGTTTCTACTCCTACACCTAGCATCCAAGTTCCTCCACAATTTTCCCAAACTGTGTTTCTCAGGTATCTAATCTCCCCAAGTTCTCCTAATTCCAAATAGATTTGCCACCCAGAGTGCTTTTCCCATTTACTTTTCCACACCTGACAAAACCGAAGTCAGAAACTCTGGATTCTAATTAGCTAAAGGATTTATTAAGTCGCTTATAGTTTCTGAAGCTCAGTTTCCATATGTACAAATTGAGGGAGCTGGCTTAGATCAGTGTTTCCCAAAATATAAGTGAAAGTGAAAGTGAAGTCACTCAGCCATGTCCATGGACTTCGAGACCCCATGGACTGCAGTCTACCAGGCTCCTCCGTCCATGGGATTTTCCAGGCAAGAGTACTGGAGTGGGTGCCATCGCCTTCTCCGAAATATGATAAGTGAGACACTAATTTTAGATGGGATACAATCCATTAATGTTTATTTTAAGAATAGGTTAGATGGCATCACTGACTCAATGTATACGAGTTTGAGCAAACTCCAGGAGATAGTGAAGGACAGGGAAGCCTGATGTGCTGCAGTTCATGGGGTCACAAAGAGTTGGACACAACTTAATGAATGAACAACAATAAAGATACTGCAAAAACTAGCAAGCACATAGATGAACCTATTTGCAAGTTATGAACAGAGATGCAGATGTAGAGAACAGATGTGTGGATATGGTGGGGTTGAACTGGGAGACTGGGGTTGACATATATACAGTACCATGTGTAAAATAGATAGCGAGGGGGAACCTAATGTATAGGGAGATCAGTTTGGTGCTCTGTGATGACCTAGAAGAGTGGGATGGGGTGGTAATCAGAGGGAAGTCTAAGAAGGAGGGGATATATGTGTACATATAGCTGATTCACTTCACTGTACAGCCAAAACTAATACAACCATTGTAAAGCAACCATACCACAATAAAGAAAAAAATGGCAAGATTATATGCAATTCTGAAGCCTGAGGAGCACTGGACCACTGGATCCCCAAGCCTCCTCCCACGATACTTTCCTAGACTCCCTCTTCAAGGAGAACTTGGCTCCCTGAGCTGAACTTGTTACTCTATTCAAAACAATAAGGAAGGAGATCAAAGAGCTACCTCTTTATTCTCAAGAAGAAAAGGTGAATTAAAAAAAAATAGCTCTCCATTTTAAGGTGGAGACAACTAGAAAGAATTTGATATGAATTGCCCAAAGTCTACCAGTTGACTTACAGAACTCAGAGCTTGCTCGCTTGAGACTGCCATTGACAGTTTTGCTGGAGTCAACTGATGGCACAGCTATGGCTCAAAACATAAATGAGCATAAATTTTTTTCTTAATGACTAACACACACACATTCAAATCCAGATAGAAACTGCAGCTGCTCCCTCCAACTACTCTAAGTTTGATGAACAGATGGCAGGCTTCCTCTGGGAATGCAAAGATGTAGGGCTGTCTCATAGATAGAAATCACATAAAGTTAGAGCACCAGGAGGAGTGGGTGTTGTGACTACAAATACATTTAGAATTCCTGCAAAAATGGTCTGGGTCCTGTGGGCTGCACATCATTCATGGCTATCGTGGTCTTTTATTTAAAATATTGATGATTCAGAGGCCGTGTATCATTCAATCAGTAGATATAGATGATATAGATTTAGATATAAACATAGACATAGATATAGACATGGGCTTCCCAAGGTAGCTCAGTGGTAAAGAATCCACCTGCCAATGCAGGAGATGCAAGAGGAGCAGGTTCTATCCCTGAGTCAGAAAGAACCCCTGGAGAAGGAAATGGCACACCATTTCAGTATTCTTGCCTGAAAAAAAAATTTATATGGACAGAGAAGCCTGACAGGTTCCTGTCCATGGGGTCTCAAAGAATCTGGCACAACTGAGTGACTGAACACACACACACACAGATATAGATATTATTTTAATATGGGATGACTGTTGCAGTCAAAGAGATTAGAATTTCTAACAGATGAGCTTTTTCTCTGTAATTTACCACATGATATAACTTACATGTGGAATCTAAAATATGACACAAATGAACATATCCACAAAAAATAACAGATTTACAGATATAGAGAACATATTTGTAGTTGCCAAGGGAGTGGGGGGTAGAAAAGGGAGGATTGGGAGTTTAGGATTAGCAGATGCAAACCATTATATAGAAATAGATAAACAACACAGTCCTACTGCATAGCACAGAGAACTATATTCAACATCCTATGAGAAATCACAATGGAAAAGGATATGAGAAAGAATAGATATATATTATATATAATATATATTTTATATATTATATATATATATAACTGAGTCAGTTTGCTGTACAGTACAAATTAATACAACATTGTAAATCAACTATACTTCAATAAAATGTTCTCAAGAAAGAAAATATCCTGATTTCTCTTCAGATCAAATAAATTTTTTGCCTTTTCTCCATAATTTAAAAATAACCAACCTAACATCTCCACCTCATGTGAAGAGTTGACTCATTGGAAAAGACTCTGATGCTGGGAGGGATTGGGGGCAGGAGGAGAAGGGGACGACAGAGGATGAGATGGCTGGATGGCATCACTGACTCGATGGACATGAGTTTGGGTGAACTCTGGGAGTTGGTGATGGACAGGGAGGCCTGGCGTGCTGCAATTCATGGGGTAACAAACAGTTGGACATGACTGAGAGACTGAACTGAACTGAACTGAACATCTCCATCTTTACATAAAACAAAGTCTAGGAATTGGAGCTGTTTCCTTCCTTGAGATTTGTTTTGTTACATGTTGCTATTCCTTAATGTAAAATCAAACCTAAAAAGGAAAGAGGGAGTTGTTATTTAATGTGTATAGAGTTTTAGTTTCACAAGATGGAACATTTCTGAAGATCAGTTGCGCAACATGAATGAACTTAACACCACTGATCTGTACACTTAGAGACTGTCAAGATGGTTTAAAAAATCAAGCCCAAACTAGGAAGTGTTAGAAGTTAAATCTGAAGAGCCTCCAATAATCTCGGATTGAAATAAACCCAGAAAAAGCAAATAAGAAAAGGACACAAAGAAAGCATGTCACATACACTCAAAGATGTATCTAGCTAATACCCTTTGGAGATAAGCCCATTAAGAGGAATATAAGGCAATTCAGACTGAATGATAGAAATTTTCAGGAGAAACGAAGGGACCCTTTACAAGAGATATAAAAACATCACATGCCAACAAAGTGATTTATATGAGGGAATGGCACTGATAGTAAAATATGGACCAGATAATAGTGGGTTTAGTGGAGGGGTAATGACCCAAGTACACGTGAGACAATTTAACCACTGGTTAGACCATAGCATACAGACTCCCATCAGGAGCTCCCTTCTAGCCCTTTCTACCTCCTTCATCTTCAGTGCTTCATCATTTTAGTTCTTACTTCTCAGAAAAAAAAAAGGATCACCTTTTAAAATCATTTTATTTATTTATTTTTGGCTGTGCTGGGTCTTTGTTGCCGTGAGGGCTATTTTCTCTAGTTGTGGAGGTGGGGACTACTTTCTAGCTGCAGTGCGTGGGCTTCTCATTGCAGGGGGTCCTCTTGCTGTCCATCAGGGACCTAGGGCACACCAGCTTCAGTAGTTGCAGCACGTGGGCAAAGTAGTTGTGGCTCCCAGGCTCTAGAGCACAGGCTCAATAGTGTGGTGCACAGGCTTAGATGCTCCATGATATGTGGGATCTTCCAAGATCAGGGATCAAATCCATGTCCTATAAATGTTTAAAAACAAGCTCTTCGAAGAACAATGTGTATATACCTGACTACTTGTTGTAAAATTTAATGGTAGGATGAGTGGCATACTCATTATAAGTGATTCAGTTCAGTTTAGTTCAGTTCAGTCGCTCAGTAGTGTCCGACTCTGCGACCTATTGGACTGCAGCATGCCAGGCTTCCCTGTCCATCACCAACTCCTGGAGCTTGCTCAACTCATGTCCACTGAGTCAGTGATGCCATCCAACCATCTCATCCTCTGTCTTCCCCTTATCCTCCCACCCTCAATCTTTCCCAGCATCAGGGTCTTTTCTAGTGAGTCAGTTCTTTGAATCAGGTGGCCAAAGTATTGGAGTTTCAGCTTCAGCATCAGTCCTTCCAATGAATATTCAGGACAGATTTCCTTTAGGATTGACTGGTTGGATCTCCTTGCAGTCCAAGGGACTCTCAAGAGTCTTCTCCAACACCACAGTTCAAAAGCATCAATTCTTCTGCACTCAGCTTTCTTTATTGTCCAACTCTCACATCCATACATGATTATTGGAAAAACCAAAGCTTTGACTAGATGGACCTTTATTGGCAAAGTAATGTCTGTGCTTTTTAATATACTGCCTAGGTTGGTCATAACTTTTCTTCCAAGGAGTAAGCGTCTTTTGATTTCATGGCTGCAGTCACCATCTGCATTGATTTTGGAGCCCAAAAAAATAAAGTCTGACACTGTAGCCATTGTTTCCCCATCTATTTGCCATGAAGTGATAGGACCAGATGCCTTGATCTTAGTTTTCTGAATGTCGAGTTTTAAGCCAACTTTTTCACCCTCCTCTTTGACTTTCAACAAGAGGCTCTTTAGTTCTTCTTCACTTTCTGCCATAAGAGTGGTCTCATCTGCATATCTTAAGTTATTGATATTTCTGCCAGCAATCTTGATTCCAGCTTGGCTTCATCCAGTCCAGCATTTCTCACGATGTACTCTGCATATAAGTTAAATAAGGGTGACAGTGTACCTCCTTGATGTACTCCTTTCCCAATTTGGAATCAGGCTGTTGGTCCATGCCCAGTACTAACTGTTGCTTCTTGACCTGCATACAGATTTCTCAAGAGGAAGGTCAGGTGGTCTGGTATCCTCATCTCTCTCAGAATTTTCCACAGTTTATTGTGATCCACAGAGTCAAAGGTTTTGGCATAGTCAATAAAGCAGAAGTAGATGTTTTTCTGGCACTCTCTCGCTTTTTTGAAGGTCCAGTGGATGTTGGTAATTTGATCTCTGATTCCTCTACCTTTTCTAAAACCAGCTTGAACATCTGGAAGTTCACAGTTCACATATTATTAAAGCCTGGCTTGGAGAATTTAGCATTACTTTACTAGTGTGTGAGATGAGTGCAACTGTGTGGTAGTATGAGCATTCTTTGGCATTGCCTTTCTTTGGGACTGAAATGAAAACTGACCTTTTCCAGTCCTGTGGCCACTGTTGAGTTTTCCAAATTGGCTAGCATATTGAGTGTAGCACTTCCACAGCATAATCTTTCAGGATCTGAAATAGCTCAACTGGAATTCCATCACCTCCACTAGCTCTGTTCATAGTGATGCTTCCTAAGGCCCACTTGACTTCACATTTCAGGATGTCTGGCTCTAGGTGAGTGATCACACCATCATGATTATCTGGGTCATGAAGATCTTTTTTGTACAGTTCTTCTGTGTATTCTTGCCATCTCTTCTTAATATCTTCTGCTTCTGTTAGGTCCATACCATTTCTGTCCTTTATCAAGCCCATCTTTGCATGAAATGTTCCCTTGGTATCTCTAATTTTCTTGAAGATATCTCTAGTCTTTCCCATTCTAATTTTTTTTTTTTCTATTTCTTTGCATTGATCACTGAGTAAGGCTTTCTTATCTCTCCTTGCTATTCTTTGGAACTCTGCATTCAGATGGGTATATCTTTCCTTTTCTCCTTTGCCTTTCACTTCTCTTCTTTCACAGCTATTTGTAAGGCCTCCTCAGACAACCATTTGCCTTTTTGCATTTCTTTTTCTTGGGGATTATAAGTAATAAATAATAATAAAATTTATAAGCCCATATAGCTAATTGGTTCTTACTGAATGACTTTTTTAACATTTACTGAACACTTGTTATATAGATCTCCTATGATTGCAGTCAAGAAATAGTGTAGTTCCAACATGGATGGAACACAGCCCCAGTATTCTTGCCTGGGAAATCCCATGGACAGAGGAGCCTGGCTTACAGTCCATGGCGTCACAAAGAGTCAGACACAACTTAGTGACTAAACTGCCATCAACATGAATTTTGGTTGATAGTTAATAAGTAAGAAGAAAGTGAAACCATAAAAACTTATGTCAAACTTGAACTAATTCTTTTCTCCTTCATTAGCTAATTTTTGAATACTGGAAGAATGTTTCTTCCATTTCTTTTGTGCTATTTTACGATATAATGACTAGAGACACAGCACATTTTTAAGTTTAATCTCCATTATTAATGTCTTCTCCATTTACTTTCTGCAGTCTAGACAATAAAGAAAAGAAGGCAAGTTCTTGAGAGAAGAACCTCTTTTCTGTTTCTTTTTCACTGTAACATAACTAGATGAAGGGACAGTCTTTCAAACTTAAGTGAAAATGGATGTTCTTTCCAACTTAAGTGAAATAAATAAACAACATTAAGAACTCTTTCATCTAGCACAGAGCACTAGTTATTTGTAGCATTTATTGATTTTGCTGGTATTAATGACCATAACTGATTTCGAGTTACCACTGTGACATCACTGAGCCCAGAGTAAGGAAGAGATGAGTGGCAGCATACTATTATGTAGTATTTCCTCTATCAGTTCAGTTCAGTTCAGTCGCTCAGTTGTGTCCGACTCTTTGCGACCCCATGAATCGCAGCACGCCAGGCCTCCCTGTCCATCACCAACTCCTGGAGTTCACTCAGACTCACGTCCATCAAGTCGGTGATGCCATCCAGCCATCTCATCCTCTGTCGTCCCCTTCTCCTCCTGCCCCCAATCCCTCCCAGCATCAGAGTCTTTTCCAATGAGTCAACTCTTCACATGAGGTGGCCAAAGTATTGGAGTTTCAGCTTTAGCATCATAGAGTTACAATAAACATAATCTCGAGAACATGGATAATAGTAACATGTAGTAAAATACTTATGGAGTCAAGTTTTGAGTATTTACTACCTTTGTTTTATTTTTTAATGGCTCTTTTTTTTTTTTTTCAAATTATATTTGATTTGCAGTAACATGTTAGGTGTACGTGCTGTGGTGCTGGAGAAGACTCTTGAGAGTCCCTTGGACAGCAAAATCAAGCCAGTCAATCCTGAAGGATATCAACCCTGAATATTCACTGGAAAGACTGAGGCTGAAGCTAAAGCTCCAATACTTTGGTCACATGATGCAAAGAGCTGACTCATTGGAAAATATTGAAGGCAGAAGAAGAAGGGGGTGGCAGAGGCAGAGATGGTTAGATAGCATCCCAACTCAATGGACATGAATTTGAGCAAACTCTGGTAAAGAGTGAAGGACAGAGACTCTGAGATGGGGTCACAGAGTAGGACATGAATCAGCAACTGAACAACAAAAACCACCATCATGTTAGATGTACAGCACCCTTTCCCCTGCAGTAATCATGAGTTTGTTTTCTATGTCTGTGAGTCTCTTTTATTTTGCAACTAACTTTATTTGTACCTTTTTTTTTAATTCCAAATATAACAATATCATATACTTGTCTTTGTCAGACTTACTTCACTTAGTATGATAATCTCTAGATTCATCCATGTTGCTGCAAATGGCATTATTTCATTTTTTTATGGTTGAGTAACATTCCATCCATCCATATATATATATATATATTCCATCCATATATATATATATATTCCATGAACATACAATGTTATGTTCAAGTCTGTTGTACAACAAAGTGGATCAGCTGTGTGTATACATATATCCTCTCCCTCGAGCCTCCGTTCCACACTCCTCACCCATCCCACCCTGCTAGGTCATCACAGAACATCCCTGTGCTTCACAGCAGTTTCCCAGTAGCAATCTTACACAAGGTAAGGCTTTCCAGGTGGCGCAGTGGTTAAAGAATCTGCCTGCCAAGCAGGAAACGCAAGAGACATGGGCTCGATCTCTGGATCAGGAAGACCCCTGGAGGAGGAAATGGCAACCTACTTCAGTTTCTTGCCTGGGAAATCCCTTGGACAGAGGAGCCTGGTTTACAGTCCATGGAGTCTCAAAGAGTCAGACACAACTTAGCAACTAAACCAATGTATATATGTCAGTGCATGTTTTTAAAACTTAACATAAATTTAACACTTAACTGTAAGATTAAAGCTTTTCACTTTTAATAATGGCTGCATTTAATGACCAGCTCATAGAATTTCTGAAAATTTAAAAATTAGCCCTCACAAGCTAGTATGAGCTTTCTCCAACACACTGTCGGGTGCTGGTCTCTTAGCTGCTTTAGACTGAAATGTGAGAAATCCGATCAGTCTGCATCTGCCACGCCCCTCCCCAGGTTCCATATAGTTTTCCTTTGATCATGGTTTTCATCTTCATTGTTTTTGTTTTTGTTTCTGCCTCCATGAAACAACTATGATTCTAAAGGTAAATCATTGATTCTCTATTTCCACATCAATAACCTTCACTTTCATAGTGTGGGCTTTTTCTTTGAATTTACACCTTTTTTCCCATGAACCTGGGAAAATCTCTCATGTTTGAATCAGATTTCTGCAGTATAAATTCTGCTTTTCACTACCATTGTATCCTTCCTTTCTTTGTTAACTTCCAGGGTCCCATTATTATGCTTTTGGTTAGGCATTATGGAAACACTTTTATTTTTAAACCATTGTAGAGAAGAGACAAAAGTGGTCTACTGTCTCAAATTCCACAAATTACACTGTATATCTATATAGAGGGAAAAAATAGAAAGAAGCAGGACAAGAGAAAGGAGAAAAATTCAGTAAGTTCAATGTAATTTTCTTACATACGAAATGAATTACACAGTCATCATGAAGTAACTGTTACTATCTCTCACACTAGCCAATTTCCACATCTTTTTTCAATTTTCTAAAATTTGTCTCACCAACTCTAATGTTCAAGAAAACAGTAATGTTTAAATTTCATACTGATAAATACAAACTCTAACAAAATAATTTGACGAGGGCATTCATTTTTATTTTCTTTGAATGACAGGAAAATAACAATACAGGACTTTGTCACTTATGATAAAGAAAACAGACTAATCAAATTCAAGTAAAAGAGAACATTTCCTCTAGGTAATTAGTCAACTAACAAGCTTTTTTATAGTTTACTAATTCATAAATTCTGTGTCCTTATTAAACAGGGCAGAGAGCTTGCAGCACAGTACCTAAATTAGCATAGTATTTTTAGATTCAAGTGTTTTGCCTTTTACTATTTCTTAAAGTAAACTCTCTCTTAAAAAGAAGACGTGTATTTCTGATTTCACATTTTCCTTTTGTAAAAAGGAGTTTATATTGTTTTTCCATACATGCATTTTCTTCCTATCTTGATCTTTACCCTCCTTGTGATTTCTGATTTCTACTTCCTAGAGTCTGAGTCTTCTTGAATGATATTGAGAATCTCCAATTTTTTAAACACTTCTTCTGGTTCCTTACCCATAAATATCCTTACATATCCTTAGGTATATACTGTCTCCATTCTTTTGTTTTAATTTACTTATTTTTAATTAAAGGATAATTGCTTTATAATATTGTGTTGGTTTCTGTCATACATCAACATGAATCAGCCATAGGTATATGTATATCCCCTCCTTCTTGGACCTCCCATCTCCATTCTTGAAATTATATACCTTCTTTGAGAATTCAGGATATTTCCCTTCCCTCACCTTTCCATAGATTGTATATTGTGGTTTTTGTTTTTTCTCTTTCTGTAGTCATCATTCAGTGAGGAAAGAGTCCTCCATGTTTGCCAGAATACCTGTCTTCCTGAGTGCTGGTTTTTAGATCAACATGTGGAAAGCAACATGATAAGAAAATCCCTCTTTCTCATTTCTTGTGTTGCACAGGTCTTCCTCATATGCAGCTTTATTACACTGAATTAAAATGACCCTCTAATCCTATTGCTAGATTCTTTGATACTTCAAATTACTCGATTACATTGAAAATGACAATATCCAGGATATTAAACTTCTGGTCTCTCTGCCTAATTCCCTAATCTTATTCAAGGGGACCAAATCTCTCAAGACTCAATGCTCTCAGTCCCTTAATGCATCCTGCTTTGTTCTTTTCTAAAAGTTTTGGGTTCTGAATTAATCCAGAAGTGTGTTTTGGAAGGTATAATACATTGGCACTTTCATAAGTAAAATCCATGGAGCAGGGGAATAAATGGCTGCTTATCCTTTTGAACAAACTCAGAGATTTTGTCTGGAGACCAGATGGTATTAGTAGAGGGGTAAAACATCTCCCCTTCTTTCAGACAGATGAGATAATACTGTTTCATAAGATGAAGTGTGAAAAGGTCACCTGTGCTTTTTTGAATAGTTAGTTCCATTGATGTTTATTCATTCATTGATGTAGATATATTCAATCAAAGTTTAACTGGGCATGGTTTTTATATTATCACTAAAGTCTAGTCAATTAATATACAAGTCTAAAGTATATAGATGGATGCATCAATGGAAAGAAAGAAAAAAAAAGAAAAGAGGAAGGAAGAAAGACAGGTGTAAATTGAATATTCTCAGGGACAAGCCTTAACCAACAGGTACTGGAATCAAAGATTAAATGTCCCAGACTCCTATCTCTATGTGGGGCAGTTCTGAGATGTGCTATACGTGGCTCCCTAAAGGGTTCCCAGGAGGACTGAGACTTAGATGCCCACAGCTCATTAACATGCTTTTTATTGATTTTCCCTTACTTCCTCACATGTGCTTACTGCCTCTCAAATAAACTACTTGCACCAAGTCCTTATCTTAACGTTGCTTTTGGGCGAAATCAAGCCAAGATGCAGATGCTCTAAAAATAGTACATATTAATTTTCATCTTGGTGTGGAATAAGAATTTCAGTCTGAAATTTTAGCATAGAACAATAATCAGATATTATCAGTCTTTAGATAGCAAGCCATCACATACAATAAGCTCTCTTATTATTTTTAATTCCTATTCCTTACATCCCCTTCGTCCTTGGTTGGCCTCTGCTCTATGACCATGAGTTAATAAGAATCATTCAGCAGCCCATGACCTTCTCTGATACTTTCATTTCTCCTTCAGCTGGTCTACAGAAAGGCAGTTCTTCACAGGATGACTTTTGAGGTGACCAGTAGATGGAACAAGCCAATGGAAGACTCTCCTTTGGAGGTCTGGGCTGTTTAATTTTACTCTCTCCCTCCATATTAATATTGAGCCAATCCAATCCATTCATAAGGACTAAACAATGAACTACTGAGTTACTAGCAAATTTACCAGGTACTAACTCTAGTCCCAAAATCTCCATGAGGGTCTTTAGAAGAGTTATACATAAGTGACAAAAACCTTAGGTAAATTTACACACAGCTGAATGCTATGTACAGAGACAATGCAAGTCTTCCTGCTGATTTTCACATTTGAATATTTTTAGGGCAGCTCTAAAGTTTTTGCTTCTCAGCTGGTGCAGTTGGTAAAGAATCCGCCTGCCAATGCAGGAGATGCAGGAGTCGCATTTTCAAATCCTGGGTCAGGAAGCTCCCCTAGAGAAGGAAATGGCAACCAACTCTAGTATTCTTGCCTGGAAAATGCCATGGACAGAGGAGACTGGTGGGCTACAGTCCATGGGGTCTCAAAGAGTCAGACACGACTAAGTAGGCACACAAGGATGAAAGTTTCTATTTGTCTTGCTTTTCTGGTTCAGCCATATAGATTCCTTACTCTGCAAAGAGGAACAAGGCTACTGTTTAATTTTTTGTTTTAAGTTGGCAAGTATTATATTAGGAAAAGGTAAAGAAGTTGTGGAGCCTCCACACACATGTGGGGAAAGCTGCTTCCATCTGTCAACACTTCCCGGGGAGGCAAGGCTTGTTGTTGGCACTACTTGTTCTATAAAGAAGCAGATGGCCCATAAGAAGCTGTTTCCTCAGTTTCATTTGCTTGCAACAAAAGCACTAAAGCTCTGGCTTTGAAATGGGGCTCCCACGACTAAGTGATCTAGTCGATTCACCTCTGAGATTAAGGTTCAGGTGAGGGTCATCCCAAAGTCAAATAAACAATCCCCAGGACATCCACAAGGGGATTGGCTATGGGGGCAATTCAAACTCAGAGGGATGTTGCGCAATGCCAAAGAAAATTTTATTCAACTTTATCCTAAGCTTATAAGCTTCAGTGGACATGAGTGGGGGACTGTGGTCAGCTCCTTCTAGAGATTAATTGCGATGGGTCTCTTGGAGAGTGATAGGTGACCTGTACTGAAGTGAAATGGACCTCACCTTCCATAGCATCACCATCATCATGCTATGACCAAATGACCCAGGGACATTTTCTGGGCTGACTTGAATTTATTCCTTCTCCTTCCCCTCTAGGTTCACTGCCAAAGGATACAGTAGCCTAAGACCTAAGAGTTCCCTCTCACAGAGCCATAGACACAAGTATGTCTTAGCATTATTAAAACCATAGGGTTAAGAGTAATTGTGACTTCCCTGATGGCTCAGTGGTGGTTGAAAAAAAAAAAAAAAAAACACCTGCCAATGCAGGAGACACAGATTTGATCCCTGAGTTTGGAATATCCCCTGGAGAAGGAAATGGCAACCCATTCCAATATTCTTGCCTGGGAAATCCCAAGGACAGAGGACCCTGGAGGGCTACAGTCCCTGGGGTCACAAAAGAGTCAGACATGACTTAGCGACAGAAACAACAACAGCAACAAAAGTAACTGTCCCCTAGTCCTTCCTCAGATATGAGGCTGAGATAAGATATGGTAGGTATTCCATTTAAGGATCAGCAGGCTTGAAATCCAATACATATGTAACTAATACTGAGCATTCACCTGAGCCAGATACTGTTCTATGTGGTCTACATTCTATGGCATATTGGTTGATAAAGAGATGGATACCACAATCTACCCCAACTCCTTTACTCTCCTTACAGAGTGATATTGACACTCATCC
Source organism: Bos taurus (assembly GCF_002263795.3). Lineage (NCBI taxonomy): Eukaryota > Metazoa > Chordata > Mammalia > Artiodactyla > Bovidae > Bos > Bos taurus. Next base: position 90,028,633 of record NC_037333.1, read on the forward strand.
TATCCAGTGTAAGATCTGTGACCTTTCCCACTGAACCAGAGTGGACCTTTATGGCTACTTCATTCAAAGGTATATGGAAGAAGTGACACCATGTGAGTTCTGAGGCTAGTTCATTGAGGGTGATACACCTCCCATGTATGTCTATTGGAACATATGCTCTTGGAACCCAGCCTCCATGCTGTAAGGGAGCCCAAGCCACATGGGGAGTCCAGATGGAAGTGTTCCAACCAACAGCCCTAGCTGAGGTCAGAGTGACTCCAGCCCTAGACACCATCTGATTGCAACTGCAAAACAGACCCTCAGCAGGAATGATGAAGCTGAACCCAATCAACTGCTAGAACCATGTGCAACGAAGTAAAACATTTGTTCTTGTTTTAACACAGTAAATCTGGAGTTACTATACAATAATAGATCAATGGAATATATTTATAAACTTATTTAATCTTTATAAAAATTCATGAATTGGGTATTATTATTTCTACTTTACAGATGTGGGAAAACTAGGGCATTGAATGGTTAGGTCATGTGCACGATGTAAATAGTAAAGCTTGGTTTCAAACCCAAAGAGTCTGCTTTATTACATTTTTTTAATATAATATATATTTTTTAATTTAATACATATTTTTTAATTTAAATACATATCAGTAAAGAAATCAGACAGTAATGATCCATGGTTTTCATTTTATGCAAAAATAGTAGGGGAAATACTTTATATTGAAATGTACTGCTTAAGGTTTGCTAGCTGTCTCTCACCACATGTAATATTAAGAAGGTGAATAAATAGGCACCATTGAATAATAATTATCAATGAACCTTATTTAATATTAAAAATGAGACTCAAATTTGACCATATTAATATGAAAACCATGATGATAAGTTTTATTTGCATCATTATCTGCCTTGGATTTGTTTAGTAAAAGCTGTAATTTTTTTCACTTATGTTTCAATTGCCACTATATTTTTCTTTTATTAACTTGTCAAAACTGAGATGAAATAGTAAGTGGTATCCGTATTTGTTTGATACTTCTCCCTCTCCCAGCTCTAAAATCCAAGAGGCAGATCTATCTTGCTGTGTCTGTGTGTCCAGTCTTCAGCACAGTTCTTGGCACATGAGCTGTGCTGTATTTAATTGTTCAGTCATTCACAATGCTTTGCGACCCCATAGACTGTAGCCCACCAGGCTGCTCTGTCCATGGGATTCTCCTGGCAAGAATACTGGAGTAGGTTGCCATGCCCTCCTCCGTGGGATCTTCCCAACCCAGGTCTCCCGCATTGCAGGTGGATTCTTTACCATCTGAGCCACCGGGGAAGCTCAAGAATACTGGAGTGGGTAGCCTATCTCTTCTCCAGGGGATCTTCCTGACCCAGGAATTGAACTGGGGTCTCCTGCATTGTAGGCAGATTCTTTACCAGCTGATCTACAGGGAAGCCCTCTTGGTACATAGTAGGCATTTAACAGGTATCTCTCAAGTAAACAATTAAGCAAGATGCAGATATGAAGACATTACATTTGCATTTTTTTTTCCAACTATAATGTTTATTTTTTTTAATTTAATTTTATTTTCAAACTCCACACAATTGTATTAGTTCTGCCAAACATCAAAATGAATTCATCACAGGTATACATGTGCTCCCCATCCTGAACCCTCCTCCCTCCTCCCTCCCCATACCATCCCTCTGGGTCATCCCAGTGCACTAGCCCCAAGCATCCAGTATCGTGCATTGAACCTGGACTGGCATCTCGTTTCATACATGATATTTTACATGTTTCAATGCTATTCTCCCAAATCTTCCCACCCTCTCCCTCTCCCATAGAGTCCATAAGACTGTTCCATACATCAGCGTCACTTTTGCTGTCTCGTACACAGGGTTATTGTTAGCATCTTTCTAAATTCCATATATATGCGTTAGTATACTGTATTGGTGTTTTTCCTTCTGGCTTACTTCACTCTGTATAATAGGCTCCAGTTTCATCCACCTCATTAGAATTGATTCAAATGTATTCTTTTTAATGGCTGAGTAATACTCCATTGTGTATATGTACCACTGCTTTCTTATCCATTCATCTGCTGATGGACATCTAGGTTGCTTCCATGTCCTGGCTATTATAAACAGTGCTGCGATGAACATTGGGGTACACGTGTCTCTTTCCCTTCTGGTTTCCTCAGTGTGTATGCCCAGCAGTGGGATTGCTGGATCATAAGGCAGTTCTATTTCCAGTTTTTTAAGGAATCTCCACACTGTTCTCCATAGTGGCTGTACTAGTTTGCATTCCCACCAACAGTGTAAGAGGGTTCCCTTTCCTCCACACCCTCTCCAACATTTATTATTTGTAGACTTTTGGATCGCAGCCATTCTGACTGGTGTGAAATGGTACCTCATAGTGGTTTTGATTTGCATTTCTCTGATAATGAGTGATGTTGAGCATCTTTTCATGTGTTTGTTAGCCATCTGTATGTCTTCTTTGGAGAAATGTCTATTTAGATCTTTGGCCCATTTTTTGATTGGGTCATTTATTTTTCTGGAGTTGAGCTGGAGGAGTTGCTTGTATATTTTTGAGATTAGTTGTTTGTCAGTTGCTTCATTTGCTATTATTTTCTCCCATTCTGAAGGCTGTCTTTTCACCTTGCTGATAGTTTCCTTTGATGTGCAGAAGCTTTTAAGGTTAATTAGGTCCCATTTGTTTATTTTATGCTCTTAATTTCTATACTGCTTCTTTCATGCCCCTTTTCCCTTTAAAAAGACACTGAGAGCAAGGAAAAGTGAAAAACCAGAAGAGGTGGGAGAGGGACTGGTTTTTCAAGTACATAGCATCTATCAATTCAAAATTCCTTTAGCCATAAGTTCCCATCCTACCTACTGGGCAAATACAAACCTCTTTGGGAAACTAACACCAATTCCTTTCTACATCTGAAATGCCAGGAGCTGGTGCTAAACACAGCCCCAAAGAAGCCATTCATTTCCCTCCATTCTCTTCTGCATCATCTCCATTACCCGGAGAATTTACCTACCCTCTCTGACCCTAGGAATCACCTCTGGAGAACACCAATTTCTCTAGGATGCTTTACAAAACCAACAAGCTTTGCCATTAAATCTGAAGCCTGGAGACAGGAACTGTGTAAACAGATAATAGTGCTTAGTCATGTCCGACTTTGCCATCCCATGGACTGTAACCCACGAGACTCCTCTGTCCATGGGATTTTTCAGACAAGAATGCTGGAGTGGGTTGCCATTTCCTACTTCAAGGAGTCTTCCTGACCCAGGGACTGAACTATACCTTCTGTGTCTCCTGCATTGCAGGAGGATTCTTTACCTGCTGAGCCATCAGGGAAGCCCCACTGTGTAAATAATCAGCAGCAATTCCACAGCAGTCAGCTAACAGACCCAGAAGTGGCCCACTTGGACTTGTGGGAGGTTGACAACAGAGTGATTTGAGCCAGATTTCCAGAGGGGACTTGAATGAACTCTTCATACTTAGCATTCAATGTGGAAAGTGCCAGGGAATTTGTAATAATGTCACATGAAACATCACACCCAGCTACCTCAACCAACAAGCAGCCCAGATGTTTTGATGACTTCTTAGGTTGTGACTTTGTACTCCAGGAAGACTGGCATTAACTTCAATGAGCACACCCTTCCGGGAGTGAGAGATCCTAGAGAGAGGAACAAGTTACATAAAAATCATGTCTAAGTGTTTACAAGTAAAATTCAAAGCCAGCCCACCCCGCAGAGACGGCCAGCTGAAATCAGAGCAAGTGCGGATACCAGCAACATGGCTTTCTGAAGCATGATAAATTGTTTCTGGCCTCAGAAATTACAGAGATGATTCTCCAAACTGTTCATTTTTTAATACCAGCCTGATTACCCCTTCAGCTTCACAACCGATTCCACAGCACTGGAAGGAAAATCTACCGGCATTAAAAAGACATTGAATTACTGAGTCTCAGACAGGCAACCTCAAATTAAAACTCTGATGTGAAAATAAAAGTCCAGATGAATCAGTATTTTCCTTCTAGTTCTTTCTAGTCCTTTCTAGTGCCTCAGTTCTATCCTGTTTGGCCATGGGAGTCTCTCATGCCCTACACATGGCCCTCTCCCATGCTCCCTCCACCCCACCCTTTTGCCCCAGTCTTTCTAGAGTTCACATCACATGCATACTTCACTTAACACTAAGAAAGATTTTCTTAAAAATTGTCTATCAAACTTTTAAAATTTATTTATTTTTAATTGGAGGATAACTGCTTTACAGTGTTGTTTTGGTTTCTGCCATACATCAATATGAATAATTCATAGGTGTCTATTAGATTTTTGTAAGCTGTATCTTAGCCCCCTGCCCCTTACTTGTTTTATGTTTCCAAAGTCTTTGTTTTTTTGTCCAATAGTCCTTCAAAATATTGTGTTCCCCCAACCCCATACCTTAATCCTAGTATTCTGTAAACCACTCTTTCTCCTCCATGACTATCTCTTTAAGCCACATACAGATGATTAGAACACATAAAAACTCTAAGGAGAGAAGGGTTGGTGTATGGCTTTGTGATTTTCCATCTCCCGACTGACAGTTCTGAAATTCTAGAAGTTTTTCTGACCACTGAGTATACCTCCAAACGTCCATGAGACAAATGCCATGCAGCTCACTGTGAGTTGAACTAAAATTTAATTCAAGAATTAAAACATGGGACTTACCTGGTGGTTCAGTGGTTGAGACTTTGCTTTCCAGCGCAGGGGGTATGTGGGTTTGATCCCGGGTTGAGGAGCTAAGATCCCATATGCCTTGTGGCCAAAAAATCAAAATACGAAAAGCCGAAGCGGTATTGTAACAGATTCATTAAAGACTTTAAAAATGGTCCACATCAAAACAATCTAAAGAGAAATAAAACACATTCTTCACCTATGAGCATCTTGCCTTTCTAATGAACCTATCTTTAGAGTTTAAGACAGGAGCCAAATCTCAAATTTCAGGTCATTAAAATGCACAGTGCATTAGAAAGTGGACAGGTGCTAAATCATGTCTTCTGGCCACACTCCACTTGCAGTAATGATGACTGGCACCCGAAAATCCCCTCTGTGACATGCGAATGAGATCTGCAATTGTTTTGCCCTGTTTAATAGCTAAGATGTTGTCCCCTGAGGACCCGTCTCACATGGACATGGTCTCTTCTCATCATACTTGTAGGAAGCGCTTTCTGAAGTTTGGAGGCCCTCCCCAAAGTCCTCCCCACAACTCACCACAAAACAAGGAAGCTGGGACACCACCAAAACATCCTTTGTACTAACTTATTGATCTCTGCTGTCTTCACAATTACTTTTCCTTAGTCTCTCCAAACACAAAAGGAAGATTATCAAAACTGAACTATTTCTGTAAAACGTGTTTCTTAACCTTCAAAGTGCAAATGGCTGAGATGTCCCAAGATTGGAAGAGAAATTTAGGAGAAAAAGCCTTGGTGTGGTGCATCCCTACTCCTCAGCAATAAAACAAAGTGATACACACAGCAGTTCAGATAAATACCCAGAGCATTATGCTGAGTGGAAAAGGTGAGTCTCAAAATGTTATATACCCTGTGGTTCCAACTATATAAAATTATTAAAATGACAGAATTACAGAAATGGAGAAGAATGGATGCCAACAGTTAGAGAGTGAGTTGGGAGAGAGGTGGAAAGAAAGTAGGTGTAGCTGTAAAATAGCAACATGGGGGATCCTTGTGGGGACAGAACAATTCTGTAGCTTGACTTCATCAAGGTCTACAGTTGTAGACAGTACTATTGTAGCACTGCTGCTGCTGCTGCTAAGTCACTTCAGTCGTGTCCGACTCTGTGCGACTTCATAGATGGCAGCCCACCAGGCTCCCCCGTCCCTGGGATTCTCCAGGCAAGAACACTGGAGTGGGTTGCCATTTCCTTCTCCAATGCATGGAAGTGAAAAGTGAAAGTGAAGTCGCTCAGTCGTGTCTGACTCTAGCGACCCCATGGACTGCAGCCAGGCTCCTGGGATTTTCCAGGCAAAAGTACTGGAGTGGGGTGCCATTGCCTTCTATCATGGTATTATTATTGTACTATTGTATCAATACTATAGCTTTGCAAGATGTTACCACTGCGGGGAACTGGGTGAAGGATATAAGGGATCGCTACTCGTTCTTACAACTGCATGCAAATATACAACAATATCAAAATAAAAGCTTAATTTAAGAGAGGGGAAAAAAGAAATCATTGGATTGAAACTGACAGAACCAGGCTCTAGCTCAAGGTTTGCCAATAGCAAGTACAAGCCAAGTCATCCAACCTCTTTCATTCTGTTTCACCATCTGTGAAATGGGGTTGGACAAGACCATCTCTGAGGTCCCTGTGATTTCAACTGCCAAGTGATTTCAGACTGGCTCCTGGTGTATAACAGCCTTGGAAACAGCAGGGGCCATCTGAAGAATCAGGCTACCATAGCAGAGTCAGGGGATTTACAAAAATAGTCTCTGTAAATACCATTTACAAAAAAAAAAAAAACCACAAACCTAGCATCTATTAAACATAACATGCTATGAGATGAACAGAGAAACAATTTGGAAGATGAAAAATTTAAAGGTAATAGTATCTCAGCATTAAAGTCATGATGGGTTAAAGAAATATTCTACAGGATAGTGTGATTTAACAGTATATCTTGTTAGCTATACATAAAGAAAGTGAGCCAGCATTTCTGCCATCTTGATATAGTACACCTACATCACCCCCTCATTTTCCGGCCTCTTTTCATTGTTAAACTATTCTTGTTCATAATGTTCTGCTTTCTGGGGAAACCACAACATACAAAACAGGAAGTTCTTTAATACAACTTACAGTTTTAGAAGGGGAAAAGCCCAAGCAACTGATTAAGAAATGAAAATTTTAGTAAAATTTATGTTTGCTTTTCATATCACCAAATAACCAGCCTGCTTTTAATCATCCAGTAAACTAAACTGAGTCGTTTATTTGGCATCAAACATATAATCAGTGTCAAAACATCAACAAGCCGGGTAATCTATTACATCAAATCAGCAGCCTTTATTCTTCCCTGAAAAAAAAAAAAAAAGATATCTTTGTCTATGTACATTTCTTCAAGGAGCAGAAAGTATTGTTAAAGAAAACCAGAAGGAAGAAACTAACAAAACAGTATGTAGTCACTAACATCTGTAGGTAAGATTTGAGAAGTCCGGGGAGTGTTCAGATTCATCAATTATCATGGAACTAGATTCCATGGTGTATTTTGATATTCAAATAACTCAAATATTCTATCATTACACCTCCTAAAACTATGTGCAATATAATTTATCCTCATTTGATGGCTGAGTAGCCATAATAAAATTTTGCACAATCTCTGATAAACATGACCTCATTTGCTACTGAACAATGCTGAGATGCAAATGGGCTTGACGAATTTGATGGAACCTATTTGAGCTTGTGAAAATAAAGGGCATCACTTTAAATTTTGAAACCACCCCCAACACTGCTGGCTTAATGATTCCCTTTCTCTCTTCAATACAAATTCTCAGGCAGAAAATGGCATCCTTGGATTTCAGCTACTGGCATTTTTCTTTTTTTTTTTTTTTAATTAATTTTATTTTATTTTTAAACTTTACATAATTATATTAGTTTTGCCAAATATCAAAATGAATCCGCCACAGGTATACATGTGTTCCCCATCCTGAACCCTCCTCCCTTCTCCCTCCCCATACCATCCCTCTGGGTCGTCCCAGTGCACCAGCCCCAAGCATCCAGTATCGTGCATCGAACCTGGACTGGCATCTCATTTCATACATGATATTTTACATGTTTCCATGCCATTCTCCCAAATCTTCCCACCCTCCCCCTCTCCCACAGAGTCCATAAGACTGTTCTATACATCAGTGTCTCTTTTGCTGTCTCGTACACAGGGTTATTGTTAGCATCTTTCTAAATTCCATATATATGCGTTAGTATACTGTATTGGTATTTTTCTTTCTGGCTTACTTCACTCTGTATAATAGGCTCCAGTTTCATCCACCTCATTAGAATTGATTCAAATGTATTCTTTCTAATGGCTGAGTAATACTCCATTGTGTATATGTACCACAGCTTTCTTATCTATTCATCTGCTGATGGACATCTAGGTTGCTTCCATGTCCTGGCTATTATAAACAGTGCTGCGATGAACATTGGGGTACACGTGTCTCTTTCCCTTCTGGTTTCCTCAGTGTGTATGCCCAGCAGTGGGACTGCTGGATCATAAGGCAGTTCTATTTCCGGTTTTTTAAGGAATCTCCACACTGTTCTCCATAGTGGCTGTACTAGTTTGCATTCCCACCAACAGTGTAAGAGGGTTCCCTTTTCTCCACACCCTCTCCAGCATTTATTGCTTGTAGACTTTTGGATCACAGCCATTCTGACTGGCGTGAAATGGTACCTCATAGTGGTTTTGATTTGCATTTCTCTGATAATGAGTGATGTTGAGCATCTTTTCATGTGTTTGTTAGCCATCTGTATGTCTTCTTTGGAGAAATGTCTATTTAGATCTTTGGCCCATTTTTTGATTGGGTCATTTATTTTTCTGGAGTTGAGCTGTAGGAGTTGCTTGTATATTTTTGAGATTAGTTGTTTGTCGGTTGCTTCATTTGCTATTATTTTCTCCCATTCTGAAGGCTGTCTTTTCACCTTGCTAATAGTTTCCTTTGTTGTGCAGAAGCTTTTAAGGTTAATTAGGTCCCATTTGTTTATTTTTGCTTTTATTTCCAATATTCTGGGAGGTGGGTCATAGAGGATCTTGCTGTGATGAATGTCAGAGAGTGTTTTGCCTATGTTCTCCTCTAGGAGTTTTATAGTTTCTGGTCTTACGTTGAGATCTTTAATCCATTTTGAGTTTATTTTTGTGTATGGTGTTAGAAAGTGTTCTAGTTTCATTCTTTTACAAGTGGTTGACCAGATTTCCCAGCACCACTTGTTAAAGAGATTGTCTTTAATCCATTGTATATTCTTGCCTCCTTTGTCAAAGATAAGGTGTCCATATGTGTGTGGATTTATCTCTGGGCTTTTTATTTTGTTCCATTGATCTATATTTCTGTCTTTGTGCCAGTACCATACTGTCTTGATAACTGTGGCTTTGTAGTAGAGCCTGAAGTCAGGCAGGTTGATTCCTCCAGTTCCATTCTTCTTTCTCAAGATCGCTTTGGCTATTCGAGGTTTTTTGTATTTCCATACAAATTGTGAAATTATTTGTTCTAGCTCTGTGAAGAATACTGTTGGTAGCTTGATAGGGATTGCATTGAATCTATAAATTGCTTTGGGTAGTATACTCATTTTCACTATATTGATTCTTCCAATCCATGAACATGGTATATTTCTCCATCTATTAGTGTCCTCTTTGATTTCTTTCACCAGTGTTTTATAGTTTTCTATATATAGGTCTTTAGTTTCTTTAGGTAGATATATTCCTAAGTATTTTATTCTTTCCGTTGCAATGGTGAATGGAATTGTTTCCTTAATTTCTCTTTCTGTTTTCTCATTATTAGTGTATAGGAATGCAAGGGATTTCTGTGTGTTGATTTTATATCCTGCAACTTTACTATAGTCATTGATTAGTTCTAGTAATTTTCTGGTGGAGTCTTTAGGGTTTTCTATGTAGAGGATCATGTCATCTGCAAATAGTGAGAGTTTTACTTCTTCTTTTCCAATTTGGATTCCTTTTATTTCTTTTTCTGCTCTGATTGCTGTGGCCAAAACTTCCAAAACTATGTTGAATAGTAATGGTGAAAGTGGGCACCCTTGTCTTGTTCCTGACTTTAGAGAAAATGCTTTCAATTTTTCACCATTGAGGATAATGTTTGCTGTGGGTTTGTCATATATAGCTTTTATTATGTTGAGGTATGTTCCTTCTATTCCTGCTTTCTGGAGAGTTTTTATCATAAATGGGTGTTGAATTTTGTCAAAGGCTTTCTCTGCATCTATTGAGATAATCATATGGTTTTTATTTTTCAATTTGTTAATGTGGTGTATTACATTGATTGATTTGCAGATATTGAAGAATCCTTGCATCCCTGGAATAAAGCCCACTTGGTCATGGTGTATGATCTTTTTAATGTGTTGTTGGATTCTGATTGCTAGAATTTTGTTTAGGATTTTTGCATCTATGTTCATCAGTGATATTGGCCTGTAGTTTTCTTTTTTTGTGGGATCTTTGTCAGGTTTTGGTATTAGGGTGATGGTGGCCTCATAGAATGAGTTTGGAAGTTTACCTTCCTCTGCAATTTTCTGGAAGAGTTTGAGCAGGATAGGTGTTAGCTCTTCTCTAAATTTTTGGTAGAATTCAGCTGTGAAGCCGTCTGGACATGGGCTTTTGTTTGCTGGAAGATTTTTGATTACAGTTTCAATTTCCGTGCTTGTGATGGGTCTGTTAAGGTTTTCTATTTCTTCCTGGTCCAGTTTTGGAAAGTTGTACTTTTCTAAGAATTTGTCCATTTCTTCCACGTTGTCCATTTTATTGGCATATAATTGTTGATAGTAGTCTCTTATGATCCTTTGTATTTCTGTGTTGTCTGTTGTGATCTCTCCATTTTCGTTTCTAATTTTATTGATTTGATTTTTCTCCCTTTGTTTCTTGATGAGTCTGGCTAATGGTTTGTCAATTTTATTTATCCTTTCAAAGAACCAGCTTTTGGCTTTGTTGATTTTTGCTATGGTTTCTTTTGTTTCTTTTGCATTTATTTCTGCTCTAATTTTTAAGATTTCTTTCCTTCTACTAACCCTGGGGTTCTTCATTTCTTCCTTTTCTAGTTGCTTTAGGTGTAGAGTTAGGTTATTTATTTGACTTTTTTCTTGTTTCTTGAGGTGTGCCTGTATTGCTATGAACTTTCCCCTTAGGACTGCTTTTACCGTGTCCCACAGGTTTTGGGTTGTTGTGTTTTCATTTTCATTCGTTTCTATGCAAATTTTGATTTCTTTTTTGATTTCTTCTGTGATTTGTTGGTTATTCAGCAGCGTGTTGTTCAGCCTCCATATGTTGGAATTTTTAATAGTTTTTCTCCTGTAATTGAGATCTAATCTTACTGCATTGTGGTCAGAAAAGATGCTTGGAATGATTTCTATTTTTTTGAATTTACCAAGGCTAGCTTTATGGCCCAGGATGTGATCTATCCTGGAGAAGGTTCCATGTGTGCTTGAGAAAAAGGTGAAATTCATTGTTTTGGGATGAAATGTCCTATAGATATCAATTAGGTCTAACTGGTCTATTGTATCATTTAAAGTTTGTGTTTCCTTGTTAATTTTCTGTTTAGTTGATCTATCCATAGGTGTGAGTGGGGTATTAAAGTCTCCCACTATTATTGTGTTATTGTTAATTTCTCCTTTCATACTTGTTAGCATTTGTCTTACATACTGCGGTGCTCCCGTGTTGGGTGCATATATATTTATAATTGTTATATCTTCTTCTTGGATTGATCCTTTGATCATTATGTAGTGACCTTCTTTGTCTCTTTTCACAGCCTTTGTTTTAAAGTCTATTTTATCTGATATGAGTATTGCTACTCCTGCTTTCTTTTGGTCCCTATTTGCATGGAAAATCTTTTTCCAGCCCTTCACTTTCAGTCTGTATGTGTCCCCTGTTTTGAGGTGGGTCTCCTGTAGACAACATATGTAGGGGTCTTGTTTTTGTATCCATTCAGCCAGTCTTTGTCTTTTGGTTGGGGCATTCAACCCATTTACGTTTAAGGTAATTACTGATAAGTATGATCCCAATGCCATTTACTTTATTGTTTTGGGTTCGAGTTTATACACCATTTTTGTGTTTCCTGTCTAGAGAATATCCTTTAATATTTGTTGGAGAGCTGGTTTGGTGGTGCAGAATTCTCTCAGCTTTTGCTTGTCTGAGAAGCTTTTGATTTCTCCTTCATACTTGAATGAAATCCTTGCTGGGTACAATAATCTGGGCTGTAGGTTATTTTCTTTCATCACTTTAAGTATGTCTTGCCATTCCCTCCTGGCTTGAAGAGTTTCTATTGAAAGATCAGCTGTTATCCTTATGGGAATTCCCTTGTGTGTTATTTGTTGTTTTTCCCTTGCTGCTTTTAATATTTGTTCTTTGTGTTTGATCTTTGTTAATTTGATTAATATGTGTCTTGGGGTGTTTCGCCTTGGGTTTATCCTGTTTGGGACTCTCTGGGTTTCTTGGACTTGGGTGATTATTTCCTTCCCCAGTTTAGGGAAGTTTTCAACTATTATCTCCTCAAGTATTTTCTCATGGTCTTTCTTTTTGTCTTCTTCTTCTGGAACCCCTATGATTCGAATGTTGTAGCATTTAATATTGTCCTGGAGGTCTCTGAGATTGTCCTCATTTCTTTTAATTCGTTTTTCTTTTATTCTCTCTGATTCATTTATTTCTACCATTCTATCTTCTAATTCACTAATCCTATCTTCTGCCTCTGTTATTCTACTATTTGTTGCCTCCAGAGTGTTTTTAATTTCATTTATTGCATTATTCATTATATATTGACTCTTTTTTATTTCTTCTAGGTCCTTGTTAAACCTTTCTTGCATCTTCTCAATCCTTGTCTCCAAGCTATTTATCTGTGATTCCATTTTAATTTCAAGATTTTGGATCAATTTCACTATCATTATTCGGAATTCTTTATCAGGTAGATTCCCTATCTCTTCCTCTTTTGTTTGGTTTGGTGGGCCTTTATCCTGTTCCTTTATCTGCTGGGTATTCCTCTGTCTCTTCATCTTGTTTAAATTGCTGAGTTTGGGGTGTCCTTTCTGTATTCTGGCAGTTTGTAGAGTTCTCTTTATTGTGGCTTTTCCTCGCTGTGTGTGGGTTTGTACAGGTGGCTTGTCAAGGTTTCCTGGTTAGGGAAGCTTGTGTCGGTGTTCTGATGGGTGGAGCTGTATTTCTTCTCTCTGAAGTGCAATGAAATGTCCAGTAATGAGTTATGAGATGTCTATGGTATTGGGGTGACTTTGGGCAGCTTGTATTTTGAAGCTCAGGGCTGTGTTCCTTTGTTGCTGGAGAATTTGCTTGGTATGTCTTGTCCTGGAACTCGTTGGCCCTTGTGTGGTGCTTGGTTTCAGTGTCGGTATGGAGGCGTTTGATGAGCTCCTGTCAATTAATGTTCCTTGGAGTCAGGAGTTCCCTGGAGTCAGGGTTTGGACTTAAGCCTCCTGCTTCCAGTTATTGGTCTTATTTTTACAGAAGTTTCAAAACTTCTCCTTCTATACAGCACCATTGATAAAACATCTACGTTAAAGATGAAACGTTTCTCTACTGTGAGGGTCACTCAGAGAGGTTCACAGCGTTACATGGAGAAGAGAAGTGGGAGGAGGGAGTTAGAGGTGACCCCAATGAGATAAGGTGGAATCAATAGTGGAGAGAGTGGGGTAGCAGTAGTCACTTCCTTATGTGCACTCCACAACTGGACCACTCAGAGATGTTCACAGAGTTATATATAGAAGAGAAGAAGGAGGAAGGAGACAGAGGTGGCCAGAAGGATAAAAGGGGGGAATGAAAAGGAGGGAGACAGATCCAGCTGCTACTGGCATTTTTCCATCGAAAGTTGAAGGGGTGTCTTCCCTAATGATTTTGTCTTCTACACTGAAATGACTTTATCTTCTACTTCTCTCCTCCTGGTTATTAATCTCTCAAGATTCAGAAGCCTCTGTATTCTTTAATATTCAGAAGCTTCAAACACTAGTTTTGTAATATCATTGCTATTTGCTGGCTCAACTTTTGCCACCTTTAATATTTCCTTCACTTTCTCTATATGAAAAAATTTGCCCACAAACATTAATACAGTTCCCATTACTTGTAAGGCATATTATTTTCATTGCATTTATTGTCTGGGTATGCAGGAATAGGCTTAAATATTTCAAGAATTGATGTTATCTGTTCCTATAAGACTTATTCCAAAAAGCATTCCAATGCTTTTTCATCATGAGAAATTTGCAAAAATAACGATAGGCCATGTTTTTTTTTTTTCCGAGGCTGGTACTGAAATGTCATACTTAACATAATTTCAAGCATAAACAATAATAATAGTATCATAAGCACAGCATTTTAATGACACACATTATTTTCCACCAGATATATCTAGCTTCCTGACATCATTTAAAGATAGGAAAGCCATTTTTCAAAAGAAAAAAAGCATATGACTCACTTAATTGTGTCTACTTGTGAAATTACAGGGACTCTGCAAAGTTCACTGGATCATAGAGGGGGGTCCTCTTTGCAGTGGTTCTGTCTGAAGCACTTAGAAAACTTTACCTGGTTATGGGGCTTTAAGGAGACGAGGATCACAAAGCTTTTTTTCTTTTTACCAACCAAAGCAAATACTTTTTATTAAAACTCTTTTTTAGCTGATTAAATCTCAAGATTATAAAGGACATTTTAAAAAAAAGAAAGAACTTTGACCCTTATCCAACGTTTGAAACACTCTCACATCCCACTACCAAATGGTCATTGGTCCTCCATTTAAACAGGAAAAAAATATAATTCAGCACTTCTCAAATCAGAATCATCTAACTTGCTTCTAATAATTCAGATTCTGACCAAGACAACTGTGGTTATGCACAATTTTCACAGGGTCTTTGGTAAACACCAACAGTTAGTTCTGGGTGAAAGTTATGGATTACTCCTGAAAGCGAGTCTCAAACTGAATCCTGGCACACACACAGCAGCGTCCCCAGCAAACAAGCAACCATCACACCACCAGTTTGGAAAAAGCCAATGGAGTTCCAGGTTTGAATTACTCTGAGAACTCAACAGAACTTTCTGTGGACAGTTCACTGGAGGCAAAGAAAGCAGGATTCAGCCAACTACCTAGTCAGACTCAGGAGACCAAGAAGTCTCCAAATTAGTTCTTGCAATAGGCTGAGAGATTGCCCTTCAGATCTCAATGTCTTTATCAGGACTTTGGTGCCTGGCTCAAACAGCGGCTTGTTTGACTCAGAGTCTAGGTCAGGAGTCACCTCCCAGAGTTTCCATAATGTCTGTTGAAAGGCTGAAGCTGACTCACATAGTAAATTCTAAGGCTTCGGGGTCTTAAACAATGTCTGTGCATAAGAAGGGTCTTCCATAGATGTATTCAAAGGGAGACTGTCCTTCCTTTTTCAGGCTTCCCTGGTGGCTCAGCTGGTAAAGAATCCACCTGCAATGTGGGATATCTGGCTTCAATCCCTGGGTTGGGAAGATCACTTGGAGAAGGGAAAGGCTACCCACTGCAGTATTCTGGCCTGTGAGAACCCCATGAACAGTATGAAAGGGCAAAATGATAGGATACTGAAAGAGGAACTCCTCAGGTCAGTAGGTGCCCAATATGCTACTGGAGATCACTGGAGAAATAACTCCAGGAAGAATGAAGGGATGGAGCCAAAGCAAAAACAATACCCAGTTGTGGATGTGACTGGTGATAGAAGCAAGGTCTGAAGCTGTAAAGAGCAATATTGCATAGGAACCTGGAATGTCAGGTCCATGAATCAAGGCAAATTGGAAGTGGTCAAACAAGAGATGGCAAGAGTGAATGTCGACATTCTAGGAATCAGCAAACTAAAATAGACTGGAATGGGTGAATTTAACTCAGATGACCATTATATCTACTACTGAAGGCAGGAATCCCTTAGAAGAAATGGAGTACCCATCATGGTCAACAAAAGAGTCTGAAATGCAGTACTTGGATGCAATCTCAAAAATGACACAATGATCTCTGTTCGTTTCCAAGGTAAACCATTCAATATCACAGTAATCCAAGTCTATGCACCAACCAGTAATGCTAAGGAAGCTGAAGTTGAACAGTTCTATGAAGACCTCCAAGACCTTCTAGAACTAACACCCAAAAAAGATGTCCTTTTCATTATAGGGGACTGGAATGCAAAAGTAGGAAGTCAAGAAACACCTGGAGTAACAGGCAAATTTGGCCTTGAAATACAGAATGAAGCAGAGCAAAGGCTAATAGAGTTTTGCCAAGAAAATGCACTGGTCATAGCAAACACCCTCTTCCAACAACACAAGAGAAGACTCTACACATGGATATCACCAGATGGTCAACACCAAAATCAGATTGATTATATTCTTTGCGGCCAAAGATGGAGAAGCTCTATACAGTCAGCAAAAACAAGACTGGGAGCTGACTGTGGCTCAGATCATGAACTCCTTATTGCCAAATTCAGACTGAAATTGAAGAAAGTAGGGAAAACCACTAGACCATTCAGCTATGACCTAAATCAAATCCTTTATGATTATACAGTGGAAGTGAGAAATAGATTTAAGGGATTAGATCTGATAGACAGAGTGCCTGATGAACTATGGACGGAGGCTCGTGACATTGTACAGGAGACAGGGATCAAGACCATCGCCATGGAAAAGAAATGAAAAAAAGCAAAATGGCTGTCTGAGGAGGCCTTACAAATAGCTGTGAAAAGAAGAGAAGCGAAAAGCAAAGGAGAAAAGGAAAGATATAAGCATCTGAATGCAGAGTTCCAAAGAATAGCAAGGAGAGATAAGAAAGCCTTCCTCAGCGATCAATGCAAAGAAATAGAGGAAAACAACAGAATGGGAAAGACTAGAGATCTCTTCAAGAAAACTAGAGATACCAAGGGAACATTTCATGCAAAGACAGGCTCAATAAAGGACAGAAATGGTATGGACCTAACAGAAGCAGAAGATCTTAAGAAGAGGTGGCAGGAATGCACAGAAGAACTGTACAAAAAAGATCTTCACAACCCAGATAATCACGATGGTGTGATCACTCACCTAGAGCCAGACATCCTGGAATGTGAAGTCAAGTGGGCCTTAGGAAGCATCACTATGAACAAAGCTAGTGGAGGTGATGGAATTCCAGTGGAGCTATTTCAAATCTGGAAAGATGATGCTGTGAAAGTGCTGCACTCAATATGCCAGCAAATTTGGAAAACTCAACAGTGGCCACAGGACTGCAAAAGGTCAGTTTTCATTCCAATTTCAAAGAAAGGAAATGCCAAAGAATGCTCAGACTACCACACAATTGCACTCATCTCACACGCTAGTAAAGTAATGCTCAAAATTCTCCAAGCCAGGCTTCAGCAATACACGAACTGTGAACTTCCAGATGTTCAAGCTGGTTTTAGAAAAGGCAGAGGAACCAGAGATCAAATTGCCAACATCTGCTGGATCATGGAAAAAGCAAGAGAGTTCCATAAAAACATCTATTTCTGCTTTATTGATTATGACAAAGCCTTTGACTGAGTGGATCACAATAAACTGTGGAAAATTCTAAAAGAGTTGGGAATATCAGACCACCTGACCTGCCTCTTGAGAAACCTATATGCAGGTCAGGAAGCAAGAGTTAGAACTGGACATGGACAGACTGGTTCCAAATAAGAAAAGGAGTACGTCACGGCTGTATATTGTCACCCTACTTATTTAACTTATATGCAGAGTTCATCATGAGGAATGCTGGGCTGGATGAAGCACAAGCTAGAGATTTCCAGGAGAAATATCAATAACCTCAGATATGCAGATGATACCACCCTTATGGCAGAAAGCAAAGAAAAACTAAAGAGCCTCCTGATGAAAGTGAAAGAGGAGAGTGAAAAAGTTGGCTTAAAGCTCAACATTCAGAAAACGAAGATCATGGCATCTGGTCCCATCACTTCGTGGGAAACAGATGGGGAAACAGTGAAAACAGTGTCAGCCTTTATTTTGGGGGGCTCCAAAATCACTGCAGAGACATTACTTTGCCAACAAAGGTCCGTCTAGTCAAGGCTATGGTTTTTCCAGTGGTCGTGTATGGATGTGAGAGTTGGACTGTGAAGAAAGCTGAGTGCCAAAGAATTGATGGTTTTGAACTGTGGTGTTGGAGAAGACTCTTGAGAGTCCCTTGGACTGCAAGGAGATCCATTCTGAATAAGATCAGCCCTGGGATTTTTTTGGAAGGAATGATGCTAAAGCTGAAACTCCAGTACTTTGGCCACCTCATGTGAAGTGTTGATTCATTGGAAAAGACACTGATGCTAGGAAGGATTGGGAACAGGAGGAGAAGGGGACGACAGAGGATGAGATGGCTGGATGGCATCACTGACTCGATGGACTTGAGTCAGTGAACTCCGGGAGTTTGTGATGGACAGGGAGGCCTGGCGTGCTGCGATTCATGGGGTCTCAAAGAGTCAGACAAGACTGAGTGACTGAACTGAAGTGAACTGACTAGATGGACGTTTGTTGGCAAAGTAGTATCTCTGCTTTTTAATATGCTATCTAGGTTGGTCATAACTTTCCTTCCAAGGAGTGTGTCTTTTAATTTCATGGGTGCAATCACCATCTGCAGTGATTTTGGAGCCCCCAAAATAAAGGCTGACACTGTTTTCACTGTTTCCCCATCTGTTTCCCACGAAGTGATGGGACCAGATGCCATGATCTTCGTTTTCTGAATGTTGAGCTTAAGCCAACTTTTTGACTCTCCTCTTTCACTTTCATCAGGAGGCTCTTTAGTTTTTCTTTGCTTTCTGCCATAAGGGTGGTATCATCTGCATATCTGAGGTTATTGATATTTCTCCTGGAAATCTCTAGCTTGTGCTTCATCCAGCCCAGCATTCCTCATGATGAACTCTGCATATAAGTTAAATAAGTAGGGTGACAATATACAGCCGTGACGTACTCCTTTTCTTATTTGGAACCAGTCTGTCCATGTCCAGTTCTAACTCTTGCTTCCTGACCTGCATATAGGTTTCTCTGGTATTCCCATCTCTTTCAGAATTTTCCACAGTTTATTGTGATCCACACAGTCAAAGGCTTTGGCATAGTCAATAAAGCAGAAATAGATGTTTTTATGGAACTCTCTTGCTTTTTTGATGATCCAGCAGATGTTGGCAATTTGATCTCTGGTTCCTCTGCCTTTTCAAAAATCAGCTTGAACATCTGGAAGTTCACAGTTCACATATTGATGAAGCCTGGCTTGCAGAATTTTGAGCATTAGTTCACTAGCGTGTGAGATGAGTGCAATTGTGCAGTAGTTTGAGCATTCTTTGGCATTGCCTTTCTTTGGGATTGGAATGAAAACTGACCTTTTGCAGTCCTGTGGCCACTGCTGAGTTTTCCAAATTTGCTGGCATATTAGTGCAGCACTTTCACAGCATCATCTTTCAGGATTTGAAATAGCTCCACTGGAATTCCATCACCTCCACTAGCTTTGTTCATAGTGATGCTTCCTAAGGCCCACTTGACTTCACATTCCAGGATGTCTGGCTCTAGGTGAGTGATCACACCATCGTGATTATCTGGGTTGTGAAGATCTTTTTGTACAGTTCTTCTGTGCATTCCTGCCACCTCTTCTTAAGATCTTCTGCTTCTGTTAGGTCCATACCATTTCTGTCCTTTATTGAGCCTGTCTTTGCATGAAATGTTCCCTTGGTATCTCTAGTTTTCTTGAAGAGATCTCTAGTCTTTCCCATTCTGTTGTTTTCCTCTATTTCTTTGCATTGATCGCTGAGGAAGGCTTTCTTATCTCTCCTTGCTATTCTTTGGAACTCTGCATTCAGATGCTTATATCTTCCTTTTCTCCTTTGCTTTTCGCTTCTCTTCTTTTCACAGCTATTTGTAAGGCCTCCTCAGACAGCCATTTTGCTTTTTTTCATTTTCTTTTCCATGGCGATGGTCTTGATCCCTGTCTCCTGTACAATGTCACGAGCCTCCGTCCATAGTTCATCAGGCACTCTGTCTATCAGATCTAATCCCTTAAATCTATTTCTCACTTCCACTGTATAATCATAAAGGATTTGATTTAGGTCATAGCTGAATGGTCTAGTGGTTTTCCCTACTTTCTTCAATTTCAGTCTGAATTTGGCAATAAGGAGTTCATGATCTGAGCCACAGTCAGCTCCCAGTCTTGTTTTTGCTGACTGTATAGAGCTTCTCCATCTTTGGCCGCAAAGAATATAATCAATCTGATTTTGGTGTTGACCATCTGGTGGATATCCATGTGTAGAGTCTTCTCTTGTGTTGTTGGAAGAGGGTGTTTGCTATGACCAGTGCATTTTCTTGGCAAAACTCTATTAGCCTTTGCTCTGCTTCATTCTGTATTTCAAGGGCCAAATTTGCCTGTTACTCCAGGTGTTTCTTGACTTCCTACTTTTGCATTCCAGTCCCCTATAATGAAAAGGACATCTTTTTTTGGGTGTTAGTTCTAGAAGTCTTGGAGGTCTTCATAGAACTGTTCAACTTCAGCTTCCTTAGCATTACTGGTTGGTGCATAGACTTGGATTACTGTGATATTGAATGGTTTACCTTGGAAACGAACAGAGATCATTGTGTCATTTTGAGATTGCATCCAAGTACTGCATTTCAGACTCTTTTGTTGACCATGATGGGTACTCCATTTCTTCTAAGGGATTCCTGCCTTCAGTAGTAGATATAATGGTCATCTGAGTTAAATTCACCCGATTCCAGTCTATTTTAGTTTGCTGATTCCCTAGAATGTCCGACATTCACTCTTGCCATCTCTTGTTTGACACTTCCAATTTGCCTTGATTCATGGACCTGACATTCAGGTTCCTATGCAATATTGCTTTAACAGCTTCAGACCTTGCTTCTATCACCAGTCACATCCACAACTGGGTATTGTTTGCTTTGGCTCCATCCCTTCATTTCTTTCCTGGAGTTATTTCTTCCAGTGATCTCCAGTAGCTATTGGGGCACCTACTATACCTGAGGAGTTTCCTCTTTCAGTATCCTATCATTTTGCCCTTTCATACTGTTCATGGGGTTCTCGAGGCAAAGATACTGAAGTGGTTTGCCATTCCCTTCTCCAGTGGACCACATCTGTCAGTCAAGGCTATAGTTTTCCCAGTGCTCATGTATGGATGTGAGAGTTGGACTGTGAAGAAGCTGAGCCCCGAGAATTGATGTTTTTGACCTGTGATGTTGGAGAAGACTCTTGAGAGTCCCTTGGACTGCAAGGAGAGCAACCAGTCTATTCTAAGGAGATCAGTCCTGGGTATTCATTGGAAGGACTGATGCTGAGGCTGAAACTCCCTGTACTTTGGCCACCTCATGCGAATAGTCGGACTCATTGGAAAAGACCCTGATGCTGGGAGGATTTGGGAGCAGGAGGAGAAGGGGACGACAGAGGATGAGATGGCTGGATGGCATCACCGACTCGATGCATATGAGTTTGAGTGAACTCCAGGAGTTGGTGATGGACAAGGAATCCTGGCGTGCTGCGATTCATGGGGTCGCAAAGAGTAGGACACGACTGAAAAACTGAACTGAACTGTCCTTCAGGAGCAGTTCAAGCCATCATTAATGCTATGGTAGAACTTTAAACCAATTGTTCTGAGTTTCTTGAGTTAATTTATGCAGATTTGTCTTAATAATGTCATTAGCTCTTTCTACCTTCCTGAAGATTGGGTCCCATGTGAGGAGTATCTCAGCCATGCTCCTCCAAGTGAAATTTACATTCTGCATCCTTCCTCTTCCTCTAGCCCATGGTTTTTGCAACACCCTTTGATGTCTCAAGCCAAGTGCTTTCAACTGTGGAGAGGCATTGTTATAGCTTCTGCAAGTTATATGAGTCTCCCATTTTACAAAAGCATGTCTCACTTTACATGCACCAGACTATGCACACCAAGTGTTACCATGTCATGTAACATCCAGGTGTAATGAACTCCTCCTTTGCCCCTCCTGTCATGTCCCAATTGAGATAAAAAGGTAGTGGTATGAGATTGGCTAAGGCAATAAGGATCAAATCAATACAGCAGATATTACTCTTAAGCAATGTAGCCATAGTCTGTGTTTTAATCCCCCTTTTTCCAGTTAATATCAAGACAAATTTTACTTATAAACTCTGATCCTGTTGGCAAGCTCAAAGTTTGTGTTGAAGAGCTTTAAGGCCTTTGAGTCTCTAGTGTTACCAATACCAGAGTAATGCCGGTTGGGATCGGCGTGGCTGTGCTAGAACTCTATACATGGTAATATCACTTTTAGAATTTAACTCATTCACAAAGGAGCCCTTCAGACAGACCCCCCCGTGTGCGCGCAAAGTATCCCCATAAATCCCAGGAAATCTGAAATTGGCTCTATGGCAATATCAGGATGTAAAAAATTGCCCAACAAAAAGAAGAACCCTGGGCAATAATAATGTTCATACTTCAAGGAAATTGACTATATAACATGAAGCTAAAGTGGATTTCCCTTATATTAGTAATTAGAATTTTTAATTATGCATAGAATAGCAAACCCTCCACTTCAAAAATCCAATGAAAACTGAAACACATCTATTTTGAAAGAGAGAGATCAACCCATTTACGTTTAAGGTAATTACTGATAAGTATGATCCCAATCCATTTACTTTATTGTTTGCGGGTTCGAGTTTATACACCATTTTTGTGTTTCCCTGTCTAGAGAATATCCTTTAATATTTGTTGGAGAGCTGGTTTGGTGGTGCAGAATTCTCTCAGCTTTTGCTTGTCTGAGAAGCTTTTTGATTTCTCCCTTCATACTTGAATGAAATCCTTGCTGGGTACAATAATCTGGGGCTGTAGGTTATTTTTTCTTTC
This sequence comes from Bos taurus, assembly GCF_002263795.3. Taxonomy (NCBI): domain Eukaryota; kingdom Metazoa; phylum Chordata; class Mammalia; order Artiodactyla; family Bovidae; genus Bos; species Bos taurus. Next base: position 90,051,136 of record NC_037333.1, read on the forward strand.
ATCACTTTAAGTATGTCTTGCCATTCCCCTTGGCTTGAAGAGTTTCTATTGAAAGATCAGCTGTTATCCTATGGGAATTCCCTTGTGTGTTATTTGTTGTTTTTTCCCTTGCTGCTTTTAATATTTGTTCTTTGTGTTTGATCTTTGTTAATTTGATTAATATGTGTCTTGGGGTGTTTCGCCTTGGGTTTATCCTGTTTGGGACTCTCTGGGTTTCTTGGACTTGGGTGATTATTTCCTTCCCCAGTTTAGGGAAGTTTTCAACTATTATCTCCTCAAGTATTTTCTCATGGTCTTTCTTTTTGTCTTCTTCTTCTGGAACCCTATGATTCGAATGTTGTAGCATTTAATATTGTCCTGGAGGTCCTCTGAGATTGTCCTCATTTCTTTAATTCGTTTTTTCTTTTATTCTCTCTGATTCATTTATTTCTACCATTCCTATCTTCTAATTCACTAATCCTATCTTCTGCCTCTGTTATTCTACTATTTGTTGCCTCCAGAGTGTTTTTAATTTCATTTATTGCATTATTCATTATATATTGACTCTTTTTTATTTCTTCTAGGTCCTTGTTAAACCTTTCTTGCATCTTCTCAATCCTTGTCTCCAAGCCTATTTATCTGTGATTCCATTTTAATTTCAAGATTTTGGATCAATTTCACTATCATTATTCGGAATTCTTTATCAGGTAGATCCCTATCTCTTCCTCTTTTGTTTGGTTTGGTGGGCCTTTATCCTGTTCCTTTATCTGCTGGGTATTCCCTCTGTCTCTTATCTTGTTTAAATTGCTGAGTTTGGGGTGTCCTTTCTGTATTCTGGCAGTTTGTAGAGTTCTCTTTATTGTGGCTTTTCCTCGCTGTGTGTGGGTTTGTACAGGTGGCTTGTCAAGGTTTCCTGGTTAGGGAAGCTTGTGTCGGTGTTCTGATGGGTGGAGCTGTATTTCTTCTCTCTGAAGTGCAATGAAATGTCCAGTAATGAGTTATGAGATGTCTATGGTATTGGGGTGACTTTGGGCAGCTTGTATTTTGAAGCTCAGGGCTGTGTTCTTTGTTGCTGGAGAATTTGCTTGGTATGTCTTGTCCTGGAACTCGTTGGCCCTTGTGTGGTGCTTGGTTTCAGTGTCGGTATGGAGGCGTTTGATGAGCTCCTGTCAATTAATGTTCCTTGGAGTCAGGAGTTCCCTGGAGTCAGGTTTGGACTTAAGCCTCCTGCTTCCAGTTATTGGTCTTATTTTTACAGAAGTTTCAAAACTTCTCCTTCTATACAGCACCATTGATAAAACATCTACGTTAAAGATGAAACGTTTCTCTACTGTGAGGGTCACTCAGAGAGGTTCACAGCGTTACATGGAGAAGAGAAGTGGGAGGAGGGAGTTAGAGGTGACCCCAATGAGATAAGGTGGAATCAATAGTGGAGAGAGTGGGGTAGCAGTAGCACTTCCTTATGTGCACTCCACAACTGGACCACTCAGAGATGTTCACAGAGTTATATAGAAGAGAAGAAGGAGGAAGGAGACAGAGGTGGCCAGAAGGATAAAAGGGGGGAATGAAAAGGAGGGAGACAGATCCAGCTGCTACTGGCATTTTTCCATCGAAAGTTGAAGGGGTGTCTTCCCTAATGATTTTGTCTTCTACACTGAAATGACTTTATCTTCTACTTCTCTCCTCCTGGTTATTAATCTCTCAAGATTCAGAAGCCTCTGTATTCTTTAATATTCAGAAGCTTCAAACACTAGTTTTGTAATATCATTGCTATTTGCTGGCTCAACTTTTGCCACCTTTAATATTCCTTCACTTTCTCTTATATGAAAAAATTTGCCCACAAACATTAATACAGTTCCCATTACTTGTAAGGCATATTATTTTCATTGCATTTATTGTCTGGGTATGCAGGAATAGGCTTAAATATTTCAAGAATTGATGTTATCTGTTCCTATAAGACTTATTCCAAAAAGCATTCCAATGCTTTTTCATCATGAGAAATTTGCAAAAATAACGATAGGCCATGTTTTTTTTTTTTCCGAGGCTGGTACTGAAATGTCATACTTAACATAATTTCAAGCATAAACATAATAATAGTATCATAAGCACAGCATTTTAATGACACACATTATTTTCCACCAGATATATCTAGCTTCCTGACATCATTTAAAGATAGGAAGCCATTTTTCAAAAGAAAAAAAGCATATGACTCACTTAATTGTGGTCTACTTGTGAAATTACAGGGACTCTGCAAAGTTCACTGGATCATAGAGGGGGGTCCTCTTTGCAGTGGTTCTGTCTGAAGCACTTAGAAAACTTTACCTGGTTATGGGGCTTTAAGGAGACGAGGATCACAAAGCTTTTTTTCTTTTTACCAACCAAAGCAAATACTTTTTATTAAAACTCTTTTTTAGCTGATTAAATCTCAAGATTATAAAGGACATTTTAAAAAAAAGAAAGAACTTTGACCCTTATCCAACGTTTGAACACTCTCACATCCCACTACCAAATGGTCATTGGTCCTCCATTTAAACAGGAAAAAAATATAATTCAGCACTTCTCAAATCAGAATCATCTAACTTGCTTCTAATAATTCAGATTCTGACCAAGACAACTGTGGTTATGCACAATTTTCACAGGGTCTTTGGTAAACACCAACAGTTAGTTCTGGGTGAAAGTTATGGATTACTCCTGAAAGCGAGTCTCAAAC